>NC_054378.1:106073188-106701938 GCF_017654675.1 Xenopus laevis | reverse complement strand
CACGATAGAGATGGACATAATGAGTGATGAGGAGGAGGTCCCCGCTGCTGCTTCCTTCTGTGATGTGTCAGAAGAAATTGATGCATCTGAGGAGAATGATGATGAGGAGATTGATGTTTTGTGGGTGCCTAGTAGAAGAGAGCAAGAGGAGGGTAGTTCAGATGGAGAGACGGAGAGTCAGAGAGGCAGTAGGAGAATAAGACTTAGAAGAAGCAGGGAGGACAGCCCGCAGGGATCAGTAGGGCAACAACATGTATCGGCACCTGTGTTCAGCCGGCCAACGCACCCGCCATTGCCGCCAATACCGCCAACTCCGCCAACTTCTACTGTTACCGCCAGATCGCACACTTCCAAAAAGTCAGCAGTGTGGGATTTTTTTAATGTGTGTGCCTCTGACAAAAGCATTGTAATTTGCAATGAGTGCAGTCAGAAACTGAGCCTTGGTAAGCCCAACAGCCACATAGGTACAACTTCTATGCGAAGGCACATGAGCGGCAAGCACAAAGCACTTTGGGAGCAACACCTCAAAGGCAACAGGCAAACTAAAAGCCACACTCCTTCTGGTCCAGCATCTTACTGCTCTACCTCTGCTCTCCTTGACCCGTCTGAACCACCCTCCACTCCGCCTTCCACCTTGACCACCTGTTCCCATTCCCAGTCATCTGCCACCAGCCAAGTTTCTGTGAAGGCCATGTTTGAGCGTAAGAAGCCAATGTCTGACTGTCACCCCCTTGCCCGGCGTCTGACAGCTGGCTTGTCTGCACTCTTAGCCCGCCAGCTTTTACCATACCAGCTGGTGGACTCTGAGGCCTTCCGCAAATTTGTAGCAATTGGGACACCGCAGTGGAAGGTACCCAGCCGCAATTTTTTTTCTAAAAAGGGAATACCACACCTGTACCAACATGTGCAGAGCCAAGTTACCGCATCTCTGTCACTTAGTGTTGGGCCAAAGGTCCATATGACTACTGACGCATGGTCCTCCAAGCATGGTCAGGGCAGGTATGTCACCTACACTGCCCACTGGGTGAACTTGGTAATGGCTGGGAAGCAGGGAATGGGTAGCTCAACAACAACAGTGGAGTTGGTGTCACCGCCACGGATTGCACGCGGTTCTGCCACCACCTCTACTCCTCCATCGCTCTCTACCTCGTCTTCTTCTTCTTCTTACTCTGCTGCTGGGTCCTCCTTCTCCTCCTCCACACCTGTGCACCCCCAGCTCCCCCTAGGCTATTCGACGTGCCAGGTACGCCGTTGTCACGCTGTCTTGGGGATGACGTGCCTGGAAAGCAAAAACCATACCGGATCTGTACTCCTGTCATCTCTGCAGTCACAGGCCGATCGGTGGCTGACCCCACACCAACTGCAGATCGGAAAAGTGGTGTGTGACAATGGAAGCAATCTGTTGGCAGCGTTGAGACTAGGCAATTTAACACATGTGCCCTGCATGGCACATGTGTTAAATTTAATAGTCCAACGTTTTGTCTCCAAGTACCCAGGATTCCAGGACGTTCTCACCCAGTCCAGAAAGGTGTCGGCCCATTTCAGACGTTCCTACACAGCCATGGCACGCCTTGCTGACATTCAGCAGCGCTACAACATGCCAGTCAGGCGTTTGATTTCTGACAGCCAGACTCGCTGGAATTCAACGCTCCTTATGTTGGAACGTCTGCTGCAACAACAAAGGGCCGTCAACGAGTACCTTTTTGAACTGGGTGGTAGGACTGGATCTGCACAGCTGGGGATTTTTTTCCCCCGTTACTGGGTGCTTATGCGCGATGCCTGCAGGCTCATGCGACCTTTTGAAGAGGTGACAAATATGGTCAGTCGCACCGAAGGCACCATCAGCAACCTAATACCCTTCGCTTTCTTCCTGGAGCGTGCCGTGCGACGAGTGACAGATGAGGCTGTAGACCAGCGTGACGAGGAGCTGGAAGCGCACGATTTCTGGTCGGAATCACCAGAACGAACCCAGGCACCTGCTGCAACGCAGGGAGAGGTGCCAGAAGTGGAGTCAGAGGAGGAAGGTGGCTTTGTGGAGGAGGAGGAGGAGGACCAACAGGAGCAGGCTTCCCAGGGGGCTAGTGGTGACCTTTTGGGGACCCCTGGTCTTGTACGTGGCTGGGGGGAGGAGACCGTGGATGATGCAGTCCTTGATAATGAGGAAGCGGAGATGGATAGCTCTGCATCCAACCTTGTGAGAATGGGGTCTTTCATGCTGTCATGCCTGTTGAAGGACCCCCGTATCAAGAGGCTTAAGGAGAAGGACCTGTACTGGGTCGCAACGCTACTAGACCCTCGGTACAAGCATAAAGTGTCAGAAATGTTACCAACATACCACAAGTCCGAAAAGATGCGGCATTTACAAACCAGCCTGCAAAACATGTTGTACAATGCTTTTAAGGGTGATGTCACTTCAGGAACTCATCAACATTCCAGGGGCAGAGGTGCCAGTAATCCTGCCACGAGCACACCTGCAAGGACAAAGCCCTTTGGCCAGTCTGTAACGTCAGACATGCAAATGTTTTTCTGTCCAAGGCAGCGCCACAACCCTTCTGGATCCACCCTCAAAGAACGCCTCGACCGGCAGGTAGCGGACTACCTGGCATTAACTGCAGATATCGACACTCTGAGGAGCGATGAACCCCTGGACTACTGGGTGCGCAGGCTTGATCTGTGGCCAGAGCTGTCACAATTTGCCATGAACCTCTTGTCTTGCCCAGCCTCAAGTGTGCTCTCAGAAAGGACCTTCAGTGCAGCAGGAGGGATTGTAACTGAGAAGAGAACTCGCCTAGGTCACAAAAGTGTCGATTACCTGACCTTTATTAAAATGAATGAGGGGTGGATCTCGGAGGGTTACTGCACGCCGGAAGACTTGTTCTGACTTCTATGCAGCTGTCCTTCTCTTCAAGCCTCATGACTCCACACACAGCTGTCCTTTAGCGTCCTCCTCCTCCCTCCGCCACCGTTACAAACTAGGGTGCAAACCCTACTGGTTTAATTTTTTCTGGCCTCTGTGCTTCAGTGGCTGCAACCAAAAAAACTGGGCAAACAATGTCTACAAGGTCAACGTATGGCAAAAAATGACTATTTTCAGCATTTATATGGCATATTTTTTCTGGCAACTGTGCTTCAGTGGCTGCGTCCAAAAAAATGCATATTTTCTGCATTTATATGGCATAATTTTTCTGGCAACTGTGCTTCAGTGGCTGCGACCAAAAAAATGCATATTTTCTGCATTTATATGGCATAATTTTTCTGGCCTCTGTGCTTCAGTGGCTGCAACCAAAAAAATTTATATTTTCAGCATTTATATGGCATAATTTTTCTGGCCTCTGTGCTTCAGTGGCTGCAACCAAAAAAATTTATATTTTCAGCATTTATATGGCATAATTTTTCTGGCAACTGTGCTTCAGTGGCTGCGACCAAAAAATTACTATTTTCAGCATTTATATGGCATATTTTTTCTGGCCTCTGTGCTTCAGTGGCTGCGGCCAAAAAAACTGGGCAAACAATGCCTACAAGGTCAACGACGTTGACCTTGTAGGCATTGTTTGCCCAGTTTTTTTGGCCGCAGCCACTGAAGCACAGAGGCCAGAAAAAATATGCCATATAAATGCTGAAAATAGTAATTTTTTGCCATACGTTGACTCAACGTATATGGCAAAAAATGACTATTTTCAGCATTTATATGGCATATTTTTTCTGGCAACTGTGCTTCAGTGGCTGCGACCAAAAAAATGCATATTTTCTGCATTTATATGGCATAATTTTTCTGGCCTCTGTGCTTCAGTGGCTGCAACCAAAAAAATTTATATTTTCAGCATTTATATGGCATAATTTTTCTGGCAACTGTGCTTCAGTGGCTGCGACCAAAAAAATGCATATTTTCTGCATTTATATGGCATAATTTTTCTGGCCTCTGTGCTTCAGTGGCTGCAACCAAAAAAATTTATATTTTCAGCATTTATATGGCATAATTTTTCTGGCAACTGTGCTTCAGTGGCTGCGTCCAAAAAAACTGGGCAAACAATGTCTACAAGGTCAACGTATGGCGAAAAATTACTATTTTCAGCATTTATATGGCATATTTTTTCTGGCAACTGTGCTTCAGTGGCTGCGTCCAAAAAAACTGGGCAAACAATGCCTACAAGGTCAACGTATGGCAGTTGTTTAAAGAGAACAGTAGATTACTAGCCAGCAAAGCTACCTAAGCTAAAATGTCCCTCAAATCCCTGCAGACTTCTGTCCCTCCAATACAGAGCAGTATCAAGCAGATTACTAGCCAGCAAGCTTACTATCATCTGTCCCTGAAATCACTAACAGCTCTCCCCCTACACTATCTCTTCCAAGCACACACAGGCAGATTTTTCAGATACATTTTTGCCCTTGATCCCCCTCTGGCATGCCACTGTCCAGGTCGTTGCACCCTTTAAACAACTTTAAAATCATTTTTCTGGCCAGAAATGTCTTTTCTAGATGTTAAAGTTCGCCTTCCCATTGAAGTCTATGGGGTTCGCGAACCGTTCGCGAACCGCTCGCATTTTTGCGCAAGTTCGCGAATATGTTCGCGAACTTTTTTTCCGACGTTCGCTACATCCCTAGATAAGAGTCTCTGGGAAGGGAGTGTGGGTGTGGGATAGCAGGTATAGTAGGGAGAGATGGTGCCTATAGTAACAGTGGGGATAATAGTCTCTGGGAAGGGACTGTAACTGTGGGATAGCAGGTATAGTAGGGAGAGATGGTGCCTATAGTAACAGTGGGGATAATAGTCTCTGGGAAGGGACTGTAACTGTGGGATAGCAGGTATAGTAGGGAGAGATGGTGCCTATAGTAACAGTGGATAATAGTCTCTGGGAAGGGACTGTGCCTGTGGGATAGCAGGTATAGTAGGGAGAGATGGTGCCTATAGTAACAGTGGGATAAGAGTCTCTGGGAAGGGAGTGTGGGTGTGGGATAGCAGGTATAGTAGGGAGAGATGGTGCCTATAGTAACAGTGGGGATAATAGTCTCTGGGAAGGGACTGTAACTGTGGGATAGCAGGTATAGTAGGGAGAGATGGTGCCTATAGTAACAGTGGATAATAGTCTCTGGGAAGGGACTGTGCCTGTGGGATAGCAGGTATAGTAGGGAGAGATGGTGCCTATAGTAACAGTGGGATGAGTCTCTGGGAAGGGAGTGTGGGTGTGGGATAGCAGGTATAGTAGGGAGAGATGGTGCCTATAGTAACAGTGGGGATAATAGTCTCTGGGAAGGGACTGTGCCTGTGGGATAGCAGGTATAGTAGGGAGAGATGGTGCCTATAGTAACAGTGGGATAATAGTCTCTGGGAAGGGAGTGTGACTGTGGGATAGCAGGTATAGTAGGGAGAGATGGTGCCTATAGTAACAGTGGGGATAATAGTCTCTGGGAAGGGACTGTAACTGTGGGATAGCAGGTATAGTAGGGAGAGATGGTGCCTATAGTAACAGTAGAATAATAGTCTCTGGGAAGGGAGTGTGACTGTGGGATAGCAGGTATAGTAGGGTGAGATGGTGCCTATAGTAACAGTGGGATAACAGTCTCTGGGAAGGGAGTGTGGGTGTGGGATAGCAGGTATAGTAGGGAGAGATGGTGCCTATAGTAACAGTGGGGATAATAGTCTCTGGGAAGGGACTGTAACTGTGGGATAGCAGGTATAGTAGGGAGAGATGGTGCCTATAGTAACAGTGGGGATAATAGTCTCTGGGAAGGGACTGTAACTGTGGGATAGCAGGTATAGTAGGGAGAGATGGTGCCTATAGTAACAGTGGATAATAGTCTCTGGGAAGGGACTGTGCCTGTGGGATAGCAGGTATAGTAGGGAGAGATGGTGCCTATAGTAACAGTGGGATAAGAGTCTCTGGGAAGGGAGTGTGGGTGTGGGATAGCAGGTATAGTAGGGAGAGATGGTGCCTATAGTAACAGTGGGGATAATAGTCTCTGGGAAGGGACTGTAACTGTGGGATAGCAGGTATAGTAGGGAGAGATGGTGCCTATAGTAACAGTGGATAATAGTCTCTGGGAAGGGACTGTGCCTGTGGGATAGCAGGTATAGTAGGGAGAGATGGTGCCTATAGTAACAGTGGGATGAGTCTCTGGGAAGGGAGTGTGGGTGTGGGATAGCAGGTATAGTAGGGAGAGATGGTGCCTATAGTAACAGTGGGGATAATAGTCTCTGGGAAGGGACTGTGCCTGTGGGATAGCAGGTATAGTAGGGAGAGATGGTGCCTATAGTAACAGTGGGATAATAGTCTCTGGGAAGGGAGTGTGACTGTGGGATAGCAGGTATAGTAGGGAGAGATGGTGCCTATAGTAACAGTGGGGATAATAGTCTCTGGGAAGGGACTGTAACTTTGGGATAGCAGGTATAGTAGGGAGAGATGGTGCCTATAGTAACAGTAGAATAATAGTCTCTGGGAAGGGAGTGTGACTGTGGGATAGCAGGTATAGTGTGGAGAGATGGTGCCTATAGTAACAGTAGAATAATAGTCTCTGGGAAGGGAGTGTGGCTGTGGGATAGCAGGTATAGTAGGGAGAGATTGTGCCTATAGTAACAGTGGGATAATAGTCTCTAGGAAGGGACTGTGACTGTGGGATAGCAGGTATAGTAGGGAGAGATGGTGCCTATAGTAACAGTGGGATAATAGTCTCCAGGAAGAGACAGTGGCTATGCAACTTTATATCAGCTCTGCCCAACCTGCAACCCTTCTCATGATGATAAACAGAAAAAATAAAGAGGCCTGTGATAAACTTGTATAACTAAGTGGACTCCAAATAATCATTTTCACCCCACTACTTAAGATGGCCCGGTATGGAAGATTTGAGAACAAACACCAGTAGCTGCATCACCATAAAAAAAGACCCCAACTGATGTTTTAAGAAAAAAAGAGAACTAAATTAAATGGAAAAACACGAATTTAATCAGAAAGTAAAACAGAGGCGCAGGTTAACAAATGACAGGGGAAAACAATTAGCGTGGATGTAAGGAGGGATACAGCTGCAGCAAACAGAGACCATTATAAAACAATAATGACATTGCATCACCTCATTTTTCCTTTGTCAAACCATTTTGATTAAGTGCTAAATGTGTCTCTCTGAACATGGCACACTGAGAGAAAGCAGCAATTTTGTTGTTTGGTTCTGCAGATGCTTTTGTCTGAAAGCAGAACGTGTTTGTGTGTGCAAAGGAGGGAGGAGAGAGGGATGGAGGAAAGCAGGGCTCAGGCAGGGATGAAAATGTGTGAGGATAGAGAGAAATCTCAGAGAAAGGCAGGTAAACAGTAAAGGGAACAGTAAAGGTTATGAGACTAACAATCAGTCAGTTTAGGAAGACAGCAGGGAAAAGTAGGGAAGAAATCTAGAAGAAACTGTAATAGAGAGAAACATGGTGAACATTTTTGACAAAGGACAGAAAGAGGAATAGATGAAAAATACAAACTTTCTGTATCCTCAGTCCATGGAAACTCTAAGCAAGGCCTTGTATGGTCTTGCATAGCAATGGGATGTAATGGCTCTTGAGGACACCTAGAGATCTCTTACCTGACTTCTGAATAGATGACCCCTCCCCACATCAACATCAATGACTTTTACTACAACAAACAGGATCAAAGCATTATATATGAAGTTGGAACTGCATTTATTCTGTTGTGTTTATACTACCATGTCTTTGTGGGGATTACATTTATAGCATTGCCACTGTATTTATCCTACCATTTGTCCTTAGATGAATGAAATTGCCACTGTAATTTTATTGTGATGTGTTGTGGGTTATTATATATGAATATGAAACTGGTAGTTTATGTATCCCTGCCTTGGGTTATAGAGTATTATACCTAGAACTGGCTCTGACCCTGGGATAGTATGAAAGAATTGGTGAAAAAAATGTCTTAAATCGGTAATGGTGCAACTGTGTGGTTGAGCACCCGCACAAAAATGTTTTTGGAGGTCCTGGCTCGAACAGTTTAAGGTAGGAGAGAAGGGGCTAGTTAGAGGGGACAATAATACAGTAGACCCCGCAGTCCAGGCCCTCCTGTTACAGAGCCTCCCCCCAGGGTTTGCTGTATATGTAGTTACACCACTATGAATTAGCCTCCCCAAATATAAACATCACCCTCCACCTTTGCTAAATATGAGGTCTTATTGCACATGTAGGGGCCCATAGTTTAAAAATTGCAGCCAACTACAGAAGAAGTGAGTGGAGGTAGTGCCTATCTGCCCTTGGGTGCTGTAGTTTGGTATTCTGACATCTGTGTGAAGCCTTGGTTGTTATAACCACAGGGAGCTTCTTTATGAGCACTCTCTGTTTATTGCCCAGCTTGGGCTATATACCTGTAATGATCATGTTCTACCACTTACTGTGTTTGGTGGTGCTGGTGTTCATGCTAGCAGTGTTCCTTGGATGAAATACCTTGCACAATGGGCTTTTTCTCAGGTCTAGGTCTAGGAGGCATCAGGTTTATCTATTTGTGCTAGTAAGTACATAACCTGCAATGGGAGACATCTATCAAAACTAATTTCACATACTAGGCACAGCCCACAGTATGGCCTAATAAAAAATAAGAATTGGGTCAATGATAGCAGGACCTTAGGCTCCCCAGACTATTTAGTTGGAGGCCTGTGGGCTGGATGTGGATCTACAAGGAATAGGAGCACTGGTGGGGTCTCCCTACCCCTACCTGCCACTATAGAGACAGAAAATAGATGTTGATATTTTATATGGGCACAATGCCACAAATGAATCCTTTCCTATTCATAAATACCAGAAAAGCCAAACCCATTAATAAAATAATGCCGGGCTATTAATAAAACAGAGTGCCAGAGTGTATCTTCTCCCGTTATTGGGTGGGAAAATCCCACAAAAATGTATGGCTAACAGGTTTACAGAATGATCGTGCACATCGACTAGATGCATATAATAATTCTGCAGCACATTAAGGATGCAAATAGCAAAGACATAAAGATGCTAACTCGTTTAGCCGTGCACAGTCAAAATTAATTTTAGTGCTTGGAATCGTTAGACTGATTGTGTCTGTTAAATTTAAAGCCCTGGAAATGGCGTCTAATTCAGTCTATTGCATTAGCAAGGATGTCACACTCTTGGCTCTGTAGCTGTTGGGAAGTTCCAGCAGCTGTTTGGCTATAAGTTTGAGATGACAAGTATATAGTAAATTCAGATAAAATGTCAGTAACATGAAGATATTATAAGCAGGGCCCTTACCCAAAATCTAACCCTAATTGACAGTAACAGAACAAGTAGTTCCTCAGCCCAGGTGCAGATTGACCTTCAAGGTGGGCTTGCAAGTGTATCTATCAAACAGACATTCTTCCCAAATCTTACTCTAATCAGCAAAGGCTAAACTACCTGTTACCTCTGAAACACACTCCCTTTACATCCTCCTATTAAAATTTTGACGTGTCAGAAATAAAGGGCAGCAAATCATGTAAAATCAGAGCTGTCTCTTTAAACGAGTGGGAGGGGGAAGGAGCCATGCCCCAGATTGATGAGATACACTCTGCCTTCTGACTTTTTTTTGGCTGCAGGACCGTCCTCAAAGCTCTCTGGTGGCAGTTGGTGAAATGCAATAACTGATTATCCAGATTTCTTGACAATTAATGGAAAGAGAAATGAGAGGAAGGGTGGGGGTGGGTTGTAGAGCGCAGTTAGAGAGATAATTCTGGGGGAGACAGCAGAGAGGAGATTATTATGTTACTGGCTCCTGCTGCAAAGAAAAGGACATTGAAATGATGGACAGTGACCAAGGTGACGAGGAGATTAATAAGAGGGACATTACAATATCAGCAAACAGCACCAGATTCTAGAATCACAGTTTGCATTGTCTGGCTCCTCGTCATTAAAGTCCTCTGCTCGCAATTAGTGACATGAAATAACTCATTATTTCAATATCTCGGAAGGCCAATTAGAACATCATCATTTGTCAAATTAAATAATGGGAATCTGGGACTGCTTTCTTCTCTCTTAACTAACAGAGGCAGGCGTCGCTGTAAGGCACAGTCTTTTGCCATACTCACATACAGCTTCCATAGTTATATCCATGGCTGCTACATGAGGCACAGGAGACTGCAGCCGTGTTCCACTAACATTCACTTACACGTGCCCTTCATTTTTCACTGCTTAATCTACATATTGTGACATATTGTATAAAGCCTCAAGCACAAACTGCAAAGCACACAAATGGATGCAAATCTGAGTTCACATTGATGCTATTCAGTACTTGAGAATGTACATGGTCCCTTGCATCTTGTATCAAGCCACTTTGCCCCATATAACCAGATACACAGTTATCATTCCATTCCTAAACCTATAAATACACAGCTACATGTCACTCTTTTCCTCACTTGGTCAGATAAACAGTTATTTATCACTTCATACCTCGCCAGATAAGATACTCAATCACCTTTCTCTTACCATTCCTTACTCCATAAATGCACAGCTACCCATTCCCCACTAGGCTAGATACACAGTTACAGTATATTAGTCAACTACAGTATATGTATCTCCATTCCTCACTCTATAAATTAGTCAACTACAGTATATGTATCTCAATTCCTCAACCTATCAATCAGATATTTATTTCCTACAATTCCTTACTCTATAAATACACAGCTACCTGCCTATCCATTTCTAACTCTATAAATACATAGATACCTGTCACTCCATTCCTTACTCACTGTATGTTCATTTAACTTGGTATGATACAAGGCTATCTGTCTCTCCATTCTTCACACTGTATGATACTCACCTACCTGTTTCTTTATTCCTCAATATATAACATTCACGGCTCTCTGTCACACCATTACTTACTCTTTAAGATACACAGTATCTTTTTTTCCATTCCGTACTATATAAATACTCAGCTATCTGTCACTCCATTCCTCACTCTATAAGACACACAGTTAACTATCACTCCATCACATATAAGACATGCTACTATATTCCTCTCTCCATTCCTTACTCTATACATATACAACTACCGTATATACTCGAGTATAAGCCGAGTTTTTCAGCCCCCAAAATATGCTGAAAAACTCTACCTCGGCTTATACTCGGGCCAAGCGCAAAAAGGGTCGTCGGCACCTAAGAATAGTCGCCAGCGTCCAAGAATAGTCTCCAAGAATATTCGCCGGCGTCCAAGAATGGTTGCCGGCATCCAAAAACTAGATGCTGGCACCTCCAATGGGAGCAGAAACCCTCAATTTTTTTATTGAAACTTACCAGAAGCTGCTGCATTTCTCACCCTCGGCTTATACTCGAGTCAATGAGCTTTCCCAGTTTTTGGAGGTAAAATTAGGTACCTCGGCTTATACTCGGGACGGCTTATACTCGAGTATATACGGTATCTGTGACCCAATTCCTCATTCTATCAGATATGGAACTATCTGTCTCTCCATTCCTCCTCACTCAGTTAGATACACAGTTATCTGTGCCTCCATTGCTCATCCTATAAAATACTCAACTATTTGCCCTTCCATTCCTAATTCTATAAATGCACAGCTACCTGTTGCTCTATTCCACACTCTATAATAGAGATACTTCATTACCTGTCATTCCGTTCCTCATCAATAAGATACTCAGCTCTCTCTCTAACTATTCCCTACTCTATCAATACACAGATACCAGTCACTCCATTCCTCACCCTACAATATACTCAACTATCCATCTTACTCTATACATACAGAGATATCTGTCACTTAATTCCTCACCCTATAAGATGTGGAACTACTGTATCTGTCTCTCCATTCCTCACTCGGTCAGATACAGAGTTATATGTCACTCCATTCCTCATCTTATAAAATACTCAAAAATCTGTCTCTCCATTCCTCATGATATAACATTCACAGCTGTCACACCATTCCTCATTCCTTAAGATACCCAGTTATAAGTTTCTCAATTCCTCACTCTATAAATACACAGCTATCTGTGTCTCCATTTTTCACTCTGTAAGATACTATGCTATCTGTCATTCTGTTCCTCACTTAGTAAGTTATGCAGTTATCTATCACTCCATTACTCGTTATATAAGACATTCAACTATATTTCACTCTCCATATCTTACTATATAAATACACGTCACTCCATTCCTCATTTTATAAAATACTCATATATCTGTCTCTCTCGTTCCTCATGCTATAACATTCACAGCTGTCACACCATTCCTCACTCTATAAGATACTCAGCTATCTGTCACTCCATTCCTCATTCTATAAGATACTCGGCTGTCTGTCACTCCATTCCTCATTCTGTATGAAGCACAGTTGTCTGTCAATCTTCTATTCACCCTATAACATTCACAGTTATCTGTCACTCCACTATTCACCCTGTAAGATGCACAGCTATCTGTCACTCCATTACTCTTGCTGTAAGATAAAAATAGAACCATAAAACGTAGCTTAATAACCTAATATTCCTTTGAAATGTCAAAGACCATTAAGGCAACTTGAATAAATGACTTGCACCTGTATATTAAGTGTACAAGCAGAGCCGGGAGGAAGACATTTCATTCTCTTCTAGACTGCTGGCATATATTGGGTGTCTTTCTGTGATTTTTCTTCTGATTGATGGGTCAGCTATCTGCTCGTGTGATTATTCGTATGAATCTATACTACTCTAATGCTACTAAGATCAAGCTTTATGCTACTCTTGTAACATTTGCCTTATCTCTGAGCTACTGATGTGCTTGTGGGCCTGAGGTTCACATCATCACCATCTAGTTGTTTTTTACAAGGGTCTCCACTTGTTTGTCACAAAAACTGTCACCACCCTACAGAAGCGTTTGGTTCGAGGACATATTTATAATGTTATGTAAAATATTTTTTATACAAGAACACTTTTCACTGGTGTCTGCATCTTGCACCAGATTAAAAATCTGTGTTGAGATGAAGAGCACAGTGTCAGTGGGCACAAGGCAGGCTTGTCCTTGTCACTTGCTATAGATTAAATAACTGCACTGGTGCGTTGAATTCTTCACAAGACAAAGCACATTCAGTAAACATCACTGCGTGTGTCTTCACTTCTGTGATTGTTCAGTTCCTTTGGCTTTACCATCACAATTGATTTGGTCTATAGTCTTCAGTTGTTGAACAATTACAAAAAGGTGTTCATTCTGGTCACCAGACACATCGTTTCTGACAATCCACTTAGATATTATCCATTTTTTATCAAAGGGCAAGGGCAGTGAAATACAACTGACCTATTGATCCTCTCCCTGGTTCCTTGACTTTGACTCTTTGTAAGCTTAAAAATCTCTGGATCAGTAGAAACAACACTTTTTAAAGTAATTATGAAATAATTAAATTGAAATGATCGGTTTAGCATTTATAAAGACTTGGATTATAGTGATTTAACCATAAAACTAACCATTACGTAACCATTAAAAAAAGTGACATTTGGCCCTACTGCAGAGCTTCTTGATTAAATAGTGTATTCATCATCACTTACGGTATGTGGGCTTGAGAGGTCTCCTGTTCACATTTTGATCTTAAGGAAATATCATTCTGAACCAGTCAACACCAACATATGTGTTATAATACAGGTAAGTGAATATTGGAGCAATTTAATATTGCATTTTGGAGATATCTTATTTCTAAATTTTCATGTTGGAAATGTTTCAATTGGTCGCATTTGGCCTATACCCATAGAATGGAACCTGAAAATGTTCTGAATTGCAATAATGATCGCATTTGTTTTATTAAGAACTCCTCCCAGATAATGGATCTTTTCAGTTAACTGGTCCTATATAGTTCTTACCAACAAACATCAGAAAAGCTCACGCTTACTTCCAGTTTGCTTTAATTCCAGTTGAATGTGACTGCAGGTGATGATACTGTTTTGTTGGAGCAACTATGGTTTGCAGATAAAATATCAGCACAGGACCCAGAAAGTCCTTATCAAGTCTCATTTTAAAGGGATAGTGACACTTTAACACTTTTATCAGAAATGTTTCACTATTCCTTTAATGGACCCCCACTGCCTTTCCACTGACCTCAATGCCCTCCTGTCTCCCATGATGACCCCCTTTACTGACCTCTGTTGCAGTGTAACTCAGCTCCTTTCCCTGATGTCCCAGCAGTCAATGCTTCATTTCGAGGGCTGGCCAAACTCCTGTTAGGAAGGGGTATTCTTTACATTTGACCTTAACTTTTGAGGCATCAGGAAGAGATACTGCTGACAGATCAGTAACTGGGGTCTGCAGGGAGGCAACATGTAGAAGTAAGGTTCTCACTAAAGAGCTTATAGTCATAGTGACACATTCTTGATAAATGTGGATCAGGTTAAATATCACTATCACAAGGACAATGTGGAATGGAATGCCCCCAAGCTTGTACATTATTTAGATGCACAGGCTAAGATGTGCCAAAGACCATAAGGCTTTGTCTTATAGTGCTGTTCTCTGCACCCTCTGCCTGAATCTTTAAGTGCAAAATGCCAACAACACAGAACCCAGGTGTAACTGCTATGTATATGGGTCCAAAGTGCTCTAGAATGTGTGCCCGAGGCAATGGTAAATGACTGAGCCATCTAGAAAGGAGCACAAATCACAGGGTCTACCTTACTCCCCACAGACTAGCTAAGATATACCCGGGTACCCAGGACACCTGTTATAAGTGTGGGAACTTTTTACAATGTGTTCTAGGAGTGCCCCCAAATCCAAAGCTACTGGGGCAAAGTCTTGGACTTCGTCCAGACCAGATTTGATCTCCCGAACATACACTCCCCTGAGTTATGCTTGATGGGCCACATCAAACCACTCACTCTACCCTCCTACCAGAGATTGTTCTATTTGCAAATGTTATACTATGCAAAAAAAGGTATATAATTAACAAGGAAAGATACCCCACCCTGGGCCAATGGAAAACTTTGGTAAAAAAATACTCCCCCTACAGAAAGCAGTGAACTCTTAGCCAAAGGTTGTCCAGAGAGTTGCATATGGCAGCACGGCCATGGGTGCTGCAGGATGCCAGAGAGCCCTGTTCCTAACCCACTGTATTTAATGCAGGAGTACAACAAATGCCATTATCAAGATCTATTACAGTGTCATTCTTATGTATTGAGGTTTTTGTCAATATTTAGCACTTGCTACATTCAGTGTCAGATCTGTATGCGCGGAACCACACCACTGACCTGTACAATAGGAGTGTTGGCAGAATGAATTTGCAGCCACTGACAATCCTTAACTGATGGAATAAAAACATGATTTTGCCCCTTAACAGCTCCCTAGTAATGCCTCATCTTGAACATACAGTGCACTTTTGGGCTGCAGTCCTTAAGAAAGAGTTGACAAGAGTGCAGAGTTGACAAAAGTGCAGAGATGTGCAACTAAACTGGTTAAAGGGACGGAGGATTTAAACTATGAGGGTAGAAGGTCACGGTTGGGGTTGTTTTCTCTGTAGAAAAGCCGCTTGCGAGGAGACTTGATTATTCTTTGAAAGTACATTACATGACATTATAGACAGATAGCGGGGATCTTTTTCCCATCAACAGGGATCTACGTACCACAAGCCACCCCTATAGTCTAAAGGAACAGAATTTTCATTTGAAGCAGTGTAGGTGGTTCTTCACAGTGAGGACAGTGAGGTTGTGGAATTCACTGCCGGGTGATGTTGTGATGCTGATTCTGTTAATGCCTTTATGAGTAGCTTGGATGGTTTCTTGGATAATAATAGTGTAGCGCTATAGTAAACTGCTTTATGTGAAGACAGTTTTAGCTACTTTCCTTTGCGGGCTGGGACCACAGATGAGCTCTCTTTCTCAGGGGTAAGCCCTCGCAGTGGGGTGGAGGCAGGGTGTAGTGTAACTGTAACTGTGTGCAATGCACAAGAGATTGGGCGCCAGTAGTTTTATTTGCTTAAACAATAAACGGAGTTTATTAACCAAAACCAGAGTTCACCATGGAGCATGGAACATAGAGTAAAACAGAGATCAATCAAGGTAACACAATATACTCACTGTATGAATATAGAACAACTCTCTGAGGAGTAAGGAGTACATGTAGAGAACAATGCAGCTTGTTGGAAGGTATTTCCCCAATCTCCAGGATTACTTTAAGTGGAACTCAGAAACTCTTACTTCCCTGAGTTTAACACTTAGGCCCTACTATGGGGTCAGTAATACCCGGGATCTTAATCCCTCTAATCTCCTCGGCGGAGCTTTGAGCTGCTCAACTAAATACCCTATCTATCACTCCTAGAGTGATCTATTAAAGGGTATAACTATCACTTCACTTAACTCAGGATGAGTTCCACCACCCCTAACCTCTGTGGCCTAACAGAGGAAAGGTTCAACAGCAATGGCCTCGTCCTCATGGCTTTCAAGCCCTTTTATATTATACCACAGTGCCTCTAGCATCCACTGTGTGAACTGCAGGGATGACATAAGCACAAGGTCCCCATAAGGACCCACTGAGGTGTCCATATTACTAGGGATGTGCCTGTCTGTAATGGGTAAGGGTGTCTAAGATTTTCACATCCCTACAATAGTATAGATATTGGTATATATAGTTTATATATATAAGTGTATAGATAGGTCTGTATAAGTTTGTTTGTGTATATATGTGAACTGGGGTTCGTTTGGAGAGTTTGATGAATTTGATGGACTTTGGTCTGTTTTCAACCCAACTTAACTATATAACCTTGTAAGCAGAGTACTAGTTTATTGTATATTAAAGATGTGGTTGCAAAAGAGTGTTTGCCTATATCAGGCTACTCAGACCAGTGCAACATAAGCTTTAACAAAACATGAGCAATACATCTCTATACACATTGGAAAGAGTGAGTTGAAATATAACTTCATTGCTGTTTTGTATTCATGGCAATATTTTAAGAATGGGAACTGATAATGATTTTTTCATATCCCTTTGCCAAGGTCATAATGGTTGGATCAGGAATCAAACCCATGCTTCCTATAAGGAGTATGTCATGCTACTAGCAGTATCAGGTGATAATTCTGATGCCATTTACAATCCATTGAGTATTAGATCTGCTACAAACTGCATCTTCTTTCCAGGGTATTTACTCATGCTTTGTAAATGTATGCTTTACAAAGCTCCAAATTTTGTTCTCCCCGAGCCCCATATGAATGGAAATACAGTAAATGTTATGTGCAGGCGCCATCAAGTGTTCACAATCTGCTTTACATCATTAGATTGACTCCCTGAATTGATTCGATTGACTGATTTGAAGGATATGCCAAAAATCCATCTCCAAATGCATCTTTTCTGCAGTGCCAATTCCATCTTCTCGGCTGTGTAGCTTATTTAAGTCTCTGTAGCCCGATCCAGTGCAGCAAGCACGATTATTGCGAGTTGTACAATGTTCTCTACTGTGAGCACATGTGGACGCACTGCTAGTTTTGGCTTCGTGTAGGTAATGTATGAATGTATATTTTTATTTATATAGCACTACTTGAGAATGAAGCACTGTACAGCAGAGTAAACAATTAGCACAACAAACAGGGGGTCATTACAATAATAAATAAAAATAAGTACAAAATACAATAGTAAATTCTTTATTCCATATCTCAACAAATATTCTTGTAACTTGGTCTCCAAAATAAAGACCAACATAATCTAAATTGAAATGCAGCCCAATCAGAAAGTGCCCACATTGCCCAAAAGTGTTATTATGGATATTATTACAATTCCAGTATATGTAAGTCTCTGTTTAAGGAAAGTTTCAGCAGATAAATAAGAAAAATGGAGGATTTTAAATGCTGTTTGGATGAACAATGAATGGCAAGAGGACATGAAGGTAAATATGACCACAAAATCAGAACTGATTAGAAATGATTCCATCAGTAAAGTTCATTTATGTTATGGGGAAACGTCATCAAAATAAAGATACGGCACTGACTGATGACTACTGCTTCTTACTCAGTAGTTCTTTCATAGTTCCAGGTAGGTACTTACATAGAGTGACTTGATCACTGAGATCTCCCCAGGGAAAACTGTGACCTTGCATCTGAGTACTATCAGAGAATATATATCTCCCCACAGGTCCAATTAGTGAACCAAAACCACCAACCAATCTATGGTGTGCACCAACTCAGTTCATCAATATTTTTGTCCATACCTGCATGAATGTATCCACAACTTGACCAGTTATCAGCAATAAAACATGGGGGGCAGATAGAAGGTGAAAGGCATATCCCACAACATGACCCACATATGCATTTACCTGATCTAATTCCTGCATGTTGTTCAGGTATGAAATTTTCGTCCCCACTTGCAGACTGAATGATGTACAATTAGGGGTGATCCAGGGGAGGCTTATTATATTCCTGGCTCTGGGAAATACAGGCAGCACTATATACAAAATGCTACTCTTTGTAGTTCATTCAGTACATTTGTGCCTAAGGGCAAAATCTGAAAAGAAAATGCACAAATGTGGCGCTTGGCATCTTTTTTTTCTTGTCCCATTATTGTTAATGAGTCCCGTGTACTTTAGGCGTCCGATTCAATCTAGATAAATGTCTTGCAAAAAGTGGTCAGATTGGGCTGAATACTGCTTTTATGTAATTATTTTTGGTGTTTTTTTTAACATCTTACCTTTCTGCTATGTCTCTTTTTAGGCTGACATTTTACTAGAAGGATGATGGAGTAGAGGCAGGGCCATCTTTAGTGTTTGGGAGTGGGGACCTCTGGCAAAATAGACTTTGCAGGGCCCTGTTATTTATATAAGATAGCTACTTCAATATAAAACAGTCCTCTAGTTGTTCAAAGGGGGTCTAAATATGGCTGAATTCTGGGCAGCACTGATGCAAGACTTGTGGTTCTCTACTGAGCTCTTTCAAACTTATCCTACCTACAACTGTTGTTCTGAGGGGACCAAAATAGAGCCCAGGGCACCTGCCCCTGATTGTGCCTGCATAAAAACAACTCAGTGCAGCACAGTGTTTGTTTTCACCAGTGACCCGAGCAACCATATAGCAGTTTGAAGGCCAGACAAAAGGGAAGCAGTTCAGATCTATGATGATTCTGATTCTGTTGATTTGTAGATTCTCATGCTATGTCAACAGAATAGCTGGTAAAGTCTGGCCATGCCTGCGCTAGTCCATTATGCCCAGTTACACACATGCATGCACCATCATGATCAACTTCATGATAACTGCACACCTTTTGTGTTAAAAATGCAGTCTTAACTAAAGAAACTTAAAGGGATCCTGTCTTGGGAAAACATTTTTTTCAAAACACGTCAGTAAATAGTGCTACTCCAGCAGAATTCTGCAATTAAATCCATTTCTCAAAAGAGCAAACAGATTTTTTTATATTCAATTTTGAAATCTGACATGGGACTAGACATTTTGTCAATTTCCCAGCTGCCCCAAGTCATGTGACTTGTGCCTGCACTTTAGGAGAGAAATGCTTTCTGGCAGGCTGCTGTTTTTCCTTCTCAATGTAACTGAATGTGTCTCAGTGGTACATGGGTTTTTACTATTGAGTGTTGTTCTTAGATCTACCAGGCAGCTGTTATCTTGTGTTAGGGAGCTGATATCTGGTTACCTTCCCATTGTTCTTTTGTTTGGCTGTTGGAGGGAAAAAGGGAGGGGGTGATATCACGCCAACTTGCAGTACAGCAGTAAAGAGTGATTGAAGTTTATCAGAGCACAAGTCACATGACTTGGGGCAGCTGGGAAATCGACAATATGTCTAGATATTGTCTAGAATATGCCCCATGTCAGATTTCAAAATCGAATATAAAAAAATCTGTTTGCTCTTTTGAGAAATGTATTTTAGTGCAGAATTCTGCTGGAGCAGCACTATTAACTGATTCATTTTGAACAAATTTTTTTTTTCCCATGACAGTATCCCTTTAACTAAATAAGTTCAATTGGGAGGTAGGTTAGTGATCCCACATGCTGTTAAAATCACTATATATGGCCAAATTCAGATTGAGTACTATAAAATCTTCTGGTGCACCTGGGATCTAGTGGGCCCAGTCTATGAAAATTGCCATAATCCCATCCTTATAATAACTGCAGGCCTACATATAAATCTGTACTATTTGATACTATCTATATCTAAGTGCTGTGAGAGGGGTATTGGGTTCTGGTGGACCATAAAATAATCAGTTTGACACAGTTCATACACAGCTTGCAGACCCCGCTGGGAACATCTGAGAATTTATGATACTAAATTAGATTTGTACGTGAGCTTCGTCAATACATAAAGCTGTGCTAAGATTTATACAGCATCTTGACAAAGGATGTTAATTTCTTATTTTGTAAATTAGCGGTTCTTTAACATCCACCTACAGAGTAGCGGATTAAGGGATTAACTGGGATATAGGAATAATATTGGGTATTTTCTACTATTAATGTTGAGCATCATCAGCACAGCACACTTAAGAATTAATAGGATATTTCTCTTCCACTGAGCATGACCCTGTCATCCACGATATGTCGTCAACATAATCCAGCACAGAGTGGGTAACAGAGGTCTCTCTATGGGCAACATGAACACCCAATTAAGGAACAAGGGGGGTCAATTTTACTTAGGTTGGATACTAATATATCTGGGTGTATATGTTTAATACATCTACTGGCAGATGTTGGGGAAAGGACCCTTGTGCATTGCATGCTTCTGCTTCTTCAACATTGCTGGAGTGGGTGCCTAAGAAGGGGGTTTGTCCCAAACTTTTTTTTTACCCATAAGCCACATTCAAATGTAAAAAGTGTTGGGGAGCAACACAAACATCCAAAACTTTCCTGAGTTTGTCAAATAAGGGCTGTAATTGGCCTGGCAGCCTACAGGAGACTCTGTTTGGCAGTACACCTGATTTTTATACAACCAAAACTTGCTTCCAAGCCTGCAATTGAAAAATAAGCACCTTCTTTGAGGCCACTGAAAGTAACATCCGAGGGGTTGGTGAGCAACACGTTGCTCTTGAGTCACTGGTTGGGGATCAACAAGAGAACTTGACAAACAATTCGATGTAGACAGCTGTAGCTAATAAAAATGCAATGGTGGTAGTAAGAAAAGGCTGATTGGAATTGCCCTTGGCTGGGGCCTAAAAAGGCTAGTGCTCACTGAGAGGACCTCCGGTATTCTGGAGTCTGACCCTGTTCCTCAGTTTACCTCCAGTTTATGTGCAGCAGTTATTAAGGCATTTTCATGGGTTCCAACATTAGCTTCCCCCAAATAATTGAAAGGTAAATTGCTATATTGCACTGCTATGCTTTCATCTGAAATTACATTTTTATTAACATCTCTTTACTTTCGCATTACTGAGTCCCAGAAAGTTGACCTATTTAATCTTTCCCGACATGATTTGAATACAAGCGCTATTCCCACATACTGCCTAATTAATGAGTGGACAGTGTAATTAACCGCTAACAAAAAGAAATGAAAACGTTCTGTATTCATAGACGGAATGTTCACTCAGCATTGACTATGCTAAAACATCCACATCATATCTAGAAAGTACAATTTCTTAAGCTTAAAAATACCTTTGACTTTATTTTCCGACATATTCTGGCCCAAGTCATGAATATGAATATGTGTTATGTAAGGCCTCATTTATTAAAGGAACAGTAACACCAAGAAATTAAATTGTTTTAAAGTAATGAAAATATCATGTACTGTTGCCCTGCACTGGTAAAACTGATGTGTTTGCTTCAGAAACACTACTATAGTTCATATAAACAAGCTGCTGTGTAGCAATGGCGGAAATTGAAAAAAGTCTATATGGCACAGGTTGAATAGTGGATAACAGATAACACCAATATGTTCTACAGAGCTTATCTGCTATCTGCTGTGTTACCTGAGCCTTTTCTCCTTTGAATGGCTGCCCCCTTTGCTACACAGCAGCTTATTTATATAAACAGTAGCGTATCTGAAGCAAACACAACAGTTTTATCAGTGCATTATCAGTGCATTATATTTGTATTACTTTGAAACAATTTAATTTTTTGATGTTAGTGTTCCTTTAACACCTTGTGAATAGACATTCTGGAAATGAAAATATGTCCACTTTGCCCCTGGCATTAGAAGAACCCCATAGGGCAAGTGCAACTCAGAAGTCAGCACTGAGCATTTTTGCCCCTGAGATTTCAGTGCAGCTTGCACTTTACATTGCTTAATAAATCTAGCGCTAGGTGAAAAGCATGCCACTGTGAGCAGGGTCAGACTGGAGCACTGGGTGCCCACCAGGGCTGCGATATCAAGGGTCCTCGTAGCAGTTCCCGGGGCCCCCTCCCAACTAGCAAACTTCTGCAGTATGTGCGAACGCCGGCACCCCGTGCACATGTGCAAATGCCAGCTGCACATTTGGGCACTTCAGCTGTTTCTTAAGGGGGAGCAGCCAATTAGGGGAGCAGGTCTAGGTCGGCAGGGGCCCATGCCTGTCCAGTCCAACCCTGACTGTGGGCACAAGACAGTGATTTACTTAACACCTGGCATTGACAGGCAGTGAGTAAAATGCTTCCTAGCACCTTACACCTATTGGTGTTCCCTAGCTTACATGTCTAAATGATAAGCAAGGTATGGTGACTCCAAGGGGAACATGCAGCTCAACACCTGTATACGTAATCCCCAGTGTCCCAGTTGGCAGGGCTGGTGAGTGCGAAAGCAGACAGGAGCTAGGACCATGTGGTCCAGGGGTGCTCAAGACGGGAATATGGGCCTGGGCTCAGTTACCCAATTTCAGATGAGACCCATAGGTACAATGGGGTCATTTTCATAAAAATGGAACAATGAAAACTGCCCTACTTAACTAGGATGCATTCTTTCATTTAAAGAATAAAGTCACATTTAAATTAACATTTTACCCCCAAATGTAATGAAAGGCAGCAAATTTGCCAAGGAGCAGAAACCCATAGCAACTAATAAGATGTTTGCTTTTAAGCAGGTGACCAGTACACGCATCCTTGCTATTCCTACTGCTCCTGGGCAATTAGCATTGTCTATTATTCAGATCTTTCCACAATTTGGCTCGCTCATACCTTCTTTCTACTAAAAAATAATGTAAACATTAAATAAACCCAATAGGCTGGTTATGCTTCCAATATGGATTATTTATATTTAAGTTTAGTACAAGGTACTGTTTTATTATTCCAGAAAAAAAGAAAATTACTTTTAAAAATATGGATTATTTGGATAAAATTGAGTCTATGGGAGACAGCCTATCTGTAATTCTGAGCTTTTTGTTTAATGGATTTCTAAATAATGGATCACATACCCGTATTTTATTACATAACCCATTAGTATATTACAGATACACCAAATCAAAGCAATTTTTCTTTTGGAGTTTTCAATATTTCACTTCTGATTCCAGCCTGTATTTGAAATTGCAATATGATTGTCAGGGTCACTGACCCCAGGAAAAAAAATCCACACCGAGGCTTCCCAATTATTATTATTATCATTATTACTTTTCTTTCTTTTCAGGCACACTTATATTTTTATTACAAAATGTCTCCCAGGTTTCTGGGGTAGTGATCCCCCTGGCAACCAGATTACACTATAAATTCCTGTAGAACAAAAACAAACAAAGACCAATATCAAATTGTTTTTCAAATTTTGCTGTTTGCAGATAAGGTGTTCCTGCTTACAAATGAGGAGAGCAGATGATACAATTGCACTTTAATGAAGCACAAGAGGTTCAGATAAATAAATAAATATCAAACTGTTGAACGTTCAATAAATATTACAAGAAGGTACTGCCAGTGTAGACCTGTGCTGCCACAGTCAAGACACTTAGGTAAGAAATCACTGGCACTCAAAGGGCAGGTGCAAGCAGGGACAGTCCCTTGCGTTTATTAACAGAAAATGCGACGTTTCGGGGTCAGGCAGGTGCAAGCAGGGACAGTCCCTTGCGTTTATTAACAGAAAATGCGACGTTTCGGGGTCAGGCTGACCCCGAAACGTCGCATTTTCTGTTAATAAACGCAAGGGACTGTCCCTGCTTGCACCTGCCTGACCCCGAAACGTCGCATTTTCTGTTAATAAACGCAAGGGACTGTCCCTGCTTGCACCTGCCCTTTGAGTGCCAGTGATTTCTTACCTACTTGCTGTTGGAGGGTGCCGATCGCTTTGTCACCGTGCACCGGGCAATCAACTCGTAGGCCAGGGAGTGCGAGAGGAGCTTCTATCTGAACAGTCAAGACACTTGCCTTCCTTGGCATCTCTGATTCAGATATGTGATAGCTCCCAGTCTTTTATAGAATATATAGCAATTTATTTTCCCAAAAAGGACCAGCAATGCACGAGGGCTGCTCTGGCAGTTAAATAATAAAAACTATAACACCCCTAAGTATGCTCAGAGGTCATCAAAGCAGGATCAGTGTACAGGAGAGTGTGTATGTCTACATAAACACAAAAGTATGGAGATAGGCATATTCCATACAAGTATAGTGTGAGTGCTCTTGTATGGTGCAATATGTCTCGAAGTGCAGAATATATGTCACTATACTAGCACAGCACCTTGTGTTATGGTATAGGATGGTCCATATTACACAGCAAGAGTAGTACAGAGTGTGCCCTGGTAATGAGACATAATGGCTAAGAAAAGGCAAATTGTACAATGGGAGGAATAAGTATAGTGTTCTATTGAGTGCAGAGTAAAGTGTGACATTGAGGGGACAGTAGAGTGCAGCATAGGATCACAGTGAGTGTACCACAATAGAATATGAAAAATGTAAAAGCAATGTACCAAGGTGAAGGGAAAGTAGATTTTACCACTAAGGAATGAGCAGAGTGCTACACTATAAAAGAAGAGTTCCTCAGTTGAGGAGAGTGAATGGTTTGACACTGTGAGGGCAGAATTTAACCAGTTTGTACAAAATAGTGTGTAAGTAAAAAAAAAAGTGCACCATAGCGGAGAGGAGAGCAAAGAAATGTGTGCTTAGCAAAACATTCTCTCAGTATATGTCACAGCAGAGGGAAAGTTGCATGTTATAGAATGGAGTATAGAATATAGAAGCATGAACAATGGTGCAACAAAATCCAACGTGTGATCATGCAAGCATATATCAAAGTGCCACTAAATCCAAAACAAATGGTCAGAGAGACCCCCCTGTGAAGGCATAGAGTAAAATATATAATGGAACAGGCCAAGTAGCATGTCCTAGCTTGGACAGAGAATGGTACATGTAGCATGGCAAAGACCACAGCAGAACATGAGGATTTGAGGCAGACAAAATGCTTTCTTATGCAGGAGAAGTATTCAGAATTGTGGTAATATATAGTGGATTGTGTAGACCTCTGAGGCAGACTTGGTTGAGGAAGAGTTTTGTAACTAGAGTTGCACTAGATCAACCCTCCGTGGTTCTACCCCTGTGCACGGTGACACAAATGACATGGTGACACCTATCATCTGGCCGCAGATGTCATCGCATCTAATGAAGAATTCCCAATCAAGCGCTGATCGAGTTGGCCACATCGGTGAAAACAAGGCGAGTGGGCCTCTGAAGCGGGCACAGACTGGTGAGTAGTACCTAGGGAAACACACACATACAGTATACGTGATAAACTATACATAGAAACACATATAATTGACACAGGAAGAGTAGATGCTTTCTAATTATCCTACACAAACATCAGTGTTCTGTGCCTCCCTCTAGGTACAAGCCCCTGTGACAGCCTTTCACTGTCAATGGGTTGTAGTTTAACAAATTATGGAGAGTGATTGATTCCTTTTCCCTTTGGTACACTGCTAATATTTATCAAATAAATACTAAATGCAACTTCCCCTTTAAATTTATGAACAACACTTCTCAACACAGATGTAAAAATCAGATATACCCCATTAAAAAATAACAAATTTGTTGTAATGCCAGCGCTGGCATCTATCCAAGCATTTGATGTGGCAGCTGAAAGACCACTGTTATTGTGAATCTTCTATGCTTTTTTCAGTGGCGCAGATTATGTGCCAGGTGTACTGATTGGGTGCCATGAGATATGTGGGTCAGCCCCTGCATTTACTAGCACTGTTTTAACTTCTTTCTTTACACATGGCGGCATAGCAAATGCACAGACAGAGTAAAGCTAACACTCCCTTGTGAAATCTAATTAATTATTTGCAGCTTTGTTTCTTCACATAAGTAGCATGAGTTACTGTTTGAAAAAAGATGTTGTATCATGAGTACAAGTGCATCACTAACAATCAACAAGCATGCCAATCAATCTACTGTATTTGTATTCAGATTCACAGATCTCTATCAATGTCTCCTGTATGCTGTGCTGTATCACCCATGCACAAAACTCACCCCCACTGGTAACTACTAAAACTAACTTTGCCCAGTTACTCCATATGTCTTATAGGCCTAAACATACATTTAAAGGGTGGTATACCTTTAAGTTAACTTTTACTATGTTATAGAATCTTTAATTATAAGCCCCTTAGCTTTTGACCTTCATTTTTTCATTTGACCTTCATTTTTTTTATAGTTTCTAAATTAATTTGCCTTCTTCTTCTTCTGTTTTAAATGGAGATCACCATCTAAAAAAACAAATGCTCTGTAAGGCTTCAAATGTATTGCAATTGCTACTTTTTATTCTTTCTTATTCTCTTATTCAAAGCATGGCACGGTTGCTGTCATAATTTCAACCCTAGCAACACGATTACAGAAATTGCAAACTGGAGACCTGCTGAATAAAAAGCAAAACAACTCAAAAACCACAAATAATAAAAAATAAAAGTCAATTGCAAATTGTCTCATAATTTCACACTTATCATACTAAAAGTTAATTTAAAGGTGAACAACTGAGGGGTGCCGAAATGTTAGTCAATTCCCAGTGATTATAACCACTTAACTGATACCACGGGCTTGTGCTCCTGTTTGCTAAAAACGGCACCAGGCTCAAGGTATTGTAGAAGTCCATCATCTCTTGTTTGTTCTGGTCCAGGCAGGTGCATGTGCCATAGAGTTATGCCAAACTTAGACGTAAAAAGATGGCTTTATTACTGGACTATGCATGCACCTCTCTGAGCCCAGAGAAAAGAAGATTTTGATGAAAAAGATTGAGGAGATTGAACCATTTTTTTGCACACACTGCCATATGGCAAGTGGAGTGACACTGTGCTCAGCACGTGCCTACATTACTTCCTGTCAGGTGATCAGTGAGTGCCACACAGAACATTACAAAATGGTGGCTCAAGGTAGCAGATATAAAAAGGCAACATTTACTGATATGTATATGCAACTTTTTAAAGAATCTTTCAAAGGTCACTTATGGGATATCAATTATCTGTAAAAAATTAAGTGGTCAAACATTTGTTCAGAACACTTTTTCTTTAATATTTCATGTTCCTTAAGCTACTCCACTTAGAATCCAAATCCTTTCTACCCTAACTCTGGTTCTTACAGCTGTACCATACACCTCATATGCCAGTGTGAACTGCAACTTCACACAGTGGAGCTACCCTATGTTCTCCCCCTCAGGAAACAACAGCCATGCAGGTTGGTTCCTCTCCCCTCTCTGACTATGGCCGCTTCATGGGGATGTACTTTTCTCACACATCCACCACATTTTATTGCCAAAAATATTATCTAGGTTACTTTTCTGTTCTCTTGAAGACTCACTTTGTTTAATGAGAAGCTTTTTAGAGAATACACAATCTCCCATTCGGTGTTACATTTGCTAAAGAAAATAAAGTGCTCCATTCTGTGCTGATGTGATGGAGACGTGGCAATCCACAGGCTCAGGGGAGGGAATCTAATGAGAAATTCCTCATGACTGCATGAGGCCTGTGGCAGGCATACATATTTTACAGCTGTAAACATGTGCTCTTGGATAACTTGCCATAAAATGCCTTCCAACTCATTTCAGTATCTGATACGGCAAGAAATCCTCTCAGGAGCACAGGTGCATTACTAAGTGGCTGAGTTCTTGTGACAGATGCACCTGTACTGCTGCCTTATGCCCCAGTGGTGGTAGAGTGAATATGTACAAATGTGCCAGAAACTGCCATGTCCATATACATTGGTACAGCATGGCATTAAAGAGACCATAGGGGTTTTCATTTACCCTCTTATTAACAGTGTGCAAAGTGCAGTTTTGTACAAAATTGCCATGTTTTTTACCTACAATGCAGCAATTTCCCCCCACACAATGCAGTCAGGCACAACTATATGGAAATGCAAGGAGCGGCTTTGAAGTCAAGTATCTTTAATGAGAATTTTTTACTCAATGATAATAGAAAACTTTGTGCATCCACTTGCGGTAAGTAAATTATACTTTACATCTACTAAACTCATCTGAGAACTGATTAACAATACAGCAGAGGTTAAACAAAATATAGATTATTGTCACTGTCCCTGAGCAGGACCAAAAAACTGTGGAAGGCAGGAACACAGCATAAGTGGTACCACCATATTGTTATTTATTTAGAGTCTTGTTTTATGAGACGGCCTCAGTGTTGTACAGAGTGGAGGCAGCTTAAACCTAAATGATCCAAAATCAGCTGCTGCATGACATTGAGGAAATGTATTAAAAGCTGTTTGTTATAGGTCTGGTAACCCATAGCAACCAATATGAAAAGGACTGTGCAATTTGTACTGAGGGCAGAATGTAAGTTAGAGTTGTGACGAGTTAGAATTTCCTGGTAAATGGTTGAATCTAGGAAATAATGAACAAAGGGATTGAGTAAATACAGCCCAGGAAGAGTTAAAAGTAAGAGCTTGAATGTGAGTATATCACCACAAGGGATACAGGTACAGACATGTACTGACATCACAAATACTGGCTGCCAGTGTTCCTGACAGGAGCATCTTTCATTGCTACAGGATGCAGCAGGGGATCAGGATGTGATGTTCCTCCCAGCTGCACCTGCTGCTTAGCCAGTTTCTCTGACACAGTAAAGCCTCCCTCGTCACTGTCGTCTGTCATGTGCTTATATTAGGCATATTAGTAGATCCGAGAAACAAGCGCTGCTGACATCAAGTCCCTTCCCAGCTGCACCCCAAGTGGTTTTGCTGATGATTAAAAGAATTATGTGCAGAAGAAAAGGTTATATTTTTTATTGGGTATTGGCGTCGCTAGAAAATCTCACAAACCTAATGTAGGTCTCAATAAAAAAGATATTGCATTAAACAGCTCATATGTAAAACCCTGCTTCATGTAAATAAACCATTTTCATAATAATATACTTTTTTAGTAGTATGAATAAATTGCCATTTTAAAAAATAAGGGCCGTCCCCTGGCATCGTACGATTCACTGTGCACACTAACATGCCGAACAAAAAATACTTGTTAGGTCACATGAGCCAATTAACAGACAGAGTTCTGTCTTTTGCTTCAACACTTCTTCCTGTTACAGTTAGAGCTGCAGTATTTCTGGTCAGGTGATCTCTGAGGCAGAACATAGACCAGCAGAAATGGTGGTTCAAGGCAAGTGATGTAAAAGGGCAATATTTACTTAAATATATATTCCAGTTTGGTAAGATTCTTTAATATGCCATTTAATATGATGTAAACTTTCTATTACTTAGGGTTAGTTCACACGAGGAGATTCGGGGAGATTTTGTTGCTTGGCGACTAATCGACTCGTCTTCTGAGCGACAATCTCCCCGCGTGTGCTTTATCGCATGCGACTTTTCATTATAGCCTATGGGAAAACACGCTGAGGCAGTTCGGGGAGATTGACGCTCAGAAGACGAGGCGATTAGTCGCCAGGCAACAAAATCTCCCCGAATCTCCTCATGTGAACTAACCTTTAAAGGGCATGTAAAGGCAAAAATATAAAATCCCATTTTTACTTTCTTTAATGAAAAAGAAATCTATCTCCAATATACTTTAATTAAAAGATGTCTACAGTTTTTATCATAAACCTGACTGTATGCAGTGCAATTCCCCCTTCTTTTACTGCTGTTGATAGGAATTGTCAGATGGTCCCCAACTGCTGTGCAGGTAAACGATCATACTTTCAAATGGCAGGGGGAGCCCCCCCACCTTACTTCCCAGAACTCGAGCAGCATTGTTGGATTCCCTGTAGAGATTTGTATCCAGAGACGCAGTGCAGTCTCTATATTATGATTATTAATCAGTCTTGCTGTATTGGCTTCTATGGCAGATATTATTTGACTTGTGCTGTTTTGATAATTTATGACGATCCCTAAGCATAACCTCCCAACTGAAGCCCAGACCACACTGAGCATGTGTGAGTCTTGATATTGCAGAAAAGTCTAACAAAGTTACAAGATGACAGCCCCCTGCGACAACTTTGAAAGCATAAATCATTTGTCTTATTAGGCTGCTGGTGCAGTAAGTTCATGTTTATATTTAGTATACATAATACAGCATTTCTAACATTATTCTATTTTAGACTTTAGTTGCCCTTTAAGTGTTCATTTTGGGGGTATAGCTTTCCTTTTAAGAAATGCTTGCACTAACTTACCCGTTTAACAGCAATAGATTGAACACATCCAGGTAATGTCATAAAAGGCATACAGATCTAGTAACCCATAGCAATCAGCTGAAACAGCTTATCGGTAAATACTTACCGATTGGTTGCTATGCGTTACTAGACCAACAGAAACCTTTGCGATGTTTATTACATGTTCTACAAAATTGTCTGTAATGCATAATTTGTTTTCTATTTGAAGAGGCAGATTTACCACATTTCAAAGGTAATGGGATTCCTTGCAGCAGGAATAGCATCACAGTTATTAAAAATTCCTGATTGTTAGGAAAATAAAAAAAAATTTATACAACCTATGAGCTTAATCCCATTGAAATAATAAAGTTTCTAAAAAATTCTGCACTGTTTCTAAAATAGTGAAGTTACTCTTCATTCTCCCCTGGAGGAACGCAGTACGAGAATTTGCTCCTTGGCTGCTGCTGTCCTGATCTATTTGCCTGAACTCAGAATCACTATCTCCGACCAGGTAGAGGCAGACACAGCAGATATTGGCTGTGAAATATTTTTCTAATTTTTTTTGCCAATATCTGCCGAATCTGCCTGCACACGGTCGGACACAATGATACTCTGCCTGTGGAGAAATGCCTAGTCCGGTCCTAGCCTTCGAGCACTGATCTCTTGCCAGTGACTCGCGAGCAGCATGATGTTCATTACCCCCATTGATAATTCTTCCCGTTGCCACAAAGTAGGTGCCCGTTTTTATGTTTTTGGCCTGGAGGAATGTTTTGGAAGACACATGTTTACTCCAAACAGAGCCTGCTGCAAGCTAGAAGTCCACATGGGTTCACCAAATGGCCAATTGCAGTCATTATTTGGCATCCCTATTTAACTTTATTTGTGCCTGTGTGGTTCACCACCACTTTTAACATAAGTGCAAAAGTTTGGAGACCTCTGCTTTAGAAGGTTGCAACTAGAGCAGCCATAGACTTGCTTCAAGTGAAATGGACTCTAATGCCATTATATTATTAATACTGCACATAGAAAGTGAAGCCATTACAACCCAGAATCTGGGTAAATCTTGTGCAATGTAAACTGCCTGTTAACTTGGTGTGGTTATGCTGAAATTCTAGGAACAAAAACACTGCAGTGTGGGTAAACCAATCTGCATTATGTACATTGCACTGTATTTGCAAATGAGGCTTGAGAATGCAAGGATGTCCATAGTCAAAAGTTAGTGCTTTATAAGGCTGAAGCCATCCAAAAAAAAAGGAAGGTGTTTTGATGGATTTAGCAAGCTTGCCAAGATTAAGCCCCCTCTCTAGGAAACAGCCTTGCTGTGTGGATATTTCAGCTGCTTTGCATGCATACACTTTACCATGCCTACAATCCCAGCCAAACACATAGGCCTTTGCCAAGCTTGAAAGGAAGACTAAGCATCTGTTTGGGCTCCACTCCTCCATCTCCGGGAACACTAGTTGTTGAATGTAGAACATACTGTAGAACTGCGACTTTATCACTTTTGAATTGCAATGTTTAGCATGCTAGTTTATATCCACCGCTGTTCTTATTGTAGGTTTTAAAAACAGATGTTCCAACGCTTAGAACCCTATAATATTTCTTTTACCTCTCTCCTATGTACTGCCTTGTTAAATGCAATTACAATTCTGTGTAAGAAACTGCTGTGAGAGATTGGGGAGGGGGGAAATCAATAACTATTTTATTAGGAAAAAAAGCCTAAAATGTGGCAGGCAGAAAAGGAACAAAATTGTTTTGCAGATGGAGCGTGAGATGAAACAGTTTTAAGAGTAAAGCCAGTATTAATGTAGAAATGTAACAGAAAACAGATGTCTAAAATATGGCTATTTTTAATGTTATGTGTTGAAGTGTATGCGGCTGCAGGTAATGCTTATTATCAGTAACTGTGCATGGAATATACTGCAGACAAGTGTGCAGAAGATCTGCCATGCCTGCATATGTCTTAATATTGTTAGGGTTGTCATGAAACGCCCTGAAGTTAGACTGACATGGTAAAAAGCAGGATGAAGACTCATGGGAACATTTTGAGGTACTGCTATGCATTTTGTCATGAATGAGGGAAATGCTTTATTTTCCATGGACAAAAAGGCTAATAGTAATACCACTTTTGGGCTCTGGAGTGTGGGCTTACTGCTTCTGCTTTATTTATAGACCTAGGGGCCCTGGTGCATCATTTTAGCACAGAGCACCCTCCACCATTTCCATTCACAATTGTCCCTAACATCTGCATCTTAAATTGTGTACTGGTCTCTTCATTTGCTGACCCCATGTACAGTTGTTGCCTATCAAATGGTTGCATCGCTGATGCAAATGTGCTTTCTGAAAGTGACTTAACCTAACTCCGAAAATGTTAGACAGGGCCGTAAAGAGGGGTAGGCAAAAGAGGTACCTGTCTAGGGCACAATCATAGGAGGTCCCTGGGCAGTGTCTTCTGCTTACCCTTAGTCAGTGTTTGCCGCTCTCCCCTCCTCTTGCAATCACACACGGGTGGAGGGCATTGTGGCCGGTCAGGTTGCCTGGGAAACCCAGTCGGCTTGGCCTAGCCTTGATGTTAGATGCAATTTGCAACTGATTTTGACACATTGTGAGCAGTTGCAGTAGATGTGACTTGGAGTGCAGCTGCAATTACACTGGCATTATGGGGAAAGCACTGTATTTTGTGTAATAAAAATTGCATTTTGCACACTGTACTTGCATTTGTAATTTTCTCCGATATATACTTCAAAATCGAATCAGATTAGCTACAGAAGATTCCTGTGTCACTTAACCTTTTTGCAGCTGGCTGGCCAGTATACCAGCTAAGTGCTGGTACACTGGTTATCTAAGTGGTGCTTAGTTTGTCTTTATTTACATAAAAGCCACTATAATGTGCTTGTGGGGGGTCTGTTTGTGCCTCAGTATACTTGTTTAGGATCTCAGTCTTGACATGATAGAGAGTGATTTGAGGCATTTTGTTGCCCACCTGTAGACCTATTAATCACCCTAATGGCAAAATACCTAAAATATCGCCACGTGCCATAGCTCATATATATATACATATATACAGTGATTGTATGACCAGCATATAGTCATTGGGAAAGTAGTTAAGTAGTGGGAAGTAGTTATGGCTAGGTGCTGTGATTTCATAAATACCTTTCCTTGGGGCTGTGCATCTCTATTTGGCTCCAGCAACTCCTGCTCCAGGTCTTCTTGCTCCTCTGCTGGATCAAAGTTATACATGGGCATCAGCTGATGGCGGAGCTTTTCCAGTCTGTTGGGTCAAGAGAAAATTATGTTAATACATACACATATGGTCTGATGTACCATATGTTAGCAGCAACCAAGGCGTTATGTGAGCATAAAGATGAAGGAAGCTTCAGGCTGGTATTCAACTCCAAGTTGACATATAAGGTCCGATTTATTAACAATCAGTAAAATTTACTTTAAATTTTATGTAATATTTAATAATTCTCACTCTGGAAGGAATTAAAATGACACTGAATTGCTGAAGACCTCTACCCCAGTAAACTAAAATGATGTTTCACCGCCCAAAGCAGTTACACACATTCTGATGAACTGACACAGGGGGTAGATATATTTGAGACACAGAACACCAAATACTCAGGTCCACTGAAAGTAAAGGGGTAAAAGAAAGGTACAGAGGTAGGAATGGTGACATGCAGGCTGGATGGGCAGGACACTTACCTCTTTTGTTTTCTGATGTACAGAACCTGGAGATACCAAGAAAAAGAAGAAAGAATAAGAGAAGCACACAATGTAAGAAAAGGAAAGATACATCAGCCAATTGGAGTTAAAATTTTAATCGAATGATTTTGGAATGATATCTGCTATTTACTTTTATAGTCTTTGAATTATTTCCCTTTTTTTCTGACTGGGGGTCACTAATCCCATCTAATGCTCTGTAAGGCTACACATTTATTGTTATTGCTACTTTTTATTCCCTTTAACTCTTGGTTGTTACTTTTTAAACAAAGTTGCAAAAGGCAGGTCTGTTAAAGGGTTGTTCATCTTCAGACACGTTTTCCAGTTACTTTCTATTTGTGATTTTTCTAATATTGAAGTGTGAAGCTTAATGTATAGATTTAGGTGATACATTTATTATCTTTAGTCCTGCTCAGCAGAATCCCTGAGTTTCATTAAAAGAGTTGTTCACCTTTGAGATAACTTTAAGTATGATGTAGAGAGTGATATTCTGAGACAATTTGCAATTGGTTTTCATTTTTTATTATATGTGGTTTTTGAGTTATTTAGCTTTTTATTCAGCAGCTCTTCAATTTGCATATTAACCAATCTGGTAACTAGGGTCCAAATCCCCCTAGCAACCATGCATTGATTTGAAAAAGAGACTGGCATATGAATAGGAGAGGCCTGAATAAAAGGATCAGTAATAAAAAGTAACAATAACAATACATTTGTAGCCTTACAGAGCATTTGTTTTTTAGAAGGGAGTCAGCGACGCCCATTTGACAAGCTGCAAAGAGTCAGAAGAAAAAGGCAAATAACTATAAAACTATAAAAAAATATATAATGAAAACCAATTGAAAAGTTGCTTAGAATTGACCGTTCCATAACATAATAAAATTTACCTTAAAGGTGAACCACCCCTTTAAAGGAAACTGTTAGAATTGATACAATAGTTGCTAATACTCCACAGCTACTGCTGAGAAATGTATCAACTAAATGTAGTAAATTGTAACAGTTCAGAGTCTGCTGACTGAAACATGAACATTAACCTTACATTTTGGGAAAATGATAAAAAATAATAGATGGAAAGCAATTGAAAAAAAAAAGTTGTTTATGGGGAACAATTTGAAAACAACTTAAGTGAAAAAAAAAGTGTTTGGAAGGTGAACAACCCCTCTAATCAGCTGCCTTGTCTTACATTGTTTCAACAGGGCAGAGAACAGAAAGGGACAAACTTTCAATAGAAATATAATATACAAATGACTAAAAAAATCATAGAAATCTGGTAAGGAATGCATATTGCAAAAATGCTTAGAATTATGATTTCTTCAATTAAGCAAAAATTATTTTAGATTGACATTCCCTTTAAGATTAGTCCTGTTCTTGTGCTGTAGTGGTAAGGTTTAAATTCATGGAGCTTTGGGCAGAGCATTGTGCATAAGGTGGTTTTGTATATATTTTGATACGCAGGATCAGCGTCAGCCACAAAATCTTCTCTCCCCTAGCCCCCCCCCCCCAGCGAATGTGCACACGCATACCTTTATCCGTTGCGTTAGGCCAGGTTCAGGGAGGGAGTTAAGGAGAAGGACTCCAGGGTTTTTCCCGGTGTCCTGCCGGCCCAGTCCGACCCTGCGCAGGATACACCTACATATGCTTTCTAGCCTTTTTGTACAAATTCTGATGCACATTACAATCTTCCACTAGCCCAAAAGTCCAACAAAAGATGATTACTAAAAGGCTACATGTGTCCGTTTGTTCCATGTTATTTACATAGGGCTACTGAGATGCACAGGGTTCCATAAGAGAAAAAGAGTTTCAAACTGACCATTAGCCTTCTGTGTAAACACCCAAAACACTGAAACTTCAGTAAAAACATTTTTTTCTAACATCAGGGATCCATTAGAAAGGGAAGTTTCTGACTGACCATTAGCCTTCTGTGTAAACACCCAAAACACTTGAATCTTCAGTAAAACATTTTTTTTCCAATATCAGAGTCTAAAGGGCAAGTAAACCCTTTACCACACTCTGCACTAATGACAATAATGGTCCCTGGAAATATTGCTGCTAAACACAGTTAAAAATACATTGCCTCTCTAGGAATGTCAGAAGATTGCCTTTGAATTATTTGCAGTAGGGCTGCGTCACTGGTGAAAAAGCCTCTTCTCCACACCCAATGCCTTAGGTGTTGTAACTTAAACATGTGCATTGTCTAGACAAATTTAGAAAATGACGCTTTTGACTACTTGTGCATCACAAATGACCTGACACACCCAACACAAAAAGGTAGATGAAGTCACTATGACAAGTGCATTAAAAAAGGTGGTAACCAAATAACCCTGAATATGAGGAGCAGAGAGAAAAAGTTACCTAAACTGGAGGCCATTCAATTTGCTGTAGCCAGTGTCTGCCTATGCTTAAAGCAGATGGTAGATTAAGGGCACTCCAGTGGCATGACTACTGGAGGGCAGGGGGTAGAAATAACTACAGGTGATACAGTATCTAGTAGAATTAAGTCAAAGGCAACTGGACATTTAGAGTTTTTCTTCAAAACGTTCACCAATCAACCGAGTGGCTTCTTCAGTTCAACTGAAATGGTAGGGAATTCCCTGGCATTTAAATCATTGAGGGTAGTAAAGTCACAGACATTCAATCACAATGGTTACATTTAACTTCAGTAAGTGTGATCCTGTCAAAATGGTACCATGATTTTCATTGAGGCAGGTGTTAAAATCATGAGTGGAATATGTTTGTGAAGATTCTTATTCAGAATTCTCAATTCAGAATGACTTGTAAATAAGATATTTTTTCTGGAATATACTGGAATGGTGCTCCAATCAGCACAATCTGTTTATCATAATCTGCAATTATGTTATTAAAGTAGGTGTTGATTGTATTAGCATGACTGGAGCTTTGAGGTGTTGTTAAACCTTCCAGGGAGAGGTGCCAAACAGCATTGTATGCATATATACATGACTGGAAATCTGAATTGTTGTGAGGCCGCCAGGGTAAGGACGTCAAAGCGGCATAGTAAATTGATGAAAATCGGTGTTGCAGGCCCTCTCCTCTGTTCAGGGATGGTTTTTCCACTTTGGCATAAATGGCCTCTTTCACACCTCTTTCAAACCATCTGTCCTCTCCAAAATGTGCAGTAAAGGGACTTTACTATCCTCAAGAGCTTAAATGCTGGGGAAATCCCTACCACTTCAGTTGTACTGAAGAAGCCACTCAGATGAGTGGTGAATCGTTTTAAAGAAAAACTCTAAGGGGCCCATTCACTAAGGTCGAGAGAAGGAATAGAGGAAAATAGAGTACAAAAAAAAAACAATTTTCGAATGTTTTTTTTGGCTACTTCGACCATCGAATTGGCTACTTCGACCTTCGACTACAACCTTCGAATCGAACGATTCGAACTATAAATCGTTCAAATATTCGACCATTCGATAATCGAAGTACTGTCTCCTTAAAAATTTCTTTGACCCCTAGTTCGCCACCTAAAACCTACCGAGGCCAATGTTAGCCTATGGGGAAGGTCCCCATAGGCTTTCCAAGGTTTTTGTGATCGAAGGATAATCCTTAGATCGATGGATTAAAATCCTTCGAATTGTTTGATCGAAGGAATTGCGCAAAATCCTTCGACTTCGATATTCGAAGTCGAAGGTTTTTAATTCGACAGTCAAATATCGAGGGTTAATTAACCCTCGATATTCGACCCTTGATACATCTGCCCCTAAATGTTCAGTTGCCTTTGACTTAATTCTACTAGATACTGTATATCATAACCTGGATAAATGAGAATATTCATAGACAACTACCGACAATTGACACTAGACACAATCATCTAAGTAAATAATACAGACATTTCTTTAGATTTCTTTATAGCTTCACATGGAGAATCAGATATCATTCTGTGTATTTCTCTACAAAGCTTATACATCCTGTAGCTCCTTTTCACAGGCATGAATAAATTATAATGTGTTATGAGTCTGTGATGAAGGATTGCTATGTATTGTGCAGATTTATATTCGGACATGATTTTAAATGTGCAACAATAACCACGACTTTCTGCTATGCCAGTAACTAGCAATGCCTTAAACCCACCATTGCCACAGCCAGTCCGATCACAGTGACAATGCCAAGAGACAGTAACCAGCTGCCCATGTTAGGAGATCCAGTGGTGCTGTTAAAGGGTGGGGTGATGGTGCTAGGCTCTGTAGTGACCCCAATGTACAGAGGCGATGGCACACTGCGGTTGTTCATGTCTGTGCTGTGACCAGCGGTCCGAAATTCAGTTTACACATCTCGTGGGCACACTGCAATAAAAATATTATATATATTATACAGGGATATACATTTGTGTGATAAGTTGCACAAATAAGAACTTCCTTTAACAGGGATAGTCAGTAGGGATGAGTCAGGTCTACACATCAGCCAGAGTGGGCTGTGACTCTTTACCTAGTACTCTCAACCTCTACCAGTTCCCCAACCTATAGTTGGTGGGCTGTGGTGTTGTAAAAGAGAATGAAAACAAATGTCTAGCTAGTAAAATACAGTTTTCTACTGTCTATATGCCACACATCATCTTATCACTGTATTTGCAAAAGCACCCCTAACGTTCACTTACAGACAAAGGCAGCCCAGCTGTTAGTTGTAGGCAATGACACCTGAAGGCCCTATAGTTTTCACCACCTACTTCATATAAACAATGGGGCTAGTGGCTTAAAGGAACAGTTACATCAAAAAATAAAAGTTCTTTAAAGGAATGACAATATAATGTACTATTGTCCTGCACTGGTAAAAAGTGCTTTGCTTCAGAAACATGACTAGAGTTTATATAAACAAGCTGTTGTGTAGCCATGGGGGAAGCCTTTCAAGCACAAGATACACAGTAGATAACAGGTAAGTTCGGAAGAATCTCTGAAGAATCTTTGAATGGCTGCCCCTATGGCTACACAGCAGTTTGTTTATATAAACTATAGTAGTACTTATCTGTTATCTAGTATCCTGTGCTATTTCTCCTTTTTTCATCATTAAATGGCTGCCCCTATGGCTACACAACAGCTTGTTTATATTAACTATAGTAGAGTTTCTGAAGCAAATACACCAGATGTACTAGAGCAGGGCAACTGTACATTATATTTTCATTACTTTAAAAAAACTGTTAATTTTTTGGTGTTACTGTTCCTTTAACTAATACACCAGAGATACATGCATGACTAGAAATCTCTCCATTTGCAAAAACATCCTTATAAACAAACAAAGGTAAGTTTTATAACTCGGGTCCTTATTATTATTTGAGTCCAGTGTAGGGTTTATTGACTGTACTAACACAGGGACAGTTTCCCAAAGCAACCAATTAGCAGTTAGTTTTAAACAGTCTTATCATTAGTTGGAAAATGAAAGGAAGGTTTTGATTGGTTGCGAATGAGCCCCTATGAGTGTTACCTGCATATCCTAATAATCAGAGGGGCTGAGAAGCACGTGTCCATATCTGAGAGACTGTGTGACACCCAGATAAATTACAGCCACCACTACATTGGCTTCTCTGCGTCTTTGTGCCCACTGATACTTCTGTTTCCCTGCAGCTCCTTACCTGGTTTTCCTTTGGCAAATATATATACCCCAAGAGAATGAATCAACTTGATTGAATACAAATTGAGCTTGGTGGGCAACCCGGAACTCTGATATCTGCCCCAACTGGGGCACCAGGGTCTTCTCCCCGCCAGGGCAAAAATGGTTGTACCAACCCCTGTGTAGGTATCCTCTATGAGAGCAGGACAGCTCCCTGAATAGGATGCTGTGCCCCGCCTCCTGTCAATTACTCACACATGGGATTGGTTAGATGCGGTGACGGTAGCACGCATTTGATTGGCTCTGCGACACAGCAGTCAAAATTGAAGCAGCAAGGGCATGGCCGCTTGTGACATAATCATTTTCCTAGGCGGCAGCCATGTTTAATGATGGCAGAACGTTATCAGCGACAAACATATGTTTTGGCTTCTTGTAAAAATTATGCAGACGCGCCTGTAACATCAGTATAATTGTAGTGAAAGATTAGCCTCACGCAGAAAGCTTCTTTTTTTTTTGTCTCTGCCTGACCATCTGTTCTATTGGCTAGTTTGCCTGTCATTCACCGGTCACGCTCTTTTTAGTGGTGCGTGTGTCCTGTTAGAAGCAAAATTCCGGAAGGGCAACATTCAGCGTTGCACAGACAGATGTGAGGGCTAAAAGAACAGGGAGTAGACAGAGGAGGGGTGAAGTGCTAGGCCAGTGTTTTATCAGACAGGCAGGCTATGGCAGCTTTGTGTAGTGCTCATATATATATATATATATATATATATATATATATATATATATATATATATATATATATATATATATATATATATATAGTGAATAAAGTACCCCCTTTTGTAAAATATAAGGATATTATAAGTTACCGAGGAGTTTCATGACCATATAAAAACACGAGGCCGAAGGCCGAGTGTTTTTATACAGGTCAGGAAACTCCGAGGTAACTTCTAATATCCTCATATTTTACAACTGGGGGTACTTTATTTATTATAATACACAAGTTTCGGTGAGTCATGTGACAGAAATGACATCAGAACTCACCGTTTATAACTGATGACATCAGAACTCACCGTTTATAAGGATATAATTTACAGGATATTCATAGCTTTTGTGTATTATATACCTCCCAACTGTCCCTTTTTCGGAGGGACAGTCACTCTTTTGACAGCTCAACCCGCAGTCCCTCATTTGTACTGGAAAGTCCCTCTTTTCTATGCACTGAACAGCCAGAAAAAGAAACAAAGTTTCTCACTTAATTGGCTTTTAGCAGAGAGCCCAGAACAGCTAACAGGTGCAAATAAGATACTTTGTAACAATTTTGAGACATAAAAACACAGTTTAGATAAGGAGAAATATTTTCAAACTTTCATAACCTGTCAAATTTTGTAAAACAAACATGGTAATTAGGGGGTGTGGCCACAGAAAGGGGTGTGGTCAACCAAATTGCTGTGCTACGTGCGGGAAATTTTTTTTTGTCCCTCTTTTTACTTCCAAAATGTTGGGAGGTATGTGTGTATATATATATATATATATATATATATATATATATATATATATATATATATATATATATATATATATATATATATATATATATATATATATATTCCATTCAAGCCACAGATGCCTTTCACCTGGATAAAATATGTCAGCTCAAAAGCTAGTCATGTGTAGGGTTGCCACCTTTTCTGGAAAAAAATACCAGCCTTCCTACATATTTATCTTTTTTCCCTATTAATAACATTGGGATCAACCATCATTTTTACCGGCCAGGTGGCAACCCTAGTCATGTGGTGTTCCCTCTGCCAGTGGAAGGAACAGCAATCCAATCTGCACCATCTTCAGTAAAGGATGCCTCTTTCTTACTAGTTCCTGATTATGGCAGAGACGCTGCTATTTCGGGAGATTAGTCACCCAGCGACAAATCGCTTCTTCTAAGGGCAACTAATCTCCCCAAAATGCCTTCCCGCCGGCTAGAATGTAAATCTCCGGTGGGATGGCACTTGGATCGCTTCGTCTTTACGAAGTCGCGAAAAGTATCCTCATGAGGTGACTTCAGAAAACGAAGCGTTCCGAGTGTCATCCCGCTGCTTATTTACATTCTACCTGGCGCTGGTGACTGCTCTTCTAATTGCCATGAGGCAAGGTGAGAACCCCAGAAGTTACCAGGGTCGGGAAAAAAAAACCTCTCCTGGTAACTTTATGGCTCTAGCCATGCATCCCCCTGGACCCCTGCCTGTAAAGTAAATGTTGGGGGCAACGGAGAGGCAGCATCACAAACGCCTCACACGGCTTTAATGGGAGAATCGCCCTTGCTAATTCTGCAATACTTGACAGATTTTCTTTTAATACTCAGATCATGCTCCTGAAATGTATGTAATCTACAGTAGAACCGCCATTTTACGTTTTTCAGGGGATGAGAAAAATATAGAGTAAAATCCTGGAAAAATGTCAAAGCAGGGAAATGTTTTATGCATAATATACAGGTGGGACAACAAAAATGATATAAATGTTGAATGACTTAAAATCAAGGGATGGAACATTTAGATTATACTGTATGTATGGGTTGATGTGATGGTCTGGTTTGACCACAAGATGGCAAAATGAATGCATTAGATGCATTAAAGGCAGTTAAAGCATAGTACATTCATTCATGTGGGTATGCACTGCTCCTGCGCACAGATAGCCAAGATAGGTTGATTATATTTTGCCATGAACACAGCAACAATCTATAGCAAAATGAAGGCCGCTACCCCAAAGGAATAGTACTTTTCATGTTCACACTCTGTATATACAGAACACATAAAGACAGAGAGAGGTAGAGAAAGACTGCACAAGAGTAGCAATTATTGGCTAATTTCAGCACGTATATCCTTTATCTGTGTTGCTAGGGCCTAATATTTAAAAAAATGCCAGCTTTGTTTCTACCGGTTATATGTATTTGTACTTTACAAAGCTTTGTAGATTTGCTCTGTATTTATTACTTATGCTCATGTTTCTTTTGTAAATGTACTGTGGGCATATACAGGGTGCAGTGCGATTAAATAAACCTATCATATAAAACAAACCGATCATACATAATGGCGATGTTTAAAATGCATATCACTGGGGTTGCCATATTTTAAAATCACTGGCAATCTTTATTCTGCACTATCTTATCCTGCTTTCTTTTGGGAATAGTCCCAGATTTATTCATTGCTGTCTGCTACCTCTTGGAGAGACGGGGGTGAGATGTACTACCTACTCTACTGCTGTCTCTCCCTCTTTTTGACTCCCCAAAATTTCAAGCTTGGCAGGTTGATGGCAAGATGCTCGAAAATTACCCTTCCATTGAACTGCATGGTAATAGTCTGGACTCTACAGTGCAGGTCTGGCAATTATAGCTCAGAAACTCAGCAGTGAGACTTTCTGAATCATTACCATTCAGACAATTGAGCTTCAGTTTGAGAGTTTTGTTGCCTGCCTGCAGAGCTGGAAATCACATGGGAAGTGAAACAGCTGCACTTGACTCATGCACCATTGTCCTTACAACTACTGTAAATCTTCAATTTTGTTCCCATTAGTGCAGAAATGATAACTAACCCTATGTTGTAATTGAGATGATGAGCAACTTTGGTCATCCTTGAGATCTCATTTGATGTTACTATTAGGGTGAAGATAAATTATCATCATTGGCCCTAGGGCCAAACAATCAGATCAGAAGAGTGGGAATAGGAGCCATCAGAGTGAGGACTGCATCAAGTAATTGATGTGGTCCTTGATCCAGCAGGAAAATCAAACCTGCCAGATCAACATCCAGATATCAGTCGAGAGGACCTCTCTGAGAGCCCCATACACAGGCAGATGAACTGCAAGATTGGTCTAAAGAAACCCGGTTTGGCCACCTAAAGATTCCATTTTCTTCAGGGTGTTTGTTTGATTAATCTTTTGTCCTTCCAATCACCAGTATCACCACTGAAGTGCTATGTGATTGGAGTCCCAGATGCCATAGAAACCAAGCACTGGCTTGGTAGTCAGAATGAAAAATAGGACAGGGTCTCCGTAGACAGAAGAGCAATACAAAAGAAGCCTCAAAGGAGCTTGGTTAATGAATATACTTATCTGAGCTGATTACCAGTCAGTTCTGATGAATGATGCAGACCTTATTCTTTGTTCATACAACTGGGTTAATCAATAATTAACCATGGGTTTTGTGTGTGTGTGTCTTGCAAGATATTTGGTTTTAAACTGAAACAAATACTCATAAAATACACATGCAGCAAGTGTCGGACTGGGACACCAGGGGCCCACCCCAAAACCTAGACCCAAAAAACTTAGGCCAGGGGCCCACTCTCAGCGCTATTATTCTTCCTCTCCTCACTCAACCTCTATTTGCCTATTCTGTTTTCTTTACATACTATATAGTCTATTATTCCATCTGTTTAGCCTCTTTGTTCTCATAGAAATAGGAAATGGTCATGAAAAAGGCCAAATATTTAGCAGCATGAGGGCCCACTGACTCCTGGGCCCACCGAGAGTTTTCCTGGTATCCTGGTGGGCCAGTCCGACACAGCATGCAGCAAGGCTAGTGATATAAAGTTGCATTGCTTCATAATTCTGTAAAATGCATCAAAGCTGGCGAGTGGTCTGACGGACAGCGTGTGGTTTTAGGATGCTCATTTCTGTATGAATGAAAGCCTTATCTGTTTGATGTAAGACAAATGTCATGTATCAAGTATATATATATTATATATATATATATATATATATATATATATATATATATATTATATATATATATATATATATGACAATGCTATCATTTAGACGTTTAAGACCTGTATCTGCTCCAAAGCACACTGAGCATGTTGTGGGCCTCATCCAGTCTGAAGGTCAACCAAGTAATAAGGGAAGGGATTGGAGAAATCTTCTGCAATGTGTATTGTTATTCAGCTTTTGTAATCCAGGGCTGGTACTTCTACTATATACCCCTTCAATGTTTAGATGTGTTCCATGATTCCTATGTTCTCTCCTGTAATGCTTCGTAAGCAGTGTTTCTTTGTACATAGTTAATGGGTCGCATTTACTCTTTTTCTTGCAGTTCCCAAGTCTCCCTTCTTCAGTAGCTCATTCTTCTGTCTCTGTAACTCAACTAAGGCACATAGAGAGCATGGCCCAGCAACGCATAAAGAGGTAGGGAAAGAATCCACTGCAGAGCAGCCAAATGACTCAACTACAGAGTGACAACTAACTACACAACACTTGATAGTAACTTTGAACTTGTGTTTCCTAAATTATGCAGTTCCCAAAGCTGACCATACACCGATCACATCAGTGTGCTGATGCAGTTCCCATCCAATGGGGTTTTTAAACCTGCCTGACAGATATGCTGATTTTCAACCAGATATCTATCAGGCAGGCAGTCGGGGAGGACTGTTGGCTGTTCCTGTGTACTGCAGTCACCATTAGAGTAATTTAGCACACTGCTGTTTCATTATGCATAGAATTATGGAAAAACATCTGTCAAAGCATGAACATCACTTGTGGGGCTAATGGCTCTTACTGACGAGCGGTTGAAGCTGTGCTCCCCTGCATTCCGTTTTTCTGCGTTCAGCTGCAGGAGAGCGCAGGAATAGACGCATTACATTTTTCCCAATGGGTCTGTACTCTCACAGGCGCGTGTAGGCACCGAATGCAGGAAAAAGTCTCAACCTGCGTTCAGCGCCTGTGTAAGTACAGCCCCATTGGAAAAAACGTAATGCGTCTATTCCTGCGCTCCCCTGTGGCTGAACGCAGAAAAACGGAACGCAGGGGAGCGCAGCTTCAACCGCTCGTCAGTAAGAGCCCTAACACTGGGCAAAATTTCATCAGTGTAGTAACCCATAGCATAGCAATCAGCTATTTGCTTTCAGTTTTCTACCTGGAGCAGATTCTACAAAGATAATGTCTGATTGGTTGCTATGGGTACTGCACTAAGGCAGTTTTGCCCAGTGTTAGTAAATGAGCCTCACATTTTTTCTGAAGCCAAATTAAATTAACTCTTCTGTGTCCCTGTTAAAGCAAACATGTCTTTCACAGTAGCATAGTATAAATTCATCACTTAAGTCCAGTGGGAATATGAAGTGGCAGTGACATATAAATTCCCCCATAGTAGAAGGTTTTGTTGTAAAGGTAGGTATCCATTCTGCAGGGAGGCTTATTTGGGTAAGCAATTTAACTTGTTTGGGCGTGCAATAAATTTTCATGCACCCACACAAAAATGTGTGTTGATTGACGTCAGTGTACCCTGTGGGTCTGTACCCAAGGAAGTGCAAATCAATCTGCAATTGGATAATATCAATTTCTCCTGCATTCAGTGTAATTATCAGAATCCTTTAAGTACCATATGTAAGAAGCAAGTTAAAACATCTTATGGTATGTACCCTGAAGCAGTGCTTGCTTGGCACAATTTCCTAATGTTAATGTTTTAATGTAGATTCATAGGGAACCCAGGTGCACATTACCTGAGCCATCAGCACGGGGAATGGAATATACAAATATTGCTTATTTCGAAGAATGACATTACAAACATATGCATTCATTTATAACACTGTTGGTCCATTTTCTTTCTATTTAGTGTCCCTATTCAGTATGTTATTGGAGAGTGGGATTTCTTGGATATAACCTTATAAATGAGACCACCGGTATTCATTCCAAGGTCTGAGGCAGAGGTATAAAAACATCTCCTTGGTGTATGTAAACAGTTTAGAAATGGGGCAGTAAATATTTAGTGAGATTGGCTGTTGAAGTTATAGCAAGGTTCAGTGGGTGTTGAGGATAATTCAAAAGAAAATGATCAGCTGAATATGAGCCTTGATTTGAAACCATTGTAAAAGCCCTGAAAGGAAAAATATGGCAGCTATGTGTTCTCTTTAACACAGAAATAATGCACACCAAGCCATACTTTTAGGGCACACACACACACATATTCATAGCCACTTTTTCTATCAGTTACAAGGCCAAAGATATATAATCCTACCTACATAATATTAAACTAACATTTTGTTTCAGAAACTGGTTTTCCTTGTCCTGGAAGAAGCAGAAGGTTGCAGTTCTCTGCAGGTGGGATGTGGGATGTGGTTTAGGGGCTGTGTCTTTGTCATTACTACGGAGGCTGCCTTAGGTAACAAGGCGTGGGTGAACTCTATATATGGGAGCTGAGCCCCTTTTTTTAACGTGAAGAAAGATGAAATCACAATAGAAATGACAGACTCTTGTTGGTCCTGTCTGGGAAGACAGCTCATATGTCCTAGGTTTAAAGGGAAATCACGTGCCTTTTCATCACAAAATAATAATTTTTTCCTTTCCTGACCCTTATTTGCATAAGCAAATTAGGATTCAGATTTGGTTCGGTATTCGGCAGAATCTTTCACCAAGGATTTGGCAATTTTGTGTTCCTTATGAAGCCCCTTCTCAGATATTCAGAAGTGCTCTGTACATGGGGAAATTCAAAAGGAATCCCCAGAGCAGAGCTTTTTAGACTTTTTTGGCCCCACATGAAGGCTGGTATCTGCTCAGCTCCTTATAAAAAGGATATAGATATATGAGAAGGTTACAGATATATATAGTTGTAACAGTCATCATGCTATAGCTCCAAGAATATCCAGGACTGCAAAGCTAACTAGCCTTAAGACTGGGCCAGTGGTGTAAGTAGGAATTACTGGGTCCCACAGCAAATTATTTCTGAGGCCCCCAAAATGTCTATAGATTGACCAGTTTTATTAATATTTATTGAATTAGGGCCTCATGGGGCCCTATACTTTTTGGGCCCCCCTGCAGCTGCAGGGCCTGCTTCCTCTGTAGTTACGCTACTGGGCTGGGCCCACATTCACTGATTTTAGCTCCTCAGTTTGGAAACCTAAGCTATAGGGATATCATAGTATTTTCTGGAGTAATATAGAGAGAGTTGATATCATCTGTTTTTTTTTTATTAGTTAGAACGGTACATGACCTTTGGAAAGGGAAGTTTGTCCTGAGCTATAAGGGTAGTGCCACACTGTGCTGATTCTTACCCTACATATACATCTATGCCAGGAATCAGCTGATCCCCTGGTCTCCAATTGTTTGTGTTTCTGCACTCATAGACACTGCTTCAGCCTGGGTACAGATACACAGAGCAGCTTTTGGCACAGAAACACAAGATTATTCATTTTTTTAACCAAAATCCACGCCTTCTGTCTGCACACAGGCTAAAGCAGTGTCTGTGAGTAGAAATGTGTAGAGGCCAGCACAGATTCTTTGCCTGGCATGGCCACTTCTGCCATAAGGCAAGGTGAGAACCTTGCCTCAGATGGCAGCAAGTGGCCAATTAAAAGGGGTGGCAAAAAGCTTTTTCTGGTAACTTTAAGAGCAGAATTTCCAAGTTTAACCTGGAAATTCGGCTCTGCTCATGCAGAGAGCGCTATTGAGCTCATTGCACTAGTGATGCAACCTCCATTTAACCACTCTGATGCTGATGTTTTAAGCCCAGAGTGGAGGGCGCCGCAGTTAGTTAGACCGAGGGACTGGAACAATGGTAGAGCCATTGACGTTTTATGGAGCATTAGAAGTATAACAATGAATGTACTATGTACTAATTATGAGAGCATTTATGACATTTAATTATTTTTGGAAAAAAATAATAAATATGGAAATAATTGTATGAAATAGCCGTATAACACAAGTAGTGTTAGAACATGTGAAACAAAAAAGGGCTGTATACTTTTAAATAGATTTTTACCATGATGTAGAGATATTGATATTTTTAGCTTTTTATTCAGCAGCTCTCTAGTTTGTAATTTCAACATTTACCCTAGCAACCATACTTTGATTTGAACAAGAGACTGCAATATAAATAGGAGAGGGCCTGAAGAGAAAGATGAAAATTTGTAGCCTTACAGAGCATTTTTTTTTTTTTTTTTTTTTAAAGGTAAGTTTAATTTCTTATTTTTAAACACACATCAATCATACATACAACAAATAAGTACACTCGCAAACTAAACTGTACAAGTTTGGCAGGATGAAAATATGGCACAGGCTATCACCAAGCATAACACAATACAGTGATTGAGCAGTTGAGATGGACACTATCAAACTCAGGTGAACTTTACATCTGAAGGCTAGGTTGGGACCCTCGAGGATATGTAGGATAGCCAACCATGAAGGATTTCATAATACGAGATGGACTTGGTTAAGACTTAGAGGGGTCGGGTCAATGTCATTCCACAAGCCCCAAATTTTATCGAGCATTTGTTTTTTAGATGGGGTTTAGATGACCCCCATTTGAAAGCTGGAAAGAGTCAGAAGAAGAAAGCCTATTATTCAAAAACTATATATATATGTATATATATATATTAATATATATATATATATATATATGTATGTATGTGTGTGTATATATATATATAATATATATATATATATATATATATATATATATATATTTAAAAAAAAAAAATATAGATCAGCACAAAGACTATGGCATACTGTATTATTGCACCTGCCCGCACCCTGTCATTACTTCCCAGCATGTTGGAAAATGAAATGGTGATATGGACATGAGAACATGTGTCTGTATGTATATGTGTATACTACAGCAGTATGTTTTTAAGTCTAGAAGCAGCAATAAGGACAGATTTAAGAAAAAATGTCCAAAGCTTATGGCAAAGAGGGTTTTTTCCAAGGAAAAATCTGAGACAGTATATTTACTCAGGGCTCCATTATCCGACTAAGTAGAATCTCATGCAATTGTCTCACAGATATTTCTTAGTGATTTGCTTTTGCATTGTATGTCATGCCAAAAAATGCTGACAAGACCCTGGCCAAACTGAATCTGAACAGTTCAGCTAGTATCTTGGATTTGCCCGAATCCAAATTCTGCTGAAAAAGGCTTGGATTCGACCGAATCCTGGATTCGGTGCATCCCTGTTAGAAACACAATATTTGTTTAGAATATGTATGTTGACATATATATTTTATATCTCTACTTGGGGATGGAAATCATCAACCTGATCATCTGCCCTATAATTTAGAGCAGTTTGTTTCCCCAAGTATGTGTTTATGCCTTCAAATCTAAACTGGTGTTACACCTACAAGCAAACTTGATGTGCTTTCATACCACAGTGTGCCTTCATTAATGAAATGATTGCAAAAACTTCCAAGTTGAGCTTTAATTTCACAATATTATAGACTGTAAATCACTGCCCCTTCTTATGTGAAGGTCCTAGCTTTGCCTGTCTGTTTTTTCTAAGGGAGGAGACATGCTTTTTGCTTTTTTTACACTGAAAAAGCCTCTCTAATTATTTTTTTTTTATTACTAAGGGTTTCCTACTCTCCCCACAAAATAAGTTATTTACCATAAAAAAGTGTAGCCTGCGAAAGTAACTAACCAGCAGTGAGAGGTGTAGGGGGGAGTACAATCTGTTAATGAGCAGCATGTGGCAATATTCTTGGTGAGAGGAATGCAGATGTGAAGGAGTTCTAGGAACCATTTCTGTGGATCAAGTTAAGTACTTCTAAGAATGAACCATATGGAGAAATAAAAGGTCTGGTACAGAACAGAGGAAGTGGTTTTCATGGAGCAATAAACACAAGAATCCAATCGATAGTAAGTAGTTGTATGAAATAGCAGAATATTGTTTATTGAGCAATAGGAAGCGTCGTAGGCACAAGGTGTGATAATGCAATAAGAAAGGAGTTCCAGGCAGAGGCTTAAGAAATTCCTGGAGAATTCTAGGGAGGAAATTGGTATAGAAAAGAAAATTGGTATAGAAAAGAAATTGGTATAGAAAATTTTGAAAATGTTTGCTGAAGCCTAACTCTTTCATTTCTTTCTTTAGTCTAGGTCTTCAAAACCAAATCCAAATTCTGCTTCTTGATATTTTAGCAGGTAAAACTTTCCCCTGTTCCTTTTTAGTGTCCTTGCTCTTCTCCACCATGTTCTTCCCACTATACAAAATGACTTTGTTCTCCTTCTATTTCCATATTAATTGATATATAGGGCACTCCAGCATTACCAAAAGGTCTCTGTAAGGAATAAACTTTACCCTGGTGGTCCAGTGACTCTCCGAGGTGGTCTAGTGGGCGGCGGGGTCCCCCGCCATGTTTCTAGCGGGGACGCCTCCGCATGTGTCCTTTCCCTTCCAGTGCTGGTTTCCTTATGGTGTGTGTGGGCGTGCGCTTCCAGGTTTATGCGCCGGCATGCAACGCCGCGAAATTAAAACTATTTAAAGGGGCTTTGTAGTTTAACACATTGCCCGTTATTAGGTTCTATTAGTAGAGTTCCTGGGTGTTTAATCTTTGTGATTCCTGATTGAACTACTGTTTCTGATCCTTGCTTGCCTTCTTGACTACTCTGATCTCTCCAATCCTGATCCTAGCCTGCCTGTGACTACTCTGACCTCTCCAATCTGACCTTTGCCTGTCCACTGACTATTCTACGCTCTCCAACCCTGATTCCGGCCTGTCTGACTAATCTCTGCATGTGCTGGCCCAGCCTGCCTGTTCAAGTGGAGTTCCTCCATTCTGGTGAGACGATCGTGCCCCTTTGCTCGTCCAGAATCGTTAGCTTTGCTCCTCTCTCAAATAAGACCTGGCAGCATCCGATTAGCCAAGAGCTTAGCTTAGCTTCTGGATTTAGGGTGCCGTTCGTGACTCTTACAGATCCACCAGATCCTCTCCTTGTGCGGGGTCCTGTGGGTGTTCTGGTCAGTAACCCCCCTTATATATACTCATCTGATATCTCTCAACTTGATCCAGAGATTGTTAAGTAAGTATCCTGGTCACAGGCAGTATCTTTGTCCTGGTATCTTCTTACACCGGCTACTTACACTCCGTTTCTTCCTTTCAGCTATGAGGATCATTCAGCATTAGATGGCATGAATGTAATAAGGGGGGTACTATTCCTTGCACCTCTGCTTCTGAAGCCTGGTGGGTCTGTATTTTCATTACAATCTGGGCTTAAGCTTTTCACTTTGTACATCATGTGTATGGTCCACCTGTCCCCTCATGCTCTCTACTTTTGTTTTAACAGGGATATATTCTTAGTGGTCAATCCAAGTCACCGAGAAAGAATACAGCTATGGATTCAGGACTACACTCACATATCCCTTCAGTATATTAGAACAGTAAAAGACTTCTGTGGCAGGTACTGCAATTCTTTAATCTACTTTTTAGTAGTAGCTGGTAGTAGTTTCATTATTACTTTATCTTACCTTTATGCAGTTAAACTTTAGAACAGGGGATTCAGAGTTCAATCTCAATTTAAGGGCAGAGACACACGGTCAGATTCGGGGAGATTAGTCGCCCGGCAACACATCTCCTATTCTTCATGGCGACTAATCTCCCCGAACTGCCTTCCCTTTCCTTCCTGCCGGCTAGATTGAAAATCGCTGGCTGGCTAGAATGAAAGTCGCCGGGCGACTAATCTCCAGAATCTTACCATGTGTATCTGCCCTAACAGACCCAGATGGGCAAGAATCTGCTGCTCTAATAAGGAGGCTACTGATATAAAACCATAGTCTCCCTAAAATTGGATATACAAGACAACAAAAAGGCATTCACCCTCTTCTTATCTGCTAATTCTATATCCTGATGCTTTTGTTTTTCACAGGTCAAGGTTTGTACATTTACGCACTGGACCACCTCCTTTCAGTAGTGGGCTCTATTAGTTAGTTAGTTAGACAAATACCTCAGTAGGGCCCCATATTCAGAATGACCTCCTGATGGATAAAAAGAAAATGTTTGCAGTCACGATGGCTATCATTAGCACAGTACACCCCATGGCAGTTTAGCTTTGGTTCCATGAACAAACTATGTATATAATGTTCTGAGTGCAAGTTGTACTGGAGGCCATGTAAATAAGGGTCCTCAGCCAAGGCACACTAACATCAAAACATCATGTTTGTGTCCCCAAAATCAACATGTAATGATTGCTAAAGCAGAGAAAAAAATGATCTGAAAAAAATGATCAGACCCCCATATCCATCTGTGTTTTATATTCAATGCCAGTTATGCCAACAGCTCAAAAATAAAATTGTATATTGGTGCTCCCAGGGACACTTTTACACAGCCTTGAAATTGCTCACAATATTCAATATTGCTACTGGGTGCATTTTGATTCCAACTATTTGAGCTCTTTCAAGAATGATTTGTTAATGGCTTATTACTGGAGCTCAGTACAACTGTATACCCAGGATGGAGCACTCCATACTTCATCACTCGTGCTCCTGGGAGGAAGTGCTGACACAACAATGAGTCTGGGCAGATATTACAGAATGCAGCAGAGTAAGGAACGTAAACTGAAGGCAGGGGCAGTGAGAAACCTTTGTTAAAAGATATATCAGCAAGATCTTTTCTTGCCCAGAAATAGACAAACTCTGGTGGCTTTTATACCACAGCTCCAGCGAGGGCAGGCTCTTGTGTTGCTTTCCTGTGCAACATGACAACCAGCTATGGGCAGCCTGCTGTTGGTCTGCTGACAAGTAATGTAGTAATGTAATGTAATGCAGCAGCCAGTCTGTCCAAACAAAATTGAAGTCAGCAGTTGCCCTTTATTTTTCTTGTTCTGTTGCACAGCGCAATTGCCACTGTAATTCCAAACTACTAGTTTTTTCTGAGACTATTTTCTGTTGGTTTTGTGGATTTTAAATTATTCTCTGTTTACATCATGCTGAAAGTGAACTACTCCCTTTAACCAAACTGCATTAAATGGGTGTTTTATCTTTAATATTTCATCTTTTAAATCGTTATCTGTCACAATTTTTATGGTGTCGTTTTTATTTCTAAATTTAACTGTTTACACTGCAAATAATTCACTCTACAATATAAAATGTCATTGCTGAACCAGCAAATGTATTTTTTTAAATTTATAATATTAGTGTGTAGGCAGCCATCTCAGGTCAATAGCCTGGTCATGTGCTTTCAGAAAGAGCCAGCACTTTAGGATGGAACTGCTTTCTGGCAGGCTGCTCAATGTAACTGAATGTGTCGTAGTGGGACCTGGATGGGACCTTCCCATTGTTCTGCTGCTTGGGGGGAAAGGGAGGGGCGTGATATCACTCCAACTTGCAGTACAGCAGTAAAGAGTGATTGAAGTTTATCAGAGCACAAGTCACATGACTGGGGGCAGCTGGGAAACCGACAATATGTCTAGCCCCATGTCAGATTTCAAAATTAAATATAAAAAAAATCTGTTTGCTCTTTTGAGAAACAGATTTCAGTGAAGAATTCTGCTGGAGCAAGGCTATTAACTGATGCATTTTGAAAAAAAAAACATGTTTTCCCATGACAGTATCCCTTTAAGTTATAGTCCAATTCCAGGCAAATGTGTTATTGCTACTTTACTTACTCACTTTTCTAGTCAGTCCTTCTCCTATTCATATACCAGATTCTTATTTAAATCAGTGCATGGTTGCTGAATTTGCAATCTGGAGAGATGCAGAATAAAAAGCTAAAAAAAGCCCACAAATAATAACTTTTAAAAATAATAAAAAGCTAAAAAAAAACCACAAATAATAACTTTTAAAAATTACAAATTGTCTCAGAATATCACTCTCCACAGCATACTAAAAATTAACTCAAAGGTGAACAATCCCTTCAAGAATCAGTGGGCCTGCCTAACTGGGTAAGTGAATAGCATGTTAATCTCCTGATATGGAAAATCTGTCTGTCTGTATGGAAGTGGTGAGCTCTTATCTTTATGATATGTGTGCTTTGGTTCTCTTTGCTGTAACGGACGGGGCTAATAAGGAAGTTCATGATGGGGAAATGTTAGCGCATAAGAATAGAGGTCTTTTATTTTTGAGAAATTGTTAAGTCAAGAAACTTTTTATTTTTAGGATTAACTTGTGGGCTGAATCATATGGTGGTACAGTATAATGTGAAAATTGCAGTGTATTAGCTGACTTCACTACACTCACCTGCTCATCTATATGTGTACAATCCTGCTGAGGCTACCAGATCTATACCCCTTTGCTCTGCTTTTAAAGGCCCAAATAGTCTGCTCAGTAGCTTGCACTCCCAAAGTTGTTACCACGCTGCTATTCTTTTATTACAGTCCTGATCCTTCTGATGTTGCCCACCTGAGAGTCAGAGTACTGATTCTTCTGCTTATACTTCAGCAACATTTATATTACATGTGTTTCCAGTGTCCTCTTTGCAACAAATGAGAAATTAATACAATATGCTGCAACACTAAAAATGACTACACTGGCTACCTATGCCTTCTTTTATATCCTGACTTTCACTTAAAGGAAAACTATACCCCCAAAATGAACACTTAAGCAACAGATAGTTCATATCATATTAAGTGGCATATTAAAGAATCTTACCAAACTGGAATATATATTTAAGTAAATCTTGCCCTTTTACATCTCTTGCCTTGAGCCCCCATTTCGTGATGGTCTGTGTGCTGTCTCAGAGATCACCTGACCAGAAATACTTCAACTCTAACTGTAACAGGAAGAAGTGTGGAAGCAAAAGACACAACTCTGTCTGTTAATTGGCTCATGTGACCTACCATGTATGGTTTGTTTGGTTTGTTTGTGAGTACAGTGAATCCTACGATCCCAGGGGGCGGCCCTTATTTTTTAAAATGGCAATTTTCTATTTATGATTACCCAATGGCACATACTACTAGAAAAGTATATTATTATGAAAATGGTTTATTTACATGAAGCAGGGTTTTACATATGAGCTGTTTTATGCAATATCTTTTTATAGAGACCTACATTGTTTGGGGGGTATAGTTTTCCTTTAAAAAGCTCTCTGTAAGGAAGCATTGCCTTACAGCACTAATCTCCAGATACTCTCCTAATCAACCCACCCCATTCCTTTAATGACGTTCCTTCTCCCCATGTGCACAATTAAAAGACTTCTACAGCAGATGTTCCTTTAATACTCCCCTCTCTGCGAAGTCTACACACTAACCTATTGACTTCTCCCAGCTCCCGTACTAAAGTCTTAAATTAGGTTCCTTTTTACCTTTTCACAGGTGGTCACCCATTTATTCCTCTAACATACACTTCTCCTGTTGTTTTTTCATACCTTGTGTCTCCGTTATCCCTGCTCTCTTTCGTTTAAGCCTTTGCTGGCATGGCCCTACTGTTTCAGTTTGCCTTTCTTTTGATGTTATGTACTCTAGTGTACAGAGCTTTGACATATGTTGGTGCTTTATGAATAAATGTAATATTAATAGCCACGATTTAATTTCTCTGCTTTCTTTGCCTTATTGTACTTTAAAGCATGTAAGTTCTTGTGCACAGGGCCTGCCAGTCCTATTATGTAATCCTTATTTGTTTTTTTAAGATTGTTTGTTGTACTTTGCACAATGCTGGCACAATAGAAATAAATGACGATTATGATGATGAAGGAGGTCCATGGCGCAAGCTCTGCCAAATACATAGATGCAGTCATTCTTAGTGACCAGTAAGAGAGGTGAAGGGCTGCAGCTATGATACAAATTGATTCAGGAAGCAGAGACTCATCATTCAGAATCTGAACTATTTACTACGATGGGAAGTTTGTGGCCTTGTGTCACTTATCCTAGACCCACACCTTTTCTACACAATATAATCGTGTGTGTGAGAAGTCCTGTGCACACTTATTTACCATTTAAAATCCCTCTAAATGCCTAAGTAAATAGAAATTAGTAGGCTGTGAAAAGTGGCCTTTAGCTATTAGTACTCTCTTCATACTGTACTTATTTATACAGTTGTGTTCAGAATAATAGCAGTCTGACATCACTAACACGATCACTGTTTTTGGTAGAAATTATATTTCTACATGGCAAATAATTTACTAGTAGTTGTAGCAGAGTAATAGAAAGCCAACAGACCCAACAATCATGCTGCATAGCCAGTTCCAAATAATAGCAATGTGGCATTCAATTAGTAAGGACATTCTGTGAAAAAACAGGTGTCTTATTTAAAGAAGGAAGGAGCAAATGTTGTGCATGCTGGTTATAGTACATTTCTCTCTGAAAATGGGTCGTTCCAGACATTGTTCAGAAGAACAGCATACGTTGATTAAAAAGTTGATTGGAGAGGGTAAAACATATAAAGAAATGCAGAAAAGTATAGCCTGCGCAGTTAAAATGATCTCAAATGTGTTAAAATGGCAACCAAAACCTGAATGACGTGGAAGAAACCTGAAAACTACCATTTGAATATATAGAAGAATAGCCAAAATGGCAAAGACTCAGCCAATGATCAACTCCTGGAAGATGAAAGAAGGTCTAAAGTTACCTGTGATACTGTTACAATTAGAAGACGCCCACGTGAAGCCAAACTATTGTCAAGAAACCCCTGCAAAGTCCCATTGTTGAAAAAAAAAAAAGACACTTGCTGAAGAGCTTACGATTTGGCACATTGACTGGCCTAAAGAGAAATGGCACAACATTTTGTGGACAGATAAAAGGAAGATTGTTCTTTTTGGCTCCAGGGGCTGCAGACAGTTTGTCAGACAATCCCCAAACACTGAATTCAAGTCATAGTACAGAGTGAAGCCAGTGAGGCATGGTGGCACAAGCATCATGATATGGGGATGTTTCTCATACTATGGTGTTGGGCCTTTTTATCTCATACCAGGGATCATGGATCAGTTTCAATACATCAAAATACTTGAAGAGGTCATGTTGCCTAATGCCAAAGACAATGACCCCAAACACACCAGTAAATGAGCAACATCTTGGTTCCAGACCAACAAGATTGACATTAAGGAGTGGCCAGCCCAATCCCCAGAACTTAATCCAATAGAAAACTTGTGGGATGCCATAAAAAATGCTGGCAAACCAAGAAATGCAGGAGAATTGTGAAATGTAACAGGTGCCACTCCATGCAACACAGATGTGCAGCAGTTCTCAGAAACACTAATTATTAGTTTACACAGTGAATGAGTTTGTAAAGAAGAATGCAGACACTGCTATTTTTTTTTTTGAACAGCCTAATATTCCCTTTTCTTTACTTTCTGTAAAGGAATAACACAAATTTTCTGCTTTGATTTGGAATAAAATGTGCAGTGTTCCCAATACATATGTGTATGTGTGGAAAATAAAAGTTATTATAAGGATTTTGAGCTTTAATTACTTTTTAAACACACTAAATTTTTCTGAACACAACTGTATAATACTATAAGGGGCAGATTTATCAAGGGTCGAATTTCGAGGGTTAATAAACCCTCGAATTCGACCCTCGAAGTAAAATCCTTCGAATTCGAATATCGAATTCGAAGGATTTTAGCACAAATGCTTTGATCGAATAAAAATTGTTCGATCGAATAATAAAATCATTAGAATAGAACGATATGAACGATTTTAAGTGATCGATGGAACGATTTTTATTTGATCAAAAAAAGCTTAGAAAAGTGCTGGGGAAGGTCCTCATAGGCTAACATTGCACCTCGGTAGGTTTAAAGTGGCGAAGTATGAAGTCGAAGTATTTTTTAAAGAGACAGTACTTCGACTATCGAATGGTTGAATAGTCGAGCGATTTTTACTTCGAATCGTTCGAATCATTCGATTCGATCGAATTTGACCAATTCGATGGTCGAAGTACCCAAAAAAATACTTTGAAATTCGATTTTTTTTTTCCATTCGAATTGTTCACTCGAGCTTAGTAAATCTGCCCCTAAGTGAACACTGTTCTTGCTTGTTGTTTGTATAGTCTTTTGGTCATTTACGTCCAACCCTTTTTCAGCGTTGGTTCAGAGGAAGGTAAAGCCAAAGTTGCCACCATTTTAGCTGAGATTAGCAAAGTATTCCTTCCAGACTCCAAAAGCTGGATGTTTCTGACGGTGGTGGACATCATGTACCCTATCTGCCTGTCATTGCTGCTAATACTAGTGAATGGAAAGTGCCCCTATGATTGCTGCTAAATAGGTGTGCACCATATCCAGGATTCAGTTTGGGATTTGACCCAATCCAAGTGCCTGGCTGAACTGAATCTTGAGAGAGATCGAGAGAGAGATTGAGAGAGAGAGAGAGAGAGAGAGAGAGAGAGAGAGAGAAAACAAGTATTTAAAAGCTGGGACATAAAACAGCCTGGAGTGTTAGCAGTTAATCTCTGCTTCTGTCATGAAATATAATTGAATAATGAACCCTTTCTGTGCTCATTTGCCCCATATTATTTGCTTTTGTACTATTTCTGAAGAAGTCTACATTATTTTAGCCCAAATAGTAATAGTAAAAAAAAGTAGTGAAAAACAGAACATATTTATAAAGCCTTAATTGTGCTTTTTCTTTTGTAATCATGAGCGAATCCCCCTCCTCGTGTGTCCCTTTCTCTCCTCTCTCCCTCCCCGCTGTGTGTGTAGTAGAGCAAATCATAGTTAGCTGAGCCATTTCCTAGAAGTTAGAGTGACAAAGTCCCTTGTGGCAGGAAGACTTTTCCAGGAAAGAGACAAAGAGCAACAACAGAGGCAGGAGCTGCTGAGCCTTCAGGTGAAATACTAAACTGAGCCTTAACCCTTCCACTTCTACCTTTCATGACACCTCACACTGCATTATTTTCACCTTCTTTCCTGCAATGAGCACTAGAAGGTGGTTTTGTACACTACAAAAACATAAGAATTAGCACCTGGGAAGCCTTTATTAAGGTAGTGCAATATGCAAAGCCATACCTCCCAACATTTGAAAAATGGAAAGAGGAACAAAAAGAACTGCAGCGGAAGTTATTTTGATTATGCCCATTTTATGGCTGCACCCCTTCATTACCTTGTCCATTTAAAAAAAAATAAATACTGGCAGGTTATGAAAGTTTAAACACATTTCTGTGTGTTTTAGGGCAATGTTTTATGTGTTATAACAGTTCTGCTAATGAAGTTGAGATTGTCCTTTAAGCTGTATGGATCTCTAATTCTTATGTCTGCTAAAAATCTTTTAAACATTAAATAAACCCAATAGGATTATTGTGCCACCAATATGGATTCATGCAGTTTAGTTACAAGGTACTGTTTTATTATTAAAGGGGAAAAAGGACATCATTCACAAAAATTAGGATTGCTTGCTTAAAAAAAACTCTATGGGAGATGGCCTTTCTGTAATTTAGAGCTTTCTGGATAATTCTGGATAAATTATCTCATTCCTGTATTACTGCTTCCAGCGTTCCCTGATTGCCTTCAGCCTTCTTGGCTTGCCTCAGTGACCCCATTTTTGTTTTATTCTAGCAATATGGCAGTTTCCATGGATACTTGCTTTACAGACTTCACAGTTCTTACTCAGCCCCAGTTGGGATCTTACTCAAGGACAATGGAATGGGGTTGGGCATATGATGACATCAAAGAGCATGTTAAAGAATAGCCCAGAAATTCTTGGTAACTCGGCAACTGCTGTCCCTCCCTTATTTATTATATTATTTGTATATTTATATTTCTCTTTTAACTGTTTTACAGTAGATCAGTTCCCACTGAGTAATAATACAGAATGAGTGTATAGACCACAGTTCATAGGGGAAAAGGCTTAATTACACATGGCAGTGATGAAACTGGCAGCACTGCACCAAACCACCCCCATGTCTGTGAGCAATCACATGAATGAGATCCCTCTATCACTAAGGCATTTCCATTTTCTCTGCTTCCATTTTTTCCACCAGTGTAGAAAGCATCATGTGTGACATGGAGTGTTGCCATCTTCATAGGACAAAATATCGGGGTAATAGGGGAGCGGAGTGAGACAATGAGGGATGGAGTAATGCAAAAACAGGTGGGATTTCAAGGTATGGTGCACGACTGATCAGGTCAAGGCAGTAGGAATTTGATGAGTTGGGCAGGGGTAGGGGGTGCAGGAGAAGACAGGACTGACCTAGGAGCAAGCCTTGTGGGCAAGCCAGGGACAGAACAACAGCTGCATGCAAATTTACTGGCAAATACATTACTAGTAAAATTGTAATAGCAACCCTGATCTTAAAAGAACAGCGGCATCAAGAAATTACATTTTTAAACTAAAAAAAATATAATGCAGTGTTGCCCTGCACTGGTAAAACTGGTGTGTTTGCTTCGGAAACACTACTATTGTTTATATAAATAAGCTGCTGTGTAGCCATGGGAGCAGCCATTCAAAGGAAAAAAGGCTCAGGTAACACAGTAGATAACAGATAAGCTCTGTAGAACATAATGGTGTTATCTATTATCCACTATTTAACCTGTGCCGTATAGCCTTTTTGTGAATCCTCTTAGTTGGGACAAATTGCCACCTGCTGGGAAAGTCACACGAGCAAGAGTAACCCAAGACCTTAAATGCAGCAGCCACAGATATCATTTGTGAAGTTGCAAAGGTTTCTTGGGGTAAGATTCTGGCACCTCCCATTCTTAGCCCTTTTCCTTTACTCATTATGGACTCTGATCCCTCCTCACGGAAGCACCAAGTTTTAGCAAGGGATAATGGTCACCCATTTGAATTCCATAGCAGAGTGGGACCAATGCAATAAGTAAGGTAAAGAAGCCATCTACCTTCTAATGAGCTTTCAGTATTCTATAGACAATGGGACTGACCATTTGTACTTGATTTTTTTATATTCTTTTCGGGGGGGTTAATATATTGACTTATTCTTCTACAAATTTCCAATTTGGAATTTAAAATGTTATCTGGTTGCTAGAACTACACTACAACCCGGCAATAGCTCAAATGACAGACTAGGAAATGAATAGGATGTTAATCTGTATTAATAAAAGGCAAACAGTTTAAAAAACAAAAATATCAGCAGTTCACTCTGGATATAGTGTAATGCTAAATTTGAAAGGTTAACTGCCCCTTTAAGTGAAGTCAGAAGAAACAAGATTATTATTTTCATTGTTACTTGAACTTTTATACAAATCGGTACAAATCCAGTGAGCGCTTTATAAATGATCATTATTATATTATTGATATTATTTTATATAGTCTTTAGAGATGTCCATCTAGAGTTTACTGAGTTCCCCAGCACAATCATTTAAGGACCCCCTGTATTCTGAGAATCATATACTGAAACAGTCAGAGCTCCACTGAGCCCCTGTACGTCACAGGTCCTGCTCCGTCTGTAGTTGTGTATCCATTCAACTGTAACAATGATCATTACGCAAGTTATGTTATTTGTACATTTATGGAGTTCCTTTTTGTTTCCCAAAACTGGGAGCCTGGGGCAAATGTACTCTCAGCCCTGCCCTTTGTACTGGCATGAGCCATTAGAAAAGAGGGGCCCCAACATAAGGGGGAAATCAGAAATATCTAATATGTGCAACGCTGCAGCTGTTGCTGAACTACAACTCCCAGAATCCTCCCGTGACCTTCCGGGTATACTGCAAATTGGACATTCCTGATGTACTTAATGAAAGAACCTCAACAACTATTCGTGTTTTATCGGTCTTTTGTCCCTTTCTTGTTAGCCTGGGGAAAAAGGACAAACACATACAACGCAACACACATTTGCTTTTAGGCACAGGTGGTGTCATATACAGTATGTAAGTGCAATGATAACTAACCAGTAATCCAAATTTGCGGACCAATATTACTTTCATGCTTTTGACCATTAAGCCCCAGGGGCACATTTACTAACCGGCGAAAATTCGCCAGCGATGGCTTCGCAGCCATCGCAACACTTCGCCAGGTGTAAATTTGCTAGGACAAAGCTAATTTACTGTAATGCAAAGTTGCATCCAGGGCCCTGAACGCTGGCAAAGTTTCGATATCGTTACTTCGGCAATCAATCCGAAGATGTGCTAGCATTGAATAATTTGCATACGGCGGAAAATTATAAAGTTGAATGGACATTATGTTGCAGCAAATACATTACATTACACAAGTCCAGGGAACCTTAATAAAGAAAATAGAGTTGTTATAATGCCCTACACATGAGCCCAGTGTATAGTTTATGTTCCATATGTTAGGAAATGTAGGGGGGAACCGGGTTACCCAAAAAAAATTTTTACAGACTTTTGCAGGCTATCACTGTAAAAAAAAGGAAAATACTCCAGCATTTTTTGGGACTTAGAAAATTTTTCCACTAAAAATTGAGAAAGATCTATGCACTCCAATGCACTTCGCTTGGTCTGAGTTGGCGAAGGCAAGTCTGGCGAAAGAGGTAACATTCAGTAACGTCCATTCGCCAGAGCGATAATTCGTCTGGCATTAGAGTGAGAAGCAACGCTAGCGTCCATCTCCTTCGCTAGCGAAATGCCGCCTTTGCCCCGTTAGTAAATCCCCAAAGTCCCTGTGGGCGGTAATGCTAGCGAATTGACGCTAGCGTTGGCCACTTTGCCCTTTAGTAAATCTGTCCCAGAATGAGGTTATGTTGAGAAACTCATATATAAAACCATTATAATCCAGGAACAGCCAGCCTAAAGGAATATATATCCCCCTATCCCCCTCCCTCCTAAAAAAACCTTGCTGAGATGATGACTCTTATACCCTCCAGTACTGGAAACTATGTTTTTTTTCTTTTCATCTTATTACATTTTCACTACAATCAGCAAAAATTAGTGCATTCTTTGTTGGTGCGACGTGTGCGTGTAAATGATGTACATCATATAAATTGTTCCTCCACCCAAAAATGATATATATATATTTTTTTTGCCTAATGAAAGAAAATGCCATTCTAAGCAACTTTCCACTAAACATGAATTAAACTTTTTCTGTTGTAAAAAAAAGTACCATGAAAACATTATTGCTATTGAAAGTGGTATCTCTGTTTATATTCTCTGTACTGCAGGTTCTGGCGCCTGAAAAACATTGTTGCAGAAGCAGGTAATTAACAGACATTGTGTCAAGAGTCAGAGCCAGGTACGGAGAAACAAATATCGCTTTCAGTAGCAATTACATCTACAACTACAAATATGTTATGGAATCATTGAAAGTGCTTTATGTAAATGGGAAAGTTGCTTGGAATTATATTTTCTTTCATAAATGGACAATTGTCTTTATATACAGATAACTTTTTTTTACTTTAATACTTTAAGGTATTGGGGTTTTTTTTAATAATATTTTTATTGATTTTTCAGACTTAGTTACAAATTATCCATTTTGGCACATTTTACAAAAGCGAAAGGTTACATAGTATTGCTTCCAATCTTATAAAGACATTAAAAAAGAAAAAAAAATGAACATCTTGGAAGTAACTTCACACCAGTAGGATGTGTTTGCGTGGCTGGTCCTCTATTTATATATATATATATATATATATATATATATATATATATATATATATATATATATATATATATATATATATATATATATATATATATATATATATATAAAAACAAAACAGGGGGGTTGTGGGAGCACTCTAAAGGCTTTAAAGTATATATAAGTATAATAAATGCTATTGCATATGTACCCAAAACAGGGGTTATTTTGTTACAAAGTTATGATCATAAAATTGATAAGCCACCATACCACGTCAAGGTAAACCCCGAATGGCGGTCCCTAACTTGTTTTATATTTTATGTGCATTTTAGCATTACCTGTAATCAATGTCCGTTGAACGCTGTTTTTTCACTAAGGGCTAAATCCTCCCCAGCCAGCAATCAGGCTTTTAAAGGAGAGATATTCCCAAAACAAACGCCCAATTTTAAAAGCATAGGATCACCACTAGTTTAAAGGGGGGGTATGGGGTGCTACAACCACTGAAGCTATGCCACAGCTCCTGGCTAAATATACAATATCAAAACAGGGGGGTTGTGGGAGCACTCTAAAGGCTTTAAAGTATATATAAGTATAATAAATGCTATTGCATATGTACCCAAAACAGGGGTTATTTTGTTACAAAGTTATGATCATAAAATTGATAAGCCACCATACCACGTCAAGGTAAACCCCGAATGGCGGTCCCTAACTTGTTTTATATTTTACCCCCCCTTTAAACTAGTGGTGATCCTATGCTTTTAAAATTGGGCGTTTGTTTTGGGAATATCTCTCCTTTAAAAGCCTGATTGCTGGCTGGGGAGGATTTAGCCCTTAGTGAAAAAACAGCGTTCAACGGACATTGATTACAGGTAATGCTAAAATGCACACAAAATATAAAACAAGTTAGGGACCGCCATTCGGGGTTTACCTTGACGTGGTATGGTGGCTTATCAATTTTATGATCATAACTTTGTAACAAAATAACCCCTATTTGGGTACATATGCAATAGCATTTATTATACTTATATATATACTTTAAAGCCTTTAGAGTGCTCCCACAACCCCCCTGTTTATATATATATATATATATATATATATATATATATATATATATATATATATATATATATAAAGTATCCTATCCTACAGTATATATAGGGATGGACAAATTTTTTCGCCTTGCTGACGCCCATAGACTTGTATGGCGTTGTGCGTCAAAAAACATTTTTGCCAAAACTAAACGGGTCAAATTCCCAAGCCTATATATAAATATATATATCCTGAGTTCCTATAATAATGCTTATGGTAGGGGGACCATAATATTGTGCCGGCGGGTCTTAAATCATGAAAGTGTCAGTATTGAAAGAAAAAAGGGTGGTTATAGGGAAGAAAGGAGAGAGGGAAGGTAGGAAGGGAGTGTTTTGGGTATGGGACCTCTGAACTTAGAGGGGCTGAGGGAAGGGTATGATATTCATGTCTGGGGGGGACTTGTGGTTATTATAGTATTATGGATGTTCAAGGATATAATGGGTATCTGAGTCACATCTATGATCCATATTAAATACTTTAATGATTTTTATGTTCTTTTTTATATACTTTATGGGGGGTTGGCAACAGATGGAAAATAAATCCCTTTTATGGCAATGCAGGAAGGAAGAGGCAAGAGTGCATTGAGAAATAGAGCAGAAATTCAGAGAAAAGTTTACAAGAGAAGCCTGTGTTATCTGCCCATCTATCGAATTATGAGCAATACCCCCCCCCCCAAAATCACTGGAGGAAATGAGATTCCCTCCTCCCTACAGACAGACATAATTCTGCTTTGTGTTGCATTGTGTCACTTCCCTGGAAAGCAGGAGGGATTTTCCATGTTCAAGGCTTCCTAGGAAGAGGTGCTTGTGGGAAAGTGATTGGCTGCAGGGCCCTGGTTGAGCCCGCCCCCAGATTTATCTAAATTTCTTAGAAAGGGCAGAGTTCCAGGGAAGTGCAGGGGGGGAAGCATGCCTGGCTTTGCATGGTTAACCCTGACTACTACCTATAACAAAGCGTGTGCGTACATATGAGCATTCACAAAGGGGCTAATGCTGCCAAACAAGTACAAAAGCAGCTTCACTTCTACCGACCTTCCCTCCCCGAGGCAACTGAATGTGCACAGAACATGAAACCAGGCAAAAATGTAAACCTCTTTCACTCTAGGCTTCTTGGTAACATCTTTTATGTTGTAGACTGTGCACTACACCTATATGTATGGAGCATACACTCTTTTTTTGTACAGTGATATGAAATATGTTGGTGCTTATTATTGTTAATAATAATAATAATAATATACTGTAGGTATAGGACCTATCCAGAATATATGAAACGCGCGGTAAGAGTAATTTGGCTCTCCATACCTGTTTTAGCCTGCCCAAAAAGATCTAAACATTAAATTAACCAACTAGGTACATATTACTACAGGTTGTACTTATATAACATTGTATGTGACAAATAAAAGAATCTATCCAACTATCTATCTATCTAGGATTAATGGATCCATGCAGCTTACTTACCCTCAAGTACAAGGTACTGTTTTATTAATTAACGAGAAAAAGCATATTATTGACTCCATGGGAAATTCTGAGCTTTTTAGAAAATAATTATAGGGATCTGTTATGCCAAAACCCATTATCCAGAAAGCCCCAGATTGCAAAAAGAACATCTCCCACAGACTCCATTTTAATAAAAAAAAAGCACACATTTTAAAAAAATTATTTCCTTTATCTCTGTGAAATCAAAACAGTTCCTTCTACTTGATCACAGTTAAGAAATAGGGAATATTGGTGGTAAAACTATCCTATTGGCTTTAATGTTTAAATATTTTTGTGGTAAAGATCCAAATTACGGAAAGATCCTTTATCTAGTAACCCCCAGTTCCTGAGCATTCTGGATAACAGGTCCCATAGCTGTGCTATAATGCTAACATATTCAGAGCAAAACTTGAGACCCATCAAAATGAAGAATCGTTTGCCGAATTAGTGGATATAGATAAACTGCTATGTTAATTATGGCCTCAGCTAAATGATCTAAACTACGGTACTGAATATTTTCTCTCTGTATTCTACTATACACAGTTTCAACCACATGCAAAAAGTAGCAGCATTTTCTTCAATACTGTATATTTACTGTATATAGCAAGAGCTATTCAAATCCCAGTGAGATTTCTGTCCATTAGAAATGGCAGGATTCTGATAAAGTATATATATATATATAAATGTGTGTGTGTGTGGTATATAGAGATCAGCTAGAGCCGTGGATCATACTAGCCAGTATATATAAATGTACTGACATTATGTATGTGTGTGTTCCCAACACAGACAGCGCGTTCGCCTCTCCCCCGCCCACTCTTTCCTTCTCTCACTTTCTCAGAAAGACTCTGCAGAGAATTTCCTGGTAAATTCTACATGCAGACGAGTACAGAATAGGGTGGAGTGGGGGATGGAATCACAAATTTTTATGTCTGAGATGGAGTTAGGCATAATTCTGCCAGCGGGGGGGGGGGGGGGGTTGCTAAATGTGACTAGTAAAGTAAAGCTTTACCTCGAAAAATAATGGGGGGTGAATTCCAATAATTCACTTGTTGGGAGGGGGGTGATGAGATCAGTCTGAATGTTTTTGTTCTGTTGAATTAGTTTGATGTCTGTTGGGATGAATCGATGATGAAAAAGGAGGGAGATGAAAGGTATGTTAAAGGGGTCATTGTTATGCTTACTGTCTCATGTGGAAATGAGAGAGCACTAAAGAAAAGAGCCATTATTACCCTCGGTAACATGATAAAAGTGCAAGAATTTATGGATTTAAAAGTCAAATACATGAAGAGAAGAATAAGAGTGAGTGAGAGTTGAAGATCAAGAGACAGATGAAGGGATGAGAGTTGACTCTGGAATGGAAACTTGTGATTAAAGTTGGGATAGCAGAGTGGAAAATGAGAAGGGATGAGAGTTGAGCACAGTGGAATAACAGAATGTGAAGCAAGTGATTAAAGCTAGGATAAAAGAGTGGAAGGCCCAGGGATGAAAGATGAATCTGAAATGGAAAGAGATCATGTGATCAAAGTCGTAATGGAACGGAGGAAGATGAGACAGGAATGGCTAACTGATATAGAAGTATGGCGTGAGAAAGCTGAAAGACAAGTTGGAAAATTAGATACAATATGTGAACACAGTGGGATGGAAGGGCAATGGACGGGTAGCGAGTAAGATGGAACAGGAGAGAGTGTGACTTATGTGACATGATAGAAAAGAGGATTTGTGTTGAGTGAGATAAGAGGAACAGATGTGTTGAGCGAGATGACGGAGAACTGGATGTGTGTTGAGTGAGATGGAAAAGGTGCTGAGGGTGTCAATCAAATTGACATAGATGTGCAGTGAGTACATACTGCATAGAAGAGATATGGAAGGCCGAGTGTCAGCTGAGAAGAAAGAGGAAAGGAGTTTGTTTAGCATCAGTGAAGAGTTGAGGGTGTGAGTGGAATGAGTGGCTAAGGAGAAGATTTGAGTCAAGTGGAGGAAATATGAGTTCAATGAAGATTGTTATGTGATCCAAGTAAAGAAAAGTTGAAATCATAGAGGAAAGAATGTAAACAAAGGGAAATAGATAAGAAGAAGATGAGTACAATTAAGTCACAGCAGAAAACAAAGTACAAAATTCAATGGGATGAAATTAGAAGGAGCAAATTTATTGCAATGAGACTGGGGAAGCTGAAAGCAGCAGGACAAGAACATAATAGTTGAGAGAGGTAGGGCAAGAGCCGGCTAGTGAGGAGCAAAAGAGAAGAATTACAGTCAATAAAATAACCCAAACTAACAACTAAATGAAATTTGGCAGAAGAGAAGATAATCGGTATCCTCTCTTTCTACTGAATTCCCAAGTATAATGAAGGGTGAAGTCATTTCTGATAAATAGAAGAAACATGAGAGTATATCTGGTTTGTATTGAACTTGGAGACAGAAGCAGAACTGACTTGTATGGGACAAGAAACAATGTAAGTACCAAGAGATTTTTAACATAAATTGTAGGTCAAGGAAGACTTGATGATGGTGGCTCACAGGACATGGGAACATATATGTGTTAATCATGTTCAGAGAAACTGTTAGGGTGCAATAAAGACAGGATACCAAAATAATTATCAAATCTCCTATTTATTTTCATTCAGCAGCATTGCATTTGTAATGGTAGTATCCCATAAAGTGCCATGGCTTCTACAGCAGCCTTGTCATCTGGTTGTTGGGAAACTGAAATTGTGTTTTTGCAATGACCCCTTTGCATCCAGAGAGGCCCGAGAGGCAGAGCAGTGTGTATGTGCAAAACTGGGCTCTGCCGCACAGGAAAAGTGTAGCAGAACTCTTCATTATGGTTCTCCTTGTATATTTAATGAACCCCCATTTCCTTAGGCAGCACACAGTGCTGTGGATTACCAGTATTAGAAGTGAGGCGCATTGCTATGGTTATGTACATTACAACAGGGGGCATCTTTTGCAGTGGGGCTGTTGGTTATTCTGGAACTCCTTCCTTTGTGTTAGTGTCTCTAGGTTTACCCTCTGGGCAAATATAAACAAATATAAAAAGTCTGGGAGTAGGAATTTAAATAAATATTGTGTACATACAGTCATGGGCATCAGATACCTCTGGATCTCTCAGAGTTTGAATGGGTATCTCTGCAGGTACTCCACCATCCTTTTGGGCAGTGGCAGTTCCATTAATTCTGCATTTGGTGCAAGGCTCCGGTTTATCTGCAGTCGGCACAAGTGTTGTAGGCTGGGGCACTGTGCACCACGGGGAAGAGGGTGCAAAAGCTTTAGGTGAACAGCAGCAGGTTCTTTGGGTGATGGTGGCACAGGGGTTGACTGGCAGGGAGTTTCTTTGTTAACATCGGAGTGGCAAAAGGACAAATAGTATTGTACCAAGCTGACGACATCTGGGAAGGAGAGAATACGTGGCTTGGACAGGCAGTTGGAGTCCAGTCGAAAAAGGCCATCAGAGTACTCGATGCGGACATTGGTAGGACCTCTGTTAGTCCGGACTGACAATGTGAAGAGGTAACTGGGGTGAGTGCTGTCCCTTACCAGGAAAAAACCTTCTGGCATCTTCTGAAGTTGCTGTTTGGCTTCTGTGGCTGTAATGGAGCCCCAATACCAGCCTGAATGGAGGCAAAAAGTATAGAGGCACTTTAGATGTTGTTGCACTACAACTCCCACAAGCAGCCAAAGAAAGGGGGAGTGTCTGCTACCTATCAGCGTATATACAGTAAATAAATAAATAAATATATATATATTTATATATATATATATATATATATATATATATATATATATATATATATATATATATATATATATATATATATATATAATTACAATAATATTTATTAAAAAGCCGTATATTGTGATGTGTATCCCAATCACTATGGGGCACATTTACTAAGCTCGAGTGAAGGATTCGAATGAGAAAAACTTTGGATTTCGAAGTATTTTTTTGGGTACTCCCACCATCGAATAGGCTACTACGACCTTCGACTTCGATTCGAACAATTCGAAGTAAAAATTGTATGACTATTTGACCATTTGATAGTCGAAGTACTGTCTCTTTAAAAAATACTTTGACTACATACTTCGGCAGTTTAAACCTACCGAGGTACAATGTTAGCCTATGGGACCTTCCCCATCACTTTTCTAAGCTTTTTTTGATCAAAGAAAAATCCTTCGATCGATCGAACGAACGATTTTTACTCGATTTAAATTCGAGGGTCGAATTCGAGGGTTTATTAACGCTCGATATTCAACCCTTAGTAAATGTGCCCCTATGTGTTCTAAAGGGAATCAAAGTGTTAATAAACCTATATAAATATTTTAAATTAAAAATTCCCCTACATATAACACCCAAGTAAAGTACCCATATAGTAAATCATGTATCGCACCGGTCCCAAAACGATTTCATTTACCCATAGTTGTATAAATACTATTCAATTTAAATAAACACTAAAGTGCTACCCACCAGCAACCTTATGGTTACATGATTACGCAGCAAAGTAATCTGATTCTGAATTCTCTATTAAGCAGTTTCTTGGTAATGTGGGCCCCAGGGGGCAGTGGTATGGGACTGTCCTAACTTGGCACTGTTTGTGCTTGGGTCACAAAAAGAGCTAGGTCACAGTGTTTTTCCATTTCCTATGCATCCTGTGCCTAAGCCACTGTTCTACATTGGCACAGTATGTGTTCACCAACAAAGGAACATTAGGTCACTGGGATGACCCTGTAAATGGGAAGCTTATGAAAACTGCATAGAACGGTGGTGAAATCTTGAGGACATGAATCTTGAGGACATGAATTGTACGTTTACATGAACCCTCCCCTACACAGGGCTTTGATTTACCAACTTGCATTAATAGAGCTGTGTTTATCACTTCCTTTTAACCCTTTTGAATTTTTTGGAGAGTGAAAATAAGATTTAAGGGGGTCTCACCGGATTCCCGCAGGTAGCAGAAAGTCCTTGCAATACACAGCAGATCTGCTTCGGGGTCTCGACTGCGACTTTGGGGTGGTGAGTCAGTAACATTGTCTCCTGTGCTTGTGGGTACCGCCACTGGGTTTGGAGCAGGTCTAGTGCAGGCTGGAGAGTTCAAAGGGTGCATGACTTGATCAGCAGAAAATCCAGGTGCCCCTATGCACGGTCTGCTGACCCTTTGCTCGGCCAACAGGCTCTGGGTACTGAGAAGAGAAAAAGAGAGGCAATGAGTCTCTAAAGAAGCGGAAAAGAGTACAGTATAAAGCCTGGGAAAAGGTTTACAGATGGGGAATGAGGATGACTAAACAATAACAATTACACAGTGGGAAGGATGCAGGTTAAAGGTGAGATGAGATGTGTATGGACAGAATGTTTATATAATGAAATAAAAACCACAGTATGATATGGGACCAAGCATCGGCTGAGGTGGGCACCCTTGTGGATTCTAAGGGCTGAAGTGTTTGGCATCCCTTAGATCTTAGAGTCCTCTACACCAATATAATGTTCTTAAATAATAACTCTGCAAACCGGGACACAAGAACAGAGGAATACAAGTCGCGGGAAGCTCTCAGCAGAGAGAAGACTGGATAACAGGAGGGCTGCGGGTTTGATACTGACACTCAAGTTGTCCAATACTCAAAGGGTGCACAATATATGTGGGAGGTTAAGGAATGTGTTTACAAGATCAGAGAATGGGAGCTATAGGCAAGGAAATCATATAATATGAAAGGTGGGGTGTTGGGGGGTATTACCCTGCGAACTAGAGAGATTCAGCATAAATGCCAGCATACGTCCCAACTAATGTGCAATAAGGCCACATAGTGCTGCCACAACCTGGGTATTTTCCTTTAAAGCCAAGATCTATAAAGACACCTGTTACTCAAATCACTTCTCCAGCCATCAGTATTTGCCCACTGCATATATATATATATATATATATATATATATATATATATATATATATATATATATATATATATATATATATATATATATATATATATATAGTCACCTTCTTATATCACCTTCTATGCAACTAAATAACTGAGTCAGGATAAATCTTTGGCAGCCCTGCCATCATTCCAACGGCAAATAACATCTGCCCAGAATGAAGATCCACAGTAAACAAGCCATATAGGCAGAAACGGCAACAGACACCTTAGTGCCCAAACATACACCCAGCCCTCACTGAGAACCATACAAACACCCAGACAAGACAAAGACAAGACTAAAGGCTTCAATCTTTTAATCACTTCTGATAATAAGAACCAAATATTACATTATTATTATATAAATCTGCCTTGTCGGTGCAGAATTTTACTGTAGGAAAACTTCATGGGGTGTGACGAAACGTGATTTTATTTTCTGTATTTCTCTTTGGGAATATATAAATAAATATATATGTACTGTATAATACACACACACACACACACACACATATATACCTGTATATATATAAATATATAACCAATATTATAAAAACAAACAGTCAAGGCGCTTATAAGAAATTAAAGTGAATATCTTACTAAGTAAGAGCGATTAATGGGACGGCATGAAACGCGTGAAGGTAATGAGAAAGCACTGTGTTATATATTTATACAGAAAGCATAGAATATGTTTTATTGGTTATAATTGCATCTATCTCTATATGCAAGCAATCCTAGATATCACTTATATATATTTTTCCTGCTTTGATCAGTGGCTAGCATGGTACCAGATTCTGCTACTATAAGACAGAAAGACAGACACAGATGTACTGGTCTCTTACCCTCGCACACAAAGGATCATATCCGTCCAAGAGGATCGAAAAGGCATCGGTCTCCCCTAGAGACAGAGCTCCGACGATGACAGCAGTAACTCAGTGGCCAGTGAGGGCTAAATCTGTGCAATATTCCCTTTGTGTCTGCTCCTGCGGACTCCCAGTTTATGTGTCACATATACAGAATTCCTTGTTAGGAGTCTCTTAAAGGATGACTGTCTGTCTGCCTGCAGCCTGCTGTCAGGATACTAATGGCATGTGTCTCTGTATTATATCTATATATAGTGGTGCTGGGTGTGAGCCAGCCTGCTGCTGCCTGAATAGAACAGCACAGAAGAGCTGATACATTTCCAGGAACTTTCCAGGAAAACTGGGCTGGGCCTTCTCAACCAGCCAATAGGAAGGGGCAGGGGGAAGTCTTGCTCAGCCTCTGACCACAAACAGGGGCGGAGTTTCACTGCCTCTTTCAATTTTTTTTTTCTTTTTTGGCTCAGTGCAATTCTGAGAATGAGGATGAAGCTGTGAGAGGCTGTGTCTGCTCATCTGGGACAGCAATGGAACTCCATTAGAATATTAGTGTTAGATTAAAGTAGACTTCAAGCTAAAGGAAAATCAGATATTATTATAAAGAAAATACTTTAAGATGATGATTATTATTATTCTTTATGTTACACTGCTTTACATTATTATACATCAGTACCTGCTGCAGTAGAGCTTACAATCTAAGGCCCCTGTCATGTATCATACATAGTAACATAGTAAGTAAGGTTGAAAAAAGACACACGTCCATCAAGTTCAAGCTTTGAACTCTATTCTAACCTGCCTAACTGCCAGTTGATCCAGAGGAAAGCAAAAAAAATCCCATATGAAGCCTCTCCAATTTGCCTAATAGGAGGGAAAAATTACTTCCAGACTCCAAAATGGCAATGGGACCAGTCCCTGGATCAACTTGTACTATGAGCTATTTCCCATAACCCTGTATTCCCTCACTTGCTAAAAAGCCATCCAACCCCTTCTTAAAGCTATCTAATGTATCAGCCTGTACCACTGATTCAGGGAGAGAATTCCACATCTTCACAGCTCTCACTGTAAAAAACCCCTTCCGAATATTTAGGCAGAACCTCTTTTCTTCTAATTGGAATGGGTGACCTCGTGTCAGCAGGAAAGACCTACTAGTAAATAAAGCATTAGAGAGATTATTATATGATCCCCTTATATATTTATACATAGTTATCATATCTCCCCTTAAGCGCCTCTTCTCCAGCGTGAACATCCACAATTTGGCCAGTCTTTCCTCATAGCTAAGATTTTGCATACCTTTTACCAGCTTAGTTGCCGGTTCTCTTAACTGCTTAATGTGTAGCCAGGACATGGGGATGGACATCAGGTCCCCCATTCTGATGCACAAACAAGATTCTGAGATGATACAAGGCTTTTCTTAATAACAGTGTCCACAAAATGGCTCCTGCCTACTTGCTATAATTATGAGTTCCCAGACTGAAGGAAACAAGATTAAAATAACATAAAATAGGATTTGGAATATATTCTATATTTTCAAGTGACCTGGTAATCCTGCCACAAGCTGATCAGTCAGATACCATGGAAGATCACCCAGTGTATACAGCATTGCATTTAGGTCCAGTACTAGACCTAAGCTCATCCTCTCTCACCTACAGCCAGGAAAGAGAGATGCAGGTGGCCGGGAGGCTCTGGCTCAGGCAGTGGACGGGTGGGGGGGGGGTGGTTGGGAATTGCAGTGCACTGGGCCCCTCCAACCATTTTTTGTTAATTCTAGTAAAGCCACTGGGTGAGATTTTTAATTTTTTTTTAAATAAATACGGCCCTCAGTATATGGCAAAGTTTTGGTGCAGATGGATGCTGGGTGCTGGTTAAATAAACATGTAGCCCAAATACATCCTGGTGCACACAAAGTTCACCCTGTATTTGCATGAAGTGAAGTACAAATGCACAGAACAGTCTTTATATGTATTGTATATATATATGTATATATGTATATATATATATATATATATATATATATATATATATATCAGAGTCTGCCATATTGGTTGCCTCAACTAAAGCTGTATAGAAAATTAGCCGAACAACACAAGCTGGTGTAGCGGGGATCACCCCTGCAAGTTTATTTAGTCAAGTGATGTAACATCACTTGACTAAATAAACTTGCAGGGGTGATCCCCGCTACACCAGCTTGTGTTGTTCGGCTAATTTTCTATATAGATACGATTGGGAGAGGCGCCGACCCCTCCAGCCAACACCTGGCATCGACTATCAGGAGAGACTCTGGGGAAATTAGGTAATATATTCGCTCAACTAAAGCTGGCCATAGACGCAAAGATCTAATCGTAAGAATCAAGGATTTTTACGATTTTCGGACCATGTGTGTGTGGATAGTCCTGTCATTTTTTCGTACGGTGGAGATCGGTCGTTTGGTCGATCGGACAGGTAAAAAGATTTCTGTTGTCTGCTGATAATATCTCTGCTTGTATTGCCGATCGTATGAATTTCAGTGGGAGACTGTCACTAGCTTTGTCTATCGTACGATTGCTGTCAGGGGCAGAACATCGGCTGTTTTTATTTGGTCGGACTGGTAAGACTTTGATCTGAATGGTTAGTGGCAGGTCGGGAGATGGGGAAGTCCGATCGTACGTTGATTCGTACGATCGGATCTTTGCGTCTGTGGCCAGCTTTAGGCAAACCAGAAAAATTTCAACTAGAGTAGGGTGATGGTGCATTTTACACATTGACATGGGCTACTACATACCTCCCAACATTTTGGAAATAAAAAGAGGGGCAAAAAAGTTGGCGTGCATAGCGTGGCAAATTTCTTTTGCCCACTCCCCTTTTTTTGTGGCCACACCCTCTAATTACCATGTTAATTTTAAAAAATTTGCCAGGTTATGAAAGTTTGAACATTTTTCTGTGTTTTTTTTTTCCAGTTTATTACAGTTTTGCTAATGAAGGTGAATTGCCCTTTAAGCTGTGAGTCCAACTTCTCCCAAGGGACCTGTTATTTTATATTGTTACAATTACTTATTTGCTTATCTCAAAATTGTTACAAAAGTATTTTATCTGCAGCTGTGGCTGTTCTGGGCTCTCTGCCAAAAGCCAATTAAGTTAGAAACTTTGCTTCTTTTTCTGGCTGTTCAGTGCAGAGAAAATCTGGAATTTCCAGTACAAACGTGGGACTGCGGGTTGAGCTGTCAAAAGAGGGACTGTCCCTCCGAAAACGGGACAGTTGGGAGGCATGTACTGTTAAAGGAAAAGATAAGGGTGCAGGTGCCAGAAACTGGTATAGATATAGTCACTGAGGGTTACAGTTGGCAGTTTTTTGACTATGACAATACTAATGCAGAATCTGAGCTCAAGGGGCAAATAAACAACCCAGTCACATTAAAGTAAATCCAAAGGATTCCTGTTATTCTCTGAATTCCAATTACTGCTAATCTCTGCATAGAATGGAATCCACATCAACGTAACACATGATAACATTAGAATCTTTCCATCATTAATACGCTCTCTGCAAATCAGTTATGGGACCGGTTCCACCATTCAGCTGTGTACTAATAATTCAGCGCCCCAGCCAAGTCACTAAACTATTTGGTTAATGAGTACCGGGAACTTCAAGGGATTAAACTTAATTCAGAGAAATAGACAGAGATTAAAGTGAAAGCATTTTTGGTTCTAGTAATTATCTGACTTGTTGCTCTCAACCTAACTTTACAGCGGTCAAACATGGGGTAACACTGACCCCTTTTGCTGGTGCAGCATTGACCCACGGCACAAACCTCAGCAGGATACTCTTGCAGCCATACACGTGTATAGTCACCTTTCATTGTTCTGTTAATATGGGCAAGCCAGGACCATCATCAGGGGGTACAAGGGGTAGTGCAGTCGGGGGCCTCATGGAAGAGGGGGGCCCAAGAGATGTAAAAGTGTGACCGTTTGGCATGATGTTCGATGGCTAGAGTGGGTTAAGGGGACCATCATCAACCATGTTCTTTTTGCTAGGGTCCTCAGCAATTTAAAGGAACAGTAACAACAAAAAATAAAGTTTTTTAAAGTAATGAAAATATAATGTCCTGTTGTGCTGCATTTGTAAAACTAGTTTGTTTGCTTCAGAAACTCTACAATAATAGCTGTTCTGTGTAGCCATGGGGGCAGCCAATCAAAGCTGAAAAAGAAGAAAAGGCACGGGATACACAGCAGATAACAGATAAGCTCTGTAGTATACAATGGGATTCTTCAGAACTTATCTGTTATCTGCTGTGTATCCTGTGCTTGAATGAATGCCGCTATGGATACACAGTAACTTGTTTGTATAAACTATTCTAATGTTTCTGAAGCAAACACACCAGTTTTACTTAGGGTTGCACCGAATCCACTATTTTGGATTCGGCCGAACCCACGAATCCTTAGTGAAAGATTCGGCCGAATACCGAACCGAAGCCGAACGCTAATTTGCATATGCAAATTAGGGGTGGGAAGGGGTAAATATTTTTTACTTCCTTGTTTTGTGACAAAAAGTCACATGATTTCCCTTCCCATCCCTAATTTGCATATGCAAGTTAGGATTCGGATTTGGTTCGGCCGGGCAGAAGGATTCGGCCGAATCCGAATCCTGCTGAAAAAGGCCAAATCCCAAACCGAATCCTGGATTCGGTGCATCCCTAGTTTTACCAGAGCAGGGCAACAGTACTTATATTGTCATTCCTTTAAAATTCTTTCGTTTTTTGGCTTTACTGTTCCTTTAAACCCATACCCCAGGGACAAGGGCTCTGTTAACTTAGTAGTATGGGTCTCTATGATTCCTAATGGTGGCCAGCAGCCTGAAAGTTTATTGCAAGAAGTAACTTAATAATTTACTAAAATAAAGGTTGGTATTGTAGGATATAGCAAAGTTCTGTTGTTCTGGGGAAAAAAAATTACATTCTTAAGAAAAGGAAAGTAAATACATTAGACACCTCTAAGTTTTTCCCCAGGCATATCCGCCTTTAAAAAAAAAAAGCACCGGCCTGGTGACAAAATGAACATGGTGCAACATCCACTTCCTTTCTCTTGAATTAAAAAAGTTCACTTAGAGATCCTAGTTCCTCTATAACAGGCTGTTCAGACCACGCTGGTCTAAGACCCTATCTGAAACAGACCCGCTGTTTATTTATATCAGATTGACTGTGATAATAAAGCTTAGCCAGGCAAAGTAAACAAGTACAAAAGTTTCAAAATATGTTTTTATGAAAACTGGATATATTTAGTCACAGAAAACCACCCTTATTAAACAGGCAACATATTTTTTAGGGATGCTGGAACCCATTTAACTCACAGTGATTGGTCCAAAATACTTATAGAGATTTATAAGAGTATGTATACTTGGCTTACTGTTTTAGTCTGGCAAATTCCAAGGAATATGACAGACACCTTTTCGACTGTTATTTGTATTGGATTTTTATAATGTAGAGTTTGTCCCCCAGTAGTATTATGAAGGTTGGTGGAAAATCTATGTTTACTGCCCAAAGAACATGCCGTGATTTTAAATAGCTTAAGAGAAACACAGGGCAGCACAGGGGAAAAATGCCTGTTCATTGACTCACTAGTTTTATTCACATCTGTTTTCAATGTATCCCAAATGTATGAAAAAAAATCTCAGCAGGGCAGGTAAATATAGCACAAACGCGTGGCAGGCAGTGGCCTCTGTCATCTATTATACTTGCCCTGCAATGTCTGCGACTACAATTAGAATAGGAAGTTGTATCACCAGTCAGGAGTAAGAGGGGGGAAAGGGAACAGAAAAGTAAAAGATAATATAGAAAATATTGGTTCATGTTGAATTAATCTCAAAAAAGAACATTTTATTTTGAAATGTTATTTTCTCTAAAGACCAAATACAAATAGTCTCTGGTGCAAGCTCTGTAAGCCAGAGTTGTGCATTTATTTCCGCCTCTTGTCTTAATGGGCTGTATGATTGTGTCCTCGGGAATCTTGTTAGATGTTGTTAACAGCTCAGCTTTTTTATTACCTGGATGCGGAGAGGAATTGCGCAGAATAATGAGACTTGCTAATAATGTTCAGCCGTCGAATCACTGAGAGTGGCACATGGTGCCAAAAGCAGAACCCACGTTTAAAGGGTGATAAACACTTTTTAGCAGTTTGTGAGCTATTGATGATATCTTCTTTACCAGGCATGTCCAGCTGAAGGACTGGACATGAATATGTGAATATGTGTTTGCCACCCAACTTTTTCAAGGGCTTTTCTTGACATGGTGTCAGACTGGCCATTCAGGATACCAAAACTCCCCGAGCATCAAGTTGTCAGTAGGACCTCCATCTTACCCAGCCCTGTGACCTTGTATGTCTATGTCTTTGAAGAAGTGGGCAAAACAGAGGGATGATGATGTGTGTAAAGAGAATAGACTGGGAGAATATAAAGGCTGAGCAAGTAGAAAAAGAAAAATAGTGTCTACAGTGGACCTATGCACTTTTTTGGTGTTTTTTTTTTCACCCCAATCTGACTTGACACCAACCTTACAAAATACATTGTGATTTGGCTCCTAAACAAGTACAATAGTGAATTATTGTCCCTTTACATGGAAAAAGTTGGCAAGCACTGTTTGAGTGTTACCAAGCTTTGCCCTGGCTGCTGTAGCTAGGCAGTGTTGTATTTAGATCTGGTGCCACCCTAGGAACCAGACCTAACTAAGCCCCCCCCCCAGTTTGCAGAAGTGATGTCCTGAGCATGGATAAGTGTGAAGTCAAGAGTAGCATTGCATCTTCCTGGAATCCCTGGCTTGACCCCTTGCCACCTAACTCCGCCACCAGATTTATGCAGGTAGGCTCTGTCGGTTGGGAAAGTTTTTTATTTTTCTAAAAATAAATAAATGAATTACTTATTATAGGCACCCAAGGGCCCGGTAAGGGAACACTGGATGTAACTGGCTAGTTTGCTGGTTTGGCATTTTACATATGATCTGCAAGAATCCCTTGGAAAACAATTGCCTGCAGCATTCTCTGGCAGGTATCTCTAATTCCCTCATTGGTTTGGATGCTGAGTAACTCTTGCCAGAGGAGCACACATTGAGTATTTAGTATATTGAATCTAGAGATAGGATGTACAATGTCTGGGTGTGGCACTGGTAGAGGCTATATTGTACACTATATTGTAAAAGGTATGTTGACATCCCTTTCTAGTTATTGGAATTGGCTAAATAAGCCACATCCATTTTTGCTAACACAGGTGCTACTATATCATTCAATGGCATTTTTGCCAATTCCATGCTACTTTTTGCTGTTTAAGCAGGATATTGCCCCCATGCAGAGAGTAAGGTCCATACAGAATGGTTTTATCAGATGTGAGTGCACATAGCTCTGATCTCAACGGAACATCTGTGGGAGGAATTGGAACACCAGCCCTGATCACCCCAGCTTCAGTGTCCAAGAAGCAAATCCCTTAATACAAACAATATTAAGCTTTGGAATGAGATGCAGGTGTCCAGTTCTCTCATACTTTTGGCTACATAGTGTAGAGGTATAGGGATTCCAACAATCACACACAATGCACAGAATTCAGTGTAAGAGGTAGTTATCTGTTCCAGAACCCCATCATCTGCTAGATTCATTAGCAATTAAACCCCTTAAAGGAGTATATGAGGAAGAAGCATTAGTGCAGCAGTAACAGGTTCTTCCAACAAAGATTTTTCCACAACATTAAGATTTCAAGGGATATCTGAGGAATATAGAAAAATACCATTTATACTCCCACCTCAAAGCTGACCTAAAATACAGAACCTGTGGTTCAAACAGATGGAATTCAAAGTTAACATAAAACACACAGATTAACATACATATTATTTATCGCTGTAGGGCAGTCAGGGCCGGATTTACATTTCAGGTGCCCCTAGGCCTGCTGTTGTTCGTTGCCCCATCACCTCCCTTTTATTCAATAAAATTTTCATCAATGGGGACTGGCGTACTGGAAATTTTAAAAACTATCGTATCTCCTGCTTCTCCCCAGTGTTTCTGAACAAATGTGGGTGTGGTTGGGCAGCATGCCGTCCCCTAAAATCCTGCCACCCTAGGCCCGGGCCTTGGTGGCCTCTCCACAAATCCGGGCCTGAGGGCAGTGGTTTCCCCCAGGTAAGGTAAGAGTCTTGTGGTTGTGCATCCATGTAGACATTGACTGCTAATTTTCTCTCATCAGTAGACATTTGGCCTGTATTTTGGCCCAAAACAATGTCTTCCCTATACTATATGCCTTATACTATATATGATTAGGTAACTGGGCAAATGGACAATCCCATCACCAAAGAACCTCACTGGGTCAAGAATGAAGTCTGAGTTTTATGGATCTGCGCAGGCTCCTCACTGGATTGGATCATTTGCCCAGGGCTGTCAGCCCAGTCTGGTCCATCACTTTGAGAAAGCAAATCAGGCAAATATTAATTGCTTTAGTTTCTGGATACCTGGCAAAATGAACAGATATTTTGCTTAAAAAACATTAAGCACATCTCAGCAGAATGCAGATGAGGAGAATCCTGCATAATATACTGTACTGTTATTTATTTTACTTATATATGTCTGTGTCTAGCTGAGAAAGAAACCCCTATATGTTATAAAAGGCACAAAGTTTGCACAGGTCCCATAACTAGTGATGGACGAATAATTTCAGCAGGCACGAATTTGCTGCGAATTATTGCGTTTTGCCGCACGTCATAAATTTGTCGTGCATCAAAATTATTCGGACGCCAATTTACTTTAATTTACTTTTGGGACAAAACAGTTGCGAGTATAAAAATTGTCGCTCGCAACAAAATTGTAGTGCATCAAAATTATTTTGACGCCCATTGACTTCAATGCATTTGGTAAACTTGGAAATTTTTCGGCAAAGAGAAACAGCACAGATTTGCCCATCACCACCCATAACCCATATCAACCGATACAAGGCTTGCTTTTAAACAGGTGACCAATAAATGCTACCAGCTGATTGATTGTTTTTGGCGACTAGACCTTTAGAAAACTTTTGCACCTTTTATTACACAATCCCTTGTTTAAAAAAGGACAAACCTATCCTTTGTTTCTATGTACAAGAAACATTTACAGCAAACAATAATAGTTCATGTTGCTCCAGATTTGTCTCCATACATAACATTTTATGAAAGGTGAAAAATAAACACAGAATATGAACTAAATGACTCATAAACAAATACTTTATCTCAATCTTAATAACCTTAGCCATCTGACATTCCTGTCTCTGCAAGATATATCCAATATCATAAGAGGCATGTTTGTTCTCCAGCTCCCATCCTGTTTCTGATTGCCCTGGAGCCTCCAACGTGTCTTATCTAACATTCACAGGTTCATAATGAGTTCGAAAATTCATGGGTTCATAGAAAACACAAAGGAATGCAGAATACAGACTCTTTCTTTAGACTGATTTATTAGGTGCTCTACCGAGCCAATCATCTCGAGCCAATATGTAAGACCCGCATCTATTCTCATGTAAAGAGCTCAGAGGCCATGGCTTCATTCACACAATGATGCTGGATAAATTTATTATGGCCTATATACTGTTCACCAAAACTGAAAACCGTATTTCATAGAGTAATAAGATATTGTCATCTTTAAAGGGCGTCACCATCCTTGGTTTCCAGACCTGTGACACACTGTTTATAACAGGCATTGATTCAAGATATATTTTGGCATATAAATGTATTTATTTTGCATGACCCCAAACAAACCCACATCCCTTAACACAATATTCTGGGAGTACAGGCATGGAGAGAGAGCTCAAGAGAAAGTTGTGGAAGAAAGGGAAAGAACATTAGGGGTTGTGGGATCAGGGCCATCATAAGGGGTAGTACTGCTGTCAGGGTCCCATGTCTTAGAGGGGATCTCGAGCTCATCCCTACACAGGCCAAAGAAGCAGTGGTACTTTTTGGAGGGGAGTTTTGGTGGATCACAGATGAGTTTTGGCACATTTGGAGAGTGACCAAGTTGGATCATAGGGCATGGGCATGCATGTAAGGTTTTTTTTTTAATTGGGGTCTCATTTTATTATTGGCAGCACCCACCACCTAGGAGGCCTAGGCAACCTGTGGGATAATAATTGGGCCCCCTAGGGGAAGGATCCTGCTAACTTAGTAGTATGGGGCCCCATGATTAGGCCCAGATTTGTCCTGCCCATGATTAAAGATGGCAGCCCTGGGTGGGATATAAGAAGAGCAGAAAGGATGGGATTAGGGAAGAGCGAAAGAAAACTGCAGGAAGAAGAGGGCAGTGAAGGTAGGAAAAGCATATAAAAATAAAAAGGAAACCAAGAAAAAACATAGGAAATGAAACAGAAGAGGTAAGATATAGGGGTAGATTTATCAAAAAGTGAAGTTAGAGGTCGCCACAGTCCTCTAGAATGAAATTCCTCCACTCTCCATTCATTTCTATGGGATTTTTTAAAGAGTATTTATCAATGGGTGAAATTAAAAGTTCATAAATACACCTTTCAAAATCCCATAGAAATTAATGGAAAGTAGCCAAATTTCACTCTAGAGGACTGTGGCACTCTCTTACTTCACTTTTTGATAAATGTACCCCACAGGGAGAGCAAAGATGAAAGAAGAGGAAGAACAGAAGTAAGGAAAGGGTTGAATAGAGGACATGGAAGGTGCCTAGCTTAGTGCATGCAAAGGACAGCTCAAAGGTCACATTGCTGTGAATCCAGGAACCAAAGAATGCAAGCGTGTGATTGCCCCACATTACATAACATAACCTACACGTATATACATTCTCCAGCTATTTCCCAATATGCTGTCCAGCCTGTCAGTGGCATTTCCTTTTCCCCAACCATTGCTCAACCATTTTACATTATTGTCCCACTCAGTGAGCCAGTGCTGATAGTCAGTAAAAGCTATCATTTTCCAGACATGCTATTGTTTAGTGCCGAATCGGCCCTGCCGATAATATTGGCCTTTAGTTGTTTTTCTTTAGTAACACACATTTCTCTTTATAGCTCTTGCACTTTTTTTCCCCTGTAAAGAAGTAGAAATTATTTAATCAAGTATTTAATAACTTCAAAAATGTATCTATAACTGCTTGTATATATATTTGTGTAATTTCTAGAGCATATACTGTATTTATATTATCTCTAAGAATTACACAAATGGAGCATATAGGAATCTCAGAACTCCAGCAGGTAAATAAAAGACAAAATGTTCTGCATGCTATTTGTTGTTCTCATCCGTTATATTTGGACTGCAAGGGATACGGCTGCTTCTAAATAGGCATGTTGCAACATATGCCTTAAAATAACAGGTGAGTAGGGCATACCGTACTACAATAGGAAAATTGAGAAAATAGTGGAGTATTAAAGGACAAGGAAAGTCTAAAATAGAATAAGGCTAGAAATGCTGTATTTTGTATACTAAACATAAACATGAACTTACTGCACAACAAAGCCTAATCAAACAACTGATTTATGCTTTCAAAGTTGGCCACCGGGGGTCACCATCTTGTAACTTTGTTAAACATCTTGGCCTGACCCTGACCCTGCACATGCTCAGTGTGGTCTGGGCTGCTTAGGGATCGTCATAAACAAAGCTGCTTGAGTTCTGCATGGCTGTTAAGTAAGGCAGGGGCTCCCCCTGCTGTTCATAAGTATGATTGTTTCCCTGCTCAACATTAGGGACCATCTGACAATTCCTATCCACAGCAGTAAATGAAGGGAGAATTTCACTGCATACAGTCAGGTTTCTTATAAAAACTGTACACATTTTTTAATTAAAGTATATTGGAGAAAGGTTTATTTTTTCACTAAAGAATGTAAAAATGGGATTTTACTGTTTTGCCTTGCCTTGTCCTTTAAAACGACCGAATAAAATTTGGCAAGTGCCAAATGACACCATTATTTCACTTGGTCTGTAATATGCAAAGCACTAGCTGGGGTGGTTCTGGGTGCTGTTTTAATTGAATGTCATACATGAAAGTGATAAATCATGATGGCAGTCTTGGGAAGTCACTTATCCATTGGAGCTGACTGATTTTAGGATATTATTTCCCTTAACTCAGTGGTTTCAGTTCAAGAACCCTTAAAGGTCCAACTATTGGTCAGGGCTCCTATTGAATGTCCAGCTTTTGGTCATGTTTCTCTCAGCTCATGAGACAAGTACAGATAAGATAAGGAAATATCAGTGCAATGGTCATTTGGCCATAGTTCCAAGGGCAGCCAAAATGCATTCATCTCAAATTTTACTCTAAATGATCATCTCAAATTTTACTCTAAATGATATTCAGGCTGGGTTTGCAGTTGTATATTGGAGAGCAAATCGTCATTCTCCCAAACTGTCAACCTTTTCTGGCCTTCAGCCTGATTCCCTCACTGCTCCAATCCCACCCAAATGGGGGCAGCCTCAATGTCTGAAAACCGGTACCCTAATAAATGTCATATATGCATATAACTGCCAAGGGGACTCTAATTCCTGCTCTAGTTGCAGAGCAGGGTGTTGCTTCTGAGCACAAGACTTTCTTAAAATAATGTAATATACGTCAGAAATGCCTGAAGTTATATTCCCTAGCTCCCTTCCAGACAGGTCATATTTTCAAAGTAAAACTAGAAAATGGTAAAATGTAGGGAAATACATTTAAGGCAAATTTGGGCGTACCAGCCAGCCAGCAAAATATACATTGGTATTAACTCTACTGGGCGAAGGCCAAGGGAAACAAGGTCTTTAATGTTAAAATCCCTAATACCTGCGATGGATAAATATGACTTTTTTGCATTGCTTGTGTCAGTTGAGTTTACTAGTCAGGCAGTGGAATGAAAGCTGAATAGGAGCAAGCAATAAAATGTACCATTGAATATAAAACATCTATGTCCATAATGAATTGGGGACCTGAGCAAATGCACAGCAGCACTATCGCTGCTGGGTACGTTTACATTTCGTGCTTTATTGGAAAAGAACAGGGCACGGCATTTATTCCTGAGATCAGCACGATGACTGCAGGATTGTGTGTTGGAGGCAAAACAGCCTAGTTCTCATGCATTTGGGAGGGACCGAACACGCAAATAAACTCTACTGACACAGATTCCTAGTAAAGCCAAGTGAAGATCTGTACATAGATGTGAACTCCACTGACACGGATTCCTGGTAAAATCGTAGCTAAACCTCCATCAAAGAATAATAACCATGGTTATTTTAATAAACAGCCAAAAGGGACATTTTCTCAGAATGGGGGGCCTCTGTCATTCTTTTCATCTGCTGTAACTTTTGAATAAAACATAACTGAGAAATGGCGCAACCCTCATATTTTTCTATTTCCTTTTTATATAAAGCGGAACCATTTCCGCAGATGATACAATGTTCACATCAGTCCCTGCCCCAGTGGGGCTAAAAAACTAAGTTCCCCATCACATACTATGGTCAGTTGAATCAGAAGCCAATAAGCCTGCCTGTATGTTTTTGGAGTGTGGGAGGAAACCAACGTACCCAGAGGAAACCCAAGGAGACATGGGTAGAATATACAAACTCTTTGGAGATTGTGCCTTGGCTGGAATTAAACTGGGGACCCCAGTGCTTCAAGACAGAAGAAATATTTGCCAGAAGATGTCTATAACATAAATGTGATATTTGAAGGGGTCACAAACCCTATCCTTAAGAGGTACTTGCACCACAGGCAAATGTGCCTTCATGATGGTGCCTGACCAGGTTGCTGCCACCACCACCAATCTACCCTAGTTGTAATAAGCAGTAGAGGCATGCACTTAGAATCCTAATGCCCCTCCAGTTGTGCCCAGCAGGCAAAAACAAGGGGTAGGCCAAAGATGCACGTGCCTAGGGTGTAAACGTGGGGGGGGGACACCTAGTGTGGTACGGGACCGGCATACACCACATTACTGGTTAGGTAAAATTGACACGGATTAATGCCTTCATTTTTTGAACCTTGGCTAATATATAACTTTGTAAGCTAGGATTGCCACCTGTCCAGTTTTGAACTGGACAGTCCAGTTCTTACACAGGCTTTCTAGTACAACACTGTACCTAAATGTCATTGCTCCACCCCAATGTCATGAACACAACCCCCTGTATGGACTTTACAAAGAAAAAAATGTGACAACCCTGGTGTAAGTAGAAATGCATTCCCGTGCAGTTTTTTATTTGTTTCACTATAGGAAAGCAGGAGTTCTCTATGGGCACTGCAGTGACAGAAGTGCATTAGAATATACCAGCCCTGAAACCCTTTGAACATGTATTGATCACAATCTCTGGGGGGGTAACAATTGCCCCCCTCCCAGTGATTTACACATAGTGGTACCATAGTGGTACAGGACTTCAGGCTAGTATTGTACTCCCTGACCGACTCCTCTGGAGGGGACCACTAGCAAATATTCCAACAGGTGAACTTCCAAATCAATCTCTACAGTAGTGCCGGTGTACTTGCTCTGTTTATGACTACTTAATACTACCTTAACTGATGCGCTGGACTGTGTAAGTATCTTTTCCTGTATATTAAATAAATTGTCAGTTGTTCAAGAACGTTTGGCATCCTCTTTTCTCTTTCCCAATTTTAGGCCTAGAGATATATACGCATATTCCAGTCCTTTTTCAGCCTTTCGTCACCCTCTAGTGGAATATGGAAATATTGCATAAGCAAATTTAATACAGACTATTACAATTCATTCTAGCATACATGTTAACTTTTTTTTTTAATAACTCAGCTTCTGGATCTTCCATTTGTATTACCAAGATCCAAAACATGGACATATTAAAAGACGGAGTCCTGCTAAATTGTTGCTGTCTTTTGGAAAGATATGAGAAACTTCATATGTCTTTTTTTGTCTTGACGGGTGCAGCGTCGATTCCACACCTCTCCCTCTACCTACGCCCACACCACAAGTCTCCTACCCCAAAATAATACACACCACTGGTTTGGAAAGAGATGGCCGCAGTTTATTTAAACACAATAATAAAATAATTGTCATGTATAACATTTTAACCTTTTAACAACCGTTTGTATAACAAACTTTTTAACCTTTAACATATTATTCCCCCACCCGGGGGAGAGGGAATGGGGGTGGGGTGTCTGTACCCAAACTGCCAAGATAGGTTCCTGTTCCATTCTCCTAACCCTAAACCAGGCTGCCTACCATACCATGAGGACCCAGGCCTACCAGGCTACTTCCACTCACTATGAAATACCCCCTTTTTAACTTCCCCTGGGGGTCCTTGCAAAGGTACCCTCCGCCACTGGCGTGGCCGCTTGAAACCTTAAGCGTGGCACGACTCCCCCACCCAAGTAACCTAAGGCACTATCACTATGAAGATTTTCCACACGGAAACTGCACCACCTGTTGAAACAAAACCATAAGTACAAAGTTGCACCGATAACCAAATGTAAATAATGCTTTGATTTAATTTTTTTTTTTTTAGAATAGAACCACATTTTGCAAAGCAAATACAAACAACCACACATTAAACCAAATATCTTAAATAACAAGAGCAGAAAGTAACTTTAATAGAAGTAGAACCTCAGAGTGCTTACTTAACCAGCAACCCCGGCCGTATGTAGCCCCGGAACCTTTTCGATTCCCATCGCCCTATCTTCTTGACAATGGCCTCGCCTAAACCTAACCGCGCCGTTTCAGTTGCCGCACCAATTCGGAAGGAGTGTGTCCCAAAGTCAGCTGGCTGTACACCCACCGCTTGTAATCCTTTTCGAAGCACACTCAAAAACTGAAATCGAGTCAGCGGGGACCCGTCCACATGAACGAGCAAGGATGTCTCAATGTTGGGTCTCACAGCCAAGTACCTCTCCATGCCCCCCACCGGACAAGCTAAACCACCATTCATCTTGTACAACACCACATCCACACCTTTCCCCCATACATCCGTCTTGGATTTGCGAAGCCGCACCTGGACCGAAGAGTCGTCGAGGCTCAGGTCCGTCACCCACAATCCTCCTGGCACTTTTTTACTACTCCTTACCAACTCGCCCACCCAAAATGCTCCAAAAAAGGCCAGCACAAAAGCCACCTGGAATAACAACGTCTAAAAAACTGAACCACAGCAACGTGGCATCGCCTCCTGTAGTCTGAAGAGCAATGCAAAATAAATCGTCCGTCTGGTGTCCTGAGAAACCCTACCCTTCTTAAGGCCACAGACAGCCTGCCTAATCAGAAAGTCTTTCGTGTAATCCCCCGATCCCTCCAATTTAAAGAGAAACGCTAAAGCCGGCATACGCTTTTCGATAACCGCCGCAGACTTGCCAGCCTCAGCCAACCAGGATACACATACCAAATCAACTCCGCCCTCTGATCCTCCGGTGAGCAAAAACCACCAGACCAATCCTCCAATTGTTTTCATTCGTCCCACACCTTATTATAAGCCGCCCATGTCGATTTGGCCACACACTTCTCCACCAACTCCATCAATTTCTGATCCCGAGCCGCCAAAGATGAACCGGGAACTGGGAGCCCTCCTTTTTTCGCATCCGGCGCCACTTGCCAAAACCGTTCCCACTGAAACCGAGAAAGTGCGTCAGCAATAACATTCTTCACACTTGCCATATGATGTGCCCTGCACCGGCTGTTCAAGTTAAGGCACCGCAACACAAGGACCCTAAGCAGCCTAACAACCGGTGGTGAAGCCGCCGACCAACTGTTAATCCCGTGCACCACATTCATGTTATCCGAAAAGAATACAATACTCCGGTCAAGCAACTCGTCCTCCCAAACAAACAAAGCCACCAGTATCGGGAATAACTCAAGAAATGCCAAGTTCCGCACCAACTCCGAATCAGCCCACTCCTTGGGCCACCGTTGCGCACACCACTTCCCCGCTAAGTACGCCCCGAACCTCACGCTCCCCGCCGCATCCGTAAAAAGTTGTAGTTCCCGCGCCGTGGTTTCTGGCGCCTGGAACAGTACTGTACCATTAAAGTCCCTCAAAAACGTATCCCAAACCTCGAGATCCACCCGCACGTCCTTGTTGAGCCGCACGTGGTGGTGGGGTGAGGTTACGCACGACGTCGCCTGAGCCAATCATCTTCTGAAAACTCTACCCACAGGTATAACTCGGCAAGCAAAGTTCAACTTCCCCAGCAACGACTGGACTTGACGTAAAGTGGGTTTACCAACCAACCTGATCTTGCTGACTTCCTCCCTCAAATCCCGCACCTTGCTGAATGGAAGACGACATTCCCCGGCCACCGAATCTATTTCCAGCCCTAGAAACTGCATAGTGGTGGCCGGGCCCTCAGTCTTTCCAGGCACCAAAGGAACCCCAAATTGCTCTGCAACCTCCTGCAATGTCCGTAAGAGGTAGAAGCAACTATCCGACTTTGCCGGACCTACGCAAAGGAAGTCATCCAGGTAATGGACCACCGTGGGCAAGCCCGACTGTTTACGCACTACCCATTCCAAAAACGAACTAAATGCCTCAAAGTATGCGCAAGAAATGGAGCACCCCATCGGCAAACACAGGTCAACAAAAAAGGCTCCATCAAACCAGCAACCTAATAAATGATGGCACTTGGGGTGTATAGGAAGCAACCGAAAAGCAGCCTCAACGTCGGCCTTGGCCATAAGGGCCCCCTAACCTGCTCCCCGCACCATCGCGACGGCCTGGTCGAAAGAAGTATAAGAGACCGAGCACAAATCCCTGTCGATATCATCGTTAACCGACCCACCCTTAGGGTATGATAAATGGTGTATCAACCGGAATTTAACTGGGTCCTTCTTGGGGACTACTCCTAACGGGGAAACGGTCCCGCCACCCTCCCCAACTTCTGCTTTCCGTAGCAGTCGAGCCACAGCTGCATCACGTCTAGCCTCACCGGTGTTATCCCCCTTGGAAGCCTCACTGGGTTTGGGGTTGCCCTTCCCTCTCTTAAAGGAGAAGGAAAGGTTAAAACTAAGTAAGCCTTATCAGAAAGGTTCATCTACATATACCAGTAAACCCCCAAAGTAATGCTGCTCTGAGTCCCCTGTCAAAAGAAACACAGCATTTCTTTCCTTCTATTGTGTACTCATGGGCTTCTGTATCAGACTTCCTGCCTTCAGCTTAAATCTCATTGCCCTGGGCAAGAGCATGCTCAGTTTGCTCCTCTCCCCCCACCCTCCCTTCTCTGCTGTAATCTGAGCCCAGAGCAGGGAGAGACTCAGGCAGGAAGTGATGTCACACCACATTAATACTGCAGCTCCTATCCTAAACAAACAGAGAGTTTCTAGAGCTTTTTACTCAGGTATGGTAAAACATTCTACAGAATAAATATAGCATTCTAGCTTGCACTATTGCAGCTAATCTATTGGCAATAAAATGGCTCCATAGCTTTACTTCTCCTTTAAAGCACCGAACGTAGGAGTGTGCCCCGCCACAACCTGTACATTCATGCTTGTACTTACAGGAATTGCACAATTTACAGTGGCTGTTGTTAAACAGCCAACAGTATCCCAGCTTAGTTGGGGCCGAAGAGGTGGCCTGTTTCCCCCCCCCCGGCCCCTCTCTGAAAGGGGGATGTCTTCTGCGCGTTCATGAGTTTGAGCCAGAGGGTAATGTCCATCTGGTCCCATCTCATGGTAGGGTTAGCTGCCAACCGCTGCCGGAATTGTTCATCGTAGCGCCACCATGCAAGACCGCTGTAAACCTTAAACGCTTCCCACATTCCGTCAACATAACAGAACAATGAAGAGCATTTTTCCGGGTGCTTTTCCCCTATGATACTGGCTAAGATACTGGATACTGGCTTGTCTCATCCAAGGGGAGAAGGGAAAACAGTTCCACAAACTCGCCCTTCCAAATTTTTTCCTTCACCTCCCATTTAACATGCACCCCTAGCGGGCCGGCGAACGCCACATAGGCATTCTGCCTGGCTGTTTCCGCAATGCCACTCAAAACCTCCCTCTCTGATTCCCCTTTTGTCAGCCTCTCTAGTGTCCCCTGGGGCCAGGTCCTTACCCGCACTCCCCCCCCCCCCGTCGCATCACCTACCACCGCCGGCAGCCCATGCACCTCGGGGACCGCCACTTTTGCCCCCGAGCCCCAAACTTGGGATGGCCCAGCCACCGCCCTGGGTCACTGGCTCTCCCAACCAGCTAGAAAATGCTTCAACCCATTCAGAAGTGTAGCAGTGTCCTCCCTTTGTCCCGCCCCCTGTGTTAAGCCCTGAAGCTCACCTCCTGGCCCCTTAGCCGTCGAAACCTCTGAGACCGTAACCAGACTCGCCAGCCGATCAGATGCTCCTTGTCCCAGACCCTGCGAGGCCGTCTGCATGTCCACCGTCTGCGCTCTACCAGGTGACCGCCACCCGCGGACTCGTCCACCGTCATCGGCTGGACGACTCCTGACCTCCCTCCTGGACCTGCTAATCGACTGGCTCCTCGAGGTCCCCCTGCTCCTGCCTGATGAGTGGCCGACGCCGGTCCTGCCGTGGCTGGAGAAGGAATGGCAGGGGTGTCTCTAGTCGTCCATCTGCGCCGTGACCCTCCGAACCGATCCCGATCCCCACTGGAATCACTGGAACCGTGCCTGCAAAACATGGAAGAGCGTTCCCTCCTCCTCCCACCACCCCGCTCCCTAGTGGGGGTGCTAGTCCCGGTGGCGCTGCCCCTCCCCGCCCTGGCCCCCCGATGGGGGTATTTGTTTCTAGTTGCCAAATTTTGCAGTACAGGTGTGGGTTCCGTTATCCAGAAACCCGTAATCCAGAAAGCTCCAAATTATGGAAAGGCCACATCTCACAGACTCCATTATATCTGAATAATCCAAATTTTTTCTTTAATAATAAAACAGTAGATTGTACTTGACCCTAAGTCAAGTACTAAGATATAAAGATATAAATAGGGGACTTCCTGTTCGGCGCCTGAGGTGATGGAAGCACAGAGGTAGAGCTCCTGCTTACCAGGGTCGAGAGTCGGCACATAGAAGCTGTTCTCTTCATTTGAAATTTGTTCGTGTTGGTTCCCGGAGTGAGGAGAGCCAGAGGAGCAGAGAGGAAGCAGGTTTTTTGGTGATTTGGCTTCGTATGACTGCTGAGGTGTTCCTGATGTGCTGAGCTCTTTAGTTACCTCAGATTCTGCCATTGCATTTGTCAAGCCCACGCTGTTTTTGAGATTCACCTGTGAACTTGCGGTTCTCTTAACCGGGGGCTCTGCTGCATACTGGTTATATACTACATTTTGAGTCAGTTGTGGCAAGTTCTAAGCAACATATTTCTAACAAAATGGTGGCCTCTGATTTCCTGCTGGGACACTGAGTTATCAGCTAACTTACTCAGAGCTGCTTGCTGAGTCTTATTTTGTGTCACATTGTTTCAATCTTAGTGACAGGAATTTGTCACAGAAAAACAGTTATCTCTCTGCTGACTAAGACTAAACATTGTTAGTGATTGCTGTCATTACTGAGACTTTTGTTACACCTTTATTGTATACAATGTTGCAATTGCTTGAGGAGGATTGTAACCATAGCAACAAATCAATGGTTACTTCTTTGTGAAAGGAAAACAGAGACAAAGAATAAAACAAAAAGGAAAAATTGACTTGTAATAAAAGTTATTAATATTGGGATTGTTGCTCAGGTTTTCTAATATATGAAAACGTATTCTCCTTCCTTCACAATGTCTTCTAAAGCTAATGGCAAAACATATGAGAAGGCTAACAAGAAAAATGTAAAGCTACAGGATAGGGATACAAATAGTATTTTCTTATCTCACAACTCTGCTCCTACAAGAACATCTTTATCTGACGACTACTCTCTTATTGCGGCTGAAGTAGCCAGACTCATCAATCCAGTTATAGAGTCAACAATTAGTAAGGCCATTGACAAACTGCAGATCAAAATTACTAGCATCTCAGAAAAGCTCTCTACACATGATAAAAGATTTAGCGAGATCGAGGATGTGGTTTCTCAACTCCAAGATGATATGATTGATTCTTTATCCAGGTTGGACTCTTTAGAGAAACAAAATCAAGAGCTTAAGTTGAAAGTGGATGACCTGGAAAATAGATCTCGGAGAAACAATCTCAGATTCATAAACATTCCTGAATCTTTCCAGAATGATTCCTTAAGCATGTTAATTTCCAAAACAATTCCCATCAAACTGGGTCTTCCTCATGATTGTCAATGTTTCAAAATAGAGAGACTTCATAGGATTGGTCCACCTAAAGATCTCCAACCCATGAGACCAAGAGCAGTAATTGTCAAATACCTGGACTACACAGATAAAAATAGATTATTTCAAGCCTACAAAAAATTGAATACACTTGATGTTGAAGGAAATAAAATTTTGATATTTCAAGACTACTCATTGCTTCTGTCTCAAAAACGAAAGGAATTTTCCAAAACTTGCCAATCACTGGCTAATCTTCATATCAATTTTGCCTTGATGTATCCTGCTAAACTTTTTTTCTGCCTTCTGGAGCCAGGGTTTTTAGTGATCCTAGAGAGGCGCACACTTTTGTTTCACATATGGAAAAGAAGAATAGTGGAAATCTTGCTTTGATAACACCATCTAACTCAAAATGTGGCTCTCCCCCAAAGGAACAAAGATGGAAGAGATACGATACCCCTCGACAGTCTAGATTTTCTAAGGACTCAAAACCTTCTCAAGTTCAGACCAAATCTAGGTCTAGGTCGAGATCTCCACTTCCTCCTAGAACAGGCAGTCTTCCACATTCCAGTGAAGAAGATATGATCCCTGATACTTGACTCTAAAAGGGAATAAACTTTTCTTCAATATGACCCTGTAGTGGGTGTTATATTCTCTGTTTAACTCGTCTCATAGAGAGAGAGTTGTTAGTTTTCCATCCTTAGGGAAAAAAGGAAGTGTCCTATTACTTAGTATACCAAATTTGTTATTCGGTTCTATAAGTCACTATCTTTTAATTTTACATGTTATTACTGATCAGTATTGTTTGCTCTGTTTTGTTTATACCAGTGGATGTAGCTATATATGTATTATTTTACTTAAATCAGCTCAAGCTCATCTTTCAGGTTGATGTCTTCATCTAGATCATATTCCTTGTCCTTTGTTTCCTGGAATGTCAATGGATTGAATCACTTTTCTAAGAGAAGGAGTATACTTAGTAGTTTAAAAAATACCAAATGTGACATAGCATTCCTACAAGAAACCCATCTTAATGGTTCAGAGAATGCTTGGTTGAAAAAAGATTGGGTTGGTGAGCTAGCCTTCTCCCCTGCTGTTAAGAAAAAATGTGGAGTAGCTATTTTATTTCATCGTAAACTGAATGTTGCTATAACAAAGTCGATAGAAGATGAACTTGGCAGATTTATTTACACTGAAGTACTCATTAATGATGTTGTGTGGCACTTGTGTTCCGTTTATGCTCCAAATAGTTCTAAGTCTGATTATTTTAATTGGCTTAAAAAACAAATTTCTATGCTTCCTGCTAACAATATAATTCTAGCAGGAGATTTAAATGAGTCTTTTCTTAGTTCTTTAGACAGATCGGATTGGAAATTGAATAATCCTTGTAAAAAATCTATGCTCCTACATAATTTTTGCAGAGATACTAACCTTAATGATGTTTGGAGACTTTTTCACCCTGCTGAAAAAGATTTTACCTTTTTCTCATCTGCTCATCATGTAGGTACAAGAATAGATTATTTTCTAATTTCCAATAATCTGATAAATAGAACTATTGAAGCAACTATAGGAGACATTAATATCTCAGACCATGCACCAATCTCATTTGTGGTCTCCATTTCACCTGCACCTAGAAACTATGTCTCTTGGTCCTTTCCTGATTCGCTTAAAGATAATCCAGACTTCATTAAGATGCTACATAGCAGATGGGATTTGTTTTTCAAGGAAAACAAATTACATTCAAAAGATCCATCCTTATTATGGGAAACTTGGAAGGCAGTGGTTAGAGGGGAAATATCTTCTTTTAAATCTCACTTCTTTAGGAAAGTTCACAAAAACTTTCTTGAGTTGAGTATAAGACAAAGCATCTCTTACATTCGATTTAAACAACATCCCTCATTTGAGAATGCTCAAAAATATAAGAATATTTTAGATGAACTTAAAATATGGATTAAATTGAGACAAAATTTTTTTGCATCTTTTTCGCAGGCTAGGCTTAAAAACTTAAGTAACAAAGCAAATAATTTGCTTTTTAATCTTACTAAGGCTGAAAATAAGCAGGCTAAACTTATTAAGATTAAAGATACTCATGATCAGCTAACAAATGATCCCAATAAAATTGTAAGCATTTTCAAAGATTTTTATAAAGATTTGTACTCTAATCCAAATATAAACTCTGAGAAAATGCAGAATTTTTTGTAAATTGTAAAATCCCCCAGATTTCAAAGGGTCAGTTGGAAAAGCTAAATAGTCCAATTTCCTCTGAGGAAGTGTCCACTATTATTAATAATCTGAAAACTGCAAAGGCAGGTGGCCCTGATGGCCTAACTCCTTCTTTCTACAAAATTATGAAAGATAAAATCTCACCCTTTTTAACAAACCTATTCAATGATATATTATTCTTTGGAAAGAGCCTACCTTCTAGTGAAATATCAAATCTTAGAGTTATCCCAAAAAAAGACAAAGACTTATCCCTTCCCTCCTCCTATAGGCCTATTTCCTTGTTAAATCAAGATATCAAGATACTATCCAAGGTCCTTGCCGATAGGCTTTCTTTAATTCTTCCCTCTATAATATCCGAGGCCCAAAATGGTTTTATTAAGAATAGGTCAGGAGTAAAGAATATTAGGGCTCTGATCCATATCTTATACTTCGCCAAAAAATATAAAATCCCCAGTTCTATTTTTAATATTGATGCTGAAAAGGCGTTTGATAATATTACCTGGGATCATCTATTTGTTTGCCTTAAGAAATTTGGTATCACAGGCCCCTTTTTCCAATATATCAAATATCTTTACAAAAATCCCAGAACACAAATTATTTTGGGGGGAGCTAGGTCGCCACCTTTTGAAATATTTAAAGGGACAAGACAGGGCTGTCCTTTGTCGCCCCTTTTATTTAATATTGCTCTAGACCCTTGATCAATCCAAGTCAATTTCGGGAATTACCATTAATAGAAGACATCTCAAGGTATTAGCCTTTGCCGACGACTTATTACTAATTTTAAAAAATCCTGAGTCCTCACTTAAGGTTGTTTTTGATTTATTCCGAGACTTTCAGTCCTTCTCTGGTTATAAAATTAATGTTGAGAAATCGGAAGTAATGAATATTTATGGTTCTTTTTCTAAATCTTTACTTAAGAAATTCCAACTTAAAAACCCAAAGAATCAGATCAAATATTTAGGATTAATAATTCCATCAGATCTAAATAATTTATATTCTTTGAATATCACTCCAGCCTGTCAAAAGGTTTTTTCCATGTGTGAAAAATGGGCTAATTCTCCCCTTAATATAAAGGGACGAGCACTCTTTTTTAAATCTTTGATATTTCCCAAGTTAATATATCCATTAATTAATCTCCCCTTGCTTATAAAACATTTTGATATTAAGACACTTGACTCTGCCTTAAATAAATTTATTTGGAATGGTAAAAAGGCAAAAATTGCACTTCATAAATTAAGAGCTCCAGTTAAACTAGGAGGGTTAAATCTTCCTAACTTTAGAGCTTTTAATTTATCAGCCCTCACTAGATACTGTATTGAGTGGATCTCTCAAGGCAATAAATTTACAAACCCTGACATCGAGATCTTTCAAGAACCCTTCTTTGATATTTTATCTGTTTTACATAGCAAATGGGGAAATGTTCCTTGTGACTTTAAAAGGAATCCTCTTTATCGTGATTCTATTTTTGTGTGGAAACATTTATTCTCTCAACATGGGTATAGTTATACAGAAACCCCTTTCATGCCAGCAAAGCTCTTACTTAAACCCTCAGATTATCAAAAGTCTGATTCCTTTCTATTTTCTGCTAAGAGAAATTTACTAGTCTTAGTTAAAGACTTATTTGATCCACATAAGAAAACTTTATTGTCAAAACTCAAAAATGAGTACAAGCTTAATGAATCTGATAGATATTATTACTTAGCTTGTCAATGCGGTCTTTCTCTACTGCATGATAAAAACAATTTGATTTTAGCTGACCACAAGCTAGCAGATGATTTGGCAGAATTTTTGGAACTCCCCTTTTTGATTTCAATTAACTCTTTATCTAAAAATTTTTGAATATTTATGGTACAGACTCACATCCATTATCTAAATCGTCCATTAAATGGACTGAGTTTTTACAATGTCAAGTGTCTCCCTCAGATTTGGTGAAATCTATTAATACTTATAATGAATTAATTTTGGCAGAGAGTTGGAGAATACAACACTTTAAGCTTATTCATTTAGGATATGGGAAAATGTTTGCTAAAAGTACCTCGAACAGTCCTATATCATTTTGTCCTAAATGTGACGAGACTAATGTGTCAATTTTTCATTATTTATGGTCCTGTCCAAAAATTAACCTTTTTTGGAGGGAAGTTACTAATTCTTTGAATTCTAGACTGAAGATAAAAATTAAACTATCTCCGTGTATTGCTTTACTGCATCTAGATATGAATATGCTTTCTGCAAATCCTAAGTCAAATATTATCTCCCATGAGAGTAAATTATTGACTTCCTTTTTTCTAGCTGCTTCTAGGAAAGCTTTATTTAATTTCTGGTTGCAAAAGGAACCCCCCTCATTATCGGACATCATCTCTTATATGAATCAGCTTAGTTGGCAAGAAGCCTTAATAACTAAAACTAAAGGAAGTATTTCCAAAGATTCTTTTAGGCTGGTTTGGTCTCCTTATTTTGAAATCTGTAACTCCAATACTGGCGATCAAATAATGCGCTTTCTTCAATAGTAAGATGACCTATCTGACACTCCAGATGATAAATGGGCTTTTTCTTTCTTTTATTACTTGTGCATCCACTGGCTTAGTTAATTTTTAGTTTGTTTTTTGTTATTTTTCATGAATGATATAGTTTTGATACTATCATGCCATTGTCTCCTTTGCAACATATTTTCTTCATCTGCACAACATTTGTTGTCATTTTGATTTCATTTGTTTAATATGAAAATCAAATAAAATATTTTAAACATTAAAGATATAAATAAATTATCCGGAAAAACCCAGGTCCCGAACATTCTTTCATAACAGATCTCATACCTGTATTATCTTTTTTATCTTGCTGAACTGTGGTCTGTAAGTAACCAAGAAAGAGTCTGAGACTGCCTTGGGCCTTGGCTCTGTGTTAAACTCATAGGGGCAGATTTACTAAATGGTGAAGTGACTACCGCTGGCGAAAATTCGTCAGTGTGACAGGGACTATCTGAATGGTAGGGCAAAGCTAAGCCTTTGGGAGCTCTACATAAAGCTTTAACAAGCGTGTAAAGGGGCACTCAGTCATCATATCGTCTATAGTTCTAAATAAGGCCTTAAAGGATAAGAAACTCAAATTCAATGGGGGTGACAATCTGTTGAATCCTTAATTGAATACAATTGGTAACCCACAGCCATTGCTCCTATTTGCTAAAAAATGCACCAGCCTGAGTTATTCGCTTAGAAGAGCACCACAAAATTCTATTTCTTCCCAGCTATCCAGGACAGTGCAAACTGGAAATTTTGCTTTACTGTATATGTGCAGTGTCCAGGACATGCTAGGAAGAAACAGAAGGTGGCAGCCAGGGTCCAAAGTTAGCAATTGCTAATTTCACAAGAGAGAGCTTGCATGACTCTATGAGTCTACAGGGGGATGAGAAATGATTCCTATGAGGCAGACAATTGCTTAAAGGATAAGTAAACCTTTAAAATAAGTGAATGTAAAATTGATGAAAGTTGCTATTCTAAGCACTTTTGTAATGTACATTCATTATTTATTTTATTTTTATTCCAAGATATTAAGGGATACATGTACTGTTAATATGAATGAATTTTGTTACAACAGCGCCACCTGCTGGTCAGTGTCCCACCAGTCTGACCACCAAGTAGTCAAGGAAGTTGTCAGGAGAAAGAAAGAGGCTGCTCTGATGTTCTTCTGCTTAGGAATAAAATTAGAAACCTTTCTCACATCTTTCCTAAGCAGAAGAACATCAGAGCAGCCTCTTTCTTTCTCCTGACAACTTCCTTGACTACTTGGTGGTCAGACTGGTGGGAAACTGACCAGCAAGTGGCGCTTTTGTAACAAAATTCATTCATATTAACAGTACATGTATCCCTTAATATCTTGGAATTAAAAGAAAATCAATAGTGAATGTACATTACAAAAGTTCTTAGAATTGCACTCTCATCAGTTTTACATTCACTTATTTTAAAGGTTTACTTATCCTTTAAGCCTAGTCTTGGTCCTGTCACTGGGTATACCCTGGATGGTTTCCTCTCTTCTTCCTCTCCCAATTCTTCTAGAGCAGTGGTCCCCAACCTGTGGCTCGTGAACATGTTGCTCTCCAACCCCTTGTTTGTTGCTCTCAGAGGCCTCGAAGAAGGTGCTTATTTTTGAATTCCTGTCTTGGAGGCAAGTTTTGGTTGTATAAAACCATGTTTATATCTAAACATTGCCTCCTGTAGGCTGTCAGCCCATATTGGGGCTACCAAATAGCCAATTACAACACATATTTGGCACCCCCAGGAACTTTTTTTCATTCATGTGTTGCTCTCCAACTCTTTTTACAATTGAATGTGGCTCATGGGTAAAAAAAAAGATTGGGGACTCCTGTTCTAGAGGTTGTCTGCCAATGTCTCCAATGAGTTTTCTGTGTGTTATTCTTCTGTTATCCAAGAAACCTGGCTAATATTGGCTGCCTAATATTTCCCTTAAATGAAGAGGGTATTATACCGTTTATTGTTATTATTATTATTATTATTATTAAGGGGTCAAAAATGCAAAGGAGGCTGAACACTGTGCTCCTTAGCAGGGTAGCGTGCCCCATTACAGAAGCAGTGGTGAGTCGCTTGTCTCACTGGGGATCATTTACAAACTTTGCGCAGGGCAGATTGGTTCGCACAGTGAATATATTTGCCCTGCACATGGTTACATGGTTAAAATTATATAAATGACCCCCAGTGTCTCATTACAGCCCTGTTGACACTTTGCTCACACTGTGCCAGGATATTGAGACTGTTTGAGAGGGAACAACAAAGCTGTACAAACTGTCAAAGCTAAAGACAGTCACTCTTAGCACCTGCCCCAGTCAGTCTGCCTGATGGACATCCTAATGTGGTCTCCCCCTCTGGCACACTTCTTCCAGATTCAAAGCAGTGCAGGACCTCGCACACCCTGTAGAAGGACAAAGACGCCTGGTGCACAACGGTAGAGGCTCGGCCACCTCACGACAGGGTACAACTCAACAAAATCTGATGGCACACAGGACTAAAGGAATTCTTCGAAATTTTTATTTCAAAGCGGAATGCAAATGCAACGTTTCGGGTAATAAAATCCCCTTTGTCAAGCATGAATTTTTCCCCGAAACGTTGCATTTGCATTCCGCTTTGAAAAAAAAATTTGGAAGAATTCCTTTAGTCCTGTGTGCCATCGGATTTTGTTGAGTTGTACACTTCTTCCAGAGACAAGCACACAACTAATCATTTCACCCACCAATAAAACCAGAGCCATTATTCTTTATGTAGCATATCCTGATTGGCATTATGGTGTGAGTCTGCAAAGTCAGGGACAAGCAGTGTCACAGAGCAACCCTTCTTAGCAATAATAAGACAAGGAACTTTAAGGAATACATTGTTTTGCAATGTTGAATGGGAATGGCAGCTGTCATTGGAGTTCCCCCAATTCACTCATGCAATAATGTATGTTCAGGCATAGGGTTAGAACTTTTTAAGGGCTGCTTATAATTAAGATTAATGTATTTTTCTGTAAAGGGGCTGAACCCATTAGCTCCCATGGCCCAGGTAAGGTTGTAGGGACAGACAGGAGACAGGACACCAAACTGCAGTTTAAAACAGATTTCTCAGTGTGCTTTATGATCAAGTGTAACAATATACAGTTACTTTTCTTAAAATCTCTCGGTAAATAGTTGAAGAACTTCATTCCTTGGGATCTATATGGATTTTTGCTACCCAAACACTTACAAACACATTCATGGCTTTTCATTCGATACACTCAGCTGCAGTTCTCCAGTCACTTTCTCTCTTTAACCAGTCAGTCCACAGACTTACTTCACAGTAACTACCTCCCCACAGTTTACCTATTTTACAGGCTCTTTTTGGTCCCTTAGTCCTCTCCCAGGCACCAGTGGCCTCTCACACCGTGGTAATGGCCAGAGCCATTTCTCTCCTCCAGGCACACAGGAGAGAGCCCGTAGGTGCAGGAGTGCACCCCTTTTACAGGCAATAACAGCTCTTAATTAGCTGGCTGAGAGGGAAAGTTAACCCCTCCTTTCCTTTACACCTTACATATAATTAGGGATGCACAATTCGGCAATTTTCAGCAGGAGTCGGATTTGACTGAATCCTTCTGGATGACCGATCCAAATCCTAATTGCGGGAAATCACGTGACTTTTTTTCACAAAACAAAGAAGTAAAAAATGTTTTCCCCTTCCCACTCCTAATTTGCATATGCAAATTAGGATTCGGTTCAGTATTCAAGCCGAATCTTTCCCCAAGCATTCGGGGGTTTGGTCCAAATCCAAAATAATGAATTAGGTGCATCCCTACATATAATGCACCAAAAATACACATTTTTTGACAGACATGTGTGTTAAGCAGCAACAGGTTGTAACTCCTAAACCAACTATTGATTCTCTCCTGGCACCTCCTCATTCTACATTCATATAAAATATCCCAGCCATGACCCTGTACTAGTGCTCCAACACACTGACTGGATGAGCGTTTATGCACGAGAAAGCATGGCACATTTACTGGAGGCTACATCAAGCTCAAGCGCCCAAACTTTATACAAGAAAAGAGTTACCCTGGCATAGCTTGTGATTGCAATGATGCACAATAGTGTGGCAAACTACAACCTGAGTGTACAAGCTTCTTTACGGATAGCTTCTATTTTGAGTGCAGTCATGGAAATGTTCCTGTTTGTTATAACAATTATGTTTAACAATTATGTTTTTGCTGTTGCTGTACAAGTAATAGTGTACTCGAAGGGGGTACACAAAATAAAGTTTGCTTTTATTGCACACAATATAATATCACAGCGTTACACCCTAGTGAGCTTGTTCCAATGTGACAGCAAGCAGTGGCTGTATTCTCAGCAGAAATGGCATAACACAAGTACATTGGCAGCAAAGAGCCTTCTTATAAGGTTGTATTACCAGATGGCTCAAAGGAACAGTGCATATGCAGTATGAGTGAGCAATACAAAGATCAACACCATCCAGGAGGTGGAGGATGAATCACATAGGGAGCCTTGATAGATTCCTTAAGTATGATGAATGGTCTGTTCTATTTAATATATATATTATATACTAAGGTTACAGACAGTAATACATTGCTACATTATACTAGTCACCACCCCAGACATCTTCTTGACTCGCTCCCTAATAGATAGTGATCCCGAACAGAAAAAAGTGGACCTGGACAGAATGGGCCAGAAATTCTTAGAGAAGGGTTATCCGCAAACATTGATTGAACAAACCATGGACACCGTGGAGTCCATGGATCGAGAACAATTATTAAAGAAAAAGGTATTTCAAGTGGGGGATAAAGATGTGAGCAATATGTACTATGTCAGTAAATTTAATCCCCATAGCAGAGATACCAAGAAGGCCGTACTTAACTACTGGGAAGTAGTGGCCAACGATGACACCATGGGGCAAAGAGTACCATGTAAACCCAGGTTCAGCTACTCCAGAAACACCAGCCTCAAAGAACACCTAAGTCCCTCTGACCCAGTGGGGAAATACACCCAACCCCCATTGCAACATTTTCTCACATCACGCCCAGGGGTATACAAATACACTGGATGTGTTGTGTGCAACACATTAATTTTGGGAACAGAGTTCAGGCACCCAAGAACTAGTAAAAGTTTCAAAATTCGGCACAGGTTGACGTGTACCACAACTATGGTGGTATATGTAATAAAATGCCCATGCGGTCTCATTTATTGTGGGAAAACCGTTAGATAGCTTAAGGAAAGAATCAATATGCACAGGGCGAGCATCAGGGCAGCATTGGACATGGATAGGCAAATGGATCCCAATAAACAGGATATTGCTCAGCAACCGGTGACCAAGCATTGGCGAGAAGCCAGACATGACCCTGCCCAGTTCAAATGCATGCCCATTGAACATATACCTAAACCCCCTAGGGGTGGGGATATTGAGAAGCTGTTACTGAAAAGGGAGGCCTTTTGGATTTTTGAACTAGATTGTGTTACCCCTAAAGGGTTAAATGGACAATTACAGTTGAATTGTTTCCTGACCTTATTTGGTTTTATCATGTTAACAGGTCCTGTACCTTCCATTCCATAAGAGATTAAACTAAAGATCTATGTGTCAAAGAATTATCTTGCAATTATGTAGGTAAAATCGGTTCCTTTATTGTTTGCATGCAAAAGATACCATTTTTTCCTTTTTTCCTTTTTTTGCTACAATGTTTCAAATATATGGACACTAGTACATGCACAAGAAGCATGTACTGCACTTGCTGCCTGTAAATGGCAGAGATGATTAAGGATGAACTGGCCCTCCTTATATGGACTTATGACATCACTTTAGGTGCCCAAAATTCACTGATGGGGGTGGGTATTTTTTTTGTAACACTCATACTGCACTGTATCCTTGAGAAAGGTCGGATAAAATGTAAAAGTGTGTGAATAAATTGACACGTTTTTTCACCAAACCATACAGAGAGTGCTGATCTTCTATTCATATATATATATATATATATATATATATATATATATATATATATATATATATATATATATATATATATATATATATGTTCAAAGGCAGCCGCACTCTAATCCGGAATTTTCTGTATTCTTGTGGGTGCAGGTTCAAACCCTTTATTGCATAATTAATCACATAGAACCGCCCTCCAAATTGTAGTGAATCAAGTCACCTTTATTTGCATGAATCTTTGTGTCCAACGTTTCGGCCCCCCCTTTTTTATCCTTAAAGGAAAACTATACCCCCCAAACAATGTAGGTCTCTATAAAAAGATATTGCATAAAACAGCTCATATGTAAAATCATGTTTCATGTAAATAAACTATTTTCATAATAATATACTTTTCTAGTAGTATGTGCCATTGGGTAATCATAAATAGAAAGTTGCCATTTTAAAAGATAAGGGCCGCCCCCTGGGATCGTAGGATTCACTGTACTGTATGTTAGGTCACATGAGCCAATTAACAGACAGAGTTGTGTCTTTTGCTTCCACACTTCTTCCTGTTACAATTAGAGTTGAAGTATTTCTGGTCAGGTGATCTCTGAGGCAGCACACAGACCATCACGAAATGGTGGCTCAAGGCAAGAGATGTGAAAGGGCAATATTTACTTAAATATATATTCCAGTTTGGTAAGATTCTTTAATATGCCACTTAATATGATATGAACTATCTGTTGCATAAGTGTTCATTTTGGGGGTATAGTTTTCCTTTAAAAAAGGCCCCAAAGGGGGGCCGAAATGTTGGACCTAAAGATTCATGCAAATAAAGGTGACTTGATTCACTACAATTTGGAGGGTGGTTCTATGTGATTAATTATGCAATAAAGGGTTTGAATCTGCACCCAGGTATATATGTATATATATATCATAAAAATAACCGCACTATATAGGACTTTGTGAGTGAAAAAATGATTCCATTTATTCCTTCACTGTTTCGGGTTCTTATTTAAGCCGTCTTCAGGAAGTCTTCATTCCTGAAGACGGCTTAAGAAAGAAGCCGAAACATTGAAGGAATAAATGGAATAATTTTTTCACTCACAAAGTCCTGTGTAGTGCGGTTCTTTTCATGTTATAGATACCTACTTTTTAACCAGCACCAGGCATTGACTGATAGTTTGTGTTTGCACCAGCAGCTTGTATATATATATACTGTATATATATATGTAGTGTATACCTCTTTAAAATTTACACATACCCATTTAAACACACAGCGCCGATTCGGACCTAAGCGCCGCCTGAGGCGGCTCCTGCAATGCCGCCCCCCCTCGCCGACTTACTTGTCGGGAGGGGAGGCAGGAACACTAATGCGGAGAGCGCAATTGCGCTCTCTCGCATTAGTAAAGCCGAATTTCCGGTTTAAAAACCGGAAATTCGGCTCTTAAAGGTGCAGGAGCGGCTTTTTGCTGCCCCTGGAAACCGCTTCGGCGTTGCCGCCTGAGGCGAGCGTCTCAGCTCGCCTCATTGGCGGCGCGCCCCTGTAAACACATATGAATGAACACAGGCACAGCTACAGTTAAATGTTGGAAACTGCCTTTCTAATAGCGTAACTGCTGATGGCAGAAGTGAAATCTAACTTTGAACAGTTTTGCTAAAAGCAGACTACAAAATGTTGTTTAGATAGTACCTGACCCCAGCCAGAATTTGCATAATTTGCACCAACAACGAACAGCATCAGCTACTGTGGATGTCATACCTTGGGCACAATGGGACGTGTGGTGGACCTGCACTCAGGCCACAAGCTTTCGATCCAGGGTATATAATTTAATCTTTTCAGCGGTGTATATGTTAGGCCTGATAGATTACCCAATAAGTTCAGCCGAGTCTCAAAAATGAGTTCATCGGAGAAGGAAGCTTTATTGATCAAGCACAGAATACAGGTGCATTTAGTAGCCTGGAGAGATCTCTCTCTAGCTGTCTTTTACAAGGCCTTTTATTACTTAGCATACACCATAGCAAAGTTACATTTTTTCATTTCATTTGCTTACTCATTATGCATCAATATACTGTAACTATTCCTAGGCAAACATTGATTTAAGCAACTTTAATTTCTTAAAGGAGAAGGTAAGGTTAAAATTAAGTAAAGCTTTATCAGAAAGGTGACAGGTCTATATAAAAACACCATTAAACCCTCAAAATAATGCTGCTCTGAGTCCTCTGTCAAAAAAACACAGCATTTCTTTCCTTCTATTGTGTATACTGTATCAGACAGTCTTCTGTATCAGACATCCTGTTTTCAGCATTAACCTCCAGTTCATGCTCAGTTTACTCCTCTCCCCCTCTCCCCCTCTCTGCTGTAATCTGAGCCCAGAAATATGAGTGAGCGGGAGAGACTCGGGCAGGAAGTGATGTCACACCAAGCTAATATGGCAGCTGCTATCCTAAACAAACTGAGAGAGTTTCAAAAGCTGTGTACTCAAGTATGGTAAAGCATTCTGCAGAGTAAATATAGTGTTATAGCTTGCACTATTGTGGCTTATCTATTGGCAATAAACTGCCCTGTTAGCTCTCCTTCTCCTTTAATAACCGTTGTTATCTTAATTTCCTTTCTGCAAGCTGATGGTCATTCGGTTCCACTTATTATTATCTGGTCACTAAGATAATTTCAGCACAAGTAAGCATAGTTGTTATAGTGGCTGATGGAAATATACCTTGTTGATATTGATGTACAGGGAGGTTATAATAAAGCAATCATTTGACAGGTAGAATTTGGGATGCATGAAGGAAACTAGGCTTCGACACCTGTCAACATGAGGAAGAACCATATGAAGTTTTATTGGGAAACTCTCACTAAAGCCCAATTGCGACTAGTCAATTTTATACTGTTGCCAATGGCTAAATCTTGGAGATAAAGGTCAATTCATTTTTCAAACCTTAAAGCAAAAATTGACTGGATATTGGTAAACGAGAACCTAACGAGCATTACCCAGGACAAACATGCCCAATTCAAGCAAACCTGGCAACCTTGGCTTACCTATAGTCTGGGCCTGCAGAGGGTGCTAATAGTACAAGAGTCCCAGCAGGACGCATTTTGCTATGTCTGTGTCATTCAGTCAGACACCTGGGATGCAATATGAAAAGTGCATTAGCTGTTGGCCTATTCATCTGGGGAAGCAAATAGTGGTTTGAGACCCAAAGACAGAAACCTCAGTTCTCTACCTTGCTTAGTACTGATTAGGACAGTTGAGATTTTGGTCCTTTAAGTGGTTACTATGACTTAAACAACACTAGGCAGTCAGCTTTACAGTACTGTCGGCACCAAAATCTTTAATTGACAAATGCATGTCTGAATAATTGTGCAGCACTGCAACATCAGCACCCAGTTTCCCAGCTATTACGGGTACGGGTCAAGATCTGATCCATCCCAAATAGAGGGGCATCGTCTCCCTCCTTCTATGGTATATAAATGCCATAAAAGCCAACAACAGGGGAAGGGGTACATGCCATGCTGTATAGAGCAGCCACATGTTACTAGGCAACGTGCAACACTCAAGGCCAGCAGCACAGTGCATCTGGCTATATAAGTCCCTTGCATACAACAGCATGTACAGTATATAGAAACAATATCCAGCACTGTGCAAAGTAATCAATTCTAAATCTTGTAAAGGAGAACAAAATGTATACTCTTTAAATCTAATTTATAAAAATACAAAAAATACTAGGCTAGTGGTTGCCTATCCTCTGTGGACATCTGGTCAGCCGACATACATCTGGGCATAATGTACTATAGACTCACTTGTGGCTTGTTTTGAATAGCTCCTCCACCAGATTGTAATAAAAACTACTTGCCCTGGTGGTACAGTGTTGTGGCGGGGACCACGCCGTTCTTCTTCCTCCTCCATTTTGGGTTCTTAGGGAGCGCGCACTAACGTTTCATTCTATTTATGGACGCGGACGTCCATAAAAACGTTTTGGCACGAAAATCAAACTCCTATATAAGGCTCATTCTGGCTTCAGTACCTTGTTCGTTATAGGTTTTTCCTTTTGGTGTTTTGAGCGTAAGCTATTTGATTCTGATCCTGTTTGATATCTGTTTTTGACCCTGCCTGGTTTTGACTATTCTACCTTCTGAAACCTGACCCTTGCCTGATTAACAACTCCGATTCTGCTTAACCCTCTGATTGACTACCTGGTTTGACCCTTGCCTGCCTGACTATGATTGAACAACCCCTTTAACTAAACTGGAAAACAGGGCAGCAAACTGGAAAATGAGGTTCAATGTTGATAAATGCAGGTTATGCACTTTTGCAGAAATTATATAAATGCAAGTTATACACTAAATGGCAGTGTGTTGGGAGTTTCCTTAAATGAGAAGATTTTAGGGTTTTTGTTGTCTAATTCTGGGCAGTGTCATTCTGTGGCTACTAAAGCAAATAAAGTTCTTTCTTGCTTAAAAAGGGCATTAACTCAAGGGATGAAAAAATAATTATGCCTCTTTATAGGTCCCTGGTGAGGCCTCATCTGGAGTATGCAGTGCAGTTTTGGACTCCAGTCCTTAGGAGTGATATAAATGAGCTGGAGAGAATACAGAGACGTGCAACTAAACTGTTTGGGGGGCTGGAAAATTTCAATTATGAAGGTAAACTGATTTGGGTTGTTTTTTCTGGAAAAAAAGAAGCAAGGGAACCAGTAACGTAACTAGAGGGGGGCGGGCCCTGGCGCGGGATGCGCAGCCGGGCTCCCCCGCCCCCTACAAGTGCCCGGAATCGCCAGGAATTCGTGGCACACGAGCTGCATTATAGACTGGTAGCATGGTATTTTTTTCATAAAAAGGATCAACACACCACTTTAGACTAGGGGAACAGAACTTTAATTTGAAGCAGTGTAGTAGGTTCTTCATAGTAAATAAGTTGCGATGTATATATATGTGCACTGGGGTTCATATGGAAATGTTGAACAAAATAAACCCAAATTAACTATGTCACTATGCAATTTATCCAGAGGTGGCTTCTTAGCATTTGTGCACAATGGGACTCTCTCTCTCTCCTGTCAAGGACTAAAAGTGCCATAGACGTAACAAATTCGATCTTTCTTGGAAAAAATCTTTCCAAGAAAGATCGTTCGTTACAAAACACACGTGTAGAGCTGAATGTGATGATTTAGACCTAACAATGGGCGATCAAAATTTTCCGTCCAGTCCGATCGCGGAGCCGCCCGATATCCTTCTGACGATATCGGTCGGCTCATTTCCCACCATATACGCACCGAATATCGCATGAAAATTCATTTTGTACAATATTATCTGTGCGTCTATGGCCACCTTAAGTGTACCTAAGGAATATTAGCTGCCATAAAGTAGACTGAACTACAAACATCACTTTGACACACCAGTAAGCGATTACAATATCCAGAATATGTGCAAACAGAATATACCCACGTGCTCTAATGTAAGGAGCGACACCACATTCCCTCATCATGCTGGAAGTCCTGGGTCCTGTGCATCAATGTTATCCTGCAGAAGGAGTGTATTAATCCAGCTGACTAGCCTAGACAGATCCAGACGTCACAAATTCCATTCAAGTGTGGTTTCTGTAATGTCTGGTGAACCCCCTGGGAACTGAAAGAAGAATGCAGGACTAACTGAAAATCTGAGAGATGACAGATGGCTAACCCTTTATAACACTGTCATGTTCCTGGTAAGTGAATTATTTGAGTGTGAGACACAGTGGACACTGGCTTGGCCTCTTGGATAGGATAATGGATAGGATAGGATAATGGAGAACAGTACTTGTAATCTTCACATTATACTCAAACCTTTCCTCACTAGCAGGGCACACTGCTTAAAACTGTCCCTTTCTACTTCTTTTATTCATTATCAGAGTGACAAAATAATCTGTATAAATGGCCTTGGGAATGCACAATTAGAATCTTACTCCAAATATGTAAACAAGAGGGAATATAGGTAATAGCCAAGTATGCTTATACCAAGATAAAACTGCCGAGAGAAGGCCAGGTACTTGTAATATACTTTGGCCATTGCAGATCGTTTCTTTCCTGAATTCCCAGGAAAAATAATATAATAATTCCATTTCTGCTCTGCACCTCTACTTTTCCTCATCCTGGGCACAGGTTTATTACCTCTGGGAGCATGTTGATAAGAACCTTAGCTCACTGCATATTAGCTGTGCGTCAGAAGAAGTGCAGAAGAAGAGTAAAACTGTTGGGATCACACAAGTCACACAGCTGCTGGCCATGGGAAGATGCACAACAGCCCTATGCCATAAAATTAATCACTGCAGGTATGGCTCCGTTATCTGGAAACCCATTATCAAGCTCCGAATTACCGGAAAGTCATCTCCCATAGACTCTCCCATAGACTCCATTCCAGGCCCAGATTTGTGGCAAGTTGGTAGGGGCCAGACGCTTGCTGAGGAGCACTGGGGATACGCAGCAGGGTATAACATATTTATTTAAAAGTTAAGAGGTCCCTAGTATTGCATAAAGTCTGTGGCCACAATCTAAGAGAAATCTTTATGTATTCGAGGATCAACCAGTGAAATATTTGTCATAAGGCAAGGTGAACTTCTTTCATCAGATAGCTATTAACCAGGAGAAGCAAAAAGTGACCTAGGGCCCCAGAAGCACAGCTGGGTCCAACCTGCAATCCTCTGTACAGGAATGGGATTTCCTGTTCCTATTTCCTTGTCCTCTGTAATAAAGAAACAGTACCTTGAACATGATCCCAACTTAGATATCATTAATCCTTATTAGAGAGCGGTTTTATGTAATGTTTAAATTAATTTTAAGTAGACTTAATGTATGGAGATTCAAATTACGGAAATATCTCTTAACCGGAGAGGTCCTGATAATAGGACCTTTACCTGTAGCATAAATGATGCAATCATTGCAGTGTTATAACCAGGGGCATAACTAGAGAGAAAACCCTAATTAATGCATGATTTCAATATATATTGGTAAAACAGGACATCCACTGGATATGTTGGGGGTCCCAAAATTTATTTGCAGTGGGGCCCAGTAACATCTTGTGACCCCACCGGTTAGAACCAGCTTAAAATTGGGTACCTGTGGACATATAGAGGGTTGCTGATGGCTGACTGAGCAACCAATGGAACAGGGCTCAACCCTAACCTACCTTCTCCCAAATCCTCATGCAGCAAGCTCTTATATAACAACAGCTGGGCTGCCCATGTGTGACATTGCCAGGGTTAGGGTGGGCATGACTATATAAGAGATCACAGCCGTCAGGTTACGTAAGGGGAGGTACCCATGAGGTTTTTCCCAGTACCCTGGTGGGCCAGTCGAACACTGGTTATAATAACAGGAGTGCTAAATGTTGCACATATGTAATAAATATACTAAAAAGCCGTTAAACAGTAAAATCTGTATTTTTGTCAAACTTTCCCCTGACATATGCCCTATGGGTTTCAGGGCAAATGCCCTCTCCTCCATACCTTAATACTAGCCTTGCTGGTAAGGAGTTCAGCGGCTGTCTGTGTTTAACAAGGCAGATATATGTATAATTCTTTCAGTGTAATAGGAAAGCAGATTTCCTAAGGCTGCTTCGCTAGCAGTAAAGATATTAATCACCAGATCGCACCTACTTCCCCCTTCCTTCCTCCCTCCCTCCCTCAGCCTTGGTGCCTTTCTCCCCTCCCACCCCTTCCTTGGTACAGGCACAGATGAGCTGTGGGAGGCTCTTGTCACAGTCACAGGGACTTTAGCACTCGACTTTAAGCTCCCGACATGAAGCTTTGGCTGGTGACTGGCACAGAGGCCTAAGTTGGCATTATGGAGGAGAATGCCAATGTACAGGAGACGGGGGACCAGGAAACCCTCCCACCAGCCCAACCTGTTAAGCAGGAGATTAAGCGACATGCCATCACTGATGATTACAAAGTGTCAAAGCAGGTGCTGGGCCTGGGTATCAATGGCAAAGTGTTGGAATGTTACCGCAGGGATACCGGGCAGAAGTGTGCACTCAAGGTGAGTACAACATGGTGATAGAGAACTGTGCCCAGTGAGAATGAAGGGCATGGAGCAAGCTGAGAAGTGTGGGTACAGTGAGTGCCAGTCTGTAAATAGGAGTAATATACAGTAACTGTTACTAAGTGTATTATGGACACATTTCCAGTTTTAGGCTTGTGTAGAGAGTGTGTTCGTACTGGTCCCCCAACACCACAAGTGCCCCTAAGAGTAGAAAGTACTAGACATAGTAGAAAGTATATTTATTGTTAAAGCATGCTTGTGTTGAACTACGATTAGAATACTGTAATAGCTGGAGGGACGCATGTCCCTGGTTTGTGTAAAACTCCCCCACCCCATGACAGGGTCTTACCCTTCCTGCATTGCCAGGGGATCAATTTCTCTAACACCAGCTGAGTGCCCAGTAAGAGTGCCAGGCTGTGGGAGCTAGGAGTGGTGTGTATGATTACTGAATGTGGCAGCCAGGAGGAAATGTACAACTCTGTATTTAGTGTCATTTCAGTAGGAGAGAGATGAAGCTTAGTTAGAGAGTAAGTCGAGAAACACGATAGGGAAGTGTTTCAGGAGAGCAGTGGCGTCTTCTTAAAGGAAAACTATACCCCCAAAATGAATACTTAAGCAACAGATAGTTTATATCAAATTGAATGACATATTAAAGAAATTTACCAAACTGGAATATATATTTACATAAATATTGCCCTTTTACATCTCTTGCCTTGAACCACCATTTCGTGACTGTATCTGTGCTGCCTCAGAGATCACCTGACCAGAAATACTACAACACTAACTGTAACAGGAAGAAGTGAGGAAGCAAAAGGCAGAACTCTGTCTGTTAATTGGCTCATGTGACCTTACATGTGGTTTGTATGTGTGCACAGTGAATCTTACGATCTCAGGGGGCGGCCCTTATTTTTTAAAATGGCAATTTTCTATTTATGATTACCCAATGGCACATACTACTAAAAAAGTATATTATTATGATAATGGTTCATTTACATGAAGCAGGGTTTTACACATGAGCTGTTTTACTCAGTATATTTTAATAGAGACCTACATTGTTTGGGGGGTATAGTTTTCCTTTAAGTAAATGTATGCTCTGGATTGTCTACAGACATATTATAGGCACATGTAACAGGAGGGTGCAGTCTCTGTGAGTGTTTAAGGTGCACACAAAGGTCCATTTTTTTAAGTGAGGCCACCAGATCTGTCTGTGCATATACAGTAGGTAAGTGGCTAAAGCAGGCTGATCTGATTGTTTAGCCATGAGGCCAACACTTGGATCACAATAGTGGCCTGTAAAGACATGACGTCTGCTGTGATCAAACCTGCAACTCAAACATGTATCTCTTACTGTACCCGGAAGATATGTGGGAATAAAACACAGAACAATGTCCATTCATTGGCTGATGCTAGCATGTATGCATGGCCTTGGATTGTTTGTGTGTCTAGTATATCATACAATCCAGGAGGCAGCCCTCTAAATGGCAATTTTTAAAATGAATTAATGACATTTACTACAGGTTTTGGACCTATTATCCAGAATGATTGGGACCTGGGGTTTTCCAGATAACGGATCTTTCTGTAATTTGGATCTTCATACCTTAAGTCTACAAGAAAACCATTTAAACATTAAATAAACCCAATAGGCTGGTTTTGCCTCCAATGAGGAATAATTATATCTTAGTTTGGATCAAGTAAAAGGTAGTGTTTTATCATTAAAGGGAAAGTAAAGTCTAAAATAGAATAAGGCTATATGCTGTATTTTGTATACTACACAAAAATGAAGCGCTCACCTCCGTCTCTTTTCCCTTTGGACCAGGTGCTTAGCAGTCAATTTCCCACTCTGCCATGGGTATCAAATCATATACAATCTCCAACAGACCGCAGCACACTGACACGTTGTTTGAGGGTCCTGTGAGACTCGAAACGTTGCATTTTTTGTCTACTGAGCCAATAAATCACAAAAGTTTCACAGAAACAACGTGTCAGTGTGCTGCGGTCTGTTGGAGATTGTATTTTGTATACTAAACATAAACATGAACTTACTGTGTCACAAGCCTAATCAAACAAATGATTTATGCTTTCAAAGTTGGCTACAGGGGGTCACCATCTTGTAACTGTGTTAAACATTTTTGCAAGACTAAGACTGTGCACATGCTCAGTGTGGTCTGGGCTGCTTAGGGATCTTCATAAATTATCAAAACAGGGAAACAAACAAAGCTGAGTTCTGCATGGCTGGGAAGTAAGGCTGGGGCTCCCCCTGCTGTTCATAAGTATGATTGTTTCCCTGCAGAGAAGTTAGGGACCATCTGACAATTCCTATCCACAGCAGTAAATGAAAGGAGAATTTCACTGCATACAGACAGGTTTCTTATAAAAATGGTGCACATTTTTTAATTAAAGTATATTGGGGATAGGTTTCTTTTTCATTAAAGAAAGTAAAAATTTATTTTTTTGCCCTTTAAAGATAGTGAGTAGTGATAGTTAGTGAGTTAAGTCTGACTGATTGTTTAGCGTTTAGTAAAGGATGGGATCATAGGGCGACTGTATGGACCTGTCCGACACAAAGCCCATTGAAATCTCATTGATCAGATGTAGCAGGACATTGTCTTTTGTGCTCAAACTCCTGTAGGCTGGTGAGTTGATCAAAAACACCCAGGTCATCATTTGATATTCACCCAGGTTTTTTGTGCCCCTTACATTGGGAATTAGACAATGTCTTTGATTTCTAAGAAACTGTTTTATTTTCAACTTTTTCACTCTTTGGAATGTATATTTATTGTCGTGTTTCAGTGCAGCAGAAAATTATTTCTTTTATACACTTGGAGTGTCAGAAGATTTGCCTCCAACTTATCCATATTCATGTACAGCCTGTTTCCATGCAACTACTTGGAGCCCATCTGCATTTGAAATAGTTTATTGGATAAGAAAACTTGGATCGCGGCAAGGCCTCCTGCACATGTTGTGTTCTTAATGCAAGGCAGCTCATCTTGAAAATCAAATCTCTTGTCTTCTAATTATATCATTAAATCCATCTTTTAAAGATTGCTAATGTATGTGCTCACAATGGCGCAACTGCATTCATAGATATCTCAGTGGCCTTAATCACATCACCATCACTTCATTAAAAAGAAAAATTCATTCCAATGCTATTTCTATGATGCTGACACTGGACGGTCAAATCCTTTGGGCTTGCATACGTTGCAGACTTTCATTCCATTTGTAGCATCTGTAGAGCAAGGCCATGGGCATGTGTAATGTTTCTCCAGTGAGATATTGTATATGATGGTGGGGGGCGTCTTTAGTGGCCGAAATATAAAAGCATACGAATGATGCTGTGGTGTAAGGGCTTTCTTTACACACACAGATCACAGTGATATTGGTACTATCAGTGCAATATGACACATCTACTTAGATAGCAGTGACAGCATGCTGCTGCTTTGACCAAATAGTTTACTGCACTGAAGCTGCAATAGAAAAGGTTAAAATATGGGCCCCATCAATACTTTGTGTTAGTGACTGTTTCCAAAAGAAGGTTGGGTAAGAGTTCAGTGTTTTTAGAGTTTTGGCGTGATAGAACCAGTATGTTGGCTATCTTCTCCTAGATTGAATAGACTGTCAATATGAAAAAAACCTTGTTTAGAACATACGCTGAGCAATATAGAAGTAACTGCTAATTATTTGCTCAGATGGTGCACATAAGCAGACACTGTAAAGTTGGCATCTAGTGCCCATACCTATATAGATGCTCTAATAACAGCAGCAGCACTGGGCAATCAAAGGGTTCTGCTACTTAGGGTGGTGGCAGACGAGGCTTCGTTTTCCGAAGTCACCTGAAGTGCCATCCCATTGGTGATTTACATTATAGCTGGCATTTAGGGGAGATTAGTAGCCCGAAGAAGAGCCGATTTGTCGCTGGGTGACTAATCTCTCCCAGTAGCCTCGTCTGCCACCACCCTTAGTGAAAATATTGTTGCAAGCCTTGTGTTCCCCATAATTTGCCCCTTGGCTTTTCTCCATTAACCCTGTTAAGGTTTTCCCATCATTCCCTATATTTTCAACAGAAAGAATGCTAGTTAACAATCACTCTGCTTGGATAAAGAAGGTGGATAAGCTTGCATTGATTGGTGGATTTAGAGTTAGCCCCAATGAATACAGAATCAACAAGGCTACAATGCCATGTATAGTATGACCCCCCCCCAATGGAAAGGCATAATGTGCCCACCAGTGTATTTCTAACAGTATACAAATACATGGCAGTCTGGCTGACTGTCTTAATCAGATGCATGAATAACACACAGAGTTAAGGTGGGCATCACTATAAGAACCTCTTGTTTGGTGAAAGCATGTAGCTGATTTGGTCATTGACATGCCAAATTGGGATTATCACCTTGAGCCAATGATTGGATCATGATAGGAAGACCCACTTGGAGATTTAATTTAATCCCACAATTTGATTATATTTTCTTTTACCTGGATTTAATCCAGAATGTTACATTGCTTTGCTGTTATGTACTGTATAGTAAGTAACATTGTGACTCTTTGTTTTGGTATGTGCATTATGATATTTATAATAATTTAATGCTGCTGTGTTAGGAATGTTACATTGTGGTTATATACTATATAATGTGCTGTGTAACATTGTGACTCTGAGCTCAACTCTAGGCTTTGAGAAAGGTATGTGACATTTCTGCTATGTGCTGTATGCATTAGGAAAGATGTGTTACTGGATATCTGGGCACTACTGTTCCCTTTGAGCATTAGGAAAGACTGGTTCATGTGTGGATTGTGCTGTGCTCTGTATATTTCATTCCGTATATGACAGATCAGGCAGAGTGGGTGTAACAAGTTTTGTATTGTGACTGAGGGTGTGCCACAATCCTGTGCTCTGAGGAATGTTTCTATTTCATTTCTTCGCTTCCTGTTTATTTAATTGATTCTATTGCTGATTCCGACTTATACTGATTGTGCACAAATGTGTCCAGACAATGAGGAGACTGAATTAACCTGACACTTTGGGGGTTTAGTAAAGCCTTGAGGCCGTCACATGTAAAGGATAAACAATGTAATTTGTGTGTAACAAAACAGGTGCACACATGTGTGGTGCTCATACAGGGGGCAGATTTGCTTGTTCATTCACAATTATGTGTTTTCTTTATCTAGGCACAAAATCAATTCAAACTGAATAGGCACAGTGGCTGATTTTCTAACATAGGTGTTAAACAACGTAAATGCCAATGGCAACCCATCGGCTACTACTACTAGTTCAAAAATTATAAAAGCTAATGAAAAAAAGATTGAGCAATGGTGGCAACATGTGCCAAAAAAACTGCCATATTGGCCCCTCCAGACTGAAAATGCAGCTTATTACTGTGTGTGTGGGGGACGATCAGAAGAGCCTGTGTGACCAATAGTGCACCAAAAACTGGCCAAATATTTGGCAGGCTTGAAAATCCTGCATGAGTTCATGTAGGTCAGCAGTAGGAAAAAACTGATTTGGCCAAATGCATGGATGATCAGATAACAGAGAGATATACTTGGTAGGGGACCCCACCAAAGGAGCAGATCACAAACTGTATAGTCAGCTTTTTGTATTGGTGCAATTTTCCATCTCCTGTATGGCCAGCTTTACTGTAATGGTACAATATCAAGCTCCTGTGCTTGAATGTTATTTCCAATGAGTTTCCCAAGTGGCTCTCTGCCTTCTCTTTGCTGTGTCAGACTATGGATAGAGTATCAGACATGAGAATTCAGTAACTGTGGAGAAGAAGGGTCCTTCATGCTCACCCTCCCACAGATCCCATTAATACTGATCCAAAGGAAGGGCAGGCAAACAGAATGACAAAAAAGCAGCACAGAATCAAAAACTGTTTCCTGAAGATTGCAATTGTTAACAAAACCTCAGTGTTCTACACCATGACCAGTTTTAGGGTAGAACAAAGAGGGCATTTGCCCTAGGCCCTTTTCAAGGTCCATTGGGGGAAAAACTACTGTATGTTTAGTAGCCCTTTATCTGTTGATGCAGTATAACTTCCAAAATATCCCACTGTTGTGGAGAAGCTTAGAGTTGTATAGGACTGGATTGGGACCCCAAACATTGGCCAAGTTGTTATTCTAGTCACTTGTTTCAAACCCCGGGGTACTTTCTTCTCAGGACCCCATTACTGTACTTATCTGGTACCCCAACATTCTTTTTGGCCGACAGCAACAAAGAACTTGCTCACCCAGGGCACAATAGAGGATGCTGGAGCAGAATCACCAGCCCAGTTGAAGTAATTGTCTGGGTGCCTAACAATTTGGCACCCTTATCCCTGCCTACTTGAGAGTAATGGGAAGCCCCTGCCCTGTCATGAGTATCTTCTACTGCTTAGATGGAGTGATCTCCATGTACAAAATAAACAGGTAGCAAGTGGCTTTCAGATCCATCACATTTTTACATTCATGTTTTTACTTTTCTGCACTGATTTATTGCAATAGGTTATTACCCCAATGCAGGTCTGATGAGTGTTGGAAAATAAGCACCTTGGGGCAATTTGGTTTGACACAGGGAAGGCAATTAACTGAAACCTTTGCATTCTGATAGGTTAAGATGCAGAAGTAGGACAGCAGAGGAAAATATGGTATAGGGAATCCTAAATAAGACAATCCAATTTGACTAAGTAGGTGTTATCTGAAACTGTAATAAATATATAATAGAAATATTGGTTATGAGTTGGACTCTGTTGTCTGTTTAGGGCTCTGTGATTCTTAACTCATTTCCTTAGGTTTCTCTCTGTGACAGAAAGCAGAGGGCATAGTTCTGTAACCTGAGCTAGCAGGCTTGTGACACAAACACACACACACAGAGCACACGCTAGCCCATGCACTGCCTGACATCTACCCTATAAATAGAAATTGATGTTCTGTGAGCAACTATTCTCCAGCCCAAAAGACAATTTACCTTCCCCCCAGACTGCGAAGGAAGGAGGTATTTCAGAAGAAGACTGAATCTCCCGTAGGCTGAGCTCCTGAGTATCCCTATCATTGCCTTCATTCACACTTTCCTCTGCTGATACATTTATCCGATTACTGGCTTGAGTCTGAAGCTTAATCATTATCCCAAGATGAGGTCACTGGGGTGGGGAAGAGAGTTGGAGGGAGGGATAGTCAACATCTTGTCACCATAAAATAGGGAACTCGTCAGACTTCTTTCCCTACTCAACCAGACTAAAGCTGGCCATAGATGCAAAGATCCGATCTTTCGAATCCTCGAACGATAGGACTTCCCTATCTCCCGACCTGCCACTAACCATTCCAATCAAATAAAGTAGTAAAAGAACAGATCAGCTGATGTTCTGCCCCTGACAGCAATCGTACGAAAGTTAAGGTGGCCATAGACTCAAAGATCCGCTCGTTTGGTGACATCGCCAAACGAGCGGATCTTTCCCCCGATATGCCACTAACGGCATGGCTGTATTGGGGGTACGAATGTTTGGCCGTATGGCCGAACGATCGAATTACGATGCGCCAAGGGGCTCCGACGGGTCGGTTGGTTAAAAATCAAACCTTCCCGATCGATATCGTGGCCAGATATCGATCGGGAAGACTCGTCAGAAGCCCCCATACACGGGCAGATAAGCTGTCAAATTGGTCCAAACGACCGTTTTCGTCAGCTTTATCTGCCCGTGTATGGCCACCTGTATGTCCGGAAATTGTACTACTCCTCGATTCGTACGATCAAATCTTTGTGTCTATGGCCAGCTTAAGGCCAATGGCTCATGGGCACTGTTCTCAGCCCATGGTCAAAATGCAGTGTGAGCAATTAGGTACCATCAGTTCCCCTTTTATTAATATATATTACACAAGAGTCATGCATATACTGTAGATTATATCATGCAACAGTATAACAATATAACAGTATATCATTAAAAAATGGTGGTTAGTGATGTCATCAGTTATAATCAGTGCTCAGTGATGTAATTCTGTGACGTGACACAATATGATAAGCTTATATTTTTACAATAGGATACATAGAGCAGTTTATTGTAATTACCTGTCCTTTCCACCCACCCAAATGTTTCCAACTCCCACCCCAATCCGCTCTTATTGTGGCAGTAGTTTTACAACAGTAGAACAATTTCTAAATATAATGGGACTTTTTAAAAATTGTCTAATGTATTAGAACTTCCTGCACAGGACAGTAGAAATGTAGCCACCTCCCTGCACACAGATACATTATACTGGAATGTCAAGTTGACATCATTGGATGATGCAACAGCCTTTTCTAATGAGATAATAGTGTTTGTTTTTAGATGTAGGATTAGGCTGGAGCATTCATACTTTACCACGCCTTGATCAAGTCTCAGATACTCTAGTATTGATGTCATAAAGACTGAGCAAAGCAAATTACCTTTGTACTTTGTACCTTACTAGGAGGATAGAGAAGTTACAGAAGGAATTGCAAAGTGCAAAGAAAAGGTTTTCCCTGACACGCTGAAAGAAAGTCTGAAAATTTTTCTATAACAGATACACAAAACATTTATCAATGTATAAAGATTTCGGCCTGCAGAGAAACTCGGGTAGAGAATCCACTGTTCTGCAGCTGCTCCTCTTCTGCTGCACTGCCTGCACCTGGAATTATTGCCTCCAGGCTCCTCTCAGGTGCAGGCAGACACAGTGGATTTCGACATTGAAAAGCAAGATTTTGCATTTTACACTGAAATCTGCCATGCCTGCAAAAGAGAAGAGGAGCAGTGGGGCAGCGGATTTAATGTGTCGTGTGGCACTAGCCTAAATACTCCAGCTCTGTGTTAGAAAGGAATTGTCAACATGGAATAAATTTGGTCTGGTTTTCAGGTGCATCTAAAAGAGTTGTGGGTTAAGGTCCCCATAGACGCAAAGATTTCTCTTGCCGAACGACTGATTTAAGCGAAGTCCGACCAATCCATCGAAATTATCGTGCTGTTAGTGGGAATCGAACGATCGTACATCTTACGATTTTTCACCCGACATCTGTCAGAAAATTGATCGACCAGGTTAAAAAATCTTTATCGGTCCCAGTGCAATCTATCTAAGTCCTCAGGAACAAGCAGGCAGCGACCCTTTGTTTTCCTGGCAATGTCGCCTGAAATGGTCTTTTTAGTTGATGGACAATTCTTACGATTGTACGATCGTTTCGAGATCGGATCTTTTAAAAATCTATACATCTATGGCCAGCTTTAGTTTTATAGACACTGTAATCAGGGCCACAATGGGAGGGGGGAAGGAATCCTGTCAGGGCAGTAGGGAGCTCAGAGGATTGAAAATGAATTGTTGCTGGCAGGGAATAGGTGGCATTTTTACAGGTAGAGACCATATTTGTATATGTCCTAGGCAGACTGGGTGTGTGGTCTGATACATTATTAAGTTTAGGGAATCGGTTTTTTTTTTAACCTGGGACTCCTTTCTATTCAGTTGATAGGGCTCATTGCTGGTGAGCGTCCTGAGAGGGAGTAGGATAAGGCCCCATGATTACTGATTGTGACACTGCCTGTTCTAGCCATATATAAGCAGAGTTTCACATGTACCCTACTAAGTATCTGTACTGACATCACACGGCCAAACTGGGTAAACTTTTAAAGCCTTGTTTCAGAGCAACAGATCAACAGGTTCATATTTACCAGCAGGCCTGGACTGACAATCTGTGGGTTCTGGCAAATGCCAGAGGGGCTGCTGTTAAATGCCAGGGCCTATTTTGACTCCCAGTCCAGACCTGTTTACCAGTGATCTTGCCCCTCTTGTGCAGGGTCCCTGTTAGTTTCTATGGAGTCTGGAAGTCTGTGCTAGTGTGGCTGTGAATAGAGAGGGTTTATTGGCAACTATCCTTGAACTTTTTGGGGTGGCGCCTGATGCTGAAACATGAACTGCAAGGTTTCCATAGGCACGCAGACCAGCAGCTACATAAAACTATGTCAGGCTTGTGGTGTTTTGTAACAACATGGGTTAAAGTTGCTGGCTCTCCCCACTTCCTGTTTCTTCTCAGCCACATCCTCTCTCAGTCATGAAGGCAAATGACTTCTCACACACCCAATATAGCTCTATAGCCTAAGCCAATGTATATGCAGCAATGTGTACATTATTGTAAATAGAGGGAGAGAAAACAAAGACATCAAGCAGCAAATTACACCAAACTAGTTCTGTTCCCACAGATAAATATGTTGCATGCACTATTTTTGTGTCTAGTCCCTGAGGGCCTCTTGCTAAATGTTTCTCAGGAAAAGGACCAAGGTTCCCATGGTGCCAGCTACTTGTTGTCCCCCAAACTTAAAGGGGAACAATCCCTAAAATTAAAATGTAATATGAGCTTTGTTTCACTGAAGTTAGAAACCAAATATAACCAAAATGCTGTAGTGTTTATGAAATAATCAAGTTACTCTTTACTATCTTCTTCTCTTCATTCGGGAGTCAGATTTTTATTAACGGTTGGATCTAGTACATCCTTTTGCAGGGGGGGGTTACATCTTTTTGCCTAGTAGATGTGTTAGAGCCTACTTTTTTAAAAAAAATGTGAATATCCTAAGCTCTAATACATCTGCTAGGAAAAGGAGCCCACCCTTAAAGATATAGTTACATAGTTACATAGGGTTGAAAAAAGACAAAGTCCATCAAGTTCAACCCCACCAAATGAAAACCCAGCATCCATACACACACCCCTCCCTACTTTTAATTAAATTCTATATACCCATATCTATACTAACTATAGAGCTTAGTATCAGAATAGCCTTTGATATTATGTCTGTCCAAAAAATCATCCAAGCCATTCTTAAAGGCATTAACTGAATCAGCATCACAACATCACCCGGCAGTGCATTCCACAACCTCACTGTCCTGACTGTGAAGAACCCCCTGTATTAGATCTACCTGCCAATCAAAATTGGATCCCAAAGGAAGAGAGACGGGTTGCTGATAGGGGGGGATATTGCGGATTAAACTGATTATTTCATAAACAGTGCAGGATTGATTATATTTAGAAAGTTTAATATTTACTATTTCAATTAGATAGTGCTTATATTTTATTTTCATTTTTGCTGTACTTCCCAGTTTAAGGCCACATCAACAGAAAGAGAACATAGAGAAACAGAAAAGAGAAACAATTCTTAGGGGCACATTTATCAAGGGTCGAATTTCGAGGGTTAATAAACCCTCGAATTCGACCCTTGAAGTTAAATCCTTCGAATATCGAATTCCAAGGATTTAGTGCAAATGCTTCAATCGAACGATCAAAGTAAAAATTGTTCAATAGAACAATAAAATCCTTCGAATCGAACGATTCAAACGATTTTAAGCGATCGATCGAAGGATTTTTATTCGATCAAAAAAATGTTAGAAAAGTGCTGGGGAAGGTCCCCATAGGCTAACATTACACCTCGGTAGGTTTAAAGTGGCGAAGTATGAAGTCAAGTATTTTTTAAAGAGACAGTACTTTGACTAATGAATGGTCGAACGATTTTTACATTTGATTCGATCGAATTTGATCGAATTTGACACATTCGATGGTCGAAGTGCCCAAAAGAAATACTTTGAAATTCTAATTTTTTTACATTCGAATTCTTCACTCGAGTTTAGTAAATCTGCCCCTTAGAGGTTGTGTTCTGAAATGAATTCCCCCCTAGGGACAGAAACCATATGCCCAAACCTTAAATTGGGAACTGCAGCAAATTTGTTCTTACAATTTAAAAAAAATCTTTTTCATAGAATGATAGAAACATAAAATATATAATCTGAAATTACCCTGCTTTGACCATTGGAAAACATGCTAAAGTGCTCTCGCTAGAGTCTGACCAACAGAGTCCAGGGCTCTGCACAACTTTTAGGCGTTAAGAAGGGAACTGCAGCTGTGGTATAGCCGTTGTCGGTGATATGTTGTCTGTATTAGCAGTGAGGAAAAGAGACTCTGGACTTAGGGACTGTGCCTGTGGGATAGCAGGTATAGTAGGGAGAGATTATGTCTATAGTAGCAGTGGGGATAATAGTCTCGAGGAAGGGACTGCGGCTGTGGGATAGCAGCTGTAGTAGGGAGTAGAGATGTCGCGAACTGTTCGCCGGCGAACTTGTTCGCGCGAACATCGGGTGTTCGCGCTCGCCGGAAGTTCGCGAACGTCGCGCGACGTTCGCCATTTTGGGTTCGCCATTGTTGGCGCTTTTTTTTGCCCTCTCACCCCAGACCAGCAGGTACATGGCAGCCAATCAGGAAGCTCTCCCCTGGACCACTCCCCTTCCCTATAAAAACCGAAGCCCTGCAGCGTTTTTTCACTCTGCCTGTGTGTGCTGAAGAGATAGTGTAGGGAGAGAGCTGCTGCCTGTTAGTGATTTCAGGGACAGTTGAAAGTTTGCTGGCTAGTAATCGTTTTGATACTGCTCTGTTATTGGAGGGACAGAAGTCTGCAGGGGTTTGAGGGACATTTTAGCTTAGGTAGCTTTGCTGGCTAGTAATCTACCTTCTACTGCAGTGCTCTGTATGTAGCTGCAGTGGGCAGCTGTCCTGCTTCTGATCTCATCTGCTGACTGCTGCAATAACAGTAGTCCTTGTAAGGACTGCTTTTATTTATTTTTTTGTTGTTTTACTACTACTACTACTACTACTACTATAAGAGCCCAGTGCTATTAGTCTAGCAGTGTTGGGGAGTGGGACTGGTGTGCTAATCTGCTGCTCCTAGTAGTTCAGCAGCACCAACTTTAATTTTTTTTTTTAATATTCATTTTTTTTTTATTTTACTTTTTTTTATTTTACTACCGCTGTAGTAGTGTATAAGTTGACCTTTTAGGCATTATTTGCCCTGTAGGCATTATTTGCACACTGTTTTCTTCAACCCGCCATCGAGCTGTGTGACCTTGTTCCCATTCTGTCTAAATATCCATAATATTACCGTCTCCAGAAAAAACACCGGAGTCACTTTTTTCAAGCAGCATTCATATATTTTACGTAATCCGTATCCACCGCTGTAGTAGTGTATACGTTGGCCTTGTAGGCATTATTTGCACACTGTTTTCTTCAACCCGCCATCGAGCTGTGTGACCTTGTTCCCATTCTGTCTAAATATCCATAATATTACCGTCTCCAGAAAAAACACCGGAGTCACTTTTTTCAAGCAGCATTCATATATTTTACGTAATCCGTATCCACCGCTGTAGTAGTGTATACGTTGGCCTTGTAGGCATTATTTGCACACTGTTTTCTTCAACCCGCCATCGAGCTGTGTGACCTTGTTCCCATTCTGTCTAAATATCCATAATATTACCGTCTCCAGAAAAAACACCGGAGTCACTTTTTTCAAGCAGCCATAATATATTTTACGTAATCCGTATCCACCGCTGTAGTAGTGTATACGTTGGCCTTGTAGGCATTATTTGCACACTGTTTTCTTCAACCCGCCATCGAGCTGTGTGACCTTGTTCCCATTCTGTCTAAATATCCATAATATTACCGTCTCCAGAAAAAACACCGGAGTCACTTTTTTCAAGCAGCCATAATATATTTTACGTAATCCGTATCCACCGCTGTAGTAGTGTATACGTTGGCCTTGTAGGCATTATTTGCACACTGTTTTCTTCAACCCGCCATCGAGCTGTGTGACCTTGTTCACATTCTGTCTAAATATCCATAATATTACCGTCTCCAGAAAAAACACCGGAGTCACTTTTTTCAAGCAGCATTCATATATTTTACGTAATCCGTATCCACCGCTGTAGTAGTGTATACGTTGACCTTGTAGGCATTGTTTGCCCAGTTTTTTTGGCCACAGCCACTGAAGCACAGAGGCCAGAAAAAATATGCCATATAAATGCTGAAAATAGTCATTTTTTGCCATACGTTGACTCAACGTATATGGCAAAAAATGACTATTTTCAGCATTTATGTGGCATATTTTTTCTGGCAACTGTGCTTCAGTGGCTGCAACCAAAAAAACTGGGCAAACAATGTCTACAAGGTCAACGTATGGCGAAAAATTACTATTTTCAGCATTTATATGGCATATTTTTTCTGGCAACTGTGCTTCAGTGGCTGCGTCCAAAAAAACTGGGCAAACAATGTCTACAAGGTCAACGTATGGCGAAAAATGACTATTTTCAGCATTTATATGGCATATTTTTTCTGGCAACTGTGCTTCAGTGGCTGCGTCCAAAAAAACTGGGCAAACAATGCCTACAAGGTCAACGTATGGCAGTTGTTTAAAGAGAACAGTAGATTACTAGCCAGCAAAGCTACCTAAGCTAAAATGTCCCTCAAATCCCTGCAGACTTCTGTCCCTCCAATACAGAGCAGTATCAAGCAGATTACTAGCCAGCAAACTTACTATCATCTGTCCCTGAAATCACTAACAGCTCTCCCCCTACACTATCTCTTCCAAGCACACACAGGCAGATTTTTCAGATACATTTTTGCCCTTGATCCCCCTCTGGCATGCCACTGTCCAGGTCGTTGCACCCTTTAAACAACTTTAAAATCATTTTCTGGCCAGAAATGTCTTTTCTAGATGTTAAAGTTCGCCTTCCCATTGAAGTCTATGGGGTTCGCGAACCGTTCGCGAACCGCTCGCATTTTTGCGCAAGTTCGCGAATATGTTCGCGAACTTTTTTTCCGACGTTCGCTACATCCCTAGTAGGGAGAGATGGTGCCTTAATTAGCAGTGGGGATAAAAGTCTCCAGGAAGGGAGTGTAACTGTGGGATAGCGGGTATAGTAGGGAGAGATGGTGCCTATAGTAACATTGGGATAATAATATCTGGGAAGGGACTGTGGGATAGCAGGTATAGTAGGGAGAGATGGTGCCTATAGTAACAGTGGGATAATAGTCTCTGGGAAGGGAGTGTGACTGTGGGATAGCAGGTATAGTAGGGAGAGATGGTGCCTATAGTAACAGTGGGATAATAGTCTCTGGGAAGGCACCGTCGCTGTGGGAAAGCAGGTATAGTAGGAATATATGTTGCCAAGTGAGGATAATAGCATTCGTGATAATAGGCCTCACAGAGAAAGTGCGAAAAGAGGAGAGACTAGGATATTTGTATCACTTGATTCAGTTCTAATTATTGTCAAAATGCAGGATTTATTTAAAAAATAATACATGTACACTAATATATGTTTTGTATAGCCAATACCAGCAAATGAATATATAACAGGAAGCATTGAGTAAGTATCATTATGGGGAATTCCAAAACCATGAATAGAAATTGTTTTAATTATTGCTATTTACATATGTTTTGCAAGAGGGATGAACCATATGCAGCCATCTCTCAGGGATCAAATGCATGCACTCCTGTCCCACTTCCATCTCATTGCTACAATGACAGTATTCTTATTATGCAACCTCCCAGAAGCCAATAATAACTGCTGTTTCACTTTCAGTTTCATCCCACCCTCAAAATGAAATTGAAAACCCGGGAAATTCCAAAATAAAAGACAAACTTTTGTTCTTTATTATTTGAATGAATTATACAGTGATACTTTCTTCAGAGATTAGCCATAGGCTGCTGTACGTCTCACTAGCACATTTGGGGACACTTGCTCCCCAAACATGTTGCAGTACCTGCATTAGGTTCGACATAGAGTGGTGATTTCAATGGGTGACACCTTGGTGTTGAATGTGATATACATGTGAAAAAAGTTTGGACACATCTGGGCCTGCTGCTGCATAAGGCAAATTGTTCCATTTTTTGCAGCTGGGGATGTTGCCAACTTTGGGCACTTATGGGAAAATCAAAGTGATTAAAAGAATCTGTTAAACAACATGTTCTGTAACTGGTGCTACAGTACATTTTGGAACTCATTAGACATTTAGTGTCTAATGACAGTATATCCCTGACATTTAAAGTCCCTTGATAGTATATCCCCTAAACGTTTATTGACAATATATCCCCTGACATATAATGACAGTACGGTATATCCCTAGGAATACTAAGCATTATTGGGCAGAGGTTACATAGATGCTAGGCAGATGCCCATGAATCTAGTTACTTCATTTACATATTTGTGCTATTGGCCTATTGGCTTATGAAACCTTCCTGCCACACTTTAAAGGAACAGTAACACCAAAAAATGAAAGTCACGAGCATGCACATATTGAGCATCTTGCTGTCTCTGTCTAACTGTTCTGCCATTTTAAAATCTTGTCTGCCATTGCCTCTGTGGATTCATGAGTATACCCTATTGATCTATTGGCTTGGACAATAAATGTTATTTTGCAAGAACCTCCTGGCATCATTTATTTTATTTTTGTGCACAGTAGTATATGTGAATTGTAGCCAACTACATCATTCCTTTCTACCTTCCACATAGTGAAGGCCCAGCCTTGTGTGTAAAGCTGGCCATAAACCCAAAGATCCGCTTGTTTGGCGACATCGCCAAACGAGCGGATCTTTCCCCAATATACCACTAACGGCATGGCTATATCGGGGGTAATTGAAACGATTGAATTACGATACTCCAAGGGGCTCCGACGGGGCGGTCGGCTAAAAATCAAACCTTCCAGATCGATATCGTGGCCAGATATCGATCGTGAAAACCCGTCGGAAGCCCCCATACACGGGCAGATAAGCTGTCAAATTGGTCCAAACAACCGATATCGGCAGCTTTATCTGCACGTGTATGGCCACCTTTAGAGTCAGGTGTACCCCCTGCTGATTAGCTGGACATAGCCCATTTAGCCCAAAATAGCATTACAATGTGTTTGCAAAAAACAAATTGTTCCTAGTGTTGTGGTCATTAAATTTCAGTGATGTAACAGCCAGCTTTGCAATCGCACCTGGTCCCACACCCATTTGGGGCCCAGCAGAACTTTGATAAGTGCTATTGTGGGCAGCAGGGCAGAGAAAATCTTTTAGGCATGCCTGCCGATGGAATTACTAATTACACCAATGTTAAAACGATTTCCAGATGTGGCTCAATAACTCCTATTTAGATAAATGAAAGCAAATTCATTATTTTTTTTATTATTAAAGCCCAAATGGTTACTACTAGCCATGGGGACATGCCAATAAAGAAGGGTGGTTTTTCTGCACTCCTCTGAACTTAAATATATATGAACACTATAAAATATATATTTAGTAACATAGGGACTAAATTAGACCAGTGCTCCTCTCCACTCAACCAGTCGGCTACGATACATGTAAAAGAATGTAAACAAAGAAGTTGGTTGCTATAACACACTAATCTAATGGAACTTGTCATCTATGTTAGTAAATAATAAACCACACCTATTATGCCTACTACCGATAATGAGATACAGGTATGGAATCCGTTATTCGGAAACTTGTTATCCAGAAAGCTCAGAATTACGGAATGGCCATCGACCCAGAGACTCCATTTTATCCAAATTTTTGTAATAATAATACAGTACATTGTGCTTGATCCAAACTAAAATATTAATTAATCCTTATTCTAAGCAGCCTATTGGGTTTATTGATTGTTTACATGATTTTCTAGTAGACAAGGTACAGAGATCCAAATTACAGAAAGATCCATTATCTGGATCTGGCCTCTCATGGGTTGGTCTTAACTGTTATTAATTAGCTGTGCTTAAACACAAATCCATGTTGTAAGTATGACAATAAAGCATATCCTAAATGGTATTTTGGTATATTGTTTAGGCCCAGAAATGTAATAGCAGGTGGAATTCTAGTAACCAATTAGATGCTTGTTTTCATACAGCAGACCCCTTGTATGAGTTACTAGCCTGTTATTACATTACCACCTGTACCTGTAAATTATTTTCCAATGCTGGTGTCTATGCGAGCGTGTAACGCTTACACATGAATCTATGGTAACAAAATAGCAGAGACCAGCATCTCGTGCTGGGAAATATTTAGTGAAAGAATAATGACTTAGGTGTCATTGAGGCCCTACTGTCTGCACAGTATTGTGAAGTGGTGAGTTCAGAGTAATAGTCTCTGTGTGCTGTAAAGTAGTGATTACAATAAACAGTGGTTGATCAATGTAGTAAGTTCCCGGTAATGTAATCAGTCCCTTTTGATCAAGATGGAAATGCCTGACTGACAGTGACGCATTCTGAACAATGTAAATTAGAGTAGGCTTGGCAGGCCTCCAGACATTACAAAGTGTATAGACAAACACACACACACACGCCTATGCTGGGGGTAATTCCAACACATGCTCACACTGATTATGGCTGTGTGTCTCCACAGATCCTATATGATAGCCCCAAAGCTCGACGAGAGGTGGAGTGTCACATTAGAGCATCTGGAGGACCACACATTGTACATGTGCTAGATGTGTATGAAAACATACATCGCTCAAAGAGATGCTTGCTCATCGTCATGGACTGGTATGGTCAAAACTCTGAAAACCTTGTCTACATAGAACAGAGGGGGGTTCAATAATTCGCACATTTGCTATATGTTCTGGGTAATTAGAGATCACTGAATCTAGTATAGCAAGGTTTCTGGTTGGTTCCTCAAACAACCTGGACCATAAAATTGTCATGCAATAAGTTTATAAACGAGTTCCCATAAAAGGTGTGGTTCACCTTTGAGATAACTTTTAGTATGTTAAAGAATGACCAATTCTAAGCAACTTTTAAATTGGTTTTCATTATTTTTTTTACAGTTTTTGAATTATTTGCACTGACTCTCTTCAGCTTTCAATTGGGGGTCACTGACCCCATCTAAAAACAAATGCTCAGTAAGGCAACACATTTATTGTTATTGCTGCTTTTTATTACTCATCTTTCTATTAAGGCCCTTTCTTATTCAAATTCCAGTCTCTAATTCCAATCAATGTATGGTTGCTAGGCCAATATGGACCCTAGCAACCAGATGCTGAAATTGCAAATTAGAGTACTGCAAAAAAAAAGCTAAATAACTCAAAAACCACAAATAATAAAAAATGAAAACCAGTTACAAATTGTCTCAGAATATCACTTTCTACATCATACATACGGGCAAATTCACTAACCTGCGGAGTTGCGCTAGCACAGCCTTTGCTGCACTTCACCACACTTCGCCAGACGAAGTTTCGACAGGGCGCCGCTAATTCACTAAAATCTAAAGTTGCGCTCAGGGAGGCAAAAAGGTAGTGAAGTTACGCTAGCGTTAATTCGTTAAGCAAAGTGAAGTTACGCTAGTGATGCCTAATTTGCATACAGCGCCAACTTAAAGTACAATGGACGTATATGTAGCAGCAAATACATTACACTACACAAGGCTGGGAAAGCTTCATAAATAAAATAGAGTTGTTATTTTGCCCTATACATGTGCCCACTGTATAGTTTAGGTGCCATATGTTAGGAAATGTAGGGGGGAAGGAGGGTACCCCCAAAAAAATTTATGATCTTTTTCAGCCTATCACCCTTAAAAAGGAAAAGACGCCAGCGTTTTTTGGGACTTAGAAAAAATTTCAACTTTTTTTGAAGCAAGCCCTATCTACTCTATTGCACTTCGTCTGGTCTGAGGTGGCGAAGGCAAATCTGGCGCAAGAGTTACGTTCAGTAAAATGCGCAAGTTAGTGAATTAGTGTAGTTACGTCCCTTCGCCATAGCACAACTTCGCCTGGCGTAAGGGTGCGAAGTAGCGCTAGAGTAGGTCCACTTCGCTAGCGAATTTATGCCAGCGCCCGTTAGTAAATCGTCGAAGTAACGAAATGACATCACGCTGGCAGGTTCATGCAATTTACCTCCTATGAAGTAGGCAGGGACATCATTATCCCAGTTGTCACCCAAACATCCACATTCATTAGTAGTAAAAGAATACCAAGAACAAATTGCTTCTTGCTGACAGAAGTGGGGCGTTCTTTGAGAAGCCATTAATGAGTAATTGTCACTGGTTTGTCTTCTGAATTCAGGCAAGTGGATGAGTTTTGTTCTGTGAAGCATTCCGCTGCAATTCAGCAGACACATATTCATTTTAATGTAACTCTTTCCCCATGCAAAAATAATGACACCTATTTCTAGGTACAAGTTGCAGCAACTCTCCATGCATGACATAAGTGCTATGATTGCTGCTTTGAAACTTGGCAATCCAAATAGCTGGCACTTCCTACGGCACTTTCCATTGCTGTTAGCCCCAGTGTTTTGATCACTGTTACTTAACTAAGCCAGAAACTCATTTCACCCCAAATTAACTCCCATGATCCTCAGCCAGCTCCAGATTTATAGTACACCCCATTTTGAGGGCCAAGTTTCAAGTCCCAGATCTTACACAGTCTTCCTCACCACAAAGTGATTTTAACAATATATTTGATGGTTGCCTGGTATAACCTTGGGCTTCCCAATTTGTTTGGATTTGCCATACCCACCTTTGTAGCAGCAGATCTTCTGGGGTCCTGTATGATACACATCATCACTGAATCTGTTTTACATTTTTCTTTTTCTCTTATGGCCTGTGCTTGGCAGCATGCAGGGTGGGGAGCTGTTCACTCGCATCCAGAAGAGAGGCGACCAAGCGTTCACTGAAAGAGGTAAAGGGTCAGCAAGATTGGCCTACCATCACACCATTCTGGGGTCACAAGCCTGAATATTGAGTACAAACAAAGCCTGTATCAGTTACTGTGGGTGGCAGACAGAGCATCAGGTGGCTGAAAGTTAAAGGGACAGAACAAAAAAAAGAAAGTGTTTACCACTGCACTAGAGTCTGAGTATTGGCAGTTATAATTCAAAGGCACTACACTATGATGACACATCTAACACCACTCTCATTCTGCCAGAGGCTTCAGAGATCATGCGGGACATAGGAATGGCCATACAGCATCTCCATGGAATGAATATCGCTCACAGGGATGTTAAGGTCAGCTCATTAGTCATATCACCCCATCAGTAGTGCCTGGCACAATCTTTCTTCCACTTGTTTATTACATTTATGTATCTGCCTCTCGGTCTATGTAATTTTCGTGAGTGCCTTATTATTGCCAACAATGGCTATCCATTCTCTAGTTTTCTTATTGTCTCATATTGTTTCCATTTGAGTAACAGTAAGTTTTCTTTGGTTCTCCCAGCCAGAAAATCTCCTCTACACCAGCAAGGAGAGCAATGCAGAGCTGAAGATCACAGATTTTGGCTTTTCCAAAGAAACAACAGTTCAAAATGCGCTCCAGACTCCATGCTATACGCCGTATTATGTGGGTAAGTGAGAAAGTATAAACCCAGGGACCAATAATGTGCTTAGTCCATATATCAGATGCAAAAGCCATAAACAAGATTACGATAATCCCATAGAAGTTTATACTGCACTTGCACCTGTTGGGGAAGGGATAGCCAACACAGTAGAACCAACCAGTAGTTGACCTGCAGTAACCTTATTGCTCATTTTTATTTTAACAGCCCCTGAAGTGTTGGGCCCAGAAAAGTATGATAAATCATGCGACATGTGGTCACTGGGAGTCATCATGTATATACTGTGAGTATTTTGCACCAAACTTTACTATCCAGATATAAAGATATGGTGCTGTGGGCTCACCTGTACTTGCTCATATATCCCTGCCACTCATCCTGATACTTCCCTCCCACCATTTCTTTGCCACCATCCTCATATTTGGTTGTTATATTTTAAACTCATTTTTTCTTCTCTTTCTTCCACCTCTATATTTCTTTATATCAACATTCTCATTAATCATCATCTATTTCTAATATATGCCTCATTTGCTTTGTCTTCTCCAAATCCCCCCCCCCCCATTATGTCTTCCTTTTGACTTCTCTTGCCTTTAATTCTCGCTTGCCTTGATCTTTACCCCTTGGTGTTCCATGTTTTTACCTTTACCTTCACTCTCATCCCATGATTCTGTCCATTTCTTTTGCTTTTTCTGTCTGTCCCCCAGTCTCTGTGGGTATCCTCCTTTCTATTCTAACACAGGTCAGGCCATCTCCCCGGGAATGAAAAAACGGATCCGCATGGGACAGTATGAGTTTCCAGCACCTGAGTGGAATGATGTGTCAGAGGAAGGTACAGAACTTGAGAATTGCAGAAACCTCATCTTGTTGGTTTGGGGGATATGGGGACCTTTTTATCTAAAAAAAGCAATTTTGTATGACGTATATATACAGTATGTGTGTAGTTGTTTTTAGAGAACCTCATTGTATGTATACCTGGCGTGTATCTCTTAAGAGAAAAGCTTCCCCAGTGACACAGCCTATTTCAATTATCTTCAGTAATCACCAGCAGAAGTAAAAACCTGGATAGTGATGTTGCACTAGATGTGGTCTACATATAATTCAGAAAGTGGCAGAAAAAAATGCTTGTTTTTTGGCATATAGCAGAGTTACTGATGGTTCTTTTTCTAACTGGAAGTTAGTATGTGGTGTTATCCCATAAAGTTTTGCATTGAGGATGTATTTATTTTATTAATTTGTCAGAGCAGAGCAAATTGGTCTAGACAGAAGGTTTGGGGAGTTTAAGTAACAGAAGACATTCAGGTATATAAATGAAAGGTTATCCATATGTAGGCCAATCTGTTTTTCCACCTGGCCCAATGGAAATCTGTTGGAACCAGGATTATGACAGGAGACAAGGGGTCCCATATGTTGTCCCATAGAGGGACCTATAACTCTCTAGTATGGTGGAGAATTTCCAGTTCAGCTGACAATATTGGCGTGTGTGTCAGCACCTTTAGACAAAGGGATAAACAGATACCTTTCACCTTATTAAAATGTGAGACAAACATGACGGATATGCTGTGCAGCTCTCCTTTTAAATGAGCTCTCTATTATAAGCACCTTCCCCAGACTCATAGCCTCTGCTTATATGTGAGAGGAATTTACTAGGCACCACTCAGTGAATATAGTCACTAAATGTGGACCCTCCAGCACTCTTAAAAATGCACAGGCCTAGGGTACTTTTCTTCTAAGCATCACAATATGTCTTTTTGCATTTCCCAAGGATCCCTTGTGGCAGTATGGAACTGTTTATAAGCACAATTCATATTTTCTATGTCATTTTATTGCTTATGTGCTGGAGATACTGCAAAATTTGCCACAAGGGATCCTTGGGAATTGGTAGATGTCTAAGCATAAGAAAGGTACCCAGTAGGCCAGTGGGATTAAAAAAAAAAAACAGAAGCATCAGCCCAGGGTGCAAAGTCTATTCATTAGAGGTGCCTAATGTATCGGCACCCCCAGTAAATAGCACTTTCCCTTTCCTTGCCTTTTACCTGGGATGGAGAATGTGATTAATTACCCTCACCTCTAACAGCAAGTGAACTGAAGAAGGACTCTGAGACTGGAATTCAGTGTGTCAGTAATAATAATAATTATTTTATAGCCAGTAATCAGCAGGCTGAATTCATTTTGGTTGCCTGTCAGGCTTCTCTACTTGAATGGGTTAATTTTGTTCATCCTGCTGGATCCTTGCAAAATCTATAGATTGATTTCAGGTTCAACCCAGATCTACAGAATATTGCTGCTCTGATACTTGGATCCTTGGTGATGCCTGCAGCATAAACCCAGAAAAGAGATTTCAATTCAAACATAGCTAGTACACTGTACAGAGAAAAATCTGGGCATACTGTCACCTTAGCTAATAGAACAATAGCCGTGCCTCGCTCCTGCCCAATATAACACTCTAAAGTGCTTTGTACTAAAACATCTATTATCTTGCCTTCACGCAAATGGCAGCTATAGAATCTGTAACCATGGTAACTGATGCATTAAAAACTCATGGAGGCACCTTGTTGCACTCGTTGTTGCAGAGCTTTAGAGCTTACAGACCCCTCTGAATACAGGTAGGGGTTAAAAACTCCCTTTGATTTTATGCCACCATAGACACTATAGCAAACATAGCACCCCTACAGTGACCATGGCACACAGCGACAGAAGCAGATGCACTCAGATTAATTTACTACTAATGTATTAATGCCCTATAGGCTTCTGTAATGTTTGGCTAATGTACACTTTTGTGACATCCAATGAGACTTCATTATGGACCCTGTTGGATCTGCTCTATTTTGAGGTGCCAGGCTAATGACTTGAGACAGACTGATCTTTAAATAAGTGGTATTTATTTACAAAGGAACTAAAAGGTATTACATAAAAAGGGAACTAACTAACATGGAGGGAGGTAGAAAGGGATAGGGAAGGATGCAATGGAAGGGAGTGGAAAGTGACTAACTAACAAGGGATTTACAATGCTCTTTATATACACATAAGGAAGACCATTCAAACAAGCATACTACACTTTTCCCAGGATAGCCACACCCAAAAGACAGTCCCAGCCAATCAAGTCGATGTCATATGATGAGCCATGGAAACCTCCAAGTTAGTAGTGTCCTGTAGGTGGCAGTGTAGATCAACTAATGATGTTTAAGATGTCCTGTGGGTGGCAGTGTTGCACAGACAGTCACTTCCATATCTGACATTTGTTCCCAAGGTCTGAAACCTGTTCTGACACCTTGAGGGTGTAAACACATATCCTTTCATCCTTTGTTGTTGGGATCCTCCCATGCCATTCATTGACTTTGTTGTTTCCTCACCCGAGGCCGGGTCTATGGACTCCTCTCTTTGTCCATGATAGCTGTTCCACATTTATACAACAGTGTTAGGAGATAGATATGAAGGCAATCACCTTTTATGACAGGATAGTCTTTGTTCTGTCAGTCTTTGCGTCTGTGTTTATAGTGTACACTGCCCTGAGCCCAGAGTCACTGTTAATTCTTTACCTCACTTAGTTATGGGATATGAGATATGAGATATTACATTCCCCCATTTGTGTCTGAAGGACACACCATGAAAGCATTGGAAGAACCTCTTCGGACTTGTGGCTATATCGGTGTAACATCCTTGGGCAGGGAACAGACAACATTGCACCATTCACTCTCATTCACACATGATAAGATACAAGGCAATAACATAGGTTGTCAATACCACCAAACACTGCACCTTATATATACATGTACATTCCATGTAGCATAACACCAAATTAAACTCTGTATAATACAGACATTTGTTTGCTAGTCTGCATATTCTTAAATTAATGTTATTTTTATCTGCATAATGCCTTCTAACTTTATATGCAAATGCACTATGTATAACCAACGAAACACATCATTAACTAAAACATAAATAACATACTTATATTGCTATATATATATATACATAAACATACTTATTCTAAGAAGAAAGTTGTGCCCTATGTATTCCATTTAACCTGAACAATGTGTGAGTAATGCTGTTCTGAAACCTGTCTTAATAAAATTCAAAAGTTCTAAACACATTTGCCCTTCAAAACATAACCAAACTCAGTTGATCCAGGGCCCACATTTTGTTTTCTATGTAGTTTCATGGATCCTGGAAATAAAAGAGCAAGAGCAGGACCATATGCTTAGCATTATTATCTGTTCAGTACATTCTGTTAAAAAAATAATATAAAATGATATAAAATGAAAGCTGCAAAAAAACAATAAAAAAAATTGTAAAAACATTTTCATGTATCTACTGCATCTTTTGATGGGCTTTAGGAAAGAAAAACTATGATCACCCCCCATTTGGTACCGAAAAACGTAGGTACCATTATGCAAGTAGAGAGCAAAAAAAAAAAATTGGAAAAAAAAAAAAATTCAAAATTACACGGTCTGCTATTTTTAGCAGTGTTTTGATAAAACAATGAAGATACTAATACTGTATACAAACTAACACAAAACACTAAACAGAGACAACATGTAAAACAAAGATAAACACATTTACATTTAACAACACAAATACATGAACAAAAACAAATACCTGTGGACAATAAAGTTAATAATATACCAAGGACACCAGTATTGTGAAGAGATGTTATTGAGTTTAAATATTGTTTTTTAAATTGTTTTTTTTAAATTGTTTTTTTAAATTGTTTGCAAACAATTATTTTACTATTGAGCTCATTGATTGTACCACGTGGTTTTAAAACAAATCTACAACCTGTTGAAACAAAAATCAATTTTAAAATCACAGTATCTTCTTCATTTTACAGGATAAATGGACAATCGTTCTTCCACTAGTACTCTGAAAAAGAAACATACATATAATTAATATACAGAACATTACAAATAACATAGTACATATCCATTATACAGTGGTCATGGCCATATCTAGTTTTAATTCCATCACATTCCTTGTCATTAGAAAACAGGCATATTTGTGTTTGGTACACCCTGGGCAAACTGTGCTAAATTGGCCATTAGCATTTGCATAGCAATGTGAGACCAACTGCTGTAAAGCCACAGTGGAATGTTCACCCAAGGCATAAAGGGTGGGGCAGTTGTCCCTTCTTTTCCTGTTTTACAGGGAGGTGTGTGAAATTCCCTTTTGGGCTCATTTTGGCTCTCTTTTTGATCTCCTGCACTATTGGAACCTGTGTCTATGTTATCAGAGGAGACAACAGTTTCAGGCTCTGAGGGAGGGCTATGGTCTAGGAGATAATCATTTAGATTTTCCTGTGCATCCCCCTCTTGTCTCTGTATTGAATGGATTGGGTAAGTATCATGCTGATTGGCAGAAGTTCTGCAAAATCGAGCAATATGACCATACTTACCACAACTGTAACATTTCCGTGGAAATCTCCTGCTTTGGTTGTTTTTAGAAGCAACAGAAATATGTCTCTGGAATTCAAAGACTCCTGAGACCAATCCCTAAGTGTATTTATAAAGTTGTTGTATGAGGTGGCATACCTAAGGGCAGTTCTTGTGTTGTAATCAACATTACATTTATTTGCCATTGAGTAGAGGAAATTGGGCTCATCTGGCAACATATCAGGGCAGTTGAATACAACTTTATATAGGGAGAGATAATCAGTGCAAAATAACATTGGATCATCTCCTTTCCTATACCTTGCATTCTCCAATGCATTTGTACCTCTTATATCACGCCCACCCAAAATCCTTTGCAACTCTCTTAACCTTTCAGTGGTACTTCCCCAATTTTCATTGATATTGGACAATGTCCCAATGTGCTTACCCACCGGAGGCCTAAGTTCTGCAGCCAACTGATATGGGAGCCATGCTCTAAGCAAGGCACATGCATCTTTATTTCCAAGGTTATATTGTTTGACCACGGCTTCCAATTTATTGGAAAGGCTAATAGGGGATAAATTAGTGTCAAACGTTCCCAATATCTGGGTCAAACTTATAACCTCTTGTATTTTCAGTGCTGCTGAGTTTGAATGAATATTATTATCAGTTGGCCCATGTGTATTATTGATCTGTTGTCTAGCACATTCTGATTGGGGGCTAAAGAGAGATGGACTAGGTAATGTTTGTGGTCTTATACCTTGTTCTCCATCTTTTATCTCTTGCTCAGTAACAGGGCAGACACTTACTGGGACATTTAGTTCATATCCAGCCTTGCTTTCTAAAGATATCACCTCTTGTTCTCTGAGCCTGCACATCTCCTCACAATCCTTCAACTTTTCTTCTAACAAATCATTCTGTTTAGCTAACAGTTCTACCTTCTCCCTCAGTTCTTCTAATTCTGAAATATGCTCTTCTGAAGTGCTAGCTGCTACAATAAGTGACTCACCAAACTTTTCCAAGTCTTCTCTAAACTGGACCTTCTCATTTCTCCACTGTTCTGCCTTATTCTCAGCAATAACTTTCATCTTTAATAATGCTAATATTTCATTGGCCATTTTAATTTTCTTTACCATTTTTGCAAGATGATTACATTTTACTTTATTGTTGTAACTTTGACACTGTGTCAGTAGACTTTTAAACTGATGTGTCAAAGACTCATCTGCACATGAATTGTAATCAGCTGAAGCATATTTGTTTACATATCTTTCAACAAATTCCATGTTTACAACAAACAATACACACTACAAACAATTACTTACACAAACAAAACACTAAACTTCACAACAACAACAAACTATACCTTAGTTTCTACACAATAACTGACCTTACTACCTTACTTAAAGTGTTCCTTAACTTCTTTCCACTAAAAAAAACAGAAACGTTTCTAATACAATAACTTCAGTTAAAATTAGATAAAAGAAACATATACTTACCTGTGTTAGGCTCCAGGCTTTCTTTTCTGGTCAGACCTTTAACGCGTCAGTCTCAGGCTTCTCAAATCTTCTCAGCCAAGCAGATTCCTTTTCCTTAGGATGATGGGTTTAGTTGAAATCCTCAAATCTGGGGTGCCAATATGTTGGATCTGCTCTATTTTGAGGTGCCAGGCTAATGACTTGAGACAGACTGATCTTTAAATAAGTGGTATTTATTTACAAAGGAACTAAAAGGTATTACATAAAAAGGGAACTAACTAACATGGAGGGAGGTAGAAAGGGATAGGGAAGGATGCAATGGAAGGGAGTGGAAAGTGACTAACTAACAAGGGATTTACAATGCTCTTTATATACACATAAGGAAGACCATTCAAACAAGCATACTACACTTTTCCCAGGATAGCCACACCCAAAAGACAGTCCCAGCCAATCAAGTCGATGTCATATGATGAGCCATGGAAACCTCCAAGTTAGTAGTGTCCTGTAGGTGGCAGTGTAGATCAACTAATGATGTTTAAGATGTCCTGTGGGTGGCAGTGTTGCACAGACAGTCACTTCCATATCTGACATTTGTTCCCAAGGTCTGAAACCTGTTCTGACACCTTGAGGGTGTAAACACATATCCTTTCATCCTTTGTTGTTGGGATCCTCCCATGCCATTCATTGACTTTGTTGTTTCCTCACCCGAGGCCGGGTCTATGGACTCCTCTCTTTGTCCATGATAGCTGTTCCACATTTATACAACAGTGTTAGGAGATAGATATGAAGGCAATCACCTTTTACGACAGGATAGTCTTTGTTCTGTCAGTCTTTGCGTCTGTGTTTATAGTGTACACTGCCCTGAGCCCAGAGTCACTGTTAATTCTTTACCTCACTTAGTTATGGGATATGAGATATGAGATATTACAGACCCTATTCCCCAAGTACATCCTCACTGGATTCTTTGGAAAATCTCATTATGAGATCTTAAAGAGAATATTATATCTGGCTGGAGCTTCTGTATTCTGAAATGGCATGGAGCTATTATAAACATGCCCCCCTTTGTTATGATGGCCATTAGATTATACCAGTTAATGCCTGGTAATTAAAATCTCCAATGGTTTATATTGTGCCCAGTTGTGCAGTATTTTCTATCTGTAATTGGAATTGTGTAATTGGAATTCTTCTTGAATGTGCATTTTATACTCCTTCAATTGATATGAAATGTCACTTCAAATCTGTTTGATACAAATAGAGCTACACCATTTCTATTATCCCAATCTTTACTAAGCAAAGAAAAGCCACTTTTACACACATCCAATCATGTTCCCCATCGTGAGCTGGGAGTTTGTTGGGAAAAATTAAACTGTCAGATTTGAAATACAGTGTTTAAAAGGGATTGTTCACCTTCCAACACTTTTTTTCAGTTCAGAAGTTTTCAGATAGTTCACCAGAAATAAAAACTTTTTTCCCATTACTTTTTATTTGTGACAATTTTTCTAATAGTGATGTTTATTTTATTTATCACCTTCTTATAGTTTACTAATAAGGGTGGGGGTCACTTACTCTGTAACTGTTCTAAATTGATACATTAGTTCATACATTTCTTAGCTTTGGCCCTGCTGAGCAATTTCATTAAAGGCAGCTGTTAGAATTGATACAATAGTTGCTAATATTGCACCGATGCTGCTGAGAAATGGATCAACGAATGCAGCAAATTGTAACAGTTCAGAATCTGCTCCTGGATTACTGAGCTGCCAGACTGAAACTCCAGAGACAGGAACATAAAACTTTAATCTTTGATTTTGTGAAAATGGTAAGAAATCAAAAATGAAAAGCAATTGATGAAAAAAACGCTTAACAATCTGAAAACAGAACTGAACAGAAACAAATGTTTGGAAGGTATATAGCTCCTTTAATATTTTTAGCTGATGACCTGGTAAGTGCATTAGACCATTTCACAATTGCCTCTATAGCAGCATCAAGTATTGCCCATTTAAAACACTGGGAGGTGGCATGGTTAGTGTAAAGAGAAAATGTCTTGTATAATATAGCCGTTGGAAACCCCTTTCTTAAAGGAGAATTCAACCCTTTAAGAAATAATTCGAACCCGCCCACCCCACAGAGACCCCCTCCCTCCTCCCCCCAGCCTAACTGCCCCCTGGGGAAATGCCCCTACTTTATACAGATTCCGGCATCGGAGTTCCACGCAGCCATCTTCCGGGTCTTCGGCAAGCTGAGTGGGAGATTGGCATGTTGGCACATGCGCAGTTGGAGCAATTTGCTGGTTTGCGACAATTGCACATACGCCTAAATACATGAAAATTACAGAAGCGCCGGAAGAACACACGAAGACCCGGAAGATGGCTGTGTGGAACTCCAATGCTAGAATCTGTGCCAAGGGGTAAGTATAAAGTATGGGGCAGTTAGGCTGGAGGGAGGAGGGGGCGGGGTCTCCGTGGGGTGGTGGGTACGGTTTTTTTCTTAAAGGGTTGAATTCTCCTTTAAAACAATGAGTGTAAAGCCCTTCTTCAGGCCTTCTTCATCTGCACATAATGCCCACAGAAAGCACAGCCCTAATTAGCCTGGGTGCAACTACAATTTACATACCATTCGCATTCCTCTGCCTCTAAGGCTCGGGGTATAGTGCATTGTACAGCGCAGCCATAGGCAGCACATCAAACATGCATTACAACTTGGACCAAATGAAGGGACCCAGAAGAAACGTAGAGATATGTTGGGGTTGTACCTTACAAGGTATTAGGCTGCTGGTAATGGAGAGCAACATAAAAGCTACATAGCCTAACACTATATTGAGGTGATTTGGGACAATTGGCCATCTTCTGTTTATATTGCTAAAATGCTAAAGGGCAAGTATTTTGTAATTTGATGGAAATCTTCCTACTTTAAGCCTGGCAGAATAGTAATGCTCTAAAGACAAACTCTGGGGTATACAGTTCCACAAAACAGCAATGTGTCCAGCCAAAGCATAAGAGCCCATCTCACTAGACATATAGTAAATAAAATAAGTTACTCTTGGTCAGTAGGATTCATATCACCCTACAGAGGAAGCGGGAATACGGGACCCCATGAGCCCCTAATTAATGAGCAATTTCAACATATATTTGTAACAACCTCTGGATATGTTAGAGGCCCTAAAATTATTTTGCTGTGGGGCCCAGCAATGTCTAGTTACCCCACTGTCACACTCTGTATTTTAATGCTCTCCTGCTAGAAATTGCTTTAAAGATGTAAAGTCCAAAAAATAAAATCCTATTTTTACTTTCTTTAATGAGAAACAAATCTAACTCCAATATACTTTAATTATACTTTAATTAAAAAATGTGTACAGTTTTTATAAGAAACCTGACTTTATGCAGTGAAATTCCCCCTTCGTTTTACTTGCTCTGACTGCTGTGGATAGGAAACTTCAGACGGTCCCTATCTGATCTGCAGGGAAACAATCATACTTTCAAATGGCAGGGGGGAGCCCCCACACCTTACTTCCAGAACTCTGTTTTCCTGTAGAGCAGCCAGCGACCATGTAGAGATTCATATCTGCAGACCCAGTGCAGTCTGCATATTCTGATTATTAATTAGTCTTGCTGTATCAGCTTCTACGGCAGAAATTATTTGACTTGTGCTGTTTTGATCATTTATGATGATCCCTAAGCTTAACCTCCCAACAGACACCCAGACCACATTGAGCATGTGCGTAGTCTTGGTCTTGCAAAGATGTTTAAGTTACCCTGTGGCCAACTTTGAAGGCATAAATCATTTGTTTTATTAGGCCTCTGGTGCAATAAGTTCATGTTTATGTTTAGTATACAGCATTTCTAGCATTATTCTATTTTAGTCCCCCTTTAAATATACTGCCCAATGAGCTCACATGAGATGGTTCCAGTAGAAAACATCCAGTCAAGTAATCACCATCCTTTCTCTGTGTTTTCAGCCAAGCAGATGATCCAACACTTGCTGAAGACTGACCCATCTGAGAGGATGTCTATTACCCAGTTCATGAACCATCCATGGATAAATGTATGTTCAACTTAACCACTCCTCTCCTCACAGTATATGAAAATGTAATGTATGGCTGGACTGGGAAAACACAATATAGCTTGGTTTACATTGTAACAAAACACCTTTACCCACCCATTATCTGGATACAGAAGGCATCATGGTAAAAACCTTTGTGCCCCATGCTTTCCATGGAATCAAGGAAGAAACTATAAAATCTTGTATAATAAAGGGTATTATGAACTGGCAGTGTGGAATTTCTCTTTCAGTCCTCCAAAAATATGTCTGAATCTTTGGCACAGACACTTCATTGTACATTATAGACTGAGTTCATTAATTCCATTGCAGCAAAACTGACACTTCTTAGCTACACAATGCTGCTATTAACATTATTTATAGCTAAATTATTCATTAACTAGGATATCCTGTCTAGTAGGGATTGTAGCCTGCGTTTGATATCTAGGACACAAAGTGGGACATTCACTAAGATGTGTAATTGCGCCAGTGTCCGCTTCGCCGCACTTCGCCAGGCATATTTTCGCCAGCGCTACGCAAATTCACTAAAATCCAAAGTTGCGCTCAGGGGTAGCGTAATGTTGCGAAGTTGCGCTAGCGTTAATTCGCCAAGCAAAGCGAAATTACGCTAGCGATGGTTAATTTGCATACGGCTCCAAATTCAAGTTACAATGGAGGTATATGTAGCAGCACTACACAAGCCTGGGAAACCTTCAAAACATCAAATAAAATTTTTATTTTGCCCTACACATGTGCCCACTGTATAGTTAAGTTGCTATGAGGGGGGAAGGAGGGGAGCCCCAAAAAAATGTTCGATCTTTTTCAGCCTATCACCCAAAATAAAGAAAATGTTTTAACTTTTTTTGAAGCAATCCCTATTTACTCTATTGCGCTTCGCCTGCTCTGAGGTGGCGAAGGAAGTCTGGCCTAAAAGGTAGCGTTCAGAACAATGCGCACGTTACGTCCGATGCGTAAATTCGCCAGGCGTAAGGGTGTGAAGTAACACTAGCGAAGTTACGCCAGCGTCCGTTAGTAAATCGGCGAATTAACGAAAATGCCCAACGCTGGCGAATTCACGCAAGTGTTAGGCGCTTCGGCGCTTAGTGAATTTGCCCCAGGGAGAATTATGATGACCATATACAATTTATGTTATACGATCAGCTCATTGGTTGGATCTAATTTGGTCATCTACACAGTGGTGCCATACATGCTCTGATTGTGTGTTTATATTGTTATTTGTTTTTTGTGTAGTTATAGTCAGCCAAACCAGCTCTATGCATATATAGCCAACATTAGTGTGCCAGCCAAGGTCCCACAGAGTCCTGAGCCAGTTCTTCTCCATCCAAGTCTGTATCAAAAGTTATTCTCCTTATTCCAAAACTATAATGATGACTTCTTGAAATGGTTAAATGTCCATGTCTACTTTACGCATGTATGTGCCGTACATGTGTGTGGTATTTAGTGACAGATCTTGTTGTTGCAGCAATATATGGTGGTGCCTCAGACTCCTCTGCACACAGCTCGAGTTCTGCAGGAGGACAAAGAGCACTGGAATGAGGTTAAGGTGAGTGGACAGCAACCGATTTATGAATCACATGTCCAGACCCTTATTAATCCAGATACTCACTATTTCTCCCCTTCTCTCTTCTTACCCTAGGAAGAGATGACGAGTGCTTTGGCCACAATGAGAGTAGATTATGACCAGGTAAAAATCAAAGATCTCAGCTCCTCCACCAATAAACTCCTCAACAAACGACGCAAAAAACAAACTGATGGAAACCCAAACGCTACCAGCTGTAACAACCAATAAGACTGTTCCAGAAATAGCATCTGCAAGACTGCTGGACCTATGGCAACTGGGCCTTTATGTCATGTGATTACAGAACAACTGCATCTCCTGGACTTTGTTTATCATTTTAATCACTTTCATGTATTGTAGAACATTCTGTAAGTGGAAACTTAACCCTGTGTACATAATATACATATTTGTGTAACAGAAATGGGTCTTGTGTGTTTGCTACAGTTTATGGAGGTAATTGTAGTTGTTACCAGAACTGGATTGTGAGTTTCCTAATAACATGGAGTTAGGTGGAATCTCTGCATAGAGCAGTATGCACAAGTTTTTTTTTCTCTTTTTATCTCAGTATTTGCATTTACTTCCAATAGGCACAACTGTTTGCAGTCACACAATGAAGCGCAAATGGTTGCATTTGTTCATGGATGCAGCACTGCATACTATATAGGCGACACATAGTTCTTCCAAGCTGTCTGAGAGAGTTTCTTAGAAATAATTTGCACAGCATTAATGGTAGAGCAAAGAGCTAATAGATCCTCAAAACAACCATATAATCTGGTCACAGGGAACAAGAGGTTCAACCTCCAACTTGTCTGTCTGCTACCCACTGCAGTCTTTCTGTATCCACATTGTGTTGCTCATGGTTCTTAAACATTCACTAGTAATAACACAACAAACACGTGGGAGAGCACAGCTGCCCACACAATATATGTATCAGATATTTCCCATAGACTTCAGTGAACTGCCATCTTGTGAGCAAATTGTTTTGGAAAAACAGCACCTAGTTGGCTATATTAATGTTACGCTTGAACACTGAATCTATCAAATATGGGGATACTAGTATGTTTCTCAGCAATAAGAGAACAAGCAAGTGGACATTTGCACAAAAATATGTTCTTCAACTGTTATTAGGGTGAGCAAAGTTTACGGCCATGTTCCACTCTGACAGCAGGCAGTGTAGGACTGGCCCACCGGAATTCCAGGAAAACTCCCGGTGGGCCAAGGTGCCAGTGGGCCCTCCTGCTTCTAAACATTTGGCCTATTTCATGGTCATTACCAATTTCTATGAGAACAAAGAGGATAAATAGATGGATTAATAGATTATAATAGGTAAAGAAAAGAGACTAGGAGACTAGAGGTTGAATGAGGAGAGGAAGAATAATAGTACTGAGAGTGGGCCCCTGGCCTAAGGTCTTTGGGTGGGCCCCTGGTGTCCCAGTCCGACACTGTGTGGGGGCCCCCAAGGTAACAGTCCCAGTGGGCCCAGGACCCCCAGTCCGACACTGACAGCAGGCAGGAACAGTAACACCAAAAATGAAAGAGTTTAAAAGGAATTACAATGCAATGTACCATTGTCCTGCACTGGTAATGCGAGTTTGTGTGCCTTAGTGATACAACCATAGGTAATATAAGCAAGCTGTTTTGAAGCCATGGGGGCAGCCATTTAAACACAGGACACACAGCAGATAACGGATATGTTCTGAAGAATCCCATTGTATACTGCAGAGCTTATCTGTTATCTGCTGTGTGTCCTGTGACTTTTCTCTAGCTCTAGCTACACAGCAGCTTGTTTATAGAAACTATACTTTTGCATGGCAACAGTACGTTATATTGTCATTCCTTTATAATACTTGAATCCTTCCTTTAAGAGAAGGATTCTCTCACTGCTTTATAGGTATCTGTTACTTCATTAGTATGAAGAAGTGAGAAGCTGTTGCTCCATCTACTGGCTACAGGTGGAATCTGCTGAATTGCGGTCTTCGTGCAGAAGAGATCAGTACTGTCCAACTTCTGTGATACCGAGGGCCAACATGTTTCTGTTGTATGTGGTGGAGGGCCGAAAATGGAACCCAGTGTTGACCACTCCCAGTTTCTAAAATACACCCAATTCTAACCACCATGAAAAACTTTTAAGACCATATCCATATTAATGGTGGTAACACACCAAAAAACCAAGTGGTTGATGCTTACTGCAGGAATATTACTCATCACAACCCCTATATCCATAAAGCTTACCTACCCTGTGAATAGCACCACAACCCCCAGCATATAATTAAACACCTTACATAATAAGTATTTACAAATGCTAACAAACTGCAATAGATGGTTGTGGGTGCAGCCTGCCTTCTAATCATACCAACCAGCATTCATAGCATTAGATAAGAGGACTGAAAGTATAAGGCCACTGTTTCTCAATTTTATTAAATTGGATCTACTGATCCAATTGGTCCAATATACATGATTTAAATTTTCATTATTTTTTTGTTTTTTCAGTGGTTTCTTAAATAGTAGTTTTAATACATTGGATTCAACTGCTCATCCATCCTATTTGTCTATGTCGTTTATATGCACTTCCTGTATTCTCAGTTAACCCCAGGGATGCTGACTTTAATGACTTTCAACGAGAGGCAAAATGTTGGAATTACCAGTCCAAAACTGCTCAAAGGAAACACAAATCTTTAAAATTAAGTAACTTTTTGCAATGTGTATCAAATTATCTTTGTTAAGATTCCAAGAGATGAAGAAAAATATATGCTGCTAATATAAGGATTAGGTCAGGGGAACGTGTCAGGTTTCTGATGTCTTTCCTATAGACAGCAACATCAAAACAGTTTTATTTCTTCTGACATGTTCCCCTGACCAGAAAACTGAAATTCGCGAAACGGCGCCGGCGTCTCGTTTTTGACAAATTTTTTTTTTGACGCCGGCTAATTTTTCCAGTGAATTTTCACGGGCGTTTCGCGAATTTATTCGCTGGCGGCGAATCATGCAAATTCACAGCGAATTCGCGCCTGGCAAATAAATTCGCCCATCACTATTCAAATCTCATAGACAAAGAGAAATTGTTTTATTCTCAGCTATCCCACTGATTCAATAAACTTGGTCTGAAGGATTCTCTCCTTTCCTATAACTCCTTCCTTATGTCATTTTTTTTAACAAATATATCTCCTCTCAATCGGATATCAGAATTAGGTTCATTCAATTGAAACTATGGACTAATATTGACCTCATATTTCATCCCATGGCATCTGCAGGACAAAAAAGAATTCTCTGCAGAATCCTTAGTAAATTGTATTATCAACTTTAATAAACTAATACTTTCTGAAGTATAGAGAGAACTTACAGCTTAAAGGGGTTGTTCGCCTTCAAACAACTAGTTGTTTTCAGATAGAAATAACAACTTTTTCCAATTACTTTCTATTTTCTATGTGTCACCATTTTTCTAATATTGAAGTGTGAAGTGTCATTTTTCAGCTGCTTTAGGGCAGAGACACACGCGGCGCCCGGCGACAAATCTCCTCTTCTTTGGGGCGATCAATCTCCCTGAACTTCCTTCCCTGCCTTCCCGCTGGCTAGAATGGTTTCACTGCAGGCGACTTCGGAAAACAAAGTGCTCCGAGTGCCACCCCACTGGTGATTTTCATTCTAGCCGGCGGGAAAGCAGTGGAGGCAGTTTGGGGAGATTAGTCGCCCGAAGAAGAGGAGATTTGTCGCCAGGCGACTAATCTTCCCGAATTGCTGCACGTGTCTCTGCCCTAAAGCAGCTCTGGGAGGAGGGGGGGGGGGTCGCCGATCCTGTAAACTGTTTTAAATGGATACATTTAGTTGATACGTTTCTTATCTTTGTCCCTGCTGAGCAGAATCATTGGATTTCATTACAGGCAGCTGTTACAATTGATATTTCTAATATTCCACAGATACTGCTCAGAAATGTATCAACTAAATGTTGCAAAATTTTAATAGTTTAGAGTCTGCACCTGAATTACTGAGCTGCCAGACTGAAACACCAGAGACAGGAAAATTTAACTTTCAACTTAGATTTTGGGAAAACAGTAAAAAAAATAAATAATGGAAAGTAATTGAAAAAAAGTCTTTATTTCTGGGGAACAATCTGACAACAACTGAACTGAAAAAAGTGTTTAGAAGGTGAACAACCCTTTTAAGTCAACTTACAGTATACTATATAATGGTTAATTCTAAGCAACTTTTTAGTTGGTCTTCATTTTTATTTATTATAGATTTGAATTATTTTCCTTCTTCTCACTCTTTCCAGCTCTCAAATTGGGGTCACTGACCCCATCTAAAAAGCAAATGCTGTGTAAGGCTACAAATGTACTTTTAGTATGTTATAAAATGGCAAATTCTAAGAAACGTTTCAATTGCTCTTCATTATCTATTTATTTATAGTTTTATAGTTATTTGCCTTTTTTATTCTGACTTGTTGCAGCTTTCAAATGGGTGTCGCTGACCCCATCTAAAAAACAAATGCTCTGTAAAGCTACAAATATATTGTTATTGCTACTTTTTTATTCCTTGTCTGTCTATTATTCACATCAGCTCATGGCGGCTAGGGTAATTTGGTCCCTAGTTACCAGAATGCTTTTTAATTGCAAATTGATGACCTGCTGAATAAAAAGCTAAATAACTCAAAAACGTTAAAAATTAAAACCAATTACAAATGGTCTCAGAATATCACTCTAATTGTCATACTAAAATGTATTCTAAAACGTGAACAACCCTTTTAATGGAGGGCTTATAGGCCATTTTCTGCAGTGATTATATTGCCATGTCTAGGGTTAATGTAATCTTAATCGAATATCTGCTCTTACTGCAATGTATGAGGTTAATGTGCTCATAATGCATTTTGGAGGGATTTTACACATCTCACATCTGGGGTTAATGTATTGGTCATTGTGCATTTTCTGCAGTGATTAAAGCCTGAGCTTTAGTGTTGCTTCAGGCTCAATATTTAGTTGACTTTGAACTGCTTCCCCCTGTACATAGTGTGGGGCACAGTGTGCTTGTTTGGAGAGCATCTGGGTTGTGAAGTTCTTGAGTGCGCCCCACATATTCCAGTCTGACACTATGTCAAGTTGAAACATACAGACCACATGCAAATATTCAGCAACCCGAGGTAAAGAAGCACCTGCTGTAGTTACACTGCTTATTGCTGTAGGAAAGTTCCACATCATGTTAGAATGTAACCCAGTGGTACAACCCTCACACAACTTGCAGCCCTGAGTTAGGGAGAAAGACTCCACTACACATAAGATATAAGTGACAGTTTGCCTCCACCAAGTTTTTCTCTGGGAGTGTTGCAAGTATTAACACACACACACACACACACACACATATATATATATATACAGTATATACCATATGTAAAACACCCCTCTGTCCACCTGTCACCACTGCTAATACTAGTGAATGAGAATGAAAGAAGCACACAGAGTGGTGACAGGTAGAATCCTGTTCAGAAAACTCCCACTTGATCATGTTTGAGTTCAGTCTCACTTGTCAGCACTTTGTCACCCACTTCCACTGGCAATTCACCAGCATTGACATCAGGGACAAGCGAGTCGGGTCATGTGACTACCAAGTCATAAGCAGCGTGTGCCATTAGACCCCCATGATCCCCATTTAACACAGTGACAATAAGCAATAGGAAAGAAGTTATATATTGATATCTATTCTAAGTCATGAGTCTGAATGATGTTGCATTTGATGAATCCATAGTAGGATCTCTCAGGGCTTCATGTGCCAATATAAAAGTATGGGGCCTGGATACAGACAACGTGTATATATGAATAACACTGTGTATAAAAGCTGTAAGAGATTAAGAAATGGCTCAGTGTTATTTGATGGGCACTGCTGCTTGCTTGAGACAAAATGTAGCTCTCACCCTAGTGTTTAGTGATCCATTACCTCTAAGCATGTGATTTGACAAAGTAACCCCAATATCAATGAGTCTATCCCCAGGCACAAAGTTTGCCCAGGTGCAGTAACCTAGACCGACCAATGAGATGCTTGCTTCTAAACAGGTGACCAGTAAATGAAGCTGGCAAAGCAAAGGTGGCACATGCCATCTATACGCAATCTGATTGGCTCAGACAGCTAAAGCTTCATAACGGTCTTGACTGTTAGAGGAGCATCAGTGCTGAGGAGCGATTTCATTGATTTTCTGGAGTTTTCAACGCGATTTAAAGCAAATTATCCCTTATATACGTCACACATTCACACACTTTACTCCTAAACACATTCCTGCACTTTCCGACACATATTAGCCCACACAGCATCATCCCTACACATTAACACAACCTTCACTCATTTCACTGCACACCCAACAGTTTTTTTTGCAGGTTTTTCTTCTTCTAGGTTTTCAGTCCTTACAGATTTGCCACTGTCTGGACAATGGCGAGTAGGTAAGTAAGAGAATTGTAAAACGTGAGTATAAATGATTCAGTATGTGCCAAATTGGCCTGCATTGTAGCAAATACTATGTAGAGGGTTGAAAATACAGTTGGGAGTCCAGACCAACGGTCAAATGTCATGATTTCTTATTTCATTCTGTATAATATAATTCAGGAATAGCTCTTATATGTCTGTTTTCTTCACAAGGGATCTTTCCATAATTAGGATCTCCACACCTTAAGTCTTCTAAAAAAATAATTTAAACATTAAACTCAACAAGATTGTTTTGCCTCATTAAGGATTAATTAGAGCTTAGATTAATAAATCTATTGCAGGACCCACCATTCCAATGCCTTATCTAGTACCTGTATTGGCAGTAAAAATGAATAGTGCCTTTCCCAATGTGTCATTCCTTCTTATTAGCTTCATTATTACTATTTACCAAATACCTAGGTATAGAAATGCAAAAATTAAAAGTTTAAACGTGGAATATTTTCATTTTAGGCAAGAGAAGAAAAGGACATATACCGAGGCTTTGTCACCTGACCTCGAAGAGTCGACGAAGAAGAGACGCACCGAGGAGGCCAGTGAGGGCCCCGTACATACTGCCAGGTACTGGATGGAAATATATTTATATTTTTGGAAAAATGGAAGAGGTTGGATTGGCAGGGCACACGAGAACACACAATCTTTTATATTGCTTAGTTATAAAGACATCGAATACAGTCCATCTTAAAACTTTTATAGGTGCACTGGCACTGACAGCAAAAATAGATATATTCTGGCAGCCTCAAGGAGATATCTAGGAATCAACATACATGTCCATTAGGGCAATGACACATAGGGGCAGATTTATCAAGGGTCGAATTTCGAGTTCATGGGAGTTATTTAAAACTCCCATGAACTCGAAATTTGACCAATCTTAATTTACTAAAAGAATCTAATTTTTGAAACTCAGGTGAATCGGATCTACCCACAAACTCAAATTGAATTTGAATTGAATTTGATTCAAGTTTTTTCCCTGAAAAAAACTCGAATGTCAGGAAGGCTGAAAACTTCCATAGGCTAAAACAGCAATTAGGCAGGTTTAAGGTGGAGAATAGTCGAATTCAAGTTCTTAAAGGGCCAATGCATGATAAATTTAGAAAAACGAATTTAAAAAAAAAACTTGAATCAAATTTTAATAAAACCCTAGTCGAATTTGACAGTTTTGGCCATAAAAAAACTCGAAAATTAACATTTTCACTTCGAACCTTGATAAATCTGCCCCATAATAATGAATATTAAGCTAAATACCTAGGGATAGTATGATTTTTATCTAGCTCATCTTTCTAGTTCTTCAACATTTTTAGTACTAATTGAAAATGTTATTATTTAATTGAAAGTTGACCTGCATTGTTCCTTCATTGGCAGTAAAAATGAGTAGTGCCTTTCCCAGTGTGCCATTCTTTCTTATTAGCTTCATTATCACTATTTACCAAAATGCCTAGGTATAGAAATGCAAAAATAAAAAGTTTAAATGATGAATATTTTCATTTTAGGCAAGAGCAGAAAAGGACATATACCGAGGCTTTGTCACCTGACCTCGAAGAGTCGAAGAAAACGAGAAGCACCGAGGAGGCCAGTGAGAGCCCCGTAGATACTGCCAGGTACTGGATGGAAATATATTTATGTTTTTGGAGAAATGGAAGTGAAAGAGGTTGGATTGCCAGGACACACAAGAACACACAGGGGGTCATTTATTGACACTGGGCAAATTTGACCATGGGCAGTAACCCATGGCAACCAATTAGATTGCTGCATTCCTTGTTCTACTTGCAGCTGACTTTAAAAAGCTAATCATTGATTGGTTGCTCTAGGTAACTGCCCATGGGCGAATTTGCCCAGTGTTGATAAATGAGCCCCATAATCTTTTATATTGCTAAGTTATAAAGATATCAAATACAGTCCTTCTTAAAATTTTTATAGGTGCACTGGCACTGACAGCAAAAATGGATATATTCTGGCAGCCTCAAGGAGATATCTAGGAATCAACACACATGTCCATTAGGGCAATGACACATAATAATGAATATTAAGCTAAATACCTAGGGATAGTATGATTTCTATCTAGTTCATCTTTCTAGTTCTCCAACATTTTTAGTACCAATTGAAAATGTTATTATTTAATTGCAAGCTGACCTCTCTATTTTTTACCCTCTTTTCAGGCCTGAACCTGCTTCAGTCACCAGCACCGATTTCTACCAACTGCTGGGTAAGATATTCTCCTGCACTTTCACCAAAATAGGGTGGCAGAAGCACAATCCACATAAAATATTAGCATTTATGCAATCAGGAAACTGTTCTAATCACTTTGCTGCAAGTTAGAAAATAGAAGTTATTCTCCGGGGGCCGCATTTACATAAAGTGAACAAGGTGCAAATGGCAAAATAATGGTGGAACCTATTTTAATAGCATTATTTATGAAAAGTACTAATATTTGCCTGTTTATAAACTAATCAAATTGCAGCCCCAGTATATGGGAACTTGTATGGCCTCCATTAGTATGTGATTTAGGTGGCACCAAATAAAAGTGCTCAGTGGCTGGTGTGAGTTACAGGACAACATTGCACCAGGAGTGCTGCTCACTGCACCTAAGAACATAGTGAGGAGGCACAATGCTGTGTGCCCAAAGCCTCAAACAATCTTAAATTGGCCCCCAGTGTTTAGTATTATATCTGCCTCTTGTCCAGCCATAGCAGTGAGTGACATTAATATTGCGCTAGCTGTTGTAATTGTAATGTAGCTGTTGCCCAAAAAGAAAAAAAAAAGAGCATGGCTTCAATGAGGCTTTTATTGTTTATCATTCTGATTTCTGCTGAAATGTTTCTTACATTTAGTGCTCACAACTTCATTTACATTTGTTTTGTAGAACATCCAAGGATCAGTAGAAGCCTGACAATGGACTCCTGCAGGAAGGTGACAGATAAGGTAAATTCTCTATTATCACATTGAGATGAGGATGGACTGCAAGATAAGTAAGAATGTTGGTATCTAAGCGGGGGTGTGCGGCTGCAGGGGAGCCCAGAAGGTATAGGGGCCCCATGAGGCCCTAATTCATATACAGTTTCAATAAATATTGGTAAAACAAGTCAATCTCTAAACATTTTGGGGGTCTGAAAAATAAGTTGCTGTGGGGCCCAGTAATATCTATTTATGCCACTGTATTTAAGTTAAAGGGGTGGTTCACCATTAAGTTAACTTTTAGTATGTTATAGAACAACTTTTTAATTATTCTTTTTTATAGTTTCTGAACTAATTGCCTTTTTTATGACTCTGTCCAGCTTTCAAATGGTGGTCACTGACCCCATCTAAAAACAAATGCTCTGTAAGGCAACAGATTTATTGCTATTGCCAATTTTTTTTTTTTTAAATCTTATTATTTATTGTGTTTTTTCAACAAATACATACATAGTATCATCATATATTTCTCTAAGGAGTAAGATCTAGTATTTTGCTATTGCCAATTTTTATTACTCATCTTTCTAATTAGGTTCTCTCCTTTTCATTGTCCAGTTTCTTATTAAAATCAGTACAATGGTTGCTAGGGTAATTTGCTGAATAAAAAGCTTAAAAACTGAAAAACCACAAATAATAAAAAATGAAAACCAAGTGCAAATTCTCTCAATATATTGCTCTCTACGTCATACTAATAGTTAATTTAAAGGTCAACAACCCCTTTAAAGGTTTTAAAGGTTAATTCTCTATAATAATAAAACGTACAAAATAAGTTTTACTGATTGGGCAGAATGAAGGCAATTATACATGAAATACACCTGACCTGGCTAAATATGTTGCACTAAGGTGAGCGATGTTAAATGGCCTGAACATACTATATTTCTGTCTCTTTAGTACCTTCTGGCTATGGTGAAGGTCTATTTCCAGCGCGCCGAGCTGAAGAAAGAAGAATACACCATGCTGAACTTTTTCGCAGCCCTGTAAGTATTTATCTTTACACCATAAATGATAGACAAAAGAGAACTGGTAATTACATAACATGTTTATGGGAGTTACAAACCTGTATAGAAATGAATCTAATTAAAAGCTATTGGAGCATATTTATCAAAAGGTAGAATGGGTCTCCACGGGGTACATATTTTTTAAATGGTTTACTTTTTGATAAATATGTTTTAAATTTTTCAAACAACTGGACAGAGGTGGATTGTCCCTCTGGGACCCTTAGGAGACCTATTTTACCTTTTGATAAATATGCCCCACAGTAGATCATTGTTATTAAATAAACTGTCAAATACCAAGTGCTGCTTGTACCACTTCTCACTGCCACTATGGGGAGCATCTTGGGTTGAACCTCTGTACATTTCCAAATCTGACTAGTGCTGATCAAATAGCTGCATGCGGTATAACACGAATTCAACACATGAAATTGGATACAGAAAGTCAGTAATTTTATTTTCAGTTTTCATATTTTGTTACAGGTATTTGATCTGTTATTCAAATACCTGTTATCCAAAAAGCTCCAAATTACGGAACTGTCATCTCCCATAGACTCCATTTTAATCAACATTTTTAAAAATGATTTCTTTTTCTCTGTAATAATAAAACAGTACCTTGTACGATAAGATATAATTATTCCTTTTTGGAAGCAAAACCAACTTATTGGGTTAATGTAATATTTACATGATTTTCCAGTAGACTTAAGGTATTAAGATTCAAATTACAGAAAGATCCATTATCAGGAAAACCTCAGGTCCCGAGCATTCTGGATAACCGGTCCCATATCTGTTACTATACAGAATGAATATGGATCTCTTGCATTGGAGTGTTATGTGTCATCAATGTATTTTACCTTTAGGCTTCTGGCCAATGAAATGGAAGACGAGACACCTTTCTATGACCTGATTTACCCCTGGTGCCTCGGGGCTGAATTTCAGGTAAAATGGCAGGAGCTGAGGAGCTGCAAACTGGAGTTGTGGAGGAGGATGGGTTTCAAAGCCCTGGTGAGCAGAACATCCTGTGAGGAGGTGGGTATTACTTTGCCAATCATAATATACAGTTTCAGATCTTTTGCTCATTCATGGGGATAAGGGGGACTTCCCAAATCTACTTTGGGCTTCCCATGTGGAGGATAGCTGGCATAATTGCTGACTTTCTCTTTTTTTTGCACTTTGTGTATTTTATTTATTCCCTGACTTGTATTCCTTGACTTGGCAGGAATGACCAGACCATTCTAGTACCTTAGGCAGTAAATTGGTTGCCTAAAAAATAGGTTAACCTGATCCTAAAATACCTGTGCTTCATGGGGGCAGGTGTGATTTATCCTGCAGGTGACTATTAGCTGCTCCTGCTGGGGCCCTGGTCTTTGAAGTTCTGCTGCTGTGCAGGATTGCTTTGCATGTTCCTATATTGTGCAGACAGAATGATCTTAGACAGCCTCAAAGGATCCCTTGGAGCTCAGTGAAGAAGGCAGTGCAGTGCTCACTGGAAAATACTCCAGGCCGCTGCTTTTTTTTAATTTTTTTAAACAGAGGGATCTAAACATTAGTTACTTTATCAACCGAGGGGAGCCTGATAAATTTCCTCCTTTCCCACAGTGATTTACACTTTTCTGTCCTATAATGGATGTTACTATATTGTATATTTAATTAAAAATTGGCCAAAGAAAGAGAAGATGAGTTTGCACACAGAATATAGATGAGTCATCATAAGAAATACTATGTTGGAAATTAATAACATGGTACTGGCAATATGCATAGTTGCTTAACACTTACCTGTAGTCAACGCAATAATGTTATTTGTAAGTCTAAGTTATTGGAAACCCATGCTGCTGTGCACTTTTTCCTATGATACAAGACTAAGTTATGGCCTAGTGTTATGGATGGTTTCAGAATGGTGTGTAACAATTTCATCAGAGTTGGACTGAAACTTGATTCTTAAAACAAAGTTTAGATATATTTAAAATGCTTATTTTTCCTTTAGGCAATGGAAGATAACCCAACCCACTGGGTATGGAAGCGTGAAAGACATCACAACCATGGCTTGGTCATCAGGCAGCACGCAAGACCAAGGGACTTTTTTTACTTCCGTGCCCCCAATATCAGCCCAGCCTTTTGCTCCCAGTGTGCGCCCAAACCCCCAACTCCAGAGGAAGTCCGGCCAGACAAGGTAATAAATTACAATTATGTTCTTCCTGTGTGCAGGGCTGCCATCAATGGGGCAGGGGGGCTATACAGGGGGTAGAACTTGGGGGGAAGTAGGTTGGGGTTTGGGTGATTTGTTGGTATGTTTGGGGTATAATGGGTGTACTTGGGGTGGATCAGTGGCATGATTAGGTTTTTTTCTACTTACTTGGCAGGGCCCACCTCTCAGTCAGTCTAGGTGGGTGGTAAACTAATCAAATGGGCCCCCTTGGGTAGAAGGGTCTGTAGTAAGATTGACAATTGATTTTTCAAAGTGTTAGATTTATATATAAGATATACATGAACTTTAAGTGGGGCAAATACAAAGGGCCAGGAGACATCCATACTACTGAAGGCATTAGCAAACGGCTTGTGGGACATACATACATCTGTACTACTGGAAGAAATGACACACCATTTGTGGGACTGACGTACGTCTGGAGGCAACTAACATACGTTAATAACAGTGTAGGAATGCATAAGAACTAATGTTATTTCTTTTTTAATTCTATAAGTTGCCATTCAAGCTGCGGATGAAGAAAATGTGGAAGAAAGAATTTCCATAAGGTCCATATTCATCCTTTTATTTAATATATCATTAATATGTTTACCATATATTATTATTATAGAGTTTAGGATATAAATTATTGTCCTTTTTTTATTAGTGTAAATTATTATATTTATGTATTTATATTTTAACACATTTGCATTGAGATATATATATGGAAATGTTATACTATATATTATAGAGTTTTAAATTTAATTACAGGTATGGGACCTATTATCCAGAATTCTCAGGGTTTTCTAGATAAGGAATCTTAATTTGGATCACCATACCTAAAGTCTACTATCATATAAATTTTAATTACACCCAATATGCTGGGTTTGCCTTTGGTAAGGATTAATTATATCTTAGTTCAAGTACAAGATACTGTTCTATTATTACACAGAAAAATAAATCATTTCTAAAAAAACTGAATTATTTGATAGAGTCTATGGGAGATGGCCTTTCCATAATTCAAAGCTTTCTGGATACCCGTTTTACAGATAATGGATCCAATACCTTTACTGATAGTTAAGAAAATGGTATTGTTTATTATAGAAGTATTTTAGGCATAATATTTTGAGACGGTTTCATAGATAGTTATGTATTTAAATGCTGATATTTTCAAATATTTGTATATAGTTTAACATAAATACTTTGCTCTATGTTCGTGTTTTAGATTTAAACATTGCTGAATATATCACATAGTTTAGTGTAGTAGTATTTTAGTACAGGTATGGGACCTGTTATGCAGAATGCTAGGGACCAGTGGCTTTCCGGAAAAGGGGGTCTTTCGGTAATTATGCTAAACGTACCTTATTTCTACTAAAAAATTATTTAAACACCAAGTAAACCCAACAGAATTGGTTTGCCTCCGCCAAGAATTAATTTTATTTTTTATACATATTTAAAAATATATTTTTACAAGGTACAGTATTCTTATTACAGTGAAAAGGTAAATCATTTAAAAAAACAATTAAATTATTTGATAAAATTTGAGTCTAAGGGAGATGAGTGTCCCTTAATTCAGAGCATTCTTTATAAAGGGTTTCCAGGATGGATCCCAATACTGTATTGATATTTTGAAGTATGTTCTAGATTTTTTCTTTTAAATCCTTATATTATAATATATTCATGGAATGTTCAATGCTTTACTAGATATTGGTGTTTTATATTTAAATATGAATCATTATTTTAATTTAGTTCAGTATAGTAATATTTTAGTATTAATATTTTGAAAATCGGTTACAGGTATAGAGTTTAGAGGTTTATATTTTAATATATTTGTATAGTATTGAAAATGTAGTTACTTTAGTAGATATTACAGTGTTTATTAGTACAGACTTACAATTTCAGTACAGTTACTATTTAGATATTATGTAATATATATAGAGAGAGAGTTTGATCCAGGGAGTAATCCGATCGCCCATTTTGGGGTCAGGAAGGAATTATTTTTCCCTCAGCAAGACTAATTGGCCTCTGTTTTGCTGAGGGTTTTTCTTTGCCTTCCTCTGGATCAACATATAAAGGTCAACAAAGTATCAATAAAAAAGCCTGTTCTTAAATATAAATATGTGTTTGTCTCTTTATTGTCATGTTTGGGTAGATGGCTCTGATTTATTACAGAGTATATGTCCCTAGATAACCTAATGAAGCTAGCTTAAAGGAGAAGAATTATAGATTTTCTCTTATACATTACACATACACACACAGTAACACACTGCCTCTTGTTAGTGGTCAACACTGGTGATAACATCAGTCCACTGAGGTACCCCTGGTCGGCATTATTCTGTTTATTCTGTAAACCTGTACACGGTTACTAAGGTAATGGAAGCTTTGCAGGAAACTCATTTATTGGCAAAACACAGAAAGTCACTCACATCTTATATAATTGTTTAACTAGGGGGTGCTGTTTAATCTGAGAGTATAAATCCTGAGATTGTGTTATTGATATTAATATGATATTATTTGAGAAGAAAGGCTCCCTCCTTATGTCTCAGTCCTGTTATCCATGAGGGCCCAGATGCAATACTGGTATTAGGTACTTGGGATCTCCTCTCATTTTCCCTGTGTTCTCTGTGTTCCCTGCCTACACATAATGGAGCAGATGGAGAAAAGCCACAGAACTTGCCATTGGTATTTCAGGTAGTGGGGAAACAAATAGAACAGATTTCACTCTATTTAGGTGCAGGAAAAAAACAAAATAGTTCCATATACAGTGGGAAACAGCAATGTTTTTTCTATAGGGTCAATAACTGCTTATGAAACCCAAATTTACTAAGTAAACAGAGAGTATCATAAATAAAAAAAACGCTGGCGCAGCTGGTGTAGTTGAACGGCGGCTGGGCGGCATGCCGCCCCTATTTTTTTGCCGCCCTAGGCCCGGGCCTATGCGGCCTTGCCGCAAATCCGGGCCGTACTGTTTGGTCGGAAAACAAGGGGAAATTTCAGAAACTTTGGTCACACAATTTCTTTGCAGTAAACCTATTATTGTTTCATGGTAGCCCCATCTATTGAAACATTTTAATATTACCTGTTTGATGGGAACTTAAAAGCACCCCAGGTCTACTGCCTGCCTGGAATGGGTTTATGGAGCAAGTTTTCAGAGTGGCATAGTTGAGTTATGTTCAGTAAGGGAGGGGGGAGGAAAGGGTTTGTGATGGGGATGGGTACATCTGCAGTTGTGGTGGGGGCCCTTGAGGTGGCAGCCCATGTTGTGGACCCCCAAGTGTGACACTAGGTCCAAATAATAGCAAAAAGGAAATCAGATGGCACTCACAATAGCAAAATATTCTAGGATTTTCTTGGTTTATTGAGATCTACGCACAATGTTTTTGGGATCTACCCCCTTTCTGAAGTGCTCTCACTTGAGAAAGGTGGTAGATCCCCTGAGATCTCAATAAGAAAATCCTAGCACCTTTTTCCATTGTGAGTACCATCTGCAGAGCCGGGTCAACCCAGCCAGGCGAGTGCGTGCTTGGGCGTGCATGCACAAAACCGTGCTCTGCTGCACATATGCAAAAGTGCGCTCCAGCGTGCATGCGCAAAACTGCGTGCACACATGAGCAGAAGTGCAATTACATAAAAAATCCGTGGCAGTCGGGGAGAGATGGGATCAGACAATGGGGTAGGCGTCAGAGCAGGTACGTGCCTGGTGCCCCCCCAGCTTTGCAACCGAGGCCCTGGCCATCTGATTTCCTTTTTGCTTTTGTTGTGCCTGGAACCCCTGGCAGCCCCCTGAGTCAAATTTTCCCAGGAAAGGCAAGCACTTCACCACTTCTTGCTGTGCAAATAATCCTTTATTTTAGCCAGTTTTATCACTGCAAGTACAGAACAACGTTTTGGGGGGTTTGCACCTCCCTTTGTCAGCCCCCTGAGTCCCCAGACAGAACACCACACTATTTGTTACACAGGATTTGTGTTAAAGTGATCACTGGGTCCAAACTCCTACAGAACTAGAAGGCTGCTTGCAAACTGCTCTCTGCATTTTTACATAGTAACAATATCACTGTAGATGAGGTTTGAATGCACACATGTCTATCAAGCTGAAGCCTCTCCTCCTAACTCCAAGTGGGCAATATCACTTTTCCTGTGACCAATCTGCAGTAACCTTTTATTTTCAAACTTGTTTTTAGCTGTACATTGGCCCTTATCCATACAATCTGAAACACAAAGACGCCCCTTGCTCTACCTTTACCTCTGCATATGTTAATGTAAGTTATGAGGTCTGAGACAGAAAGGTGAGAAGAGTCATGGTGCAGAGCTCAGTGACAGTTGGAAGAGTTGCATGCAGAAGTGGCAGATATAATTGAGTACTCAACTCTGCTCTGACTGATTGCTCTCATATTTCCCTAGAGTAACTCATAAAAATGCATGTTGGAATAAAGATGTCGGAGATCAATGTCCTGCTTACTGCTGATCCACCATTAGAGTGCGCCACCCCACTGTAACTGCCTTGTCATGTAGCCTAAAATAATATCTAGCTGCTCGTTGGACTGAAGCTACAGACATAATAAGGCTAGGGATTGTGAGCTTTAGACCCTCAGCTTGCTGATATTTTAAGGTGGTGTATAATAAGGTGCGGTGATTCATGTGATTCCCTTTGTGAATGACAGTAGTTTTCTGGAGTCTGTGAGTCACAGCATACACTTGTATGAAAAAGAATTTAGAGAAGCTAAAAAATGAGAAACCAAAAATGCAATGGCTTTCTGCTTCCTAGGTCCCACTTACCCAGTGGCATAACTATACAAGAAGCAGACCCCACAGTCCCAGGGGGCCCGCCGCCGGGGCAAAAAGGGGGGCACAGACAGCAGCCCGGTCTGCTTTCTCTATAGCCAACAAGAACCCCCCCATTCCCCAGCCGCTCTTTTACCTGCGGTGTAGAAGCAGAGAGTGTGTGGGCGAACTCTTGGCTGGGTGGGCAGAATATGGGCGATCAGTGGAGTCTGTGAGGTGAGTGGGCAGGGTCTGGGCAAGGGGGTGGACGGAGTCCAGGCGTGAAGTGGGCAGGGGGATGGGGATCGGAGTGTGCTGGGCCCCACTAAAGATTTTTTTGCAGGGGGGCCGGCGCACTCTAGTTACGCCACTGCACTTACCCTAATGGTTTGGAAGTTAGAACGGCAGATGAATAGGTGTGGGCCTATAAAATAGCAGGGGCACATTATCACCCATGAGGCCCGGTGAGAAAAAAAACCTACTCCTGGTAACTTTAAGAGCTGAATTTCCAGGTTTTAAAATGGAAGTTCGGCTTTTCTAGTGCATCACAGGAGCTACCTCAGGGCGACTTAAGGGTCTGAATTGTCCCTGATAAAAATATAAGAAAAAAACAATAACAGCAAAAAAGCAGCCACCCGAAGCATGAACTTTTTGTTTGCGGGGGTCAGTGCAACTGCATTGCACTTGAAAGAGACAAAATAAGAAGGCAAATAATTAAAAGTCCATTATGAACAGTCCAGCTATAACAAATGGATGATACCATCAAAATAGGAATCAAACAGCCCGTTTCAAAGGGGCAGAATACACCAGTGTTTTACCATAGGACCAGCAATTTTGACATTGAATCCTGCCTATTGTAACATGTTTCAAAAAAAGAATAAATATGTTTCTGTCATTTTATTTTGGGTCAGATATAGGTCCATTCTTACCTTCTACCCCCATTTCATTGTCCCACATATAAAACTTACTTTGCAGGAGAACACAGGCAGATGTCTTACAAAGAAGGCGTGTGTAAATATATATACATTTCATTAAAACAACAAGCAAATCCCCACTTTTCTGTATTTAGTAAGCTTATACTGAATATTTGGGAATAGAGTAACAAATATTCTCTGTATCCTTGGGTCCATGGGTGAGATATTACAAGCCTTGCCCAGGTAGATTGCCCTATAGCAGTTGTACACATTCAGGAAGCAAAGAAACTCCATTGTTTGCTGCAGGTGAGGTCAGTGTATATAGTAAGACAAATGGTGTCGGTATTGCTTTAGATCAGAGCTGTTCAGTATATAAATTATGACATTTTTACCATAAACATTTTTAGGGTTTAGTTCTCCTTTAAAGGCAGCTGATTAAAAGACCTGTGAAGAAACATACAAGGCTTCTGATGCATTGCTTCAAGTCAGAAGTCAGAAACAGCAGTGCAGAAAGAGACAAATAGAAACTGCTTTTAATCAGTGAATGAAAGTCATAGCTAGCATCCCCCCCTTGGGCCCTTAAAGGAACAGTAACACAAAAAAGTATTTTAAAGTAATGAAAATATCATGTACAGGAAATATATCATATATGGGACCGTTTATCCAGAATGATCTGGACCTGGGGTTTTCCGGATAATGGATCTTTCCATAATTTGGATACTCATACTTGAAATCATGTAAACATTAAATAAACTCAATAGGCTGGTTTTGCTTCCAATAAGGACTAATTATATATTAGGTACTGTTTTATTATTACAGAGAAAAAGGCAATCATTTTTAAAAGTATGGATTATTTGGCTAAAATGGCGTCTATTGGAAATAGCCTTTCCATGATTATGAGCTTTCTGGATAATGGGTTTCTGGATAACAGACCCCATACCTGTACTGTTGCTCTGCACTGGTAAAAAGCAGTTTTACCAGTGCAGGGCATCACTGCATTATATTTTAATTACGTAAAAAAACTTTCATTTTTGTTTCTTTAACTACTGCCCCATTTTGTTATCTGTTGCAAAAAAGAAGAGGAACACAACAGGGCTGATAGACATCATCTTGCACTGCTTAATGTTCCACTGCATGCAGTCACCAGCACTGGGCATGCATAGTTGAAGCTGACCAGGACCTTAAGAATGGAAATATTGGAAAGCTGCTTAGAGTTTAATTCTCATTTTCAGGTTTACAACTTCTTTAACCTGATTATAGTGCTAAAATGTTGCTGGAGTTCAGCACTTGTTGTGCTTAACCTGTGAGTAAATCTCTGGGAGTTGTCAGCCTTGCAGGAACCAGATATAAGAGTTTTTGCTTCAGCCAATAAATGGAAGAGACAGAAGTCAGAACCTTGGACAGCAACTTTCTGTCTGTGCCTGATTAGAGGAGCAGAGAGACTGCAACCCAGGACAGCACATTACAGTAATGCAACACAATATGGGATATTAAATGCAATGAAATATGAGATATGCAACATTTACGGGATATAGATAGAGGCATTGGAAAATATGATGTAAGGTGAGAGAGAGATTGCTATTAACAATGCCTATTCCAAAGTCTTGCAGGAGATTGCTGATGCATAGTTCTGCTGGGTGCTGAGAGATAAAAGCACATAAATGCCCAAGGCATTTGTAATGTACGAGTCCCGCCAGTTAAACTAATAACAATGAGTGCATGGTGAATATAAAGTGCAGTGTGGGGGGAAAGTGTCTCTAAAGCTGTTGCTGAATCACAACTTCCAGCATCCCAAGTAACCCAGGCTTGCACTTTATGGTAGGAAGATGCTGAGTCAGCAGTCAGAGAGAGGTGTGAAAAAGGGGCAATATATGCAAAGTGTAATGGATAACACAAAACAGAGCAAGATATTGATAAATGGAGAAATAGGGGAAGAGGATTTGTAAGTGATACAGTAGCAAAATTAAATGCTTACATACAGAAGCCCATTAGGAACAAACTAGCTTGGGTCGATGACTGTTAAACTGTTAAAGGGAAAATGCACTCTATGAAGTTGGCCATACCTAGCACATTTTAGAAAGAAATCACTTTTGTGTTTCCTACCCCCCCCCCGTGGTACAACCACACTATTACCAATTAGGGGTCATTTACTCCTATACTCCTAGTAACAGAACGCAGTGTGCAAAGTGCAAACACAGGCCCAAATTGGGGGATCTGATAGGGGATATTAAAGCATCAGGTTATAGCAAAATGATGAAGCATGTGATAAGACAATGTTATAATGCTTCATTGTAAAAACATTTTTGGTGTCAGTATCCAAGTAAAAGAAGTGCTTCTGTAGAAGCAGGTGCATATGAATATTAATATACATTCTTCAGTAGTTTCATACATCTTTGTCATTGTCTTTACAGCATATACATAAGAGAGGATTGGAACTGTTTTATTATAGGGGGAGTTAAGCTTTGCTTTTTTCTGTTTGGATTACCAAATTTTTTCTTTTCAAAACAGAAAGGTTGGCGATTTATATTACATTTCCTCTCCTGGAACTTACTCATACCTTGGTCACATTAAATATGCTGGGACACCAGGAGGCTAAATGATGTGGCTAAGGAGCTGCCACTGGGATTTGAACCAGGGTCAGCAGGCTCACATTCAAATCACTTAACCTGCTCTTTCCTTGTTCAAAACATGTGTCAGACTCTGTTCTTTCAGCTCAATGATTTATAATTATAACTCAATTTATTCAGGGCAGTTCATGCAAATATTCACTGTAGGGGATGCGAATGGCTGGTAGACTGCACATTCCCAGCAAAGTGAATCAGCAATTTGCAAAGGGCCATCACAACACAGAAATGCAATCGATCCCTATTTACTTGTCAGTATAAACTAAATAATATTCCCCAGCAGTCCTGGATTGTGATTAAAGTTTTATATTGGTCTATTGGTAGCAGTGGGATAATGGCATCTGGGAAGGGAGTGTGGCTGTGGGATAGCAGGTATAGTAGGGAGAGATTATGTCTATAGTAGTAGTGGGATAATAGTCTCTGGGAAGGGAGTGTGACTGTGGGATAGCAGGTATAGTAGGGAGAGATGGTACCTATAGTAACAGTGAGATAATAGTCTCTGGGAAGGGAGTGTGACTGTGGGATAGCAGGTATAGTAGGGAGAGATGGTGCCTATAGTAGCAGTGGGATAATAGTCTCTGGGAAGGGACTGTAACTGTGGGATAGCAGGTATAGTAGGGAGAGATGGTGCCTATAGTAACAGTGGGATAATAGTCTCTGGGAAGGGAGTGTGACTGTGGGATAACAGGTATAGTAGGGAGAGATGGTGCCTATAGTAACAGGTGGATAATAGTCTCTGGGAAGGGACTGTGGCTGTGGGATAGCAAGTATAGTAGGGAGAGATGGTGCCTATAGTAGCAGTGGGATAATAGTCTCTGGGAAAGGAGTGTGACTGTGGGATAGCAGGTATAGTAGGGAGAGATGGTGCCTATAGTAACAGTGGGATAAAAGTCTCTAGGAAGGGAGTGTGACTGTGGGATAGCAGGTATAGTAGGGAGAGATGGTGCCTATAGTAACAGTGGGATAATAGTCTCTGGGAAGGGAGTGTGACTGTGGGATAGCAGGTATAGTAGGGAGAGATGGTGCCTATAGTAACAGTGAGATAATAGTCTCTGGGAAGGGAGTGTGACTGTGGGATAGCAGGTATAGTAGGGAGAGATGGTGCCTATAGTAGCAGTGGGATAATAGTCTCTGGGAAGGGACTGTAACTGTGGGATAGCAGGTATAGTAGGGAGAGATGGTGCCTATAGTAACAGTGGGATAATAGTCTCTGGGAAGGGAGTGTGACTGTGGGATAGCAGGTATAGTAGGGAGAGATGATGCCTATAGTAACAGTGGGATAAAAGTCTCTGGGAAGGGAGTGTGACTGTGGGATAGCAGGTATAGTAGGGAGAGATGGTGCCTATAGTAACAGTGGGATAATAGTCTCTGGAAAGGGAGTGTGACTGTGGGATAACAGGTATAGTAGGGAGAGATGGTGCCTATAGTAACAGTGGGATAATAGTCTCTGGGAAGGGAGTGTGACTGTGGGATAGCAGGTATAGTAGGGAGAGATGGTGCCTATAGTAACAGTGAGATAATAGTCTCTGGGAAGGGAGTGTGACTGTGGGATAGCAGGTATAGTAGGGAGAGATGGTGCCTATAGTAGCAGTGGGATAATAGTCTCTGGGAAGGGAGTGTGACTGTGGGATAGCAGGTATAGTAGGGAGAGATGGTGCCTATAGTAACAGTGGGATAATAGTCTCTGGGAAGGGAGTGTGACTGTGGGATAGCAGGTATAGTAGAGAGAGATGATGCCTATAGTAACAGTGGGATAATAGTCTCTGAGAAGGGAATGTGACTGTGGGATAGCAGGTATAGTAGGGAGAGATGATGCCTATAGTAACAGTGGGATAATAGTCTCTGGGAAGGAAGTGTGGTCTGGGAGCATTAGTACAAGAACAGCTACAGTCTATAGGTTATTTAGTCCTACTTCTTATAAAGATCCTGAATTATGTGCAGGCTTCAAAAAAATGGATATTGATTTTCTCCCTGTGTTTGTAACTGTTAAAACTGATTGAGGGTTGTTTAATGTACAGTTTTGCACTATGTAGCAGCATATAGTACGTGTAGAGTTGCAGTGTGCAGCAGAAGGAATGTGTATGTGACTGTATAGTATATAGAGTGGGAAACACACAGAAGGAGTAAGTGGTGTGTAAGTGCAGGGGTACTGATAAGTAAGTAGTAAGTGAGTGAGTGCTCCCAGTCCAGCAGACACCTGTAGGGGAAGATGCTTTGCGGCTGCTCCTCTCTCCTCTGTCAGTCGCACGGTCCCTCCTCCTCCCTCTGTGAGCTCCTCCCTCCAGTCCGTGTGTGAGCGGAGAGATCAGAGTAATCACATCACTGGCAGCGCATTTATCCACCCGGCTCTGTATTTATTATTGGCCTCACTCACCGGCCATGCCGCACTTAGGGCCCCCTCAAGCGCTGAAGGGCCCCGCCTCGGCTGATGTTTGGGGGTGAGAGAGGACACAGGAGCCTCTGCAGGACATTAGCGCCAGCACTACTCTTGATGGGGAATCAGCCGGAGCTACTTCGCTAACAGTGATCGCTACGTTGGGATCTTTCGGCCTGACTCTGGCACCTGCCCTCCTGTCACTTTTCCCGACCCCCGGATTTAGCAGCGCCCAGAGCACAGGGAGATAGCGCTGAATAAATCCCGCAGGAGATAGCGCTGAATAAATCCCGCAGGAGATAGCGCTGAATAAATCCCGCAGCCGCTGAGCATCATGTGGACTCCGACAGAGGAGGAGAAATACGGAGTAGGTGAGTGCGACTGCGACTGCAGCCCTGGCGCAATGGAAGCCTCGCTGTGTATAGGGCAAGCTCGGCTCACGTGCAGCAGCAGCACAGCACACAATCCATCAGTCACTGCAGGAACACACACAATACGTGACAGACATACACACATACACACACACACACGGCAGGAATGTAGCGCAACACGCACACAGGAGCGCAAAACTCACACCCTGAAGCGCAGACACAGAGGCACCAGCCTTCCCCTCTCTCTGATGCTCCACAGTGGGCCCAGAACAGGTGCAGGTGGGCTAATACACACACTGATATACACACACACTGATACTCACACACACTGATACTCACACACACTGATACACATACACTAGTACACACACACACACACTGATACACACACACTGATACACACACACTGATACACACACACACACTGATACACACACACACTAATACACAAACACACATTGATACACACACATACACACACACACTGATACACACACACACTGATACACAAGCACACTGATACACACACTAATACACACACATTCACACACACACTGATACACACACACACATTGATACACACACACACACATACACACACACTGATACACACACTAATACACACACACATTCACACACACACACATTCACACACACACACACACTGATGGCATGAGCCTCCCCGGGAGTGGGGGGGACTCTTCCCTCTCCTGGGCTTTTAGCTTTATTCTGGGTAACAAGGGCCCTATAATGATCATCCCCTGCCTCTCTCCCTCCTGATTACATTACAGGATTTCCCTGGCAGCCAGCAACAGCCTCAATCTTGTTACTTTCTTTCTTCTCATCCAGGGACTGAGCCACAGCCTGGTCACATGATGCTGTGTGTTTGTGGCTGTGTGTTGTGTGTGAAAGAGGCACCTCAGAGGTGTCTCAGTGTGAATGTGACTGTGTATCTGGTTGTGTCTCAGTGTGAATGTGACTGTGTATCTGGTTGTGTCTCAGTGTAAATGTGACTGTGTATCTGGTTGTGTCTCAGTGTGAATGTGACTGTGTATCTGGTTGTGTCTCAGTGTGAATGTGACTGTGTATCTGGTTGTGCTTTGGTTCCCACCAAGGGATCTCACTGAACCCCAGCCTGAACTCATTAATATCCACACTCTTAGGCAAATATATGCTATGTTGTGTACAGTGTGAATATCACTATCCATAAAGTCTCATATCTATGGGTCAGTCTCCCCATTGATTGGAAATTCTCCCCTTTGATTTGCAGTTCTTCTCCTGTTTTGCAATGTCACTCAGTATAAAGAATTTAATTAACACATACGCACGAATGTATAGTGGGGTTCCAGCCTTCTACATTTTTATACTCTTTTGTATAACCAATATAATGGATTTTAATGGCTTTTTATTGGATATTAATTCCAGTAGTGATAACCACATACGCTTCTGTTGGACAATAATGTTCTAATATCAGGTGTTACATTTTTAAAGAAGGAAATTCACCAAGAAGCTCCCTTTCCTGGTAAGGAGGGTTTCTGGGTGTTGTAGTTCGATAGTAAACTGAGAGATGCAGGTAGGACCTTTGATATTTTTTGAGGCACAATATACTGTATATATACTGATATGGGGACCTTCTGGCTCTAATGGGTACTTATAGAGATGTCTGGTACATTTTTTTATATATATATATATATATATATATATATATATATATATATATATATATATATATATATATAAATGTGTGTGTGTGTATATATATATATATATATATATATATATATATATATGTCTCTTTGTTTTTGTTTGTAGCAGGCAATAAATTCGGAATGATAAAAAAAAGATATATTTCTAACAATCAACCCCTGGATATTGACTATATGGCCAAAGTTTGTCTGCAGCCACATAATTAGATAATGAATGTATATAATATTTGTATTCCAACTGACTGACATGCAGTTGTGTATTTAGACTGTTGTTTTTGTCCTGCACATTCCCATTTTTAATGAGCGTTATTAGTCTTGTAATGAGGGTTTGGCACAGTTTTGTTTGATATTTAGTTTGCCTTTGCTGCTCAATTCAGTTACAATTTGCATTAGTGTATAGGTTTTATTATTGATGTAAAATCCTTAATGTTTATCAAGGAGTTGAGTGTTTACCTTGAGGTCTTTGCTTTTGTAGGTTTGGGTACAAATATGGTTGTCAGGGGATTGTTGCTTTAAGACTATATGAGGTTGTTTTTTGTGATATTGCTTCTTAATGTGAGATTTGTATGAGGTTGGTTGACACTGGTGTTTGTCTATAAGGTTGGTAGCATTGTAAGGTTATTTGAGGTTTGCTGGCATTGTTCATTCTATACTAAGTTAGATGTTACTGGGAAGGTTGTAAGTGTTGATTTTTATGCTGGTGATGGATACTATGGATTGTGTATCATGCAGTGCGGAGCTGTTGTTGGTGGTAGTGTACAGATAAAGCTGATGCTGTTGATCTTTAATGTTGCTTGATGTGTGCTGTGCATAAGGCTAGTTGCCAGTATAGTTATTTTAGGAGGTCTATTAGTGATGCCAGTTGTGTATGATGTTTGTTGTGTGTGACACTGGTTGGTACGGTTGGGTGTATGTGTCTAGATTTTGTTGACTATGAGGCTGATGCTTGTGGCTGGGTGCAAGGTTGGTTAATAGGGTTTGTGGTCTGCATTGTTGGTTGTATATGACTTTCTTTGATGCTATCAGTAGTAGTGGAAGTTACATTATGGTGTTGGTTGTATATGACTTTCTTTGATGCTATCAGTAGTAGTGGAAGTTACATTATGGTGTCATACAATGTATATTGTGCTCAGGCAGAGAATGTGATGTATAGTGGAGACATATGATGTTGGAAGGAGCATGTGCTATTTGATGTGTTGTTTGTCTGCAGAAAGACATCAGATTGGTGGACAAATCTAATCTTCTCACTAGGCATTTGTGGTTGGGCAAACATTGGATGTTTGGTGAATGTATTTTGGTTATAAATACATAATTAGAGAGAAGTTTATTGTCATTATCCTTAAGTAGATATGTGGTATACACCAATATTGGGTTTCATCTTGTTGCTGCTATTCATCGTACGGTTGGTGCTTTGTGTGTGAAGTTGGTGCTTTCTGGTTGAATATTCGATGATAAATGGGATTTGTTCTGTGCTTGAGGGGGCGGTTATTACTTATTCATGGGTTTTATTTAAAGCTTGCCAGCATATTCCGCAGCACTGCACAATGTGTAAATTAATCCAAAAATATTCAGAAAAAGCAAGAAACCTAAATTATCTAATTGGATGAATGTTTCCATGACGAGAACTGAGTTGCCACACAAGGCTCAACAAATTACACACAAAAAACAGGTGAATATTTTGGGATGTGTGATTAGAATTTAATTCCGTGCCTTTAACAGAAAGCATATATATAGATTTAGGGCGGCTGAAGCAACACGATTCCTTTGTTGTCTACTGAGGGATTAGCTCTGTGACACTGAAAGTAGTACAAAACCAAAATCAAAAATCATTGAGCCCTGTGCAAAAAGGGAATTGAGGACCCTGTAAAGCACTAAAATTACAACTGTGCTTGCTACTCATGAGTAGGGATTCACTGAACCTGGAATTCAGCCAAATCTCTGCCCAAATCCCTGCCTGGCCAAACTGAATCAGAACCTCCAATATGCAGTGGTCAGTGGACAACTGAAGGTGACAAGTGGCACGCGTGCAGATTCGGGGGAGATTAGTCGCCCAGCGACAAATCTACTCTTCTTTGGGCGACTAATCTCCCCGAAATGGTGTCCCGCAGGCAAGAATGTGTATCGCCTTACGAGGAAACTTTGGGCGAATTCAGAAAACCGAAGTGATCCATATGCCATCCTGCCGGGTGATTCACATTCTTGCCGGCGGGAAGGCATTTTGGGGAGATTAGTCGCCCGAAAGAAGAGGAGATTTGTCAATGGGTGACTAATCTCCCCGAATCTGCACGTGTGCCACCAAACACCAGCGCTACGTAGAACAATGGTATTTGCTCCCAGACCATACAATTGCTATACTTCTTGAAACCACTCCAAAGATTCGAACGATCGGACTTCCCCATCTCCCAACCTGCCACTTACCATTCAGATCAAATAAAGTAGTAAAAGAACAGATGAGCCTATGTTCTGCCCCTGACATCAATCGTACGAAAGTTATGTCCAACAAAGCTGGTGACAGTCTCCCACTGAAAATCGTCCAATCGGCAATACATGCAGAGAAATTATCGGCAGCCGACAAATCTTTTAACCTGTCCGATCGACCAAATCGAGGATTCGGACGATCGGATCTTTGCGTATATGGCCATCTTAAAGGAGAAGGAAACCTAGTCGGCGCAAAAACCCTCCCCCCTCCCCTGTGTTGCTTCCACTCCCTCCTCCCCCCTGGCCTACCTGTCCCGCTGGGCAAATGCCCCTAACTTGTTACTTTCCCTTCTGTGCAGGTCCAGTCTACGGGGTTCATCGACGCCATCTTCTTCCAAGCGATCTTCTTCCTGCTTTGACCGGCGCATGCGCAGTAGGAGCATTTCGCCGGTACGATCTACTGCGCATGCGCCAAAAGTCACGAAGTGAAATCGGAAAACTTTGTGACTTTTTGGCGCATGCGCAGTAGATCCATACCGGCGAAATGCTCCTACTGTGCATGTGCCAAAACTCCGGTCAAAGCAGGAAGAAGATCGCGTGGAAGAAGATGGTGCCTGTGAACTCTGTGGACTGGACCTGCGCAGAAGGGTAAGTAACAAGTTAGGGGCATTTGCCCAGCGGGACAGGTAGGCCAGGGGGGAGGAGGGAGGGTGGGAAACACACGGGAGGGGGGGAGGCTTTTTGCGCCGACTGGGTTTCCATCTCCTTTAAGTCCTCCTTACCTTCTACTAACAGCATAGCACTGTGCCCAGGGCTTGTGGGCTGGCACCCCAGTCATGGAGGCATGGCCTTCTTCTCCTCATCTCATACCTCTGAGTTGCAGCACTAATGTCCTTGCTGTTGACTTTGGCCTTCACAATCAGATCTAACTTCAAGCGGTGGCTAGCAGCAGCTAAGCAATAGATCATGAGTGGTGGGGCCCACCGGGCTTTCTCCCATGTGCTGCCAACCCAGTCCAACGCTGCCTGTTAAAACTGTCAGTCCATGGCCATTTGCCAACCACTCAGAGCAAGGATAGATTTTTTTTATGATGGGAGGCATTTAAGAAGAGCAGTGAGAACCCCTAGGGTACCCCATTAGAAACACTGCTCCTTGTCTGTATCTGCTGTATCTGTAAAATATATATTTCATAGTTGAAAAAGTACTTTCCTGTCCCCAGCACACAGAGGTTAACTTTCCCTTTTTATTCAGGCAGAGTTAATTTCATGATACATGCATTTGCATAATAGTTGTGCCAGCTAGTTTCTTGCTGTAGTCCAGGTTAGTAAAATGGAGTGAAAGAATGTGCTTCCGAAGGGCCTGACTCTCTGCCTTGTGTTGAAGGACTCATTTAACAGTGCATATTTGCTGTTTGTGTCAGCCCAGTCAGCCTGAGCGAGTGCACATAAAGCAGACAGATAAAAGGATGCTGTTTAGCCGAGCATCTTCCAAGCTTCTGAGCTTCGCATGCTCCTGTCCCTGCAGTTTAACGGATATGGCAGGGAAGGCCTGTCAAGACGAATACATTTTTGCCTGGACTGGAAATAAGACTTTACAACAATAATAGCCTAGGCATTTCCATGAGAATGACACTTTGCAATGTGTCTATGGTGCCTTATGTGAGGTGGTAACCAAGCTAGCATGTTGGTGGAATCACAAAGCATTAGGTTGTTTTTTTTTTGTATTGGTATTCCAAATTATGGAAATATCCCTTATCTGGGAAAAAAAAGCATTCCAGATAATTAATCCTATACCAGATATTCATTCTTTAGCCTGCAAAATGATATTTTAAAATAATAATATGCATTTTAAAACTGATGCAGAGATCTCAGACATTTCCGCTGCGCAAATGTGACATGTTAATGCATATAGGGCATTCTCATTTTGTGCTGCCACTGGGTCTTTAACATGTTTTTGGCACTGATAGAGCATCAGTTTTCCCACAGTCTGCTTTGAGAATCCAGCCCATATTGTTTAGAAGAGATGCTCATTGATACTGAAGAAAACAACATATGTGATGTCAGTAATAGCAAAGCATATTACTGTCTCCTTGCTTTTATGTGTATCTAAAATTAGCTATTTTGGGCTTTCATTTAGCCTTGCCATCGGTTAATGGCCAATTACTGATATAAACCCAAGGAAATGATTCCCGTTTATAAAGAAATATATTTAGCAAAACCTTTGGCCAATAGTGGCTGCTGTAATGTGGCAAAGCTTGTAGTCTGCCCTATGGCACCAAGTAAACCAGTAAACCAGTAAACCTCTACTAGTTTGGGTGGTGCTGTTGGGAGCAGTTCATGAATATCTATTTTTTAAGGCTTCCTTGATAACTATAGAGTGAATGGTTCTTTGTTGTACTGTTAAACAAATAAAAGATGATGCAGAAGAAGTATGCAATGGGCACTCTTGAAGATGCACAAACAGGTAGTAAAATAAACCTTTATTTATACCATTATTTCTACAGCCTTACGCATTTTGTGCCTACAAGGCACTTATTCATAGGCTCAGATAAAAGATGGCTGAGCACAGCAGAGCTGATAGCAAACATACTACAACAGGGCCAATGGGAGCACTACTATTTCAGCCAACAGAGAAGTGCCCAGACATGGCTATTTGGCCAGTTGTTTTGTTTATTGGATTATGTTTCTGCTCACTGATTTGGGCCTAAAAACAAGAGCCTTTGCCTGTCCGGTATCCAGTGACAGCAGTGCCATAGGCCTAAACACCAGGACTTCAATCGCCCACCAGGACTTCAATCTGCATGTGTAGGATAGAATGAAATAGTACACAATTGAATAATTCCCATTTGCTCGCCAAAATGAATAAATAATACACATGAATTCCTTCGGCCAAGTAGCTAGATATAAGGAAAATAAAAAAGTATCATATTTGCTAGAATTGATGCATAATTTCCATGAAAATGACACATAAATGCGTAGCAGGCATTTGTATTTTCTTGTGCTGGTCCTCTGAGCCATGCATAATCAGTGTCAGAGACTTAATATTAGTAACGTCTAAATAATATAAAATTGATTTCATGCTTGGCTTGCCCTGGATTTCTGCCTCTTCTGGCTGTCTGGAAACTTTGGGACAATGGGTTAAATAGTTATTGTTTCATAAAAAAATAAGCTTTCTTTTGGCAGGAAGAAGCTGCAAGCATTTATTTTGCCAATTACATTAGTTAATCTTACAGCCATTTCTAAACCTTAGGGGACAGAGATGAAACGCCTTCTTTATTCATCCCAGCTATTCCAGCCTGTAGGTGGTTATTGGTCCGTTTTCTCTGTCTTCCTTTGTCTATCAACAGAAGAACCAGCATGCTGGTAAAGGAATGACTACTTCAGCCCAAAAGAAACCGTTGCTCTATATTTTTGATCTCAGTTATGCGGCTGCTGTATGTACTCAGTTGTTACTTTTACCCCTTGGTCCTACAAATTGTTTTACCCTTCCAAAAGGTCAATTCTTTTCAGTCCCTAGTGTAGCTCCCTTACCAACAATCCAATGTCAGCATCTTAGATAATCAACTGTAAACTGTACCCTTAGGCAAGTTAAATCTGTTACTGGGATGGTTTTACGCCTCTAACTACTTGCTGTTCTAGGAGCAGCCTTTTTGCAAATATGGGCTTGACTGTAAGGCTCGTTTCCAAACTGTGTGAAAATTATTATTTCTGACTCAATTCAACATGCAGCATTTTTCACCACAGTTTCAGCATAACTGCGGGTGCTTGGATTTGTGTAACATTATTGTCCCCCCAGTTTATGAAACCATGTGCAGTTGTATCTGTGTATACTCAAAGGTCAGGAGTCAGAATGGTGTTAATTATGGCACTCTGCTTTATGCTTTAGGTGCATATTGACACAGCCCACAGTGGGAAATACTGATGGGCGGTTTGGAAACGTTTTAACCTGCCCCTAGCCTACCTCTTCTTGATGATTTTTAGGAGGGTCTTTAAGACCTAAACCTGTCCCACTTCTTAGCAGATTACATCAGACTGGGTTAGCGCTACAGTCCTGCACAGGTCCAGTTGGACAGACCTGTGCCCGAACTGGACCCGCTGACTTGCAACCCAACCTGGACCCAATAACATGCTAAGCTCCTTCCCTGTCCCTGTTGCCTGCCCCTGTCTGCAAGTAGTTCTTTTCTAGCCCTACCATAGACCCACAAAACCAGAAGGGACATCTTTTGGAGTTGGATCAAGCAGATGATGTGGGAGAAAATGATCCTTCAACTGGAGTAAGTGAGAGGGATGACAGCCTGCATTTGAGCAGTGTACCCACAGACTGCCAGCACATTCAAGGACTTTCCACCCAAAACCCTACCAATTTTCCCCTGGTACCGAATACGATGCAGGAGTCTACACTACAGAACTTGAAAAAAATACACAAACATCTAGGAGCATTCAGGGCTGCTCCTGCCATGAGGAAAGGTGAAAACCTTGCTTCAGGAGGCAGTGAGCGGCCAGTTACCAGGGGCAGCAAAACGTTGCCTCCTGTAGCTTTAAGAGCCGAATTTCTGGTTTTTAAACTGGAAATTCTGCTCTGCTAGTGTAGAGAACGCTATAGCACTCATTGTACTAGCTGACGCTAAAGTTGACAATCTCTGACGCTAAAGTTTTAGTCGCGGAGAGGGGGGACTGCAGTCTCAGGCTGTGATCGCAAATGAGCACTTCTGTGGCTCTGGTACTCTATTGGGGAGAATAAATGTTCTTGTAAATTGTGCTGGGCTAAGAACACAAGGGACTGGGACTGTTTGTGGAAGATGTTGTTAGTGTTTCTGGGCTGCTGAATGTGTAGGCATGTACAGCAGTTGTAAAACTGCTCTGTTCTTTCTCAGCTGTGTCATGAGGGATTCAGCTGCCCTTATACAGATACTATGTAGGAATACTTTGAGGAACTATAACAAAAGCACAACAGGTAGGCCATTCTGAAAGTATATTATAGTTATAATACGATTATTGCTGTCAGATTCGGAAACTACATCTGTCTTTGTTCAGTTTATAAACCCCGATGCGTGCAATGGGAAATCCACTTGTGTGAAGCTTCTTTCGCTCTGCAGGGACAGTTGCTTTGAAGCTAACTAAAGAAAATCAGAAATACCTCTGTCCATATCATTGCACCAGACATTTTTGGTGACATTTTACATTTTGGATGGAAAAACAGGAAACGTCAGGTGAAGGGAAACTGCCGGGTAATGTCTAGTAACCCCGGCAACCAATTAGATATTTGTAGAACAGTAAACGATACTCATTGATTGGTTGCTATGGGTTACTAGAAATGGGGCACTTGTTATAACATGACTCCTGTGTTTTGAAGTAACTTGAAAATAGAGCATATAGCGACTCCATTTAATTGTTGCTGGTGAGTATAGACCTACTGATATCAATAATATTTATGGGTACTTTGCACTAAATTAGTAGAGCATATTACTAGTGGGGTTGAAAAGCCTGGTTCTGTTGCTGCCACCTATTCTCTGGAGTTGGAAACACCTGATAAGTCTTCACTAGAGCATTTTTGGACTGAAAAACCCAACTATCACAGCTACTGCCTATTCTCTTGAATGAGAAACACCTGAAATGTCTTCTCTTGGTTTAAAACCCCCCACTGCCGCAGGGTAGTGCCTATTTTCTTGAATGGGAAAGACCTCATAGGTCTTCACTAGGGCATCTTTGGTGTGAAAAAACCCGATTGCCATAGGGTAGTACATATTCTTTTGAATGGGAAAGACCTCACAGGACTTCACTTAAGCATCTTTGGACATTTACTTTGGACTGCTACAATTGCCATCTATTTTCTTATTGGGAAACATCTAATGGGACCTTATTAGAGTATTTTCGGATGTAAAATCGCCACTTTACTGTCTATTTTCTTGAAAGGAAAAAACTCATTAGGACCTCCCGAGAGCATCTTTGGACGAGTAGAGGACTTGTTTGAAAAAGGTCATGGTTTGGACATATTAAGAATGGTGTGACCATGTGTAACTTGATGGGGTGTCTAGATTTGAATTAGAAATGATATTGTTGTACTTTTTATGTACAGGAGCAGTTCATCATTCAGCCTTTATCCCATGAGTCATAATGTATGGCCCAACTTTACGCTATACAAATTTGGACTGAAAAGCCACTCTGCCACAGCTTCAACCTATTCACCCTCATGAGAACCCATGATAGGACCTCACTAGATCATTTTTAGATTGAAAATCCATACATACCTGACAAGACCTCAAAAGAGCATGTTTGACCTGAAAAGCCCACTTTCACCTATTTTAATGGGAGACACATGATAGGACCCCACAAGTGCATCTTTGAAAAGCCCCTCTGTAAATTGTGAGGCAAAAGGGGCAGGTCCAGATGTATCTGAAATATGCTGGTGGAGAATAGATGCTTACTACTCTTTTAAAGGCTCAGTCATAACTACTATTTACTGTACTGTGTCTCTTACTTTAAACCCGCTTCATATTCTCTTACTGTGTTTACACTTTGAATAAAGTTTCCCTCATTGTCTGTTTCACTGAATAATCAGCCTATTCAGACTTGCCAAAAACGCAGAGGGCATTGTAGCTGAAAATAAATTCGTTTGCATTTCATCTGGAAAGTTAATGTTCACGGAGAAGGCATCGCTTTACTGGCTATAAATTGAAGACCCTTCCCTCACAAACACGCACAGACCAGCAGATTTTGCCATACAAATGCTACGATGTTGCAATTAGAAAACAAGTTTTGTTTTTGTTATATTTTTCTTTTTCAATTTTCTTTCTTCAGATGCGAGATTAGGAATCTAGTCTAATACTTTTATTAAAATGAATGTAATATTCCAGATGTATACTTAATGCTGGTTGTATTTTGAACATTTATATAAAGTGTGATTGCCTTATTTATACATAGGGTTGGACTGGCCGGCCAGTACCAAAGGAACTCCCAGTGGGTCTCATCCAAGGACAATTCCCAGCAGCCCTTGTTATTATCATAGATCTATATTACACCTGTTACATTTAGTACTGTCTACATCTAGTTGCTGCAAGAATGGTCCCTCAATGCCAGATTCTCTGGTGGGCAATAGGAGGTCCAGTCCAACAGCCCCTTACCATGATAGAGTTGGTACTTGTCCAATTTTGAACTAGGCCACCTGTCTTTTGTAGGAGCTGGTTGGTTAAAATCTGCCTGTCTATGTTTCGACCTTGTAAAAGCCTTGGCAGTCTTATCCCCACAATGTCCCTGACATCCTTGGCCCACCCTTTTGTCTGGGTTTTATATAGGTAAAGTTGTCATTGCTGTTTCATTACATTTCTGCTGTTTAATACTGACCTATTCTGTTAGTGCCTTCTTTGCTAATTGCATTTTTACAAGTCTTTGTATTCTGTGGCTGCCTCCATGAATACTGTGCTGCTGCATTTGATAGCACTTTATTCACGAGGGGCTGCAGGGAAGTGTCTTGTAAGCATTTGCTAACCTTCGCATCATTAAGATATGCAAGTTAGGGAAGGATGACCGACGCAGGTTGCAATGAGGCCCTGTACTTACAGCCTGTCTATGGTAGGGGTCAAGGACAAGGTTAGCTACTAACTTTGCACTCTGCACCTTGCATTGGATTTTTTCCGTGACGTACAGAACAAACAGTAACGTAACTAGAGGGGGGCGGGCCCTGGCGCGGGATGCGCAGCCGGGCCCCCCGTCCCCCTCCGTACAATATTTTCTGCGCTGAATCCAGTGGCACACGAGCTGCCGATGGGCCCTGAGGGGGTGCGGGCTCCGGCCCAATCGCACCCCCTGCTCCCCCGGTAGTTACACCACTGAGAACACATCCCGATTTGGGTTATCTCTGCAATAGCACTAAGAGCTGCAATCTTGTACTTCTGCCCAGGGTATATGGAAATGATGGCCAGTGACTTGTAATGTCCAACTGGTAAAACTGTGCCAGAAGGTTTCAAACTGAGAAATGAATACCTATTATGGTTTTTATATGTGTTTCTTTTTTTGGGTACAACAATCGCAGCTTTTCCGAGAAATCAATAAATGTTCCATCTTCTTGCTAAGGATAGCAGTGTGCAGTCTCAATGCTCACCACTGGCCTCCACACATGCATAGGTAGACTGTTCCAAGTCACATTTCTTCCTCTATGCTGAACGCTGCGGCTGTCAAACTGCCCATACACAGCACTGTGACTGATCATTTAATATAATGTTATTGTGACACATCATTCATTAAACCTCTCCTAGCCTGTGTCTGTACTGACTGCCCCTGAGCGAGCTGAGCTGCTTGTTTGTGCTTTGCTAAATTATTAGAGGGACGCCTGTACTTGAATGCATCAGCCTTTCTCTGGCTTTATTAGAGCTGTCAGCTTTCTAGTGCAAGTCTCTTCTGAAAAGTGCTAGCCACTTGAACTAGGATTACTTTTATATACAAAACTCCCCTTCTAACAGCTGTTCCTTTACTCTCATCTGAATTATTCTTATTGTACATTTACAATGTTTTCCCAAAAGCTTTATCATGTAGCTGTCATAGATGTGCTGCGTTTTCTCCTTGTTATGTGAGACATTAGGAACTGCCCCCACTGTATGAAGTCTGACTGAGGTCACCAAATGAGCGGTTATTTGCTTGATGTTGTCACCCACGTTGTGCCCAAAATTGGGCTGATCATATAATTTGGCTAACAATTAGACACAATTAGTACTAATAAGGAGTAGACCACATCAGCACACCGATCCTGTGGGATTTGCATACCTGCCCTATAAATTGGCTAGATATCAGGCAAGCAGGCCATTGGAAAGGTTTGATAACCAGGCCAATAAACTGTCAACTTGAAAGCTTTTATCAGTTCATGTATGACACATTAAAGGTCAGAACAATGTCCCATGACACAGTTTTAAAAACTGTGCACACAAGTTTAAAATGTGCACACAAAAGCATTATTTTGTGCACATAGCTGAGAAGGAATTAGAGGGAATCCCTCTAAATCTTTCTCGGCTATGTGTGCAAAAAAACTGAGGTCAGAATTAATACAAAGTTTTGTTTTTTCACACAAAATTCTTTGTGCACCTCAATTTGTTTTGTGCTCTGTCCACAAATTTTGCACGAGGGAATGTTGGTCCATTCAGATGTTGCAGTCTAAACCCCCCAGACATCAGCTGAGCTTTGAACAACCCAACACTAAAAGCATATGGTGTTTTCTGATTTCCAGTGTTTCCAAAATAGATAAGGGAGTACACTATTAAATGCATCGCGCAACAGAGGCCAGTTAAGTAACGTAATATCAATGGGCATTGAAGTCCCTGGCAGACTCTTAGAAGGGACAGAAAGCAATAGAAAGTGGCTTGTTGGGTTGCCACCGTTTGTTATTACACCTGCCAAGAGCAGGGCCAGTATTACAAATTTACCTGCAATGTAGTTGGCGTTAAACTTGTAATACCTTTAACAAAAGCCCTTGGCCTTCTACTGAAAACGTACCTTTTCTCCGTCTTCTGCCCATCACGTGATATGGTTCCACCCCCTCTTGCAGCATGGCCCGTGGCCCTGCCCCTTTTGCAGCACATCCCACCCCTTTACATCACCGCCCAGCCCGTTTCGTTCCCGCCCCCACCACTGCCCGGTAAAAATATTCTTAAAAGGTGGCAACCCTAATGGCTAGTCAGGGGGGAAATGTCCTCAAAAGTTCACCATTTGCCAAAAGTTATCACCATTAGGACTGAAACCCAGACTATCCTGATTCTGAGTTGTGTGTTGTCCACAGTAAATGAATTCCCAGAAGACACGGGTACCCCTGTGCAAAACATTTTCTCAAGTCCCAAATAAGTATTGGACTGTGCCTTCAAGAGCCCACCAAAAACCTTACATCGAGGGCCCTTCTCAATACAATTAGATATAGATGGGCGCTATAGGTGGTATGTAGACCTATGGTAATATGGAGATAAGGAAGAGCTAAATTTAATTTGCTGTTGGGCCCAGTACCATCAAGTTATGCCACTGCTAATGAGAATAGTATCTGCCTGGGGCCTGCTACAGTTGGGGCCTACCAGGAGAAGCTCTGGCAGGCTGATCTGACCCTAATCATATATGATGACCCTTATTTGGCAGCTTTGTTCCACAGTAATGTGTAAGTTACTGGTGTTACCCGAGCAGGCTTAACCCGACAAAAGCAGCCACTAATATCCAGCTCCTTCCAGTTTCAGCAGCATCAGCACAACATTTTGTAGCTGTATTGATTAGCTTGTGAATGAAGGAAGCGTATTTGATTTCTGTATAGATCAATTTGTTTCTCTGAGTGGCAGAAGAGGTTTCTTCATTTAGTGCCATTTATGAGCAAATGTCACGCTCACAAGGTTTGTCAGTTATACTACAGGATTGGTTCTGTATCCTATGTCTCACTCTTACCTGTGACATCTGTGCATGGGACTTATTCAATAGTGAACATTACGGAATTCCTCTGATTATAATGACCAACACTAAGAGGATGTAAGTGATGAATAAAGTCTGTGTAAAGAACTGGGTCAGCGCTATATAATTAAAGGATAATAAATAAAATAAGGTAACAGTATAAACGAGTCGTCAGTAACCAGCTGCATTACACTATTTATTGTATAACAAACGGTAGCAATATGGGATCAGAAAATCTCTGCTCTCTGGGGAAAAGAAAGCACAATATTAGCAATCCCGCAGTTTAGTAAAAATGAAATACCAGCCTCCTCCGCTTCTAGATTCTAGCTTATGTCTAAACGTCTGCTGCTTTACCCATTAGCTGGATAAATCATGCACTATGGGTCGTGGTCGGGTACACGCAGTTAAGAGGTTGTGGCTACAGGTAGGATTTTATGAGATCTGGACGAGTTAAGCTCCCCATAGACGCGACCATTCTTCTTGCCGAACGACCGATTTTAGGGAAGTCCGACCAATCCTTCGAAATTATCGTGCAGTAAGTGGGATTTGAACGATCGTACATCTTACGATTTTTCGGCCGACATCTGACAGGAAATTGATGGGCCAGGTCAAAATATCTTTGTCGGTCTCAGTGCAATCTATCTATGTTTGCAGGGCCAAGCAGGCAACTCCCCTTTGTTTTCCTGGCAAATTGGTCTTTTTAGTTGATGGTCAATTCGTTCCGAGAAAATCGTGGTCTCACGATGAGGATCGGATCTTTGAAAAACCTCAACATCTATGACCAGCTTTATAGTAAAGGTATGAGATTGTAATGAAAAGCAATCAGTACACCTTTAAATGATACCGATATACTTTATTCCTATGATTGATAGGAAAGAATCACTATTATTTAACTACTGTATTCACCCTCTAGCCCAGTAGTATTCACAAGCCCTGACACTCTCTGGCATGACATTATGCCTTATCAGTGGGTTTTGTAACCAAGGAGTAAATATACTACTCATGCTGGGCCATGGGAACCTCTTCTCTTTAGTATTAAGTTTAGTATTTAAGTTTGTTCTTTCTTTTCTCACTTTTCACATGCCCATACTTTTTTTTTTTTTTTTACAAAAATGCAGATTTTTGTGTGTTTGGGTTGCAGAAAATATGCAGGGTAAAGAGTGGGTTGTGAGTTAATGTTGTCCCTCCAAATTAAGTCCCTACAGTTGTCTTCTATGGATTGGCTCTCTTACAAGGCCTCTAAGCATTATGGGAAGCAGTAACTCCTGCCTCTGGTTTAATATTACCCCCAGAGTACACATACCACTGGCTAGAAAACTTAGGGTGCATGGTTTCTGGATTCTACACTTTGGGGGGAAGGTACCACTTTCCGTAATTTGGATCTTCATACCTTAAATCTACTAGAAAATCATGGTAACATTAAATGAACCCAAAAGGCTGGTTTTGTTCCCAATAAGGATTAATTACATCTTAGTTGGGATCAAGTACAAGCTACTGTTTTATTATTGCAGATAAAAAGTAAATCTTGTTTTAAAAGTTTGGATTATTTGAATAAAATGGGTCTATGGGAGATGGCTTTTCTGTAATTCGGATCTTTCTGGACAACAGGTTTCCGGATAACGGATCCCATACCTGTGCCAGCAGCTATGGAATGAGGTAATAGATCTCTGCCACTTTTATTTCTGTAATATGTCTACTTGTGCGGCAATAGTGTTGTGTTTTACAGAACCTCATTTTTGTAGATTAAAGTATTTCCAGTAAGGGAATATCTGTTTAACATCAGTCTGCTCCCTGTCCATGACTGCAGCCATCCAGTAACACAGGGTCTGTCTCTTTCTCCCAGGGGAATAGAACCCTGTTCAGCCGTAACAGAGGAGTGCTCTAGTAGTTTGTAAACTGGATTTCCTAGGCATATTTCTGATATAAAAACAGAATATCTATGGTTCTTTGGCTCCTACTCCCTGATTACACAGAAGGGGATTCCGGGGCATTAATTCTCCAGATTTCCTTTCCAGTAATTTGGAATAAGGGGGGGGGGGGTTTGATAATGTTACAATCTGTTTCTAGAGATCATTCAGTGGTCTTCATCAAATTAACCCCTTCACATATTTTATTTTCTGTATTGTGCTTTACTTGATGACTTGAGCTGATAAACATATAATAGTAAATGTAAAAATATGGCCTTGGTACCTAAATTGGTCCGAACTAAACTTAATATGTATGTGCCTACTGTTCTATACTATATATATATATATATATATATATATATATATATATATATATATATATATATATATTATTCTCCAATTAGTATCCGAACTCCAAGGCAATATAAAAGAGAGAGGGGTGCACAGTAATTTTTGCATACACCAATAGATTCCAAACCAGCACTCCCTTTAGTGAAAAAATGTAATTTTTATTATTACATAGTATCTACTTCCTTCCTTACTAGAGAGAGAGAGAGAGAGAGAGAGAGAGAGAGAGAGAGAGAGAGCGCAAGCAAAGAAATCCGCACTCATAGGTCTTTTGTGAAGAAAAAAATGGGTTTATTCAATGTTTCGGCTCTTAGACTCGAGCCGTCATCAGGATTCGTTTGCTTCTTAACGAATTCTTAACGAATCAGATGAAAATTAAGCGTAGGACTGGCCAGATATGGGATGACTTTGACGTAGTTGGCCAGCTTAAATATATTGCAATATATGGACAAACAATCCCTGTTATATTTAAAGGGTAAGGCATTTTTCAGTAGCAGTATGCACAAAATGTCTCTGTCTTAAATATATTGATAATGGGTTGAGTGCAGAGGACTCTTGTATTTGTCTATATGTATTTTGTGGTCACAGCTTCATTGCACCCCCCAGCTAATGATTTTAAAAATTAGTGGTGAGCACAACTTTCCCTTGTTATATATATATATATATATATATACATACATACATACATACATACATACACATATATATATATATATATATATATATATATATATATATATATATATATATATATATATGTAAAGAGTTATTTACAGTGTAAATTGTTAATGCTGCACATTTTAATAGTATTTAATAAGCTTTAGCTTTAACCTGCTTTTTACCCTCATCCTCCAAAGTTCACTCAGGAATAAATAACTACCACTCCACAAATACAAAGGAGTCCTGTAATCTACAGTAAACAAGAGATCAATAGCCCTGTGTATAAATATGCCACTATATAAATTAGAGATTTATATCCCTCTCTATAAACTGGTGATCTATAGCCTTATGTTTAAAGGACAAGGGAAGCTCCATTTTGAGTCTTTGCCATCGGATAGCCCCTTTAAATATATATCTGTAGCTGCGCCTGCCCAGATTAAGTAGGATCCTTAATTGCAATGCGATACAGATGGGTGATGCTGACCCTGGACAGCCCACCCTCCCTGAGCCTGGAAATAAAATGCATGTGCAGAATGGAATATCAGTGCTCATTTTCTGTCGAAGATGGTGGCTGCAAGCATCTGATTTAATAATAGAAAGAAGTGACAGTAAACATATGTTATATATATATATATATATATATATATATATATATATATATATATATATATATATATATATATATATATATATATATATATGGTGTTTCAGGTGGCACTATCGATGCCTTTGTATAGGCAAAGATAAATTGAATGGTTTTGCTTGTCCTTTAAACCTGAGATCTGTATGCCTTTATATAAATCTGAGATTCGTATCCCACCCTATAAACTTGAAATCTGTACTCCTCTATATAAACCTAATATCTGTATACCTTTAGATGAACCTCATGTCTGTATCCCTCTATATAAACCTAAGCTCTGTATTACTCTATATAACCCTAGTATTTGTATCCCTTTATATAAACCTGAGATCTGTACCCCTCTATATAAACCTGCGATCTTTATCACTCTATATAAACCCAAGATCTGTATACCTCTATATAAATCTGAGATCTGTATCCCTCTTTATAAACCTGAGATCTGTATCCCTCTATATAAACCTGAGATCTGTGCCCCTCTATATAAACCTGAGATCTATATTCCTCTATATAAACCTGAGATCTTTATCCCTCTATAATAGTGATCCCCAACCAGTAGCTAGTGAGCAACATGTTGCTCTCCAACCCTTGGATGTTGCTCCCAGTATCCCTCTATGTAAACTGAGATCTCTATTCCTCGATATAAACCTGAGATCTGTTTACCTCTATATAAACCTGAGATCTCTATTCATCTATATAAACCTGAGATCTGTATCCCTCTATAATAACCTGAGAATTGTATCCCTCTATATAAACCTGAGATCTGTATCCCTCTATAATAACCTAAGATCGATATCCCTCTACTGCATATAAACATGAGTTCTGTATCCCTCTATATAAACCTGAGATCTGTATCCCTCTATAATAACCTAAGATCGATATCCCTCTACTGCATATAAACATGAGTTCTGTATCCCTCTATATAAACCTGAGATCGGTATCCCTCTATATCAGAGTTCCCCAACCAGTAGCTCGTGAGCAACAAGTTGCTCCCCAACCCCGTGGATGTTGCTCTCAATGGCCTCAAATCAAATGCTTATTTTTGAATTCCTGGCTTGGAGGCAAGGTTTGGTTGCATGTAAACCAGATGTACTGCCAAACCGAGCCTCCTGTAGGCTGCCAGTCCACATAGGGGCTACTAATAGCTAATCACAACCCTTATTTGCCACCAGGAACATTTTTCATGCTTGTGTTGCTCCCCAAATCTTTTTACATCTGAATGTTGCAATGGTGGAGTAGTCAGCACATCAAGTCTCACACTTTTGTAGAAATGGTGCACGTTCTGCAATGGCCACTTTCCATTGGCAATACTGTGTAGCAGAAACTTTTTTGAATAGCACCAACAACTCTTCTTATAGTTCACAGCAACGTTTCAGGCCATGCGGCCTTTTATCAAGCTTAATGCTACATTTGAATGTTGCTCATGGGTGAAAAAGGTTGGGGACCCTTGCTCTATATAAACCTGAGATCAGTATCCCTCTATATAAACCTGAGATCTGTATCCCTCTATATAAACCTGAGATCCGTATTCCTCTATATAAACCTGATATCAGTATCCCTATACTGTATATAAACCTGAGATCTGTATCCCTCTATATAAACCTGAGATCTGTATCCCTCTATATAAACCTGAGATCTGTATCCCTCTATATAAACCTGAGATCCGTATTCCTCTATATAAACCTGATATCAGTATCCCTCTATATAAACCTGAGATCTGTATCCCTCTATATAAATGTGAGATCTGTATCCCTCTATATAAACCTGAGATCTGTATCCCTCTATATAAACCTGAGATCTGTATCCCTCTATATAAATGTGAGATCTGTATCCCTCTATATAAACCTGAGATCTGTATCCCTCTATATAAACCTGAGATCCGTATTCCTCTATATAAACCTGATATCAGTATCCCTCTATATAAACCTGAGATCTGTATCCCTCTATATAAATGTGAGATCTGTATCCCTCTATATAAACCTGAGATCTGTATCCCTCTATGTAAACCTGAGATCTGTATCCCTCTATATAAATGTGAGATCTGTATCCCTCTATATAAACATGAGATCTGTATCCCTCTATATAATCTCTTAAAATACAAGAGTGTGACATTAAAGTATAAACAGGAGATCAATGGCAGATGGACATCCCTTAGTGTTATCCATTGACAGATATCTGTGTGTCTTCAGCAATGATGGATCTCATGAGCATGAACCAAAGATAATTATCCTGCTGCACAGGCTGTAATGTTGTTATTGTATAATTTAGAGATGGATATTCAGTTGTGGGCAATGAAGTGGGATTCATTCTCTAACAGTGAAAACATTTCACTAATGCAGTAACCTCTGGCAGCCAGGCAGAGACTTGGGCACCACTGTTCTTTTAGGAAATGAATATTTCCTCTCAGTGAAATTCGCTGATCATGAGGCTGAGATTTAGCTCTGGGGATTTGGGGTCTTTGTGCTTAGGGGATGTATGAGTGTGATGATTAAAATGAACATAAGCCAGCGGTGAGGGCTATGACAGAATTGACATGTTCCTAACATTCTCTGCAGAAGCACAAGGACCAGGCAGGGTCTCCAGGCTGTGCACACAGAACTAGATTATTGATTAAAAGATATCTGATCTTTTAACAGGAAACTGACTATGAATGGGGGAGGTGCAAATGAGGTGACTAATTGTCCTTTGTGTTGGACAGACCTCCACTTACCGTATCTTTAGATTCCATCACTATCTCTGTATTTACACTGATTATTAATCACATCAGCATAGTTTGACTGCGGTTCGTGCCCTTGTACATGCACACGAGTTAATGCAAAGATCCCCGATCCCAAGAGCTTACAAATGTTTTTAAGCATATAGTAACAGTGGTACTCTCTGCTACAGGCCATGATTGCAAACAGATGGGAATACACAGTATTTGAATTATATATCCCTTTTTCTATAAGAGCTGCCATTCTGCAAGTCTCTCTGTATCCCTTTCTGCCTTGACTTCCCAGTCCAACTCCAGGGATAGCACTCTGGTAGTTGCAGTTCAGTCACAGCTGAGTGACGAAGGCTGCCAATGAAGTCCTAATGTGAACAATGTCAAATGTTTAATGACCCCACATAAGTGCAAGAGCTTCCCCAAGAAACTTGTGGACCTTGAGACGTAGAGCCACGGGTCTGCTCTCCCTGCCTTAAGTGGTCCTAGAACAGCAAATAATCATTTCCAACAAAACTCGCCCTGGTTGACTTTCACCTTGCACCCACACTAATCCACTACTTTTGGCCCATGTTTGGGAACCTATATAGTAGCTGCTTTTGGAAGCCATTTCCCATTACAATTGCAATAGTGACTTGACAGTATGTGGTGCTTGGTAGATAAGCCAATGAAACATCATTAGGCTTTTTGCTGGGTGCTGTGTAAGTGCAGATACCTTTATGTTGAGGGGTATATATAGACAAAATGCCCATGCCAAAGACCTTGTGATGGTAGGGGCGATACATGGGAAAACATTAAATGAAAAGGAATGATAACAAAGAGCAGAGTATGTTGGGATATATCAAGATGGAGAACGTTTTATGACTGTCTTTATTTCTCCTTTAAATGTGATTTTGGAGACTGTTTAAACACGAGCTCTAAATATATTACAAATATTGATTTTGTACCATGTTTTTGGTAGTTTGTCAGGTTCCTAAATCATGATTTCAAATAACATGGAACAGAAACGAAATGCACCATTTGCAATCAGAGCGTTATCCAAGGTCGTGATACTTTTATAGGAACAGTGGAAATAATCCTCACAATAGTGTGTCAGACCTCATTGCTATTAAGCTGAGCAAGGAATTCTGGGTGCTCTGGGATAAGACAAACTGCAACTGTCTCTGCATCAGCTTGGTGCCTCTACCTGATAGGATGTACCTAATTAGGCCAATAAATCCCTACAGAAAATCAAATATTAATGAAATAATGTAATAGAAAAATGCAGGCATGATTCAAAACCCTTCTTCTCTGCAAAAACAAATTAAAACGATAGCCAACATGTAAGGGAAAATAACACAACTGTCAGTTTATTACCTTCAAATCAGGGAAGGGCAAACTGCGAACCTCCATTTGTTGACAGTGAGAGGATGGATGTTGTAGTTCAGCAAAAGCTGTTGGCGCTACAATCATCCCAGCCATATGATACATAAAAACAAATAAATATTAAATAAGGTCTGTCATACAATTTTTTTTTTTTTGCTCAAATGAATATCCTTTGAATATTATGATAGAGAATAACAGGACAGAATAATTACCAGCAGAATCCAGGGGCCCCCTTGTGGTTCCTGTCTAGGGATTGTTTTTTTCTTCTTCTGAACTTCTTCTGAACTTCTTCTGAAAGGCAGAAGACGCAAGCATGGGTGACACAAGACAGAAAGATGAGTTGAAGAGGGAGAAGCGATACGTACAGTTTAAATACAAGTATACCAGTATACCAGTTCTTTTATATAGTATTTCTGAAGGTTACTTAACACTGTTTAAAGCACTTTCTAACCTACAGCATCCTACCTTATGTGTGCTAATTTAATGCCTTAAATAAACATTTATTTAGTGGGGGCACAGGGGATTTTCCCAGACAGCTCTCATGTTAATGAATAAGGGCTGCCAGCCAAAAGCAGACTGTGGACATTCTGGAAACAGTGAGAGTGTAGGGATTTTGCAAAGTGATGGGAATAAGACCATACTCAGATTACTCATCGTGTAAACAACAGTCAGGGCTGAATGGAACATAGTGTCCCAGACTGAAGAAAATGGAGGTGAAAACCAATTATAGGTTAACACATTGTGAAAAGACATTTGTGCTTACTCGGTATTTGAATCCACAGTGTTTCAAGGACAAAAATATGTTCTCAATCTTTATGTTGCATGCAACTAGGCCCAGCACACTGGCTGAAGAATTGGTTGGCTGTAGCATTGCAGGTAGAATTGGTTGGCTGTAGACTTTCGGGTAGAGTTGGTTGGCTGTAGAGTTGCAGGTAGAGTTGGTTGGCTGTAGAGTTACAGGTAGAGCTGGTTGGCTGTAGAGTGGCAGGTAGAGTTGGTTGGCTGTAGAGTTGCAGGTAGAGTTTGTTGGCTGTAGAGTTGCAGGTAGAGTTGTTAGCTGTATAGTTGCAAGTAGAGTTTGTTGGCTGTAGAGTTAAAGGCAGAGATGGGCAACGATAGGTAAAATGATACCACTTGTTTGCAATGGCTGAGAATAGTTTAGAACATTTTTTTCTTAGGTTCTTCTTATTGGTCCCCTGTAGTGCACCCACCTTCAAAATGAAATATTAAACTAAGAGTACACCCCTAAGAGAAAGTGGTAATTTTATGAAAAATTATTTTACTTTCCCTGCAAATGGACAGATGTAATAGCCAAGCAGATATAGATTTTCTACCTGCCTTCCTTTCAGTTCTTTAACTTCTTCTAAGAACAGCATGATAATGCCTTAGCCTCTCTCCATAGCATCACTCTCATCCATACATTATTATCTTAGCAACCAATTGATCTCCACCAGATTTTCTTCCCCAGTGTATCCTAGCAACAATTCAGAACCCTAATATTATTATATGAATATAGAGTCAAGTACCTTTGTGCTGTAGACAACAAGTTTTAGTACATACACAGCTGTAAGAAAAATGTTGTGAGGAAGAAACTGTATGGAGTGTCACAGGAACATAAAACATGAGAAGAAAATGCTCAGCTGAATATAGTATATTGACGGGTTTCTTTTTTTTTTTTAGATTAGAAGGCTTTCTCTAGATTAAGTAAAAGCAATTCGACAGACATGCCTGGGTTAGACAGATGCACAGAAATCAGATGGATTCTTGTGAAAAGTCAGTCAACCAGGGATCATGACCCAGTCACATTTCATTGCTTTATCCCATCCTTTAGGGGTGTCCACTGTGTAGCCTTCAGCTTTATGGGGTATGTTGTAGGTGCTGTTGCCACAGTTGTTATGGAATGGTTGTCCTTGCCTTCGACCCCGTCAATAAATGTTTTCCTAGCATGATGTTAGTAACATCTCCTTCGCTGAAGATGCCAGGAATGTAATTTTGGCCCTACCAAGTTGTAAGCTTCTGATGCAATACCACTGAAGGTACTGGTTTGATGTACAAGCTAAGAAACCCTACAGTTCTGCACAAGTCCATAAGAAATCTTGGTATTTGTTTTCTGATATTGTTATTATTATACTTTGTTTATTCCGCATAGTTTTCATAGATTAGACATCATCCAAATAGGTCCCTGCAATCTAAGGTCCCTTTCATGCTCACACATACTATGATAAATTTTAATACAGTTGCTGTACATATAAGGCAGGAAACAAGAGTTCCCCCAACAAAATCACACAAGCACAAGTAAAGCTGACTTAAGGTCATATGAGTTATGGTGGAGACTCCACTACAAACATAAACCATTGTTCTGATAAGGTACCTGATAAGAGCAGTGTGAACTGTGCAGAATGTAAGGTTTGTTGTGTATGTAGGGAATATGCATGGGTCACAAGGAATTGCTTCTAAAGAACATGACCTGGATCAGAGCAAGGATTAAGAGAGTATTACCCAAAATCGAGGGCAGCAGGAAATACGAGTAGGCACATGTCTTTGGTGCCAATATTGCATGACCTGCACCTGCTCTATCCAAAACGGTAAAAAGAAGGGTAGTGATGCCACAGTGTTTCCCTCAGCTGTATGAATTATTAAACAGCTATGTAAGTAGGCAGGTAATTGCAAAGACGTCTATGCATTAGTAATACCTTATGTAAACATACATTAAATGTGTGTGTGTATATATATATATATATCTATATATATCTATATATATATATCTATATATATATATATATATATAGTTATTTGATGAGTTTGTTTTGGGATTAATCAGTATTTTGTTATAGTTGGTGAAAGTCAGCAAATGCTGTCAGATCTTGATGTTTCAGTATATTTTTGACCTCTAGTACCTGACCCAACTGAAAAGAGCTGACTCATGATCCCTGCAGAACGCAGCATGGTTTCCTTACTCTCAGAGGAAATGATGGTGATGTTGATAAGATAGGAAGCAGGTAACGGTATATATGGCCACAGTCTTAGTTGCGTATATAGAGTATATAGATCATGCAGTGCTCAGGGCAGATAAGGGTCCATTGATGGCAGGGACTATTTGTCCCTTTTATAGTAAGTAACAGCAAAGGCACAACGGTTATATTGGTAACCATGTATGTAAATAAAACAAGGCTCACAGGGAAAAAAATTATGAAATTGTTTCAGCCCCTCGTCTAACAGTCTCTGAAAAATATTGATCTCATAGACTGTTACAGATGTTCCACGTGGTGATTAAAATTAGGGCAAGCTGCATAGTTTTATGACAAATTCAACACTAAACTAAACTACTAAAGCTGCCCTTATACACCTGTATGGGCAAAATGTAGCTGATCCATACAGGGCTGGACTTGGGGGCCCGTGGCCCACCGGGGCTTCTACCTCAGGACCCCCTTCTTGACCCTGGGTGCTGCTGTCTCAGGGCCTTCCCTCCGTCCCAACGTCACCGCTGTGAGAACGCATATGCATAAGCGCGCACTCGCTCATGCATCTCATCGAGCGCACTGGCACTGGACTCCGCAGGAAGAAAACCAGGGTGCGGATCTGGGCCGGGGGGCCAACTAGAGCCAGGGGCCCACCGGGTTTTTTCCCAGTGTCCCGCCGGCCAGTCCAACCCTGAATCCTTAACCAGAAGTCTCAGTCTCAGATGCTGACTTTAAATGGTTCATGCATGGCTACATATAAGGGTGCATTCACTTCGTAGATGCATTGAGCAAAGTGCAGTTTTGAGTGCAATCACCATGTTTTTTTAGCAAAATGGCCTTAGTGACAGTGAGCTGAATTCTATGCTTACTGCCCTTTTACCATTGTCCAGAAAGGTGCAATTTGGAGGTTGCACTGGGTATATCTGTGAGAGGCCTTAGCTGACTGTGGGCTTGGGAAGAATTTTTTTTTTTTACATTTAGGGATGTGTACAGCTATTTCTATAAATAAAATAATACTCAGGATTTGCAGTTCTAGATATTAATTTTCTGAAAATCCACATGCATTATAAGCATTTTTTAGCACCTGCAATTGACCAGCCATAAAATACAGTGGCCCCATACCCACACATGGTAATGTTTTGGAGCCTTCAAAATAGCATGTAAATATACAGTACATCCTTGTCCTGCCAGCAACACACACTCATGTTGTCAAGAGCCACATTGTATGTAACAGTAGTAAAGGTGCACAATTTTGCGCTGGTTTTCAGGAGGGTCAATTGGAACATTGGATTTGTAGGGGGAAGATTTGCTTTCTACTTTTCCCCCAACAGTTAATGAGACAAATCAGTTTTATATAAGCATGTTTATTACTGCTACCTTCATTTAGTTAGGGAAATGTCAAAATATATTTTTTCTTCACAACAGATGGGTTCTTTTCAGACTCTTCCACTTAAAGCTTTGCAGCAGCATTCATTCCCAGAATTCAGCAGGCACACAAAATTGCCTTGAAGTGGCTCTTGATATTGTTGTGTCTTCCTGAGGACTGGAGCTATTACCCTGTATCTGTCTGAGCACAGTCTGTTTATTGGTTCATATGCAAAAGGTCTGAGCCATTGCTTACTCTGCTGCTTAGACATGAAGAACTCTGGAGCCTAAGCAGGAACTTTCCTCTCTCCTGATGTGTATGGGGGGTGTTGGTTCTGCAGCCCTCCCATCAACTGTAGTTAAAATATGTCATCCAGGGGGGATGCTGGGAGTTGTAGTATACCTAGAGCCTTGCAGATTGGCTGTAAAGTAATAACTGCTAAAATGTGCTCTAGCAACATCAAACTACAGGGCAAGATGAAAGGTAATGTGACCGTATTACGTATTATAAGTTCTATTCTGAGATACTCCTTTGCTATTTCATATGGATGAATGAAAGAAAAGATGAAAGATTGCCAGCCTCAGGGCAGAGGATAAAAGGCTTGTTTCTGGAGACTAACACACTGGAATTATAGTTGGACTCTAAATTAATAAAAGTTATTACACATAGGGAAAAAAATGAAAGCATTGTACAGTTTGCTTTGCTTTTACCATATTGCTCCATACAGAGGGGGGCCCTTGTAAAGCATAATAGTTTTTATAACAATTGGGATACTGCATTTCTTTATGTAACTTGCTAAGGTTTGGCAGTCACACTCAATCTTTTCCAAACTGCAATACTTTTTTTCTTTCTCCAACAAGTTTTGGAGCAGTTTGGGATATCTGAGCTCCATGCCGCCATCCTTCTCCCAACTGGATAATTCTATAAATACCTTTTCTGCACTCCTACCAGATGCATCACTTATTCTGACAGATGTTACCTGTTTCCATAAGCTAATTCCAGAACAATGCAATTCCTGAGTTTCCAGAAAGCAATGCTTTTTTGCAACAAATGTATTTTAGGTTGAGAAAGCACACCGATAGACCATTTATATCCAAAAACTAAATGTGCACGAGAAGGAATTAGAAGGAACATTGTTGATAGCAATGACAGGTAGTCTTTAAAGAGTAGCAACTCTCCATCCCCAAATGCGTATACATACTGCATATACTCGAGTATTAGCCGACCCGAGTATAAGCCGAGGTACCTAATTTTACCTACGAAAACTGGGAAAACTTATTGACTCGAGTATACGCCTAGACACAACTACAGCCCTGTCTCCCAGCAGCGCACATTCCACCAAAGCGACCCCCCCAGCGATCAACCGGACTTCTTTGCAAAGTTGATGGTGTCAGAGAATTGCCAAACGGATTACTGTGTGCATTGTCCCACTGTCCCACTACCATGTGCAGTGTATTGCCATCACTGTTATTCTTTCATATAACCAACAGAGGGCGCAATGTGATATTACAGTCAATGTTAATCTTTCATATAACCAACAGAGGGCGCACTGTTATTCTTTCATATAACCAACAGATGGCGCTGTGTGATATTGCAGTCACTGTTATTCTTTCATATAACCAACAGATGGCGCTGTGTGATATTGCAGTCACTGTTATTCTTTCATATAACCAACAGATGGTGCTGTGTGATATTGCAGTCACTGTTATTCTTTCATATAACCAACAGGGGGCAGACTGTTATTCTTTCATATAACCAACAGAGGGCACACTGTTATTCTTTCATATAACCAACAGAGGGCGCTGTGTGATATTGCAGTCTCTCCCCAAGCGAACTGTTGGTATAGGAATGATTAAAAGTGACTGCAATCTCAGCTACTGCCCGCTGACTCGAGTATAAGCCAAGGTACACTTTTTCAGCACATTTTGGATGCTGAAAAACTCGGCTTATACTTGAGTATATACGGTATATATTTATTTAAACAGTGCTACTTGTATCCCCAGTTTTGGGATGGTTACAGCATCCCTATGAAGCAGGTTCTTCAAGTTTTCTACTAAAGTGTCCCTAATATCTGTAAATATTTTGGTATCGGTCTTTTTCATCCACACCTAGAATTTGCTGATGTACTGTCTTCCTGTAGGTAAACACTATCCATTGGTCACTGTGTTATTAAAGGGAAACTGTCATGGGAAAAAAAAAAAATTTCAAAATGAATCAGGTAATAGTGCTGCTCCAGCAGAATTCGGCACTGAAATCCATTTCTCAAAAGAGGAAACAGATTTTTTTATATTCAATTTTGAAATTTGACATGGGGCTAGACATTTTGTAAATTTCCCAGCTGCCCCAAGTCATGTGACTTGTGCTCTGATAAACTTCAATCACTCTTTACTGCTGTACTGCAAGGTGGAGGGATATCACTCCCTCCCTTTCCCCCCCGCATTAGCCAAACAAAAGAACAATGGGAAGGTAACCAAATAACAGCTCCCTAACACAAGATAACAGCTGCCTAAGATCTAAGTACAGCACTTAATAGTAAAAACCCATGTCCCACTGAGACACATTCAGTTACATTGAGAAGGAAAAACAGCAGCCTGCCAGAAAGCATTTCTCTCCTAAAGTGCAGGCACAAGTCACATGACATGGGGCAGCTGGGAAATTGACAAAATGTCTAGCCCCATGTCAGATTTCAAAATTGAATATAAAAAAAATCTGTTTGCTCTTTTGAGAAATGGATTTCAGTGCAGAATTCTGCTGGAGCAGCACTATTAACTGATTCATTTTGAAAATTTTTTTTTTTTCCCATGACAGTATCCCTTTAATGAACCTTGTTCAGCCAGTGTGATAACTGTAAGGCCCTAGCCTATTAAATATGGAGACAAGTTACATAATATGGGGCTACTACTAGCACTGGACTTGCCATACATGTGTGTAACATTCAAGCTTCTGCCATCTTGATTCTTGACTCCAGAGAGATAACTGCCTATTTCTGGAGAGGCAATAACATTCCTCCAGGAGACTTCTCTATTCCCAGTGGTTACTATTTGGTGTATCTTCAGTCCCCCCTCCATTCTCTTAAACCACTCCAGACCTGTTGCTGCTTTGTTCATACCAAAAATAAATATCAACTTGATTCTTACATGCCTGTTGGGAAGTTTGGTCTTTTGAGTGCCTACTCAACTATTATGTAGATGGATCCCCTCTCTTAGCTGAAAGTACTCTTTTATTTTATGGTGTTATTTGACTTTCATTTCGACCCTAAGTAGGGATACCAAATTCATTACACTGTAAAGCAACCCCCTTCATTCTACATTTGGCTCCTCTGTGCAGCAGCTGGCATTGAGAAATTTGTCCTGAGCATGCACAGAGTAGTATCCAGTGAGAATGCACAGGAGTAAAACTGAGTATATACAATGCATCAATGAAGGGTAGAGCTCAAAACTTGTAAGAGACATGCTAAGATATATCACGACACAGATGGTCAGAATTTATAGTTAACAGAAATTCTCTGCATAAGCCCTGTGCTCTGAAAGGACTCCTAGTCAAAACAGCTGTCATGGAAAAACATGTTTTTTCAAAACACATCAGTTAATAGTGCTGCTCCAGCAGAATTCTGCACTGAAATCCAGTTCTCAAAAGAGCAAACAGATTTTTTTTATATTTAATTTTGAACTCTGACATTGGGCTAGACATTTTGTCAGTTTCTCAGCTGCCCCAGTCATGTGACTTGTGCCTGCACTTTATGATGGAATTACTTTCTGGCAGGCTGTTATTTTTCCTACTTAAAGGGAAACTGTCATGGGTAAAAAAAATATTTTCAAAATGAATCAGTTATTAGTGCTGCTCCAGCAGAATTCTGCACTGAAATCCATTTCTCAAAAGAGCAAACAGATTTTTTTATATTCAATTTTGAAATCTGACATGGGGCTAGACATTTTGTCAATTTCCCAGCTGCCCCTGGTCATGTGACTTGTGCCTGCACTTTAGGAGAGATATGCTTTCTGGCAGGCTGCTGTTTTTCCTTCTCAATGTAACTGAATGTGTCTCAGTGGGACATGGGTTTTTACTATTGAGTGTTGTTCTTAGATCTACCAGACAGTTGTTATCTTGTGTTAGGGAGCTGATATCTGGTTACCTTCCTATTGTTGTTTTGTTTGGCTGCTGGGGGGGGGGAAGGGAGGGGGTGATATCACTCCAACTTCCAGTACAGCAGTAAAGAGTGATTGAAGTTTATCAGAGCACAAGTCACATGACTGGAGGCAGCTGGGAAATTGACAATATGTCTAGCCCCATGTCAGATTTCAAAATTGAATATAACAAAATCTGTTTGCTCTTTTGAATAATTTAAATGATTAACTGATGTTTTTTGAAAAAAACATGTTTTCCCATGAAAATATCCCTTTAAATGTAGTTTCCCTTACTTTAGACTTCCCCTTTAAAAAAATGTTGGGATCGTGCATGAATACTTCAGTTTGTATTAAGGACTAACACTATTTATATCTCTACTCAGCTACAGAGATGCCTATTAACTACTGATTGACCAAAGCAAATGGGAACTTTCATGCAGATTTGCAGCCCTGTAATTAACATAAATGCATAGTAATTATGCTGCTGGTTAATGAGTTGCTTGCTAGGTTATTACTGGAAGATGAGAAGCTACAGATTAATCAGGTCCCATTGATTCTCCACAGACAGATTAATAAAGTGTTTGTGAAGACAAGGGGCTCGTAGGAACATCCTTCACTTGTGTTGTCACGTGTGCTGCGGAAGAGATGGAATAAGGGAAAATGCATAGGAAATGATTATCTAAAGCTGTCGCAGCAGTTATGTTGAGAGGCTATTAAAGCAATAGAAGTGTAATTGAGAGATTATGTAATTTTTGAAAGGTGTTCTTTTGAGAGAGAGAGAGGGAGTTTATAGAAATGGCAAAAGGAGGTGAACGGAAGAAAGGAGAGATGGCATATGTGAGCTAATCATCCAGTCCATTGTATCCTTTAGAGCAAAATGATGAAAACCAGAAAATGGCTCGCTGCCATCCTTGGCCATATTCAGATTTAAACATTAAAACTCTCATTGAACAACAAATTCTAACAGGCAACAGGCAATTTACCTGTAGAACCTTATATGAACATATTTTGTTTTATTTTGGTGTTTTGGTTTATATGACACTTGTGGCTGGCAGATATAGAAGTATATGCCGCTGACTTTGTTTTGAGCCTAAACATCTGAGGAAAGGATTAACCTATGTACATGTAAACATGAGGGTGTTCTATTTTTCAAGCGCTTCAAGAAAACTGAGATTTTCCCTCAGATAACACCAAGAAAACCCAGCGCTGAGACATGAAGAACAAAATATAAAAAATAAAAAAGGGGACTGTATCTCATCTACACGGGCAAGAAAGAATTTTAGAAGAGTTGACTACCCAGAGTTAATGCCCAGAACAGCTCCCTCTTTGGTGGAAACTTACTTGAAGTCCATGAGGGGTTTGGAAGCCATAAAAATCTAATTTTGTTCTTCCAGTATGAAAAAAAATGAAGAAATGAATGAAGAGGAGAAAATCCTCTCAAACCGTATAAAGTAACTTCTCAAACGCTGGGCCATAGTGCCCTTATTCTTGATAAAGAGCACTTTTGAGACATTTTGGAGTTGAGAGGTTTTAACGTTTCCTAAAGTGGAACATTTTGTTAAGACATTAGTTATTTTTTCAAGGAGGCTGCAGGATTGGAGCGCTTTATTTAAAAAATAAAAAAAAATCCCTCTTTTGTTTTCCTGCTGTCAGAGTTGGACAGATACTCCTGAGGTTTTTGGGTGAAACTGTCTACTAATTTACAACAGTGTGAGTTAACCAATCCACCTTCCAGAGTGGTTACTACATGCTGATTTCTTTAGTTGCAATAGTAAGAAGCACACTTTTCCCTCTATCTTGTAGATAGTCTTGTTAGAGTATTTGTCACCAGATACAGGTACTGCAGTTGCTTCATTGTTCAAGAAGTAAATCATTTTTAACATTTGGGTTATTTGGATAACATGGAGCCTATGAGAGATGGCCTTTCCATAATTCAGAGGTTTCTGGATAATCGGTTTCCGGGTAATGGAGCCAATACTTGTACGGTCATGCCTACTGAATATTTCTTGTGTCCTTTAGTTATCAGGTGATCTGGTAACCTATTGTGCTCCAGTAGGGTCTGCAGTAAGATGTTAAACTAAAGCTGCCCATAGATGTTGAGATTTTTAAAAGATCCGATCCTCATCGTGAGACCACGATTTCTCAGAACGATCGTACGAATTGCCATCAACTAAAAAGACCAATTTGCCAGGAAAACAAAGGGGAGCTGCCTGCTTGGCCCTGCAAACATAGATAGATTGCACTGGGACCGACAAAGATTTTTTGACCTGGCCGATCGATTTCCTGACAGATGTCGGCCGAAAAATCGCAAAATGTACGATCGTTCGAATCCCACTAACCGCACGATAATTTCGAAGGATTGGTCAGACTTCCCTAAAAGAAGAAACGTCGCGTCTATGGGGAGCTAAAGAGATAGTTTGGGTTAGTTATGTTAGATTAGATTTTGCTGTGGTTGCAGTTTAAAATGGGCCTCAGCCTGTAACCAATAGGAACATCATAAGTTTGGACTTTCTATCAGAGATGGAGAATGTTTGGCCTTTCAGGTGAACAGCGTCTTTATTCTTTTCACCTTTGCGTGGCTACATCTGGATTCCAATGGATTCCAATGCATCTCATGCGTTAGAGCCCACATTTCCATGCCTAGGTGCTTTAGCAAGGGGTATTAGCTATATATATATATATATATATATATATATATATATATATATATATATATATATATATATATATATATATATATATATATATATATTGAATAAAGTACCACCTCTTGTAAAATATAAGGATGTTATAAGTTACAGAGGAGTTCCATGACCATATAAAAACACTAGGCCACAGGTCATGGAACTCCGAGGTTACAAAGGAAAAGGCTTGCACTCGGAAGTCTAACAAAAAATTAGAAGTGTTTATTAGTTGTTCTTTTTGATCTAATAAACACTTCTAATTTTTTTTAAGACCTGCGAGTGCAAGCCTTTTCCTTTTTTCTACCTCTACCCTTTTGGGGTTACTGCACCCAGGCAACGTTCACCGTTTAGCGAGTTGTGCTGGCTTCCAGAGTGTGTGTATATATATATATATATATATATATATATATATATATATATAGTGAATAAAGTAGCCCCTTTTGTAAAATATAGGGATATTATAAGTTACCGAGGAGTTTCATGACCATATAAAAACACGAGGCCGAAGGCCGAGTGTTTTTATACAGGTCATGGAACTCCGAGGTAACTTCTAATATCCTCATATTTTACAACTGGGGGTACTTTATTTATTATAATACACAAATTTCAATGAGTCATGTGACAGAAATGACATCAGAACTCACCGTTTATAACTGATGACATCAGAACTCACCGTTTATAAGGATATAATTTACAGGATATTCATGGCTTTTGTGTATTATATATATACACACACACACTTACTCCATATCCTGGCAAAACCTAATTGCCATGTGAAAAAGGTCTGTTAATGGGATTGGTGATACCTTTACACAGAAGACTGATAGACACCTATATCCTAAACATAAGATGATATGCTGTGGTTGGCATGCAGATGTATGTGGGTGAGTGTGCAGAATGTGACAGAAAGCAGAAGATGGCTACAAGGGGATGCTTAGAGCTAGTGTACTGTAACAGCTGTAATACTAATGGTTTACACCTTTTCCCAAAAAGTAAAACTGTAATCTGGCAGATGTAGTTGGCCTGAGCTCTCCTTGTACAGGGAAGCATCTCCAAACATACTTCTTAAGATCAGGCCCCTCATGGGTTGACCATATGGATATTGTTTACCTCCCATTGATTCCAATATAATGGGGATATTCACGAAAAGCAGAGCCCAGAAGTGGTGAGTGTCATGAAAATGACCTAACAGAAGCATGTAAAAACACCGGCGACTAACCACGTGCCAATTTCCAATTTATCTTGTAAAGTCCAAGGGTAGAACAAATCTTTCTATACAAAACAAAAAGGCAGTTCTGGAGTCCCACACAAATCCACTTAAAAAGATGTATTGGAGCCTGAGTGATGGGATTATCTTTCCCTAATGGTTTTGCCTATTGTTTTTCTGGTGGTATGCACAGACATGTTGGAGCCACTGGGGTATCAGAACTTAATCTCATTTCTTTATAGAAACTCAAGTTTTTATTTAGAAAGAGATCAAATCATTAGTAGTGTAACTATGTAACTATGTAAACTGGGGTATATCTGTTATCTTTAGGTGGCCATACATTATAAGATAAACTAGTTTGGCGAGGTTGCCAGATAAGCGGATTTTTCCTCTCATATGCCATTCAAAGGCAGGCAATATTGGACTCCGACGATAGTTTGCCCTAGGGCCAAATAATTAGATTACAATGATGGAAATAGGCGCCGAGACGAGGACCACATCATGGGACTGATGTGGTCCTCAATCCGATGGGAGAAACTGAAAATGCATGATTGACATTTGGCAGATTTTTGCCAATATATCAGTCGAGGAGGTCCACTGAAGGACCCAAATCGACATCTTAAATCTGCCCGTGTATGGCCAACTATAGCCCTGCCATGCCTGTGTATAGAGGTAATGGTCCAGACCTGGCATGTTTGAGACCTTATTCCATGTTACTGTTTGGCGTATAGCAGTACTGGTATATCTCCCAACATTTTGGAAATAGAAACAGGGACAAAAAGATTTGGCAAAATGTTTTGACCACGCCCATTTGTGTGGCCACACCCCCTAGGGGGGTCTACATGGGGTGGGGAGTAGGGTTTTTTTGGCAAAGGGTTTGTTTATCCTTTAAGCTGCAAGTCAGTTTCCCCAAGAGACCTGCTTATCTTAAATTGTTACAAAAGTATCTATTGTGGGCTCTGCCAAAAAACAATTAAGTTAGAAACTTTGTATCTTTTTCTGGCCTTCAGTGCAGGAGATCAAATACAAAGTTGGGACATTTCAGTAACAGACCCAGGACTGCAGCTTGAGATGTCAAAATCGGAACTGTCCTGCAAAAAATGGGACAGTTGGGAGGTATGTACTGGATCATAAACTTCACAATGGCATCCAATAATAATGAGTTGTACAGCAAGGAGACTAAGCAAGTTTTAAAAGCCCATCGTGCATGGGGGCAGGGCTGGTTCTTGGTTTATTAAGAGGATTTAATTAGGCTAATCTGTGCTGAGGGCATTCAGCAAACTAAAAGTGACACCTTCCTCATCTTTCTACACATAAGTATTTAAGATGTAGTAGAATATGGGTTCATAAATATATAAATAAATTTTTTGCTCATTGCTCTTTTCTTGGGAGATGTAAATACCAGCTTTGTGCAAAATATGTTAAAGGTCGGATGTAAATATGTGTACTAAAGGTATCCTACCTTAATCCACACTGTTGCATGCCATGTTTTTCAGTAGGCTGCGTTTGTCCTTTACATCCCGTGTGCCCTTGTCTGTCAGAAGCTGAAAAGCCATTAGAAAGAGATCAGGGAAACTGACTGTATTGGGCCTCTAGAAACAGCATTTGCAGTCCCATAAATCACCATTCCTGTCCTGTCCTGGGGAAGAGGCTTACAAGCAGCAGAATAGACTTTTCATACAACAGCCACATAAGTGTCACTGTAACACATAATATTGTGGACAGCTTCACATTGCCATGGGCAAGTTGTTTGTGGGTGGGGGAGGGAACAGACTAGTTTCTGTGGCCCAGATTAGGGTTACTAGGCTTCATCTTTAATACAGGATATTTATGAGGTATACACTAGCCAGGGCTCATACACTCAATGCAAGTTTCCCACCTTTTATAGAGCTAATGCAGCTGCAGTATGGACAGTAACAGTGTAGCTGTGTCATTTATTATGCTGTGATTAATGTGCAAAACAGTGTGCTTACCAGAGCTCTCCTCTTTGATGCTCATATTTGCTTAGTCAAAGAGACCGCTCTATGAACATTTCAGGATTACTCCTGCATGCGGGTGAGGAAATATGATGGTTGTAATGAAATTAGAATTTAATAATACTCTGGCCGGATGGATCTTCAACTTCCCCCCTCGTTCTTCTCATCTCCGGGCACTGTGTGACCTTAATTCATGGAAACTCCTGTGCATAAGTGGTGAAGTCCTTACCTAGCAAATGGGCTAGCACCAGGCTAATTGAATAATAATGGCTATATAGACCCGTAAAATGACAAGAGGGTGGTTTTTGGGGAGACACAAGGCACTGGAGGCATCCCTTGATGAAGCAGGGTGCAAGCTAACACTGGCCATTCTTGGTGTAGCCATAGGCAGGTCTCTATACAGGATATTGGTAAGGATTGGCAAGCCTTCATACATGTACTAATAATCAGAAACACAGCACTACCCCGCTGAATAGCTATTGAACAGGTGGGTAGTCATTGTAAGTATATTATTCAGCCATAATGAAATGATATAGTTTGGATGTTGTAACTCTCCCACTCTCCTCCTTATTTCTCCTGTGGTCTGACAAGGTCATAATGGTTTAAACAATGTATAAAGAGAATAATGAAACCTGTATTTTTAATGATAGGCTTTCAAATGACTCAGTTCAAAAGTAAGTTTACATCAGTTATACAGGCTAATGAAATTATCTTCAGAATCTTGTGATTACATAAAATAAAGACTTCACTGGAATAAGTAGCAGAACACATGGGGATTATTTACTAAGATGGAGAAAGCACATGGAAGCAACATTTTAGCACGTTGGCTTCTTGGTCACTAATTCATGAGCCCCAATTAGTGCGCTGAAGGCCGGCAAATGGACTGGCTGAGTGAGGTGAGATGCAGCTGAGCCTTTGCACTTCCATTTATTTGATGCTGACAGTTCTTTAAAGCAAAGATCTATTTGGAAAGTTTACTTATTCGTCAATGTTGCCATACTGTCTACCTGTCAGTGCAGGCAATAATCAGAACATTCCAGGTGAGCTTGTTCTTCTATTCAATCTCCTACAATAAAATGGCAAGATGGTGCCTGGCGCCTAAAGAGCCTTGGGGAGAGAACTTTCTATGTGTTCTCCATGGATAGATACTTTATAATTTTTTCCATAATCAATAATAAGTATCCATTGGAGACAGTTCCTGGTAATTTGCTTTAGAAGTCTTTTCCGTTCCACATAGGTCATCACCCTTAGGCTGTCATCTATAGGCTGGATGAATGGCAGTTCATATAGGAACAGCACATATCATAAAATTATTAAACCGCAGCTGCACTAAAGTCAGTTGGTTCCATTGAGTCAACAGGAAGGAGTAATAACACCTTTGGACATTTCCATAGTTTGGGAACCTGTGTCCAACATGTCAGGTCTGGAACCCATGATAACCAACCTTGTCTTACATTTTCCAATAGCAATTACCTAAGTGATAAACTGTCCCTGTAGAACAGGGGCTCCTAACCTTTTTTACTGGTGAGCCACATTCAAATGCAAAAATAGTTGGGGAGCAACACAAGCATGAAAAACTGTCCCTGGTGTGCCATGTAAGGGCTTTAATGGGCTATTGGTAGCCTTTATGTGGACTGACAGCCTACATGATGCTCTACATGACAGTACACCTGAATATTATGTTATTAAAACTTGCCTCCAAGCCAGGAATTCAAAAATAAGCAATTACTTTGAGGCCACTGAGAGCAACATCCAAGAGGTTGGTAAGCAACTTGTTGCTCGCGAGCCACTGGTTGGGGATCACTGCTGTAGAGCAACTGGTTGAACTGTGTAATGGTGACACTTGTCTGTAAGATATACACAGTGTCGTGGAAATTCTGTGAGCTTGATAACACAGCAATTAGCTTCTCTCCTTAGAGAATAGGAAACCTTTCTGTTGCTACTACCCAGTGGGCCCCTCTGTCAACACTGCTCTTTACACTGTATAACAGCATCAGATGGTTATAGCCTGTGTTAGTACTAGAGGTTGTAGATGGAGGTGCTTCAATGGATTGCAACCCTATGAGGAGCTCATTATATAGGCATTTTAACAAATATAAATTGTGGCGAAAGAGGTTTTGCTACTTTGCATTTTAGTGGCTGCGTTGTATATACAAGCACATTGTAGAGGTATGGCATATGGCTGCCTTTGGAGTATAGTGTTGTCCTTTAGCTGCGATAAATAATAGAGTTCTTTGAAGAATGTTGTGAATCGTGATGTTCTCTTGTGATGTTTCCTCAAATTGCCCTAAAAAAGCTCAGACTGTTACTAACTGTCCCTCACTTTGCCAACAGTTCCTTCTGAACATTGACACCACTTCACTAATGAATTATTTCTTGATGCTGCCATAATGCCTTCCATTCTGCATGACTTCCCCCATTCCCTCTTTCCTAAGACAAATGCTTTACTGTTGAATATTTTCTATATACATGAAGATATACCCTAGCATCCATTCACTCTTTTGCTCTAAGCAACGCATCAATGAGTTTTCACTGAATCCTTCCTATTTGTTAGCGCTTCTGCCATGTGTGCTGAGACGTGGGTATTAAGTTGAATCACTGGACTTTATAGAGGGATTTGAATATATTGAGGGGTGGGCAGCAAATTGCAAATGAGTTTTGATTAATGAAAAATTATTAGTCATGGGCAAATCTGACCTGTTTCACTTCATCAGAAATTCACAAAACCGCAACAAATTTGCAAAGGTACTGAAGTCTATGGGTGACCTTTTATTTTGTTTGACAGGTGACAATTTTTTCACCCATTGGAGTCTATTGGAGTCTTTTTCGCAGCAAAACCTGACAAAAAATGTTGTTCGTCACTAAAAATGATATATCTGGGCAAAAACAACCGGAATGCTAGTTATACAAATGTTATTGTGATAGGGAGTTGGGGTTTATTGTGGACAACTGAATTGAAGCTCTAGGCATAGTTTGCTAAAGCTACTTGTATATACTATTGTGAGTACTATTTTACCTATTGAGAGATCCCTGTTAGGGCCTCACCTTGAGTATGCAGCACAGGTAGTGGGTGCTAGCTAGGAGAAGGAAAGGCAACATTAAAGGAGAACTAAAGCTTAACAAAAAAGTAGGCTAGAAATGTTGTACATTATGTTTTGTGCTTCTGTACCAGCCCAAGGCAACCACAGCCCTTTAGCAGTAAAGATCTGTGTCTCCAAAGATGCCCCAGTAGCTCCCCATATTCTTTTCTGCTGATTCACTGCACATGCTCTGTGCTGCTATCACTTACTGAGCTTAGGGACCCACTCACAATATACAGTACACATAGATTATAAATGTCACAATATAAGGCTGATTAGTAATTAATATAGATAATTACTACATGGCAGCACAGAAACCAGAGCAATTAGCATCAGAATTTAATAATCAGCCCGGTAGCACCAGCTTACAGACAAACTTCATTTTCTGCTTCATAATTTGCAACGACCCCTAAGCTTAGCTTCTCAACAGCTGCTCAGAGCCCACTGAGTGTCACAGACACTTTCCAAGATGGTGACCCCCTGTGACAAGTTTGAAGTCCTGGATCATTGCTGCTATTGACAAGCTGAAACTTTAGGCTGGTGCAATAAGTTCAGGATATTAAATATGGCATTTATAACCGTATTCATTTGTAGGGTTTAGTTCTCTTTTAAGGAAAGAATAGCTGTATTGGTCATAGTTCCTTTCTGTGCTATACCATCAGGGGGAGCCACCTTACCTTAACAGATGTCCCTGTGTGGGGGTACTGGTACAATGCAAAGGCTGGAGGATAAGGTAACATAATATCTAATAATAAAATTGTATAATAGTAATAGCCTGTGCAACTGTTGACATATTTCATCAAATGGGTTGCAGTGACCTCAGTAGTAACACCATGGAGGCCCACTGTTCCTCCGTAGCTTTATGGATTTTGACAACATGGTTTCTACGCTGTCGAGATCCATACGACAGCCTCCTCTGTCAGCGTGCCTGGTGGGGGCGATCTCAGTGAGTCACCCAGACTGGAAAGGTTGACATCTCTGCATGTGTTAGTGAATAATACAGCTTTCTGTGCTACACAGTGAACGTGTTTTAGCATTTGTCCCTTTAAGAAGGTGTTTAAGGAGGTTCATCTTGGTGGGGAATATGCAAACACAGCAGTGTTTCTTCAAGTGGCAAATGAATTACTTTCAGGCTGTTTTCTGAGCGGGCATTTATGTACATGTGCTCTATGGGCCAGTGATGCCAAACACTGAGCTGGTTAATGGGCCCCAAATTGTATTGGTACAAAAATTGGAGGAGGGTACTAGATCTGCTTTACATTTGCACATGCCTTGTACTCATACCATCTTAAATAATATGCACCCTGCAATAGGCTCTGGCAGTTCTTGTGTGCAGGGCAATGACAGCACATTCTAAATCATTTCATGCACACTCTAAAGACACATGTAAGTACAGTACATAGATATGGAGAATTATGTTTAGCTAGTCAAATTGGGTAGATAGATTAATATTTGAATAGATAGATAGATAGATAGAAATATATAGATAGACAGAGAGACAGACACATAGATAAAAAGATATATATATATATATATATATATATATATATATATATATATATATATATATATAAAAATAGATAGATAGATGACATATGGGTGGATAATAGATATATATATAGAGAGAGAGAGAGACACGAAAGAAAGATAGATAGACATGAAAGAAAGATAGATAAATAGACAGAAAGATAGAAAGATAGATATGGAAATAGATAGATAGATGACAGATGGGTGATAACTAGATATACAGATAGATAGATAGATAATAGAAAGATAGATAGATAGATAGATAGACAGATGATAGAGGGATAAAAAGATAGATAGATAGATAGACGGACGGACGGACGGACGGACGGACGGACAGACAGACAATTTATAGATAGAGAGATAGCTAGGTGATAGATAAATAGATAGATAGATAGATAGATATTAATATGGGAGAATTCTTTTTGTGCAAACAATTTACCTATTCTGGGTATCAGAGCTTATATTTATAATTGCATGGAAGAGTCATGTTCTTCAGTGTAGGGGGGTGTATCAGAAAGTAGATGCCCCCTAATGCAGAGTGTGAGCAACCTTCAAGAAAAATGTGTATCTTCTTTTCACGCAAATTAATTAAGTTCATTAATTCTGTTTATAACCTGTAAAACATTTCTCCTCTCCCCTCAGGAAAAAAAAATACTGTAGTTTATTATGGTGGCATGACAAGTGATTCACATTACAGCATGTTCAGTCCTTTAAGGGGATTCTTCTTTACTCCGTCTACTATGACTTCGAGATTAGGGAGCTGTGGAAATGTCATCTTTTCTTCTTGGATACAGTACAGTCTTTTAGGCAATGATTGTGGGTCTTGTTCTACTCAAAAAGCTTTGTATGTGCCGTTGCCCAAGGGGTAGCTACCTACTTATTTAACTTTGCGGTGGATTTTCATGCATGACAGTGAAAGTGTTTGTGGATTACAGTGTTCCCTGTCAGTCTGTACCCACAGGTGTGAGCAGAAGATATAATCAACAATCAAGACCATCTTTTTACTGCTTTCAGCTCTGATATCCATTCATGTGGGTACAGAGCCATGGGGCAAAGTTAAATCAATTAACACCTCCAACGCTCTACAGGGAAATGCAAAGAAATCCACCTTGCGTCTAAACACACACATATGGATATGTCCCCCTTAGAGCAGGGCTCCCCAATCTTTTTCACCCGTGAACAACATTCAGATTTAAAAAGAGTTGGGGAGCAACACAAGCACAGAAAATTTTCCTGGGTGGTGCCAAATAAGGGTTGTGATTGGCTATTGGTAGCCCCTATGTGGACTGGCAGCCTACAGGAGGCTCTGTTTGGCAGTACATCTGGTTTTTATACAACCAAAACTTGACTCCAAACCTGAAATTCAAAAATAAGCTCCTGCTTTGAGGCCACTGAGAGCAACATCCAAGGGGTTGGAGAACAACATTTTGCTCATGAGCAACTGGTTGGTGATCACTGCCTTAGAGTGACAATAAAGCTGGGACATGCTGCCGTCAGGTTCATGTAACCAGCACAGATTTGTTATACCAGGTGAGAAGCGTAATAAGCCTCATACTGCAGGTACAAGGTGCAAACTGTACTGTGTCAGGCAACAGGGAAAGCAATAATTATCGTCTACGTAAGATCCACACTCCATTAGAGAGGGGAGAAAGACGTATGTAATGGTTTATTTCATAAAAATGCCATTGTATTCTGCAGGGAATTCTGACTCTGGAATTCCATTTTCATGTTTGAATGGCCTCTGGCCTCTTTAGCATACCTCCCAACATTTTGGAAATAAAAAGAGGGACAAAAAAGTTGGTGGTGAAATTTTTGGCCATGCCCATTTTTGTGGTCACACCCCCTAATTACCATGTTAATTTTACAAAATTCCGCAGGTTATAAAAGTTTGAACATATTTCTGTATTTTTCAGTTATTAGTTTTGCTAATGAAGGTGAATTGCCCTTTAAGCTGTGAGTCTAACTTTTCCCAAGGGACCTGTTATCTTATATTTTTACAATTACTTAGTTGCTTATCTAGATGCATTTGAATTGTTACAAATGTATCTTATATTCTGTTGTGGCTGTTGTGTGCTCTCTGCCAATAGCCAATTAAGTTAGAAACTTTGTTTCTTTTTCTGGCTGTTCAGTGCAGAGAAAAACAGGACTTTCCAGTACAGATGAGGGACTGCAGGTTGAGCTGTCAAAAGAGGGACTGTCCCTCTAAAAAAGGGACAGTTGGGAGGTATGCTTTAGATCAGTGATCCCCAACCAATAGCTCGTGAGCAACATGTTGCTCTCCAACCCTTGGATGTTGCTCCCAGTGGTCTCAAAGCAGGAGTTTATTTTTGAATTCCAGGCTTGGAGGCAAGTTTTGGTTGTATAAAAACCAGGTGTACTGCCAAACAGAGCCTCAGTGTAGGTTGACAATCCACATAGGGTCTTCCAAATGTTCAATCACAGCACTTATTTAGCACCCCAAGAACATTTTTCATGCTAGTGTTGTCCTCAACTCTTTTTACTTCTGAATGTTGCTCACGGGTTCAAATGGTTGGGGATCCCTGCTTTAGATCTTTAGTATAATGTGTATTCAGGGGTTTGTACATTAAAATAGTTGTGGTCTCCTTACATACTTTGATCTCACCTTGGTACAAACTATCTGAATCAGTGTAACTATAGAGGAAGCAGGCCCTGTGGTTGCAGGGGGGCCCAGGGGAAATTGATCACACAATCAAATTCCTCTATAGACACTTAAATTCTGGAAAATGTGAGTACATGGGCGGGATGTAGAGTGGGGTTTTTTTTTCAAAGGGACCTCCACCCAAAAACGTATTTGCATAATGAAAGAAAACCTAAGCAAGTTTGCAACATGCAATGATGTTCTATAAATGTATTTGCAATTAAAAGCCATGCTTGTCTATCCCTCTGATAAATCTGAAACAGTGAGACAGAAGTCAGTTCTCCTCCAGGTCTTTTAGACCAGCTGCTGCTGCTACAGTGTTTCAGCAGTCAGAACCACCAGTGCAGAGACTACAGCTTATAAACAGCCATGCAGATACTGCTTTCAAACACAATTACATTTACAAATATACTTAAAGCTGCAGATTTTCTCAAAATTAATGGATGCTTGTAAGCTGCTTAGGACTATATTTTAATTGATGCAAAAAAAACAACCATGTTTTTGGGTGGAAGACCCCTTTAATCCTTATCTGGAAACAGCACTAAGAGGGCAATCCTTTGCATTTTGTTTCTTGTCCCTTGTACTTGATCCTAACTAAGATAAAATCAATCTTTACTGGAAGCAAAACAACCCTATATGCTTTATTATAATATTTATGGCATGGAGATCCAAATTATGGAAAGACCCTTTATCCAGAAAATCCCAGAGCATTCTGTATATAGGGTTGCCACCCGGCCGTTATTACTGGCCAAGACGTTAAAACACCTGCCAAGGCCAGGGCCAGTATTACAAATTTACCGGCAATGTAGTTTACGGTAAATTTATACTACAACAAAAGCCCTTGGCCATCAGCTGGAAACATACCTTTTCTCCGTCTTCTGGCCATTGCCTAATATCCCCCGCCCCTTTTGCATCATGGCGCCCCAGTTCCACCCCCTTTTGCATCACGGACCGCCTCTTTTGTTCCCTCTTCACCACTGGCCTGTAAAATATTTCTGAAAAAGTGGCAACCCTATTTGTATTAAACCTGTACTCCAAGGGGGCCCAGGCCAGAGGATGGACCTTCAAGAGAGACTTCAACTAAAAACACAGATTTCTGCGGGACAGATTTTCACAGCTCATCCCCTGGTCTTTCTCGCTGATCTCCTGCACTGATGTCAGAAAAAGATATAAAGTTACTGAACTTAATTTAAAAAGTTTTTTAGTAGAGAGGCCAGAATATTCAGATATTGCACTTAAATACATTTGTAACAATTTTAAGATAAGCAAAGATATAATTGTAACTATTAAAGATAGGCCAGTCTCTTGGGAGAACTGAAACAGTTTAAAGGAGAAGGAAAGGTTAAAACTAAGTAAGCATTATCAGAAAGGTCCACCTAAATATACCAGTAAACCCTCAAAGTAGTGCTGCTCTGAGTCACAATAAACAGTATTTCTTTCCTTCTATTGTGTACACATGGGCTTCTGTATTAGACTTCCTGCCTTCATCCTAAACCTCCTTGCCCCGGGCGTGAGCATGCTCAGTTTGCTCCTCTTCCACCCTCCCTTCTCTGCTGTAATCTGAGCCCAGAGCTATAAGTGAGCCAGGAGAGACTCAGGCAGGAAGTGATGTCACACCAAGATAATACTGCAGCTGCTATCGTAAACAAACAAAGAGTTTCTAGAGCTTTTTACTCAGGTATGGTAAAACATTCTACAGAATAAATATAGCATTCTAGCTTGCACTATTGCAGCTAATCTATTGACAATAAAATCCCTCTGTAGCTTTCCTTTAAATGGCAATTTCACCTAAACTGCCCTAAAACTCCCAGAAATGTGTTCAAACTTTCATAACCTGCCAAATTTTGTAAACTAGACATGGTAATAAAGGGTGTGGCCATAAATGGATATGGTCAAAAAAATGTCTCTGCACCTAGCACGATAGATCTTTTTTTTCAATTTTTTTAAATGTTGGTAGGTATGAGAACATCATGGACCCTCACCCCGTATCACACCCTAACTGACTTTTAAGCAGGGCTTTCAGATGTAAATGGCCCTTCTCCTCAACTGTCACCTTAAATTAGGGATGCACCGAATCCAGGATTCGGTTCGGGATTCGGCCATGATTCAGCCTTTTTCAGCAGGATTCGGATTCGGCCGAATCCTTCTACCTGGCCTAACCGAATCCAAATTTGCATATGCAGATTAGGAACGGGGAGGGAGATTGCATTACTTTTTGTCAGAAAACAAGGAAGTAAAATTTTTCCCCCTTGCATATGCAAATAAGGGGTCGGATTCGGTTCGGTATTCGGCCGAATCTTTCACGAAGGATTCGGGGGTTCAGCTTGTCAATAGCAGCAATGATCCAGGACTTCAAACTTGTCACAGGGGGTCACCATCTTGGAAAGCGTCTGTGACACTAACTCACATGGGGGTTGTCTCAAATTATCAAGCAGAAAATGAGGTTTGTCTGTAATATAAGCTGATGCTACAGGGCTGATTATTAAATTCTGATGCTAATTGCACTGGTTTCTGTGCTGCCATGTAGTAATTATCTGTATTAATTACTAATCAGCCTTATATTGTGACATTTCTATTCTATGTGTACTGTATATTGTGAGTGGGTCCCTAAGCTCAGTAAGTGACAGCAGCACAGAGCATGTGCAGTGAATCAGCAGAAAAGGAGATGGGGAGCTACTGGGGCATCTTTGGAAACACAGATCTTTACTGCTAAAGGGCTGTGGTTGCCTTGGGCTGGTACAGAAGCCCAAAACATAATGTACAACATTTCTAGCCTACTTCTTTAGTTAAGCATTGGTTCTCCTTTAAGTGAAAATACTAGGATGGCAAACAAATGTCTGTTTCTGTGAAATAGCAGAATATTCATGAATAGCTTATTGGAAGCTGCCATGTTGTTTGTTTCAGTTATGCCTTTATGCATATTATTAAGAACCCCACCTAGTGCTGTAAAAGAGATAGTGCATTGCTGTTAGAGTCTATGGAGAATGTATCCCGATGTGACAGCTCCCTCTCATGTATAAATGCAAACGATCATATGAAATAAAATGAAAATATGAAATATTCGGTTTCTGTATAATGTAAGGGAACATGAACGGAGGATGAATACTGCTGCTTATGAACAGGGCTTACTTCCATGATGAGCATAAAGCAAAATATTCCCCTTTGAGCCATTAATGAAACACATGGACATGCTTATTACATTTCTAGCTTGGGACTGAGACTCCACACAAACATCTATAATGTCTGGGCCTTGTTCCGGTATTGACCACAATTCATGGAGTGGCTGCAAGATCAATACGGGGACCAGCAGTTCAGTTTATTATGTGTGTGTTCAGCTTGGGAATAAGAGTCGGGAGCTCTGCAGTGTCCCTTGTTTTATGGGGTATGTGTGTGTTAGTGAAGCTTAGCGTGTCCATAAAGAGAAGAACACTTATGTATTCAGAGCAACACACACAATATATTTCCCCCGTGCATAAAGAACAATGTATATATGTGCTGAACAGAGCTGCACACATACTGTACAGGAACATAATTCTATTGTGCAGGAATTGTGTGTTTCTGAAATGTCAGGCCTGTTTGCCTAATGATACCGGCAATTTACAAGTATTCCGTATTCTAACATTGGTACCGTCTAGAAATATTGGAACTTTGGCTCTCCGTCCAGTCCTGAACTGCAGCTTCTGGCACCCTAAACATAGCCAACGATAGATGCTGGGAGTTGTAGTTTCACAGCAGCTCTAGCAGCACATGTTGAATAAGGTTAAAGGCTTATTCTGTGCAACCCAAGCTGCTGAAGTTGTTTCAGCTGGAGTTGATGGCATCTGGATGGATATGAGTTTAGCCTGAGGCCACTTCTTCTGCATCAGATAATGAGCATGATTCACTTTTCTGCATAATTGTTAAATTCTCGGAATTGTTTGCATGACTGAGCAAATTACTTGCCCCTGTTTCATTCAAAGCTTATTGATGATCAGTGTGACTGTGTAGGGCTATGTACCCCCAAACCGGTGTAGAGAATTCCCCAACAGTCGATATTTCCCAGAAAAAAAAAGGGGGGGTGGCAGTGTGTATTAACCCGAGGTTGTTCACCTTTAAATTAGCTTTTAGTATGATGTAGCAAGTGATATTCTAAGGCAATTTGCATTTAGTTTTCCTTTTTTAATATTTGTGGTTATTATTAATATGGTTAAGTTAATTAGCTTTTCATTTAGCAGTTTTAAATTTCAGCAATCTCGATGTTAGGGTTCAAATTATCCTAGCAACCATATGGTATATGAATGGAATTTGAATAGGAGAGGACCTGAATAGAAAGAGGAGCTATAAAAAGTCGCAATAACAATACATTTGTATCTTTACAGAGCATTTGATTTTTTTTAGTGACCCCCTTTTGAAAGCTGGTCAGAAGACAAATTGTTTAAAAACTATAAAAATTTAAAAATTAAGGACAATTGTAAAATTGGTTAGCATTGGCCATCCAAAAAAATACAAAAAGGAAAGGTTGTGGGAGCACTCCACGGCTAAATAAAAATGTACTAAAATACAATGGAAGTGCTACTGATCTGGCCAAATTAACTACAAACATAGAGAAAAAGAAGAGAATAATAATAAGTGTTTTTTTTTTGCCTTCCCATTCTGTCACTATTTGCTATTTTCTCCCAGTTCTCTTTTTTCTCCTTTCTTTCGAATATTTCCATTTCTTTATATGCTCTTGATTTCCTCTATTCTTCACCAGCCCTCTCTCTTGTCCTCCTTATTTTGGCTGCTTTCTGTTATGCTTTTTTCCCCTTTCTATTTACTATAACCTTGTTTGCTTTTGTATACAATTCCTGCATCCCATTTCTCTTTTCTTTTCGTATTTCCTATTACTAAGCCATCATCATCCCCTAGGCCTATGACACATACGGTATTTTGCCGCTGCAGTGCTCTGAATGCGTTTGTAATGGATAGAAGGGGGGTTCAAATGAAATCCCTTTACAGCAGCCGCTGACCTGTATAGCAAGGTTACATTGTGATCCTCTGCCTGCTGGGTCCTTGCAATGGTTTTGATGGAAAGGTGATGGATGCTAAACTGTAACTCTCAAATACAAATGCTTGAGATAAGCAACAGGTTTCAGTGTTTGTTAACCACAAATATGATTTTTTTTTAACTGTAGCAGCTCCACTGAGTACAACAAATAGGAAGGCAATATTAAATAAGTGGTAAAATAACAGAGATTCAAACACAGTTTGCTGGAGGAGATAGAACTTGCAAAGACCTAAGGTCACCAGTACAGAGAGACCCTTTTGTGGTCCAGATTCTTTCCAGTGGAAGCCTCTCAGGGAGTAGAACTAGTCTAAGTGCCTCTTCCAGCTGCCCTTGCTATCTGATCTAACTTACAACTCTCACAGTGTACTAAGAATTCTACACCTCGTTAGCCCCTTTTCCTGCCTAAGGCTTGGGTTACCTTACTTCAAACTGCCCTCATTTAATGAGACCTCGCTCCATCTCAGGCCTTCTGGCAGATTCACCTTCTGCTAGAGTGGAGTCCATTGTGTTTACTATAGGCAGGAAGTAGTTACTATATTCTTAGCCAATTAGGAAAGCTTCCTTGCACAGGACACAGGCATACCTCCCAACTGTTCTGTTTTTCAGGGGACAGTCCCGATTTTGACAGCTCAGCCTGCAGTCCCAGGTTTGTTACTGAAATGTCTCTTTGAGCTCCTGCACTGAACAGCCAGAAAAAGATACAATGTTTATAAAACCTAATTGGCTTTTGTCAGAGAGCCCAGAATATGTAGCAGGTTCACTTAAGATACTTTTGTAACAATTTAAGATAAGCAGGTCTCTTGGGGAAACTGTGACTTGAAGTTTAAAGGGCAATTCAACTTCATTGGTATGGTAAGACTGTAATACCTAAAAAAAAAAAAACAGAAATGTGTTCAAACTTTCATAAACTGGCAAATTTTGTAAAATGAACTTTGGTAATCAAGGGGTGTGGCTACAAAAACAGGCGCGCTAAAAAATAATTCGCTGCACTCCATACGCCAACTCTTTTTGTCTCTCTATTTCCAAAATGTTGGGAGGTATGCATAGGTGACAAAACCCTTAACTTCCTGAGCCAGTAGGGGAATTAAACCTTTGGGTCCCCTACACTCGTTTTATGAAAGACACAGAAATGTCGCAGTCCCAGGTGGGGATTGTCTTGTTACAAAGGAAATGAAAGGTGCCCCTGTAAATAGCTCAAGTGTACGAAATGCGTAGGGCTTATGGAGATGTACTTATACTTTTAACTATGATTAATAAAGACTTATTTTTTTAACTTACATCTTTGGCCCTGGGGATTCCTCTGAGTGCCAAAAAGCCCTGTCTTTTTGCTGTGTATTTGGATGTCAATGTCTGCTGTGTTCCCTATGTAAAGGTGATATTGGCCCCTCTGCTGCACCCCTTCTCCACCCCTGCACTCAAATTTTTGTCATCAGAGGGTGTTCAGGGCGCTAGTGCTGAGAAGCAGTTCAACATCTAGAGAACGTTCCACAAATATTATGTTCTGTGGCTGCATTATTATCCAGGTGCCACTGAGATGCCATGGACCCAGGTCCTACACTAAAACTGTCACTGATTGCAAGGTACCAAGCAGTCTCTTCTAATGTTATTACCATGGCAAGATGCACTGAAGAGGGTGTGTTAGTCATATAATTTTATTTCTGATTCTTAGTATAGATTTGTTTTGAGTTTGCTATATCGGATGTTAAGTTCATTGCCCATTATTCTCTCTCACTGTCATGGGGTTTTAACTGCCTCTCTCTAAACCAATCCGGGGCTCGGCTGTGAGTGATACAGATAGGCCTAAGCAGTGAAGGGGTCAGCACTACAGCATGTCTGAGTGTCACAGGGGAAGAGATATGCCGCTGATGCACTCCATTTAGTAGCAGATAGATAGCCATTCCGACTTAATGCAGACATCAGAAAAAACCTTTGCTTATTAACGGATGATCTCATAGCCCTGTTGCCTTGGGCCATAGCCTGCAGCACAGTTGTAGCCTGAGACTCCTAAGAAGTAATACTAAATTCTCAGCCCCATGTAACAACAACACACACACACACAAATACACAAACTGACGGTGAGACGCAGAGACCTGTTACTTGAATGATAAGTTGATAACTCCAAGTTCTTTTTTCCAGGCACATCCAACCTGCTGCCTTCCAGTTGTTCCTGTACTACGTCTCTCAGCCTCCCTTTTTAAGCTTTGGAGTTGTAGTTTAACAGCTGTTGAAAGGCCAGTAATTAGCCATCCTTATTATACAGTAACTCTGAACCTCGGCAGCGCACAAAGCAGCCATGCCATGCAATTACAGAGACTGATTACACAGGGGTGAAGGTTAGTGCAGATCTAGCACAGCAGTACAGAACTAGAACATATTGAGCTCGTATACACAGAAACGCTGGAGGAAGGGAGGTTGCATTGTAAATTACAGGTGCCCACATTGGTATGAGTACCCCAGATCCTGCTAATGCCAAGAACATAGCTATGGAAACAATATGGGCACATATAACCAATGTCTCTTCTTTATTTTAGTGATATGTAGCTTCCGTGGATCTGTACCTCAGGGCTTGAATTTGGAACTGGGGGAGACTGTTCATATCCAGGAGAAATGTGAAGGTAGGAGAGTTTTCTTTGAATGCTCATTAAGAATGTAATAACAGGTGCTTAGTTTGCACCAGGTTTACTAACTCACAACCCATCAGATTATATTCCAAATATCTGGCCAGTAAATGCTACCTGCTGATGGGTTGCACCTTTGCTCCTGTTACTTCCTTTGTGTAGAACAGATGTTGGGTATTATAACCTTATCTTCCCAAGGTACCAACATTCATGCTGCAGCCTCAATATAGTATAAAAGCCTTTGCTTCGCTGTGTGTTGTAGTTAAAGGAACAGTAACATAAGAAAATTAAATTGTTTAAAGTGCTAAAAATATAACGCAGTGTTGCCCTGCACTGGTAAAACTGGTGTGTTTGCTTCAGAAACACTACTATTGTTTATATAAATAAGCTACTGTGTAGCAATGAGGGCAGCCATTCAAAAGAGAAAAGGCTTAAGTTACACAACAGACAGCAGATAAACTTAAGTAGAACATAATGGTGTTTTCTGTTATCCTTTATTTAACCTGTGCCATATAGACCTTTTTCAATTTCCGCCATTGCTACACAGCAGCTTGTTTATATGAACTATAGTAGTGTTTCTGAAGCAAACACATCAGTTTTACTAGTGCAGGGCAACAGTACATGATATTTTCACACTTTAGTGTTACTGTTTATTAAAGATGGAGCAGTCCCTATACAATTGCCCTTAGAAACAACATAAGGTATCGGCTTGAAATACATATCCACTATTGGACTGGGATGCCAGGGGTCCAAAAGAAGACCTCCAAACTATTTTTCTTCCTTTCTTCACTCAACTTATTTATTCTTGTCAATTTGTTTTTTTTACACCAAACTTCATGCAATTTATTCTTTTTGTTTTCATACAGAAAAGGAGAATGGCTGTAATATAGGTAAACAACTGACTCCCAGGCCTTCCTTAGGTTTCCCTAGTGCCCTGACAGGCCAGTCCAAGGCTGAGCATTATCAATGGGTATTTACTTATGTCACTGCTGAGATTGTGTGCATCCTAAAGAAAAGCATCACATGCATTTAAAGTGGACCTGTCACACAGCTGTATAATAAAAGTACTTTTCAAATTAAACATGAAATCTAAATTATTATTTTTATTAAAGTGTTCATAGCTGTTGTAAACTAATTTAAAAAAATCTCAGCTGTCAATCAAATATTGCCTACCCCTCCTCTATGCCTTATGCACTTCCTAGATCTGCTCTCCCCACATTCCCCCAGTTCTTTTAACCATTTAATTGTGTAGCCGGGGCATGGGGATGGACTTCAGGTCCCCTAATCTGGTGCACAAACAAGATGTTCAGATGATACAAGGCTTGTCTTAATAACAGTGTCCACAACATGGCTCCTGTCTGCTTGCTATAATTATGAATTGCCAGACTGATGGAAAAAAGATTCAAATAATTTATACAGTGTAATTAAAGTTCATTTTGCTTGACTAACATGATAAAATAGAATTTTGAATAATTTTTTGGGTGATGGGTCCCCTTTAATGGTCTTCTTTATTCATTCCTGTGGGTCATTGAACATGGGTATAAAGGCCAATGCCGAATGCAAGACCAGAATGATAAATATGTTGCAATAAAGCAGAATGGGTTTGGGGGTGACCTGCATGGCAAATGTTTAATCAAATAGCACATGGGTGCCTTCTGTGCATTCCATTAACCAGCTTTCCTTTAACTAATGCAGTAATCACGTTTCTGTATACATGACCAGTAAATATAGATTGTGACAATACCATCCATATCTACTGTTGTAAAACAAATGTATCTGATATAGGTCGTGTTGTTTTGCATCTCCGGCAGCAGATGAGACTCCCCTGCCGTGGGACAGACGTGGATATACTGAGTCAAATATTCTAGGCCACTGTTGATGTTAATCACACTGTGCCATTCTGTGCCACTGTCACCCCTGCTGACAGTCAGTGACCATCCTGGCACTCTCAGCTTTGTCTTTGTATAATTCACTTTTAAGTGTCTGAGTGTGTCCTTGTCATCTGTCACACCTTGATGACATGCCATTGTCACCGGGATGCAGCATCTTCCAGCAGTGCTTCTCACAGGGCCTGACAGAATGAGTTAGCCCAGGCGGTAGCTCCAACATCAAAGGCTAATCTCACCCAGAAAGAGAAAGAGGCAGATAAAGCTCTCAAACCAGAATGATAAATTTAAGTCTGAGTGCAGCCTGTATCCTGCCAACCACTAACTGGCTGCTCTTTCCTTGTAACTCTGTTCTGCCAATTATATGGCCATATAAATGCCTGTATGTATAAAGGGGAAATAAAATAAAGCTTATTCTGTATAACGTCATTGACATGTTACTCTTTCTAACAAAGTCTCCCTTTGCTTTTAGGCTGGTACAGAGGAGCCTCCTTTAAGAACCAAAACATAAAGGTAATGTGTGACACCCAAACCAGTTCTCTCTGTCTAAGGGCATGGGAAAAGGGCATTTGAAGTATAAATGTTACTAGTGATGTAATGCATTTCCACATACCCACAGCTTTTCAATGAATGGGGCTTGTGCTGAATATGCTCTTTGTCTACAGTTTTAACTGTGACATGTCTATATTTTTTGCACCACTTCCTGTACTTCCAAATACAGTCAAAATAAATCATAAATTCACTGAGAAGCCTTCAGTATAACTAAATGTGCCTTATCTTAAAGCCTTAAATGCAGCAGAGGAAGAGAGGGGTTTGTTCATACAGAGTATTTTTTAGTGGACTGTTGATTTGTTTTCTGCTCTTATGAACCAAAAGTAGAATGTGACTTTTAAGTCCATTTTCAGATTTTGCACTTTATAGTGCAGGAAATCTAAAAATACACATATTCCTAATGAAAGCAATGTATTTTCAGCACAAGCCCTGTTTATTGAACTCATGTTGAAAAAGGGGGTCTACTGGTGAGTGTGGATTTATTTTCCCAAAGATTCTATAAATAAGTTAATAAGAAATAAAAATTGGATACATTTTCCCATTAAACCAAGTCTTGGTAGAACAACCTGGAGGCCAGTTAAGGGGAGATTTGGAGGAGATTTGAGGTAAATCCTTATTGGTTGTTGTATGCTCTTCAAACCATAGCAGGACTACGTTTTGCATAAGTTTTATTATATCTGTTACCTTGTTATAACAATGACTCCATGACTTAATTATATACTACAAAGGGGGATGGAATGCGGCAGTGCTTGACTGGTTAGGGCTTATGAATGACCACAGGTCAAAATGGATGCAGTTGCTGTGTGCATTGACGCTATTCCGCAAAGGTAGCTACGTCCAAAGATGTTCCTTGCTCTTGTGTAGTTGCACTTGGCATCACTGCATTTACTCCATCTCTTTTGAAGACACATAATGTAAATATGTATATTGACACAGGGGAACCCTGGAGCTCCCATTACCTATAAGGTGGCAATATTTCCAGGGTTCTTTTTGGGCCCTGCGTCAATAGATGCGGCATCCTTACACCCAGTGAATAACATCAAGCCATTGGTTGAGGGTGGAACACTAAATCCTGCAATGGACAGCACCATTTTCAGGATTGAAAAGCCTTTATTGCTTCATGACTTTGACCAAAGATACAGTAATGTTTCAAGCCACATCTTGGCTCTTTGAGGGTGGAACACTAAGAAGACTAAGGTGAGATTAGCAACAAAAGATGTTAGAGAAAGTAAAAAAGTAAAAGGCATAGTGGCTGGAGATCCTTTTATGATTGGCCAAGTGAAACAGGGACTGGGTTCTTCTCTCTCCAAACTGTCACTGGCACCACACTGTCATTTTATACTGCTGTGAGTTGTCGATGGCCTAAGACCATGGGGAATGATGCTAATGAGACCTGTGGAACAGACTAGCTTTATTCATAAATAGTAGACAGGCTCAAGGATGGCAGCCAATCCTTTGCTTTCCTTTCATAATAAAACCCATCAAAATCCTTCAATCATTCCCGTTTTCTTGACTTCTTTACCTTCACTCCATTCCTGCTTACCACAAACAGTTCTAAATCCACCGAGTTTTCTCATGGGCAGCCAGAGCCATGCTATGTCATTGTCAGGGCTGACACGGACCTGATGCATTCTGTCCCTCCGGTGTCACTGAGCCGTGTGAATCACTATGCCATGCCTGCACCCAGCTGTACATTTGCATAAGAAATTGCCCACTCGTTAACAGTTCATTAGTGCTGGTGAAAGCAGTGATTCTATAAAAAGGAACCATGGAAGAGCCCTGCAGAGCAGATTGCAGCAGAGTGCTGTCCCAGTGCCGTATACTGTATCTACTGCCCATGTAACATACTGGAAGCTGATGTGTCTTCTTTCCCATCAGACTGAATCAGATCTGTAACTAGCAATCCCCACAAATTATATTTTGTACAGAGGAAACAGAGAGGGTTTGATTTCATATAATATTTGTGTGTTGTGAATTGCCAGCTACAAACCCTTAGCTCTGTGTGCATCTCTTTTCTCATTGACTGAGTCAGAAGTTTAGATCCATCTTGAGGTTCCTGGAGCATCTTTAGAGGGTGTTGTGAGTGAGTGGAGCTAAAAGTGGCCATGGTGCTGGGCTGCAAAGTCCACCAGTTGTCCACTGACTGAGGCTTTTCTCCATAGCGTTCTGAGCTTAGACAGTTGGTGGCAGAAGTGACAGAGTTGGAATCCTTAGGGGTCATTTGCTTAGACTCCGGACAGCAGTGCAGATGGCACTAAAGTACACACGTTGATGGACAGGAGAGAGAGGTCAGAATTCTTGTTCTGTCTTTCAGAAACACTAACATTATATACAGTATGAACACAAAAAGTGATGTGGTTTCTGCACCTTGCCCCTGGAATTTGCTTCCATGCGCAAAGAGTTTCATCTCTTTCTTTATTTGGCATTTGGCTAACTACAGGAGGGCGGGCACATGAGGATCTCCTGGCATGTTTGCAGATTGCAGATCGCACTGTGTCTAAACACTAGTGCCTTGTGTATATTTTTCCAAAGGGTCTCAAATTTTGTGACCTTAGCACTCCTGCACTTGCACCAAGCCCTTGACAAACGAGCCCCGAAGATTTGATTTAGGTTTAATTATAACTCTCCTTTTAATTACTACTGCATTCAAATTAACTGTAACTCTCTACATTGTATAAAAAGAACAGAGGCGCCAAAAGAATAAAAGGATATAAACGAGTTTAAAAACCAAAACTTGGTAATCAGAGGAGGCAGTAGTGGACTTACCTCCTCCAAGCAGACACAAAACGACTTTAATTAAGCAGTCAAAATGTATTAACAAACTCCAATCATTAATAAATTTTGACTGCTTAATTACAGTCGTTTTGTTTCTGCTTGGAGGAGGTAAGTCCACTACTGCCTCCTCTGATTACCAAATTTTGGTTTTTAAACTCGTTTATATCCTTTTATTCTTTTGGCGCCTCTGTTCTTTTTATACAATACTAAGTCCACCCTGGGTGGAGGGTTGATACCCCTTTTCTATCTACAGAGAGTGACTTCTTAATCCTGAGTGGGGTCTGGACAATCTCCCCACCTGCCTATACAGTGGTTGCCTATTGGTAACCTTGGTTTGTGAGTATATGTTATCTACTCTTATTTCATTATCCCTTACCAATACATATTACACTATTGGGACTCTTGGTGTTCCTTTTGTGTAACTCTCTACATGACACTATTAAAGGGCATCACGATGACCCATCCTAAACTGTTTGTTCAACTATTTTTGGGACTAGACCAATGGATAAAGAACCCCTGGTAGACAAAGGAAATTAAATGAATACCCGGAGAAAGCTGATTCCTACTGAGTGCTGGCACTGGCATAAATATGCTGTATGATGTATAATAACCTATATTTAGATGTATGGAACAGTAAATATTTCTAGGTCTATAAAGAGGCTCATGCATTGACCTCCTTCGACTAACACATGAAGTACAATTGACACAGCAAGTAAAAAATTATACATTTATATAGCTGAAGGCTGACAGGGATCCGTATAGTTCCCCTTAAATTGAGGCCCCTCTCTTTCTGCAAGGCCTGGGGCCCCAAAATCTCCAACTCTTGTTCTGGGAAATCAAATCAATATAACCTGGATATTCGGACATGTGATTTCTCATTGTTTGGCCCAATTGTTCCAGTCCAATACACTCTGACCTACTTAATCTTTCATGTGAAGTGAGCCTCAAGATGTAATCTAATTAAGTGTACTAATTTGTTAAAAGTGTTCTTATTATATATATAAAAAGTATTCCAGTGGCTGACAGTTTGCTCTCCTTACTGTATGTCGGAATAGGGACTATTCTTTTCTTTTTCTTTTTGCTATTCTGTGTATAACAGTAGCTTTGCAGATCTAGTGGGTAGTGAGCTGAAACACAGCTCTTTGTTGCTCTCTATAGAATAAATATGTGAAGCTCTATCACCTTTCTCTGATAGGGAAAGTTAATGTGCCTTCATATCAAGGCTTAAATTGAATTGTGCAATTAGCAGGGTGTTTAGGGAAGGGATATCGTTTTCACTACCCTCTGGGCATTTGTACTTGGTAACAGCTAGAGGGCTGTACTTTTGGCTTCACAATTTAATCTCTTAACGTAAACCCTGCTCAGTTTTGCGGCTTTTTTGTGTCAGGCTTATTGTGGATAAATGGATGATGCTTATACATTATTAATTTTCCACGTATCACAGTCTGATTATTCCACACACACATACCCCCATCTACTGTCTGAACAATCTTCTCTGTTTCTGTGCCATTATATCTTCGCACTCCTGCTGACAAGATTTACTTGCCCATCAGCCTGTCTTGCAGCCTTTCCGCTAGAACAGTCCCTGCCCAAAGTCTGGGTGTAAAGAAGGTTTAAAATAACAGTAACAATACAAAAATAGCCTCACAAAGCATACGTTTTTTTTGGCTGCTGGAGTCAGTGACTCCCATCTGCAAGATGGAAAAAGGGAGACGAGAAGAAAAATAATTCAAAAACGATAAAAAAAAATGAAGACCAATTGAAAAAGTTGCTTTAAGAAGATTAAAAAATGATCTTGGGCTTTAAGCATATTGGGCCATGGCTGTAGTTCTCTATTAACAGGTCTGTATTGGCAGATCTTCCCCTGTGTTACACATTGTGGTTTCTGGTTGCATGTCCCGACTGAATAAACTTGTAGGGACCCACTCCAGTCCTATCATCCATGCTTTTGATTTGGATATCATAGAAGAAGGATCCCTACTGCACACAATTTACGCTTTCCTTCTCACCTCAATACCTAATATTTATCTACATATCTATATAATGACCATGCTGGGCTAGGATATTGTAGAATAAAAGCTCCAGTGGATTTTCATTTCCCCTTGCCTGAGGACATATTTATTTTTAGTGACCCCTTGCTTTTAAGATGAGGACAAGGAGTCACTTGATTAAGCTTGAATTGGGATGCACTGAACACACAATGTTTGTAATTGGCCAGATTCCAAATCCTACACAAAAGATCTGGCTGAGTGCCGAAACTGAATGAGCACCCTAATGTGCATATTTGCAGGTCTGATCTACTCTACATCTCTGGGATTGTCTCAGTCAAGTTCCTGGCCGGGATAATTTTTTGGCTCTAGTGGCCTAATTTGCCAATCTGCTGCAAAGGCCGTTAAGTATTCCTCTGTACAGCAGCATGGAGTGTTATCTCACTGCTCTTCTTAGGGGACACTTATTAGCTTAACTGTCCCAATTACTAGCATTCTCACCAACAATAATAGGGCCACAAGGTATGTCATTTGTCAGGGACACGACATCACACAAAGTCTAAAAGGCTCTAGGTATCTTGTGCAATATTCTTAATTGGCTTGAACCATATCCTGATAAATAGAGAACCAAATCCACCTGAATGATGAAAGATAGCAAAGGGCTGCTGTATATAAAAGTCAATACAGTAGTATTACTACCAATGGGGGGCATGTTCTTCAAAGGAGAACTAAACTCTAAAAATAAATATGGCTAAAAATGCCATATTTTATATATTGAATTTATTGTACCAGCTTAAAGTTTCAGATTCTCAATAGCAGCAATAATCCAGGACTTCAAACTTGTCACAGGGGGTCACTCACATGGTCAGTGGGTTCTGAGCAGCTGTTGAAAAGCTAAGCTTAGGGGTCATAGCAAATTATCAAGCAGAAAATATATAACTAATGCTACAAGGCTGATATTAAATTCTGGTGCTAATTACACTGATTTCTGTGCTGCCATGTAGTAATTATCTGTATTAATTACTAATCAGCCTTATATTGTGACATATCTATTCTATGTGTACTGTATATTGTGAGTGGGTCCCTAAGCTCAGTAAGTGACAGCAGCACAGAGCATGTGCAGTGAATCAGCAGAAAAGAATATGGGGAGCTACTGGGGCATCTTTGGAGACACAAATCTTTACTGCTAAAGGGCTGTGGTTGCCTTCGGCTGGTACAGAAGCCCAAAACATAATGTATAACATTTCTACTCTACATCTTTAGTTAGGCTTTAGTTCTCCTTTAAGGCTATAATTCCCTGTTAAAAACATCAGTTTCAATTGTCTGCAGCTCTGACACCCACCTACTACAAAATGGTTAGAAACAGGTTGCTGGGTTGAGTGCTATAGAAAGTCAACCCATGTTGCTCTTAATCTGACACTACCCTCTGCCCAACATACAAACTGTTTACTATGTAACTATATGTAATAACTGTATACACAGGATTAACTATCAATTTCTTTAATATGCCACATATGTGTATACAGTACATTGTAGCTGTAGTGTTGTGTACATTTGAACCCTTAAAGGAGTTATTCACCCCTTTTAGTGTGATTTAGAAAGTGATATTTTGAGACAATTTTATTTTTATTAAAAAAGAAGAAGAAACCCAATTGCTTTTTTATTCTGCAGCTTTCCAGTTTGTTATTTCAGCTTTCTGATTGCTAGGGTCAAAATTACCCTAGCAACCATGCATTCATTTAAATAAGAGACTGGAATATGAATAGGAGTGGGCCCGGATAGAAAGATGAGTAATAAAAACAATACATTGGTAGCTTTACAGAGCATTTGATTTTTACATGGGGTCCCCAATGACCCCAATTTGGAAGCTGAAAATAGTCTATAGAAGAAGGCAAATAGTTCAAAGAATTGGCCATTCTACAACATACTAAAACTTAACTTAAACTTTTAAGAATGGTTTGGTTGCTGGTGTGGGAGTATATGGAGTTTGTGCCCTATGAATAAATAAACATTTCACACAGCTAAGGGAAGCTGTACACTGGGATAAAGGTACTACAGGAAGGAATAGTGAGAGAAATAGGTGAGATATTGGGGAAAAAAGGTGGAACACAGTACCAAGCTACAGGAAGAGAGTGTGACTGGAGTCCATATGAATGATAAGGAAGGGGAGTGTGAGAAAAACAGGATAAAAAGGAAATCCAAAGAAAGAGTAGGCCTGGAGAAATAGAATGATGGAAGCAGTACAGGGTGAGAGGGAGGGGGTGCATGGGTACCATGAACAATGGTGGCATTATTAGCCATTCATTGCTGCCTCTCTCTTTCCATCTCCATAGAAACTTTGAAAGGATGCTAGTGACCCTGTACAGAGAGACAGGTGAACCTCACGTAGAGACCAATAGCTCTATGGTATTCTTTCTGGCCCATTCATGGTGCTGCTGTGACCTCCTGCAGCCAGAGCTTAGCCAGGATAAGAGTGCCATTAACCCCACGTGGCAGGGTCAGACTTGCCTTGTGATCACCACCAAGGGGGAATAATGTGACGCCTGGCACTGGGTCAGTTAGTGAATGGGGCACATCAGATGTGCATGGCAGTTGGCGCTGTGTGAGTCTATTAGAAACAAGATATTATAGCTGGACTGGAAGTTAAATACTCGTGACTGTACAGAGATATATGCTCTTAACGGGGAGATGATAATACTCATAGGAGATCACACATATTTGGAACATATTTGTATTATCACTGTTGGATTTATTTTCTTGTACAGATGCATGGTCAAGGATGGGCATCCTTCAGAATATTACAGCACTTAGCATTACACTAACAACTAATGCAATAACTTTAGCAGGCAATTAGCAGGTAGCACTTGGTTAGCAAACATTTGATTTGATTGGTTGTTACCTGGAGCAAACCTTGCTTATGCTATTAAATTTTTTTCAATATACTGTATGTGTGTATATATATATATATATATATATATATATATATATATATATATATATATATATATATATATATATATATATATATATATATGAAATATGTCCAAAAGTACCTGCACTCTAACCACTTCAATGTTTTCACGGGTGCTTGGTGAAAATAGCATTGTACATTAATCGAAGATGGACCAGCACTCCAGTTCAATTAAACAATCGTGTTTTTATTCAAAGGGATGCTCAGTGATATTTGAATAAAAACACGATTGTTTGATTGAACTGGAGTGCTGGTCCATCTTCGATTAATATATATATATATATATATCTATCCTTAGTAAAGCTGGGGCACTCTTAAAAAAGAAGAACAACCGCCTGGGTGCTAGTTAAATAATTATTTAAACCAACCTGCAAAAGAACCGCATTCTCAGGACTTATTTATTGCAAAACAAAAAACTGGTTTATTTTGACGTTTCGACTCTTACACTCGAGCCTTCATCAGGAGGGGTGCACAGTGTAAACAAACAAGATCGTTTGTTTGCACTGTGCACCCCTACTGATGAAGGCTCGAGTGTAAGATCCGAAATGTCAAAATAAATCAGTTATTTTTTTGCACTAATTTAGTCCTGAGAGTGCGGTTCTTTTGCAGGTTGGTTTATATATATATATATATATATATATATATATATATATATATATATATATATATATATATATATATATATATATATATAAACCACCAGTGTACTCTCCTCCTGAAAAATGGATAGAGAGATGACTGCCCTGGGCACTATACATAATGGGAAGGGGAAGGGGCAGCAGGCATAGCAGAGCAAGATGGTGAAAGAAGGGCAACATGAATGCTTTATATCAGTGTTGCCTAAACTGTGGCCCTTCCGTTACTGTTGGAGAACAATTGCTGACACCCGCAGATAACTGTAACTGTAAGTTCTAGGCATCTCACTTAAAGAAAAGGTTCCCCTCAGTCTATATAAGCAATACCTGGTTGTTATGTGTAAACAGTGTGAGATAAAGCCCATTCAGCTGGAACCCTACATCCCCATTATCAGAGATTAAGATTATATAGCTCACTACACACGACAGGAGTGTATAAACCCAAGAATGCTTGAAATTTTAGCAAACAAAAAAATCACACAACAGTTAAAATACACTTGGAGACCTGAAATTCAAAAGTTCACAGAAGCTCAGATTGTCTTTAAATATCTAACACAGCATTTCCCTTGGGTGGAAATTCATATATGCAAGTGCTGAAAAATTACAGGGAAATTTCCCATTGAAAGTCATTAGCAATGATCATCCCTTTAGTAATTTACTGTACATCCAAATCAGCTAATGAATATAGATAATATAATATAATGTTCTTAGTCTTTATCAAATAGCCACCAGTCCTCCAATCAAGGTGATAACATAGACTTCTAACTGACATTTAGGGAATTCTTTCTGTAAATCTAGTTCTGCATAATACCCCAAAACTGCTCTGAACCTGCAAGTCACATATCCTCTCTATATGGACAACTTGCTTTTTCTGCAGAATTGTAGTGTTGTAATTCAACCACAATAACTGATATAGGCTCTTGTTTTTAACATATATCAATATTCTTTCTTTAGGGAATCTTTCCAACAAACATCATCCATTTGAAGAAGGCTACAGTAAGCAATCGAGGGTGAGTATATGATATGAACACCTAACACTTGCCATTTAATGTGCTGTATGTAGAACATGCATAAGACTGCAGACTAAAGGTCCTCTCACAGGGATCCACATATTCTTTAAAATTCACATAAAATAGGGGTTGTAAATTACTCAATGTAAAATGCCTGGGACTTTATCTGAATACATAAATTAAGGATGTCCCATCTGTATTTAGCCTTTAGCTGTTATTAAACTACATCCTCATCTTCTCAACATGAGATTTTTAGTTTATGTGCAGTTTATAAACAACTGGAAGACTGAAAAAATATAACAATTCTTACATACAATGTGCCCTTTGTGCTTTTATCCATGTTTTTACCCCATGGAACTCATCTGATCCTGGGGGGCCCTGGAGTACTAACCCTCCCAGCACAACCCTTCCAACTGTAGAATATTAATGGATGGGAAAGAAGAAATGTGCTAATGCCTGACCCAACTGAGTACAACCTGTCTCTAGAGCAGAACCAGATTATAGGAGCATCATATATATCTGAAACATGTAGGGTAGAGATGCCCTAGGGGGTTTGCGCAGGCCTCCATCAGGGGGTACAAGGGTACTGCAATAAGTAAGTAGGAAGGGCCTACAAGCCATGAGGTCCAGGTAAGCAGTGGGCTAATAATTGGGCCCCTGGGGGGAGGGACCTGCTAACTTATTAGCATTGGGCCCCATTATTATTTACAGACGCCCATGAAGAGAATGAGGATAAAATAATGTTACTGCATGTGTTTAGAAGTGACATAAGAAAGATTCTATATAATGTGAAGGTAAAATGTGCGAGTAGGCGTAAATAATTTTTAATCATTCTACTGTAAGTTCCAGAAAGAAGACAGTAATCTTCAGTATAAAAGAGAATGCACAAGTACATTCTAAATCACCCCATATTCTAAAGTGCCCAATTTCAGCCCTTTATAGAGGAAAAGTGTACTCCGCTGCTTCCGGATGGTACACAGCAAACACCACCTCCCACAAGGCTATCCTTCCCATAGCCATGCGGGAGGTGGTGTTTGCTGTGTACCGGCCGAAAAGTAGCGGAGTACACTTTTCCTCTATATGGGCAGGGCGCCGGATCTCTCATTTCTGTGAATCTGGGCAACTGTGATAATCTTGCAGGGAGTGGGAAGGAGCTGCGTATGAATGGTAAAGGGTTTTGATGATATGTCCGCAGCAACAGTAAGAATCCACTTTCCCCTACTCACAAAAAATTGGCAAATTCCTGTTAGTTAGCAACTCCCATGCAATCTCCTGAATTTGAATGTATTCACAAATGTTGTGACTTGACACAGTGACCATCTGCAATCCCCATAACCTGGCATCCATATGGGCATAATAATATAATATATATAATAATATAGGCATTAGAGAATGGTAACATACTGACTTTGATCAGCTATGAAATATTATTTAACACTCTACTATCCGTCTACAAGCTAGTGACTGTAGAGTCAGTTTAGCTTTCCCTCCTAACGTATATTTTTAACCTCCTTTGCTTATTCTGGGCATATTTTTACAATTATTATTAAAAGTTATGTTTTAATACAATAAATCTATGGTCGATGGAAATTTCCGGTCTATATACTGGGGTGGTGCAATCCAATGGGTCATTCTTTCTCTCTGGTTATTAATACAGTGGCGGAACCTGTACCTACCGGCGGAGCAGGGGTTGTGAGCGGGCCAGGGCCCGCACCCCCTCAGGGCCCCCTGGCAGCCCGCGCGCCACTGAAATCCAGTGTGTACGGAGGAGGGCGGGGGCCCGGCTGCGCGTCACGCACCAGGGCCCGTCCCCCTCAAGTTACGGTACTGAATTAGTATTTCACTTTACCATGCACACTAGTAATTTGTATCAGCACTCTATCGGATGGAAGGTGCTTGCATTGCTACTTTTGGTTTATTTGTTCAATAAGTCGGTATCTTATTGGGCAGTGTATGGGGCTCTCTGACGGGCCTCCCCAGATCAATATCTGGTCAAAAATCGGCCAGATGTTGATTAGCCAGGGTTAAAAACCCTGGTGGATTGAGGACAGCATTGGTTCATTGATGCGGTCCTCGGTTCAACTTCCTGTATGCTTGTCATATGCCCTAGGGTCCACAGTCGGATCAGCCCAATATCGCCCACCTCAAGGCAACCTCGCCAAACAAGTGGATCACTGCATTTATGGCCATCTTTAGGCTATCTGCCTTGTCCTAAGACTGTCCATAACATAAGTGCAAGATCCAAGAATAAAGGATGGAGGTTATGCAGTAACATGAGCAAAATTGTTCCTGTCCAGGAAGCCATTGTATCAGCAGTTAGATTGAGAGAAGTATTAACCATGTCTAATTATCAATGAACTCCATGTATAGCACTGGACAGTGCTGAGTTACAATATTGAAAGCAAATAGCTGATTGGTACTAAACAAGCTCTGTTGTCATAATTTGCAGTTCAGCAGTGTGATCTGACATACATCAATGCCTCTGTCATCTTCATTGCTTGGATCGCAGCAGTGGATCGGCAACGAGGTGGTTCTAAACCAAATGCTCAGTGACATGTACAATACATTCCTTGTCTGCAGTACTTCAGATCAAGATTAAACATTTCCAATTTAACAACAAGAGACAGAGGGCAGGATTTCAAACTCTTGACAACTTATTCTCCAGCCAAATGGGCTTAGGGAGGCTTCAGACTTTGCTCTGTGTATTTTGGGTTTTGCTGCAGTATAAAAAATTCACTTTGATACAGAGAGATGTGAAGGACAAGTTTATTACATGTGCCTCAAGGTCCGAGCTACTTCTTCCAAACTGCACCCAGCTGCATACTGGGAAATGGCTGTCCCCCATAGACGAATTGCAGTCTTTGGGGCAATTTCTGTCTTTCTGAAGCTTTGTGAACCCCGCTGAGTTTTATTTTCCTGCCACGAGCCATTGCGGTTTTTCACAATCATCAGGGGTCCTTTTAATTAATCTGCTCTTGACTTTGCCGCCTACTGGTTCGTTCAGGCATATAGTGTAGTGTCACTGTATAGGCTTGTCTCATTCACTTCTGCAGTGCCACATGCCAGCAGCCCTCTGAAATATGCTAGGGATGAGTGCATCTTCTATTAAATATATCAATTATTAATTATTAAAATAAAATAAATTAGAGCAGGTTTTAGAGTAGGACAGATAGAGAATTGCAGTGGGCTCCCAGCATCAGAGGGGCCCATTTAAGAAACACAGATAAGTATCAAGGCACCTTATTTCTAAGGTATGATAAAAGTTACATGGAGTAGTTCACCATCAGAGAATTTAAGAAATAGCAGGCCACAATGAATTATTTTAATTTTGTGCTGTTTTTCTAAATTTTTACTTGAAAATTAAGTAGTTTTAACTTCAAGTAGCAGCTCAGCAAGCCTCTGTACAGTTACAATTTTATACAATTTGATCCTTGCTGGTACTTCCTGCAACAGCAGCAGCTTTAGTCCCTACTGAGCATCCTCTGTGACTTGAAGCATCATTAAAGCTGGTCATATACGCACTAATAATAATATCGTATGAAACTAATTTTCATACAATATCCGGTGTGTGTATGGTGGGAGACAAGCTGGCTGATATCGGCAGAAGACTTGGATATCGGTCGGCTTGTTGATCAGGCTGGCCATTAAATTTTGATAGGGCTGCTTTGAAGGCACCCGAACATCAGCCATTGTTTCTGACGATTCAGCTCTACACGTGTGTGTTGAAACAAGCAATCTTTCCTGGAAAGATCTTTTCCAGGAAAGATTGTAATTGTAATGTCTATTGCCACCTTAATTTTGTGCTGTTCTTCTAAAATTTAATTTGGAAAATGAAGTAGTTTTAACTTCCAAGTAGCAGCTCAGCAAGCCTTCTCTGAACAGTTACAATTTTATACAATTCATAATTGTATTTTATTATTCTATTGCCCAGTAGGCAGGGGAGATTCTATCCTGTGATGTTGCTCTTTCCTTTCTCCCAAGTCCTTACCTTTTCTGTACTCTTTGCACTAGAAGAGCCAAATTTCCAGTTTAATAACAGGAAATTGGATTTTTAAAGTTACCAGTTACTATGAAGAGTAGCCTAGGGAAAAATATAGTTCAGCAGCAATGTAAGTGCTCCCCAACTTATATCAGGAAGCACTTATATGAAATGAAGAGACGTCCTCTTTAATAAGTTTGGGGAAGGGCTCTGTACTTCTGGAACTGAAAAGGCAGCATTCTGAGCTAAAACTTCTTGCATTGGCCCGAGGCAGTACTTTTTACTCTCTCCACGGAGCTAAACTCTGCTAATGAGTTTCCCAGGGTAATATGGTTATTTTTAGAGTGCATATTTTTGCACATATACTACAAAGAGGCCTTCTAAATTGAATTTATGTATACACGAGTTTGAAAAGGAGAAGCTTACAATACAAAAATGTTAAAACTGTTTTGCAGTATCAATTTTCTGAGATTTCAGCCAGTCATTTGTAAACATGCCACCTTTGAGATGAAGAACCTAAGCACTTTACTCTTGCTTGCATGCACAGAACCCAAGATAAATAAAATATATAGATTGTAGATTTCAGTAGAGCTTGAGATTGTGACTAGTTGATCACACATGATCTCATGATCTGAGGTCTGTATGTACACTTGCCAGAAATGCACAAATTCTCAATGCACAAATGGTAATGTTCAGTTATGCGTACATCTTGCAATTGTAGGATAGCAATAGACAATAACATTTGCAGTTGCTCAGAGAACTGGGGAAGTACTGTACTAATGTGCAGTATGGGGAAGTCTTACATGAAGGATAAAGAATCCCTAGATTTTAGAATCTAGGACTAGGATGAACATCATTCATATGGACATCAGCCATGTAAGGCCATGCTTTCTGTGCTTAGTGGCCAATAACTGGTTATAGATCAGGAAAATACATAGCTTTCCAGGGTGAGCAACAATGACATTTTCATCTCTATCCTAGACAATGAAAAGGCATGTAAGTTTTCCCTGAGATATTATATTAAACATTATGGACTCTTATGCATTGTAAGCTATAGATGCAAAGTAAACTACATGTAATCCATGGTTAAGCATGGTATATCATGCTAAATTCTGACCTCAGTGTTGTAGTTCCTATGACCAGACTTGGACCAGATTTGAGCTTATGTTATGTGAAACAAAAACTTGTCGCCATCATTTGTGAACTGTTATGCTCAGTGTTGGACTGGGGTGCCAGGGGCTACAACCAGAAAACCTCAGGCTGAGGGCCCACTTTCCAAACTATTATACCTCCTCACCTCACTCAACCTCTTTATTCTCCTAGTCTCTTTTCTCTACATACTATACTCTATTCTTCCATTATTAAGCCTCTTTGTTCCCATAAAGAAATAGAGAATGACCATGAAATAGGCCAAATCGTTAGAAGCAAGAGGCCCACTGACCTGGATTCCAGTTCTGTCATCTTGGTCTCAACCCCAAGCTCTTTCTTGTCTCAGTCTTGATAGAAACTTGATTATTTAGAAACATGATAGATGATTGATAGAAACATACTATAGATAGATAGATAGATAGATAGATAGATAGATAGATAGATAGATAGATAGATAGATAGATACATGATAGAAACTTCTCAGGTCATAGCATTGACTTGAACTTAAATTAGATGGTGTCAAATCCAACACTATGGGGGTTATTTATGAATGCAAAAAACTCAAAAAATATGAGTTTTTAAAATCCGAATTTTTTGTGAATTTTTCAAGATTTATTATACCCCGAGGATGGAAAAAGTCAGAATCTGAAAATCCGCCATCTCAGACCTGCCGAGGTTGTATATAAGACAATGGGAGAGGTCCTTATCCTATTTTAAAGTTTCTGTGGTCTGCGCTGGAATTAGCCTGAAAATCCAACTATTTCTGGCTTTTCAGGGCAAAAAAACTAAAAAAATCTGACTTTTCGGGAAAAATCCAGAAAAATAGAGCAATTTGGGAAAAATATCCGAAAAAATCATGATTCAGATTTTCACTCCTTATCAAGTTTTTCCCCGATATGATTAAATTGTGCTTTTTTAATATTAAATAAGGTAAAATCGTGGATTCTAGTTTGCTTAATAAAATAATGAAAAACAATGTGGATTTTGATAAATAACCCCCTACAAATTGACTGAGAGGAATTTGAGGCAGTATGGAAGTTGTTTCAGTGTTTGCATTTTTTGCATGTCTAATGTTTAACAGTTTAAGATTTAAGGGACTCATAAGTGATTGTGCTTGTTATTGCACCTACAAAAGAGTGTACAAGTAGGGGTTGTCAGTGTGAAAGCCCCTATAACATCCCTGTGCATGGCAAGTACAACTAGTGCTTCTTTCACCAAATATTTTCAATAGACACAAAGATGCAAAGTCATGGAGGCAATTACCCTGATTAGTGCCATTTTTTGCACTTTGCACTCTTACATTAAAGTAAAGAGATGGGTTATATTTTCCATGTCTTATTAGGTTTTCTTATTTTTGTCATTTCTTAAGCATTCTTAATTTTGCACTGATGTAAAAAAACTGTTTTTGGGGCAGGTTCAGTGAACATTTGTGACATAATATTGTTATAAGGATAGATAGCTAGAATCAGAGTCAATAAGCATAACTGAACTACTGCTTTGTAAGAGAAAGTAAGGCAGCACAGCTGTATAAATACTCTTCTCCAAACAGGCACAAAAGTTTTCAGTGTTTTCAGTCATTAAACCATTTTTTCCAATAGTAATAATCAGAACACATAGTTTTCAGGTACAAACACAATGTTATGTTTGAGGTTCCCTTTATGTGTCCCTTTAATTCATATAAATAGAGTTGTTATTTTTTAACCTTTCAAGGGATTGTGTTGCATAAAGTACTGAAACCTGAGTGGGAGAGCAAATATACCATAAGTGGTCAAGAAGGCAGATTACAATCAAAATAGATTGTTGAAAGGGGAATGAGACAATCTGAAAAAAATATCAATATTTTACTGGCAGAATAGGAAGCTGAGAGAATAAAACTGAAGCCAAGGGCGAGGACTTTACTGTATAAACACAGGTAATGAAGGGAAAAATCTGAATTAAAAGATAGCATATGAAGTGAATGAACTCTACAAGGAGAAATTCTAGCGATCAAGACATAAAACAAGGAGCTTTACACATCAGGAGGATAATAGATCAGCAGAGGCTCAATAAATGGCATAAGCTATGGTTTATGTTAGCAGCAGTTCAATGCCCACTCTAGACATTCAAGTGCTGATGTGATGTTATTAATGGTGTAAGAGCAACTGTCTCCTACAAGGTGAGATTAAACATGCAGGTAATGAGCAGGTAAAGGCTTCTACAGAAGAGTGGATAGGCATTTTGTGCTCTGCAGATGCATACATGCATACATCCTACCCTCAATGTTAACCCGACTAACAGCATTCTGAATGTAGTTCAGGGGGTGCAACAGTGATGGACTCTGTGGCAAAAGTAACCCCAAGAGACTTAAAAGGAAGGAGTGGGCAGGGTTTTGGTAGATTAAATATTGGGGCATAACCAGGGTGAATCCGGGGTATAGTTATGATTGGGTGTTTTTTTGTGATTTTGGCATAATAAAAAGTTAGGGGTTAGCCCTCATTGGATCAGCTTTGTGTGGCATTAGCCTTTCTAAGTGGGTCTTTTTTTCAATTGTGGCCCTACACTATTGTTGGCAAGGCTCTCCACCCAGGGTACAAGGTGAACAATAATAAAGAAAATTCTCTTTGCAATGGTGTAAAGCTACTTTTCTCCTTTTGAAATTTCTCCAGTGAACATTCGCCAATTTACATATTGAAAATTTCTACAGGTTGGGCCTGGTGAAATTCCATTATAAAGATGGAGCAGCCACTTTTGCATCTCATTATCTACTGCACCTCCTCCCTGCCAATATCCAATGTCTGTAGCAAATTTTCTCCACTACAATTATATGGGAAAAATCACTGGTAAAATTTCACAGGGCATTTATTTCAGGAGGAAATCCACCACATTTCTCTTTTAAAAGTGTACTTACATATTTTTTAGTAAATATAGGATGTGTTGTGAAAATACGCAAATTGAGTCAAACTGTGGTAAAGTTATGTCCCTCCAAGAGAATAAGGCTTTGGACGGGTGCTCAGTCCTGCTAAATGCTGTTTTTGATTTGAACTGAGGGAGGGCCTGACCAACTTTTGGACATCAAATGGGGACATGTACCAAAAAATCGAAAAACAAGCTGTCTGAGGTCATAGATACTGTGACTCACTTGCAGGTCTGGGGTTTGAGGGAATTCCTTGTTTTCTGATTTCCTAAGCATTGGTTTCTGGGTATCCTTGCCACCCTGAGGTGGCTTTTCTGATGCCACCCCCCTTCGCACCCGGTTTATACCATTTTGCTTTTAAAATTACCAGGAGTGCCTTTTTTGCCTCCCCGGGTAACTTTTGAGCTGCTTTGAGCTGCTGTCTCATGGCAGCAGCGCCCCTGGCCATCATCAGCACGGATGATGGTAGGATGGATGCTATTAACAGCTTGAACTATTAACAGCTTGAACTATCTCTTCAAACATGTATGGGGCCATTATATAAATCAAAGATATTGTCCACATAATGGAAATAACCTTGTATATATTCCTTAAAGGAGAATGAAAGGTTAAAATGGAGTATGCTTTATCAGAAAGGTCTATGTAAATACACCAGTAAACCCTCAAATTAATGCTGCTCTATGTCCTCTGTCAAAAAAAAACCCATCATTTCTTTCCTTTTATTGTGTACACATGGTCTTCTGTATCAGACTTCCTGTTTTCAGGAAGGTCTAGGGATTGAGCTTGCTCAGTTTGCTTCTCTCTCCCTCCCCCTCCCTCCTCCCCTCCCTGCTGTAATCTGAGCCCAGAGCTATGAGTGTGCAGGGAGAGGGAGGAAGTGATGTCACACCAAGCTAATATGGCAGCTGTTATCCTAAACAAACAGAGAGCTTCTAGAGCTTTTTACTCAGGTATGGAAAAGCATTTTACAGAATAAATTTAGTGTTATAGCTTGCACTATTGTGGCTAATCTATTGGCAAATAAACTGCTTTGGTAGCTTTCGTTCTCCTTTAAAGAGACTTTTCAAGAACCTTCTATTCTAGATGGTATACAAACAGATTAGATATTAGGGTGGCACAGCAGCACCCCCATCAAGGTGCCTTGATGCTGCCAGAAATGTTCTCCTGTAAAACGACAAAAGTAGTTCTTATGCAAGACAAAGGCCTGACATTCTATAGGTAAATATACCAATTTACAGTAAATTATTATCAAGAAGTGCTTCCTTTTATTCCCTCACCTGTCACCGTACCTGGATCAAGATTTTCAAATCATTTTCAGATGAATTTAGCCTGCAGTCTGTGGCATCACACAGGCATGTAGTTTATGTAAATAGAAGTATATGGTCAGTGTCAACTAAAAAAAAATGTATCCTAATAAAGGAAACTTTAAGCAACTTTCCAATATACATTCATTCAAAAAGCCCAAAAGTTTTAAAGTTATTTGTAAATTTAATGTTATTGAAAGCAGCACCTCTCTGTTCTGCCCTGGTTGTTCTGACTTTTAAAACAATGTATACAAGTCAGGAGTAAACAAAGATAAACAAATGCTACTTTCAATAGCTATTATATTTACATATAACTTTAAACCACTGTAAATGTATTTTCAACCTGCAACCGAAAAAGCCATCTGGTTGTCAAGGTCACTAACCTCAGCAACTAAAATACTGTGAGGTTTCGGTCTTACTCTTATTCTTTGGTCTTATTTTTTTTATTGCTGATCTTTCATACCAGAACAAATTCTGAAATGATTTCTGTTGTTTTACAAACAATGAAAAAATATCCTTTTTTGAAAGTGAAACTAATTGGGGTAGAAACACCAGGGTAAATACAGCCATATACCTGTAAATTAAAGCAAAAATGTCAGCTGCATGGGGGGGGGGGTAAAGCTTGGACTACATGGAGCTTTCTACTTTACTAGCTTTTAACTAATTTAGTAGCCTACAGTCCTCTGATGCTTTGTTGTGCGAAGGATTCTTCCATCATGGATCAGCTGCCTGTAGAAAACATTGCCCATATTATGAATAAGTTATTCCTTTAAAGACTAAGCAGACTCCAAGCAAATTACAGTGCTGTAACTGGCCAATGCACAGCTGGTAGAAATGGATCATTTATCTGGTACGAACTATATAACCAAACATTCTTTTAATATTTGTAACACCCTCTTGGCACCCCCCCTGGTGCCAAGGTTGTACATTCTTACCAACTTCCAATGCAGATCTTGAGTCCCCTTTACAAGGTGAAAGGGTACAGGGAATTTCTTCTCCTGGCAGTGCCTCCACTTAATGGGATGCAGGAATAAACCTGCGTGGTGGCCCCATTACGAAAACATTCAAAGACACACTTTATTGTAAAACTACCGTGGGAACCTGTGGCAGTGCATTCTGGCACCTCCTTGCCAGGTACTCTCTTTGGCAGACAAAGAGTCTTAGTCCCTTTTCCCCAAATAGTACCAGTGTCCCCAGGTAGCACTACCTGCCCAGTACCTTTCCCGTTGCACAAGGTATTTTGCTCCCACGGCAGGCACACAAAAAGCCTGTATCACAACAGGAGACCCGCAGGATCCTTTTCTTTTTCTACCCTCCCTCAGACACAACTCACCCTTGGAATTCACACAGATGGGTAGGCTCACACAGAGCTGGAACAGGCATCCACAGCGATGACATGCTTTTAACCAAGCACCTGCAGCTTGCTTTATCTTTAGGGCATTGCTCCCAACACTATAAACAACATGAGCACTATCAACCCCCTTTATTCATTACAACACAGCTCCTAGCACTGTTTATAGCATGAGCACTCAGAAATCCTCCTCTGCAGAACGACAGCTCCCAGCACTCTCCATAGCGCGAGCAGACAAGATGTCCCTCCAAGCTCCAAACCAGCATGGTTGAGCTTACCAGGCTTTGGAGTACCCTGAATCAGCCCGCAGGGCTATCGAAGTCCATTTAGCCCCTTACATCTATGTAGCAGTCCTGTCCACCCTCTCTCCATGAAAGTGAAAGCAGGAATCCTCCTGTGAGCACATGGCTCTCCTATATATTCCAAAGTGGTGCAACAGCGACACCTTGTGACACCCTCCGGTATCTGTAGAAACAAGGTACCAAACACTAAAGGCAGTTGTAACGGGGAGATCCCCTGCATATTTGTTTAGTCACTAAATGTAACGTTTCGGGGGCGTGCCCCATCGTCAGACATCAGACATGTCTGACGAAGGGGCACGTCCCCGAAACGTTACATCAAGTGACTAAATAAACGTGTAGGGGATCTTCCTGCTACACCTGCCTTTAGTGTTTGGTACCTTGTTTCTACAGTAAATTGGGAGAGGTGCCAACCCCTCCAACCAACATAGGGCATTCGCTTTTCAGAAGAGACTGGGGAAAAAGGAAAAATTGCTTGCCATTGAAGACCCTCCAGTATCTGCCAGCATGCGGCACAGGGACAAAGCTCCAGCCCCTCCCAAGACCCTAGGAGACCCTGTAGCTGCACAGGTAAGGGGATTTCCACCATGTGGTTCCGATTTTCAGGAACAGAGGGGAATTAACCCTCTGTATCCTTACATATTCTTGGGGGCACATTTTCTAAAGTGTGAATTTCGACTAACTCAAAGTGTATTCTAAGAATACATTACTTATTTAGTAAAAATTGCAAGTACACTGTTTCAAAAGAAATGTATGGAATTTTCTCTTGGCATTAATTCTCTGTGAAAATCCGACAGTATAATTTCCCCAAACAGATGTAGTGAAAAAAATTATGTATGTGGAAAATTACCATTGAGGGGGTGACGAAGTTGATGAGGAGAATTTAAAAGTGGCTGATCTATTTTTATAATGGTGGTTTGCCAATCTGAACCCGTAAAAATTTCTCTTCGAGAAAATGTTTTTTGTGCCCATAAAGAATAAGGTTCTCTTAGCTTGAAGAATAAAGTGCACTCAAATTGGAGAATATTCACCAGAGAAAATCCACCTGGAGAGAAGATGTGGATTTACGGCAAAGTGAAGACTGTTCACCACTGCAAAGTTAATTCGCCAAAACTTCTTGTATTCTCCTTTTAGTAAATTGACAATGTTGAGTGAAATCTTCATTTTTGGTGAAACTACTCCAAAAGTTGCCCCTTGGTGTTAAACAGAATGTATTTTTATCATTCTAAGAACAAGTACCCCACTTGGGTATATAACATGTGCCAATGCTAAGGCCGTGCACTTCCGGTTTTGTGCGCTGGCGTGATGACGTCACGGCGCAGTGGCGCGAAATTCAAACGGTATAAAAGGGGATTTCAGTATTGAGCTCATTGCCTGTAGTTAGGTTCTATTAGTTAGTTCCTGGTGCTTAACTCTATTTGAATCCTGCTTGTTCGTCTAGTTTAACCCTTGCCTGTACCTCACTATTCTGAAATCTGTATCCTGACCCTTGCCTGCCTGTTTATTCTAAACTCTACAATCTGACTATTGCCGGCCCGTATATGGGGCCCTCCGACGGGCTTCCCCGATCGATATCTGGCCAAAAGTCGGCCAGATGTCGATCGGACGGGACTAAAAATCCCGTTGGATCTCTGCCCATCTGTTCGTTGATGTGGTCCCGCGATCCGACCGCCCGTTAGCCATCATTAGGATCCGATCGATATTGCCCACCTCAAGATGGGCATATCTGGGAGAGATCTGCTCATTTGGCGACATTGCCAAACAAGCGGATCTCTCAGTGTATGGCCACCTTTAGTAAGACCTGGCGGCATCCAATTAGCTGAGGGCTCCTCCCGAGGTGAAAGGCGGTTGTTAATGGCAGAAGCAAGAGCCGAGACCAGGGAGCCTAGCGTTATTTCTGGAATTAGGGTGCAGACCGTGACATATAGATGTATATGTTCCCTAAAATTCCAATATAGATAAATAGGTAATGGCGGAATTTCACTGTGGTGGACTGTGGTGAGCTGTAGTTTCACTCTTTGACAAATATGTACCTACAGTATGTGTCTCTCTTTTGATGATGTAGTTAGGGCCACACCAGTTGGTCTAAAATAGAAGATACACTGCAGATACACTTTGTATTGTTAAGGGTTTATTCTGTATTATCCTTACTGGGTTGTTATTGGGAAAGGAACTAGTACTGCTCTTGCTTGCAATAAAAGGTATATATTAAATAGCAAACAATGTGTGCTTAATGTACTCTCTACACAAGTACCTTACTTCTAGTCTACGTTTAATAGATGACAGTTACAGATTTGTAGCTGGAAAATAGGTTGGACTGGTGATTGGTCCAATTAAAAGGTCCTGTAAGCTCACTGTGTTCCCCATTACATCTACTTACTGTGTGACATCTCCAGCATCAGGCCAGGAAGGCTACACATATTTCATTCTGTGCAGAGTGCAGACTAGCTGGTGTAAAGGGATTCTTGGAGACCAGTTGTCATCTGTCCTCATTTATTTTAAAGCTCCAGGGAAATGGAGCTTTTTTAAACCTCCCCAGTTACAGTACTTATCCCCTATTCTCTTGATAAGTGATAGGGGCCCTGTGCTTTAGCACACACAGTAAACGAGATTCTCCATTATGTTAAATAGAGACTTTAGAAATGATAAGGCTGTCTATAAGGCAGGATAAATAATATATGCATGGCCTGTCCCAGCTCCCATAGATACTATAACTCCTTTCATTGTGTATTAGTTTTTCATATATTTCAGTTGCTCCTTGTTTCTGTATTGTTCTTTTGCTCTACACAAGAACTGACTTAAATCCCTTCTGCATTATAGAATCCATAACTAGAATTCTCTACTGACACTCAATGTCTCTTCCTACACATTAATCATGTATTGGTTTACACGATTCCCTTTATTTGCTCCGCACAGTCACTTCAGACTGTACCCTGTTTTCCTTGTGTCTGTTTAAGAATCTTATTGTTAAAGGGGAAATAAAGTCTAAAATAGAATAAGGCTAGAAATGCTGTATTTTGTATACTAAACATAAACATGAACTTACTGCACCAGAAGCCTTATTAAACAAATGATTTATGTTTTCAAAGTTGGTCGCAGGGGGTTGTCATCTTGTAACCATGTTAAACATCTTTGCAAGACCAAGACTATGCATATGCTCAGTGTGGTCTGGGCTTCAGTTGGGAAGTTAAGCTTAGGGATCGCCATAAATTATCAAAGCAGCACAAGTAAAATAATATCTGCCATAGAAGCCGATACAGCAAGACTGATTAATAATCAGAATATGCAGACTGCACTGGGTCTGTGGCTATAAATCTCTACATGGTCGCTGGCTGCTTTACAGAGAAACAAACAAAGCTGCTCGAGTTCTGGGAAGTAAGGGGGGCTGCTCGAGTTCTGGGAAGTAAGGGGGGCTCCCCCCCCTACCGTTTGCCCCTACCGTTTAAAAATTATGATTGTTTTCCTGCAGAGCAGTTAGGGACCGTCTGAAGTTTCCTATCTGCAACTGTCAGAGCAAGTAAAGGGAAGGGGGAATTTCACTGCATACAGTCAGGTTTATTATAAAAACGTTTTTTTAATTAAAGTATATTGGAGATAGATTTCTTTTTCATTAAAGAAAGTAAAAATGGGATTTAATTTTCCTCCTTTACTTCCCCTTTAATGTCTGATTAGAAGGCATCTTGTCACAACCCATGTCTAAAAATTGACCTCTTTATTGAGATTTTGAGAACATTCGAAGCAGGGACATAACAAACTTGAAGTACAATATTGTCGTTCCCTTATGCCTAGAATAGAAGGTTATCAATCAAAGCTGTAGGTTTGGCTAGCAAATTGTGCCAGAGTCAGGCTCTCAGAATTGGGCTGAGGACCAAACAAATTAAAAATAATCATCAACAGACTGATGGCTGATAATAGCTAAAGGGGGTAAATATGATGTATGGTTTGGCACAGCACATGGGAAGTATTTCTCCAGTATAATCTTAGTCTCCTTTTATCCCTTTACTCAATACAACTGAAGCTTAATTAGACTAATTATCTAGAATGCCACATTGTGCTTTCTGTTCCTTGGGAATGAGACGAATGACAAGGGCAAAGGGTGGAAATAATACAAGAGGACTGCACAACCTGGGAATTAAAGAGGGACGTTTGGAAAGACTGATGGAAAAATCCCTGTTTGAAATCTCTCCAATTTACCTCAGAGAGGGAAAAAATTCCTTCCTGACTCCCAAGATGTCAGTCCCTAGATCAACTTGTACTATGAGCTATCTTCCATAATCATGTAGTCCCTCACTTGCTAAAAAGACATCCAACCCCTTCTTAAAGCTATCTAATGTATCAGCCATGACTGATTCAGGGAGAGAATTCCACATTTTCACAGCTCTCATTATAAAAAACCTAATCATGTCATATGGAAAGACCTACTGGTAAATAAAGCATTAGAGAGATTATTATATGATCCCCTTATATATTTATACAGTTATCATATTACGCCTTAAAGGAAAACTATACCACCAAAATGAATACTTATGCAACAGTTTATATCAAATTGAATGACATATTAAAGAATCTTACCAAACTGGAATATATATTTACATAAATATTGCCCTTTTACATCTCTTGCCTTGAACCACCATTTCGTGACTCTATCTGTGCTGCCTCAGAGATCACCTGACCAGAAATACTACAACACTAACTGTAACAGGAAGAAGTGAGGAAGCAAAAGGCAGAAGAACTCTGTCTGTTAATTGGCTCATGTGACTTTACATGTGGTTTGTATGTGTGCACAGTGAATCTTACGATCTCAGGGGGCGGCCCTTATTTTTTAAAATGGCAATTTTCTATTTATGATTACCCAATGGCACATACTACTAAAAAAGTATATAATTATGATAATGGTTCAATTACATGAAGCAGGGTTTTACACATGAGCTGTTTTACTCAGTATCTTTTAATAGAGACCTACATTGTTTGGGAGGTATAGTTTTCCTTTAAGCGCCTCTGCTCCAGTGTGAATATCCCTAATTTGAAAATGTTTTCAAAATGAATCAGTTAATAGTGCTGTTCTGGCAGAATTCTGCACTCTTTACTGCTGTACTGCAAGTTAGAGTGATATCACCCCCCCTCCCCCCCCCAGCAGCCAAACAAAAGAACAATGGGAAGGTAACCAGATAGCAGCTCCCTAACACAAGATAACAGCTGCCTGGTAGATCTAAGAACAACACTCAATAGTAAAAACCCATGTCCCACTGAGACACATTCAGTTACATTGAGAAGGAAAAACAGCAGCCTGCCAGAAAGCATTTCTCTCCTAAAGTGCAGGCGCAAGTCACATGACTGAGGGCAGCTGGGAAATTGACAAATAAATAAATTGAATATAAAAAAATCTGTTTGCTCTTTTGAGAAATGAATTTCAGTGCAGAATTCTGCTGGACTAGCACTATAAACTGATTCATTTTGAAAAATTTTTTTTTTCCCATGACAGTATCCCTTTAACAGTGCACATGCTCAGTATGCTCTGGGCAGCTTTTGAGAAGCTAAGTTTAGGGGTTGTTGCAAATTATAAAAATTATATTTGTCTGTCAAATAAGATGATCTGACAGGGCTGCTTATTATTCTGACACTAATTGCACTGGTTGCAGAGCTGCCATGTACTAATAATAATAATTAAATAATAATAATTAATAATCAGCCTTATATTCTATATGCAGTATTTTGTGAGATGGTCCCTAAGCTCAGTAAGTGACAGCAGCAGAGAGCAAGTGCAGTGAATCAGCAGAAAAAAAGATGGGGAGCTACTGGGGCATCTTTGGGGACACAGATCTTTACTGCTAAAGGGCTGTGTTGCCTTGGGCTGGTACAGAAACCCAAAACATAATGTACAACATTTCTAGCCTACTTCTTTAGTTAAGCTTTACTTCTTTAATAAATGAACAGATGTTCTCCAAATGGTTGAAATAGAACTGTTAAAAAATATATTCACAATAGATACAACTGAGAATTTTAATAAACTCACAAATGGCCAAATCTTGCTAAACAATGATATTAATTTGACGTTGTTGATGCCCACAACAAGAAACTGTGTTCCAGAGCCTTGAACTTAAATTGGATTTTTGCATTTTACCTAGAGGGTTTGTGGGCTTCCATCAGGGTTAACTTACAACAACATGGGTACTACAGTGCCGCAATGGAACGTACTTGGCGAAACTGCAGCAACAAGTGTCTTACATAGACTACAACACATGGGTGTCTAGGCTGGTGGATATCACTGGGATAATAATCGAATCTAATTGTGCTTATTTACTTTAGTCCATCAGTATAGTCCTGCTGAACGGTGAATTTTGCAACATGACATCAGTGAACTTTGATGACATCACTACAGCAATGAGTATGTGACAGTCTTAATACTATTAACGTGCAAAATGTACATGTAGTTTTATTGCTATAAACAGCTAGTGTGTGCATGTAAGATTGTGTTTGTGTAAGTGAGTGTGTGTGAGATACATTGTGCTTGTGTGTCAGAATGATTGTGCTGCTATGTGTGCGACTGTTTGTCAGAGGTACTGTGCTGATATGTGTGAGATTGTGCATATGTGTATGAGAGACTGATGTTTGTATGGGTGTGTGATTGTGCTGTTCTGCTGTGTGTGAGTGTGTGTGTGTGTGTGTGCATGACTGAGCTGCAATAGTGTGAGCCTTTGCTACTATGTGTGGGTGAGATTATGCTGCTGAGTGAGTGTGTGCTACAGTGATTGTGCTGCTATGTAGTAATCTAGTGTGTGCTCATTGTGTGTGTGTGCTCTAGAGATCTGTGCAGGGTACGTGGGAGGTTGATATTTTCGTTCCTTTTCGGATGCCTCATTACTGCACAGAGCTGAGAAGAGGCTGATAGCAGAGGTAAGAATTTTTTCAGTGACTGTCTGCTTTGCTTTCTGCCCCTGTGGGATTTTGGGTTGCCCCAGTGCCCACTTACCCTCATCTACATCTCTCCTGTCACCCCTCTTAAAACCCTTGTTGCCTGCCAGACTAAGCTACCCTACCCCCCCCCCAAATCTACCTGCCCCTCATTGAGTGTTTCAGGCTATTAGAAATATTGGACATGTGTCACTGGGAGAGCAGATGCATACAGGGCAGGGGGCAGACAGCATGGATAGTGTTCTGGTGGGGGAGGGGGGCTTCAGTTTATTAACCATTTCTAGTATGCAAGAAAATGCCAAATAATGAGATAGATATGCATACATACTTGTATTTTATATCAGTGTTAGTGGTATGTTGTATCAGTGTGGATTGATATCTGTCAAGGAACAATATACATTAGCACTCTATGTATCGCGCATATATGTGTATACAGAGAAATGTAAGTAGAAGATATCATTCAGATTTTTATATTTGTGACATTGCGCATTATCCGTAGGAGGAACAGTACATCTAGATAACTATCTCTTTGCATACCGGATGTATAAAATGGTTGGCATAGAGGGGAAAACAACATAGCAGATAAGGCTTTAGGCTATTATCGAGGCACGAGACCTGTGGATGGACTGAGAGCAGGAAACTTAGGGCAGATCTTTTTGCATTAAAGCCACCAATTGAGGTTCAGTGCCTATTTTGCCCCCCTCCCGTTAGCTCATAACTAGGTACAGATATGAAAATATTGTTAGCTATTCACCCATAGTTACATGGATATGTTGAGGAACAAATACATCTTCACCCCAAATGTCTGTAACCTTCAGATTGGACTAGGAAGAGTATCTAGAAGAACAATGGACATTCTCCCTAAATTTCACTATTCTATTAGACCCAAAGTTGTAAGAATATCTAGGACATCAATCAAGTCTTCACCCCAAATGTCACTGTCTGTAACCTTCAGATTGGACTAGGAAGAGTATCTAGAAGAACAATGGACATTCTCCCTAAATTTCACTATTCTATTAGACCCATAGGTGTAAGAATATCTAGGACATCATCAAGTCTTCACTCCAAATGTCACTGTTATGTAACCTTCAGACTTGTCTAGGAAAAGTATCTAGGTGAACGATAGACATTCTCCCCAAATATCACTATTCTATTAGACCCATAGGTGTAAGAATATCTAGGACATCAATCAAGTCTTCATCCCAAATTTCACTTTATGTTATCTTCAGACTGGGCTAAGAAGAGTATCTAAGAGAACAATAGACATTCTCCATGGCCCCACAGATTGAAAACCACTAGGCTAAGGCATATAAGTCTATACGCCACTTAAAATAAGGGGTGCATCTTGTTTTGTCATGGTGTATAGCTGGTAGTGCAGTTTTACAAAACATGAAGGTTGGAAAAGAATAATTAGGTATCACAGGTTGTGTGACAATAATTGTGGTCGATTTTCTAGTTGTTTGACATGATGTCACATTGTGTGATGGGATGTGTGCTTGTATACTGAGGAGTTAGGTGGTCAGGTTGCATGGCACATGGTTTGATCTTCTGCTGGTCATTTAGCTTTCTTGTGTATCAGACAGAAAAAATATATTTAATGGCACACAGGACAAGTGCCCGAATCCAAGTGCTGCCTATCATTGGTTATAACGGACAGTTCCTGTCACCAGCAATGACAAGTAGTTTTTATCAAAGCCAATGACAGATGGCATACACTTCCCAGCAAAGAATACAACATTTGTTCTATTCATCTTACACTCAATGGAGTATGATGTATATAAATAGTAGTACTGGCCTGGATTAAAAATAGGCTTTGGCATTTCAAGTACAAAGAGGCCCAAACAGGTCCAAGTGATGTCTATGGCATTTTACAACCCCTCTGACATTTCCAGAATTCACAGATTTCCAGTCTGAGTCTGATAGTTTAAAATATTTAAATATTTAAAATATGGTGTTAGGATGTTTGCCATGGTAGATTTTATGATGGAATGCCTAGTAGGGTGACCAATCGTTTCACACCATTTTCATTACTTGTATGGTGCCCACCAATGACAGCTGATATCTATGTACTGTGAATATTGGCCAGCCAGAGGAGCCCCAATTCAGCCCCAATTCAATAGAAAAACAACCTGTGGGCCAGTTGGTCAGATACTGTACAAAGTCAGGATGTGTAAGGCTGCCTTACAAAAATTCCTTTACAAATATGTATACAATAAACAGGAGATGTACATTAAGCATCATTAGAAGACAAACCCTAGGAAAGACATTCCTGCCCCACAGGGCTTACACTCTATGCACAGTGTGGGAGGACCTGAAGCCATTAAGTATCATTCATTACAGTGCTAGTTATGTAACATTAGTGCAGGCAGAGACTATGTCAGTTTGCTGCAGTGCTACATTTATGGTGGGTGTTACTGTTGTTTGAGAAAAGGGGTTGGTATAGAGAAATACGAAATTGAAGAGTGAAATGGGAAAGGCAGAATTGCAGCGTCTAACTGCTTCTGTTGCAGGTGGTAAAAAAGGACCTCATATTATATGCCTTCAGTCAAAGTTACCATCTTCGAGGTTCGGCCTTCCCAAGGTAGAATAATATTTCACTCCAGTAAGCCAGTTAGTCGGACCATTCTGGAGGTTTCTCCGCTATCTTTGTTTGGTCCAGGTGAAGATCTACAAGGTCAAGGCAGTTTGGGTCGCTGGCAAACTTGTTATTCAAATGTTATGTGAGTGTCACAATCTGGTCAGAAGTGACTGAGCTAAATGCACAAATCAATGCACATATATTACATTTTTAGCTGTTCAAGTCCCTGATATCAGTATCAGTCATTCTATATTAAGGGGAGGGACAAGGAAATTGAGAATGGATTCTCTTCTAAGAATGTTCTAGTGAACCTTTGGTTTTGCGATACATGTTTCCTGAAGAATAAGAAGGAGATAACTAGATGTATTATATACATATTTCATATAGTATGAGAATCAGAGTTGGAAATATTTAGTAATTTGCAAACTCAGAAACTAGACAGTTGGATATTATCCAAAGCATGTCAGATTCATCCAGTTAGTTTAACTTTATTAACAAAAAGTTCTTCAGCTGGTTCTAACATGACATAAATCCTTCCATCAGAGAAAAGTACTCAATCTCTCAAACAAAATGTCTCAGATGATAGTCTAGATCAGTGATCCCTATTGCACTGTGGTTTCATATGTACTCAAACATATACAATAAACCACATTATCACGAAAAGCATAAATCTATCGAATCATTAGGATAAGCTTACCGCTTTCCCAGTTGGGTCCGGGTGCTCATGCCCCAGACCTTCAGCATAAGGGAGTAATTCACAACAATACAGCATTAGGCAGGCACCAATCCGGAACGTCCAACAAAAGTAGAATCCAAGAGCCATAAATTGAGTATAAAAATATATAGTTCTTTATTTCACATTACATCTAAAAGGATAATGCCTGACGAGTATTGTGTCGCGCAGGGACACTTAATCATAGGCTAATTCTCTTGAGACACGCACAAGTATTTAAAGGAAAGGGAGCCAATAAGAGATCACTTAGGCGGAGTTAATGAAATTGCCTAAGACATAATTGTAGTGGCCAATTTGTAGGATACACAATATCTAATGTTACAAATGTTACAAAAAATGCTTATCCACAAGAGTACAGATTCATTAAATCCAAAACTATTTAGATGCATAATGTAAAAGATGTCGTATATATAAATATGGTCAATATAATTATATAAATATATACATAAATAAATAAATACAACAATATGTGAATAAATGAGTGAAGGGTTTCATTTAATAAAGCAAGAGATATCAAATTTGAAATTTAAGTACAATTAAGGAAGTACAATTTCAGATCTCCTAAAAAAAGAAGCTAAATGGATTTTTTACCTAGCAACCAGACAACCAAGGCCTCTCTTAATAGTGTCCGAAATGCCAAAATATTTCCATATCGGAAATATTTTGGATAGAGCTTTCGAAAGAGCGTCAAAAATTAAAAGAGAGGATCTGTTTAAGAGATAATATTAATAACAACCCAAATATTTCGGACACTATTAAGAGAGACAAAGTGAAAGACTTTACTGGGACCTTATCGTGTATGCAGAATTCTGCACTGAAATCCATTTCTCAAAAGAGCAAACAGATTTTTTTATATTCAATTTTGTAATCTGACATGGGGCTAGACATATTGTCAATTTCCCAGCTGCCCCAAGTCATGTGTGTGTCTCAAGAAAATTAGCCTATGATTAAGTGTCCCTGCGCGATAAGAAACGCGTCAGGCATTATCCTTTTAGATGTAATGTAAAATAAAGAACTATATATTTTTTTATACTCAATTTTTGGCTCTTGGATTCTACTTTTGTTGGACATTCCGGATTGGTGCCTGCCTAATGCTTTATTTTCGTGAATTACTCAAACATATAATCATACACAATAATACCTTTTATATTGCTCCAGACATTGCCAAAACTCTAGGTCTAGGTCAATGTTTGTTCTTAAGAACTATATGGGCATTGTATATATTGAGGTGCAAAAAGAAAATGAGGGCACATTATAGATACCTTATAAAGTTTTGCCTAATATGGTAAGCAAGGAGTTCATAATAAATCACTTTGGCTGCCTTATGTATACTAGCCCATGGGAAGCTCAATGTATGCTGCTTAGTAGCAAGTAACGTGGACTTTCATGAATCTTGTGAATCTGCCATATAGGCAGTAGAATCTTTGAGGACAAATATTAGCAGGCTTCTCTTTTTTATGTATATTTTTATCTGTATAGATCTCCTTGAGGGCAAAGCACTGTACAGCAGAACAATAAATTAGTAGAAGAAACAGCAGGTCATTGCAATAATAAGTACAAATATGTATAAAAATACAATACACAAATATAAAGTATAGTTACAATACATATTAAGTGCTTATTGTCAAGGAGACAAAAGGATGGAGGTCCCTGCCCCATAGAGCTTACAGGGGCTCATTTATCAACACTGGGCAAATTTGCCCATGGGCAGTTTCCTATAGCACCCAATCAGTGATTAGCTTTTTAAAGCCAGCTGCAAGTAGAATAATGAATGCAGCAATTTGGTTGCCATGGGTTACTGCCCATGGGCAAATTTGCCCAGTGTTGATAAATGACCCCTACAGTCTTTTAACCTCTGATCTGAATAAGGCTTTGTGCAAGCAACAGCACAGAGAATAAAAGTGAAGAATAACTTATACATATATGGGATCCGTTATCCAGAAACCCGTTATCCAGAAAGCTCCAAATTAGACTCCATTATAATCAAATAATCCAAATTTCTAAAAATTATTCCCTTTTTCTCTTTAGTAGTAAAACAGTACATTGTACTTGATCCAAACTGAGGTATAATTAATTCTTATTGGTAGAAAATCTGGCTTATTTAGTTTATTTAATTTTTAAATTATTTTCTGGTAGATTTGAGGTTTGAAGATCCAAATTACAGAAATATCCCTTATCCGGAAAACAACATCAGACTGGGGCCCAGAGCCCACCGGGGCTACAGCCTCAGGGGCCCCCCACGCCATCCCTTGGGCCCCCCCAGCCGCATGTCTGGGCAGGCGGGGTCCAAAGGAGCCGGGGCCCAGTGGGTTCTTTCCCATTGTCCCGCCAGCCCAGTCCAGCCCTGCCGGAAAACCCCAGGTCCCAAGCATTCTGGATAACAGGTCCCATACCTGTATACCACAGCTAGTTAGACCCTTTCAGACATAACATCCCAGATGAAAGAACCTACATCTGTGGAAGCCAGCAACCTCTTTTTATTAGTCTAGGCAAGGACACTGCAGCATCCCTAGGAGCCTGCCCCATGAATTCTCATTTATTTTTGTTCTTTCTTGAGGGCACTGAGTCTGTAGGCAGTCTACAGAGCAGCAGAATAAAACTGATCATACACAAACTCAGTTCACATCACCCTACAGACACCTAAAACAGGAACATACCTAGCCTTAGAGAAGTTATCAACTTGTAAACCTTCATCAAGTATTCTTAAGTAAAAATGTACACTGTCCAAATTCTATGCAATAAACCTAAATGGCTTATTTACGAAAGCAGTGCAAAGCCAAAATATAGGTGCACCACACTTTTGCTTTTACCAGTGGTGCTTTGCTGCAGGCAGCAATTTACCAGGGGCAGCAAACAGAGACTAAATTTCCATTTTATTTAAACTGCTGTAGCGATGGAGACCTTTCCTGTCTTGTTTCAAGAAGAATAGAGGTAAGGGCCAGTGGAATGAGAGCACACAAGGTAGGGGAACAACATCAGCTGACTCGAGCAACTGCAGCTCTAATATCTGCACTGTTTTTTTATCCACAATGAAGAGTTTCTTTCCCAGAATTTCAGTGTAAAGGGAAATTCAGGGCAGTGTGCAAAGTGTAAAAAGCAGGTACAATCTGCCCCCTCCAGTACTGCACTCTGCATTTCGTGCTTGACTTTTTTTTTCCCGTATGAGATGCAGAATTCTAGACAAAAGTGCCCTTTGCAGGAGCTATTTTGAGCCCTTTAATGCTCCTGAACTTCGGTTCTGATGAGTGACTCGGTAAATGACCCCTAGTGAGTGCTAAGTCCAACATTTACTACATAAAGGGCAGACCTTTATTAAACTGTAAAATACACAGTAGAGGGGGACTTTACTATGTGCAGGGTAGGCAGGGATGATCCTGGCCTCTCCGTCGCCTGAGGCAGCAGCAGTTGCCGCCACCCCCTCCACCCATGCGCTTATCTTTTTGCACCTGAGGGGGTCCACGAGGGCTGCAGAGAGGGCCAGTACACTAGCGCAAAAACCCTAACTGCACTCTCTGTGCTAGAAGAGCCGGAAATTAGTCTCTTAAAGTACCAGGAGCGGCATTTTTGCTGCCCCTGGTACCTAGTGGGGCGCTGCCGGCCTGCCGCCTGAGGCGACAGCCTCAACTTGTCTCATTGGCGAAGCGCCCCTGAGGGTATGATGCTAAGTGCAAATCTGCCACACCACTATGCTCTGCCCTGCACATTAGATTTTTTTTTCCGTTCAGCATTAGATGAAGTGCTTATGGGTACTAGGCACAGAGGAACACCTGTACTGCCTATATAGAAAACAGTAAGTATATTTGCATCAAACGCACTAGCAAGTGAACAACAAGCAACCGGGGTGCAAAGCATTCTGCTGCAGAATGGTTACATACAAGTGCTATCTTTCACATTAATAGGTACAACCCTGCATTCTAGAATGTGGCTGTTTAAAACAGGTAAGGGTGACATTAAGGGTAACACCCATGAAACCTTGCATGTTGCCGCCAGTGCTATAGACAGTGGTATGCCAAGCCAATTTCAGTTTGGTCTTCATTTGTTGTGTTGTGGGTTTTTTTGAGTAATTAAACTTTTCATTTTGCTTTGAAGCATATTCAGTTATTTGTTTGAAAGGGTTGGAAAGGGGGATAAATATCTATAGAATGAATGTACTTTCTTGTTGCTGTACATTGTTGTGCAGATATATTTTTTTTGTTTTCAGGGCAGAGAGAAGAAGAAAGGCAGAACAGAATTCCATTTACATATAGTTTATGTATACTGTACATCATACAAAAAATTCTAGAATGAACTTACTGTTTAAAGGGGACCTGTCACCTAGACATAAAAAGCTGTATAATAAAAGTCCTTTTTAAATAAAACATGAAACCCATTTTCTTTCTTGTAACTTTGTTTTTCAGGAGAGATTGGTGATCAAAACATATGTGGGCAACTCTGTGAACCTTATATATAGAAAAACAGGAAGTATTGGGCACTCTGGCAATCCACAAGCATTTCAAACACAAAATAAAACAAACATTAAAAAATCTGATAACCTTTATTGAATAATCATCTCAAAGTCTTCTCAAAGTCCACCTGACACTTAATCCAAGGTTTATGGGGCCCCTGGCTGTTTTAGTGTTTGCCTGAATTCTTAGAAGTGTCAATAGTGGGATATGACAAGAACAGTTTGCTTAATGATCCACAGAAGAATGGTGCATGTGCTTATAAAGGATACAAGGATTTATACTGATGTGCTTGTGGACCTGCCCCTTCTATCATGCAGTACTTGGCAGACTCTCTCAGGTTCCATTCAGGTATAATTTCACTGCGTACTGCGTCTTTCACATGCGATACATAGATCAGCAGCTCCCTCCTGCATCACCTTCGTGTCTCCTTCATCCTAGGAACCTGTCAGCTGACATACTAAATATAGATAGATAGATAGATAGATAGATAGATAATAGATAGATAGATAGATAGATAGATAGATAGATACAGCTTCTTACATGGATTTGCATAGATCCGTACATTTTCATAATAATATAGTTTTTTAGTAGTATGTGCCATTGGGTAATCATAAATAGAAAATTGCCATTTTAAAAAATAAGGGCCACCCCTTAAGATCCTAGGATTCATGGTGCACACAAACAAACCATACATGTTAGGTCACATGAGCCAATTAACAGAAGAAGTTCTTTCTTTTGCTTCCCACACTACTTCCTGTTACAGTTAGAGCTGCAGTATTTCTGGTCAGGTGATCTCTGAGGCAGCACACAGACCATCACAAAATGGTGGTTCAAGGCAAGAGGGCACCCCTGGTGTAGACTACATAACATTGTGTGCCAAGCATAATTATTTTGGATCGTTGAATGATAACTGTGCATTGTGGGTAAAAATCAAAACGCACTTAATCCAGGATTTGGCCACCCAACGCTTTTTGCAGGATTCAGATTAGGGCAATTTTAAAGCACCGTAATGCTGAAGGAAGAATTTATTTTATTTTGGGGAGGGGGGGGGGCAAAGTGGAATATGCAAATTACAGGGATGAATTATTTGAGGATTCAGTGTTCATCCAAATTTAAAAATTCCGGATTCAATGCATTTGTAAAAAAGCCCTTTGTGTGTTTTTGTGATAACCAGGACTGAACCACAGTTTTCTGTATCCTCTCATTTTAGTGGGTAACACCTCAATGCTGAACTATTTTTAATGTGACTTAGTGATACACTAAGCTGCCCTAACTCAACCCCAGCCCACCTAATGGCAATGATGTATGTACTTCTCTAAATGTATATGTATATACCGTCTCCTATTCTGTACTGAAATTGCTCCTGACTAGTGATGAGCAAATCTATCCCATTTCCCACGTGGGGAAAATTTGCAATACAATGTCAACGGGTGTCTATTGAGACGACTTTTTCACAGCAAGTTTTTTGCGGTGACTTTTTTGGAGCAAAATACCTTGGAGTCAATGGGTATTTCTTCATCATCACTTTACGTGGCAACTTTTACAGTGCAAATAAATTGGAGTCAATGGGCATTTTTTTTGCAGCAATTTTTCCAGTTCAATATACATTGGAATTGGCATTTTCCGGAGGCGACTTTTTCACAGAAATATTCACCTGAGACAAAATGTAAATTTGGCTGCAAATCCATTCATGACTCCTAATTTTATACAAGAAATGCAACTATAAAAGAGCTTTCTTTATATTCCATAAAATGAGGAATTTCCTTCAGCTTGTTGTGATTTGTTGAGATTATTTTCGATGAATGCAGTGTAAGAATGATTGAATTGATCTCGTTAGCCGCCTGTAACCTAACAATAGTGAAAGCCATGTGAGATCCTGATGGGCTACGCTAGAGCAAGGGCTCGTGTTATCAGCTGATATTCATTTTCTGATGGGCTCCAACTCCAATGTTTTAGAAGAGATGCATCTGTTTTTGGTTAGCATTAAGCCAAAGTACTAAAGCGGGATCTTGCTGTGCTCTGCACCTAATCCATCAGAAGATGCAGACTGAAGTGAAGCAGTCCTTATTATTTGGTGTTATATATTGTTTGCCCCATCTATATTAAAGATGGGTGGATATAATGAAAGGTGATACATTCCTATTCAGTATATTATATGACTAATACAGGACATTTATGCTTCAGGATCCAAAAAGTGTTCCCATGCACTTGAAGGTGGTTCTTAGTGACCCCTTAAATATCATTAGATTTCTTCTCGATTTTATAAAGTCTTTTCCCGCACAAGAAATTTTCGTGAACATTTTTTGATAAATAGGGGGAAAAGTCTGTGCGGATTCGGTCGGAGTGGTTTTCAGAAAATAGTGAAATTTTTTGATAAATAACCCCCTTAGAGTACTAATCCTGTATATAAAACTGGTGCAGTTTGGACAGCGCCTGTGAATATTGTATGTACTTATAAGAGGTAGGGCCAAAGAGCATGGATGACATTGCATTGTGCCTGCGTGTTTTAAAGGATTAATTTTGCTGTCCCTGTGTTGCTAGCACATCTCACATTATGTGACACACAGATAAGAATTATTTCCACTAACCAAAGGACAATTTACAGTGCTGAGCTTTGGGGCTGATTTCTGTATTTACCTTCTCTGTAGGGGAGCCCAGAAACTGCATATGTGCCAGTGTGCCGTGTATATTAGGTCACAACTGCGGATGATGGCTCTGTCCTCATGTGACTCTTTCTTGCCACTTGCAGGCAGTATGAGACAGTGGTTCCTGCTGAAGACCCCCTTGTTACAGAGGTGACATTGACGCTGCAGGAATGGGCCTCCCTGTGGAAGCAGCTCTATGTGGTAAGCAAAGTATCCTTCCTGCAGGGCATCTCCAACACTAATTATTGATTAGGTGGAAACAGAAAAAAAACAAGTTGTCAGATGTGACAGTGTTAAGGTAGGAAATAGCAACTCACAACTTTGTGCTGCTGCTGAGTTTACCTTCATTTCTTTTCTCTGCAGCCATTTAATTTGGCATTTAAATTGCAGTTTGCTTAATAGTTTCACGTAGCCTAGTAACCAAGCAATGGCCAGTATTTCTTATAACACTTTGCTTTAATACTAGCCATTCAGGCTACTACCACACTTCAGTTTAGCTCCTTACAAGGTGTAAGATACACTATAAACTCACTCTTTACCTGGCTACATGCCCCACTAAGCAATCCTCCCAATAATGATCTTTCACCCTGGCCCTGGTTATGTCAGCAAAGGGACAAGCAGACACAGGTCTTTATTTTGTGGGAATCACCCTGGTTCGACCCCTATTAACATGTTACCTGCAGTAACAACTACTGTCATTTGCACCAGAATCTTTATTTACCTGCACCAACTGACATCACTAAACACCATTTGTACGGATATAATTTACAGGGTATTCATGGCCCTTGCATATTTTATTATTATACAGTACTGAGACAAGAAGACTGGAGAGCACTGTTAACATCTTGAGGCATGGGCTGTGTCTGTCATGAAATTCAGGGAATACAGTGTCTCAAATGTTTGGGACCAGACTGTGCCATGAGATCCTGAGGGCCATAGTATGAAGTTAATTTGTGGTGAAACTCCACCAAAATTAAATTTTCACAAACACACACCTTTTTACATGGTTACATACTTACATGGTTAAAGGGTTTGTTCACCTTCCAAACTTTTTGTTCGGTTGAGTTGTTTTCAATTCAACCCCAAGCCACTCCTCATGAATACGTAACTGCTGAATGCAGGTAGCACAGTATTCACGGGAGAACCACAATCTACAAAGCAAAGACCTGTGTAATAAAAAAGCACTAAGTTAGCCCAGAATGGTAACCCATAGCAACCAATAAGATGATTGCATTTAGACAGATAACCAGTAAATGCTACCTGCTGACTGGTTGCTATGGGTTACTGCTCCTGGGCAAAGTTAGTGTCTTTTAACCCCCAAAATGTGGGACAGAGTGCAAAAGTATATGAAACATGACTATTTTTTGCACATTGCATCATGCCCCATACTTAGTAAATGAGGTCTATTATCTCAGAGATTATAGAGGGACTTTACACTGACCTCAGACAAAAGTGCTAAAGCTTGTGTGGGCGCATTTAGTAATTATTTAAGAATATGTTTATGAAAGTTCTCATTCATCCAGGTCATGGTATATCTATAGAAATAAGTCAAATCAACTGGACTTGCTGTGTTTTTCTTGAAGACTTTCACCAGTCATCCCACTAGCTTTCTCAATTCAGAATAACGTACATACAGTAGGATCTTGCTTCGCTATATATCCTCTGGAATGTTGCTCCAATCAGCATAATCTGTTTAAATCCAGATTCTAGACCGGGAGAGTGACTGGTTCAAAAGAGGTGTTAAAGAAGCAATATACTGTATGTAAAAACTGAAAAACCAAGTTTGTTGTCGTCTATTGTCTGCCACATACAATGCTGTTTTTGCACCTCTCCCTGGAAGGTTTAATAACACATCAAAGCTCCAATTTTGCTAATACAATCAACACCTAACTTCATGACATCATTTTGGATTATGATAACAGATTATGCTGATTGGAGCAACATTCCAGAGGCTATATTGAGGAAGATCCTATGTACAAATTATTCTGAATTGAGAAAGCCAGTTGGATGACTGGTGAAATGTCTTCAAGGAAAACACAGCAAGTCCAGTTGATTTGACTTATTTCTATAGATATTATTTAAGAAGTACTTGTTTCCTAGGTCTTGTGATCTTCACTTCATGCTGTAATTCTCATGGCCTCTGAATGATGTGTAAATTAGGAGATGGGTAAGGGATTGTGACGCCTATGTATCTTTAGCATCCTACCCCTTATGAATACAGTGCGTCCAAATGAAAGCAGTGCTGTATTCATGGAGCCAATGCCAACCAGCTCTTAGAGTGCAAAAATATGGCAAAAACTACATCAGTAAATGAGCCTTAAACTCACAATTCTTGCAATAGAACAGCTGTTAGTCACCACTCATTAGTGACTGAAGCCCTGTACTTGAGACAAATTGAATTATGGTTAATTTACTAGCTAGGTAACTGTAATGCTATACAATGTGCACCTCTAAAAACATATCATTTTCTCTCCTAGATTTTCATAAACATCTTATGTGAATCTACAGATCTCCGTTGCTAGACAGGCTCTAAAAATAATGGGATTGTAATATGAGGATAATTAGCTATTGTCAGATGTTGTGCAGCCTCGTTTTCTTGTGTTTGTTCCAAGAAACATTTGTTCATTTCTTTACAAAAGGAAAGAGTCGCTGCAACATGGTTTACCAGCAGGACAATAAAAAATAGTATTGAAGCTTATTGATTATACCATCCTCGGTGATTACACAGATTCTTTTTTTTACTTTGCAACAATAAAATAAATGAGCATAACTGCAGATATGTGTTATTTATTTGGAATTCCTTTACCATATCACATTAGGGATCATTTATTAAAAACAGATGCAGTAATATGTAATAATGGGTATAATACCTGTATGTTATACATTTATGCCTTCTTGTGCTCTGGCACAGGAGCACATTTCACAATGTGTCATTTGCGCCTATGTTGGCAGAATGTGGACAGCTGGGGCACCTGTAGCATGTTGTGCCCATAGACATTCACCCTTGCACCTATGGGAGATAAGGTAGGGGTCCATTCCTGTCCTCTTGCAGCCCCTTAAATGACGGTATTACATGATTAAAAGTCATGGAAATGTGTGTATGTTACATTGATTGGTAGACCTTTTCTTAATAATAGGTGATTATATGTCAGCAGCTTGCAGAAATGGAAAGTAATCAGAATATTTGTGCATGCAGCTCTCATAGCAGTTACATAGTTAGATCTGGTTGAAAAAAGACCAAAGTCCATCAAGTTCAACCCCTCAAAATGGAACCCAGCATCCACACATACACACGCACTGAACCCTCCATATACTCACAAACTATATATACTCATACACTAACTATAGAGTTTAGTATCACAATAGCCTTGGATATTAGGCTTATTCGAGAAATCATCCAAATCGCTCTTAAAGGCATTAACAGAATCAGTCATCACAACATCATCCGGCAGTGCCTTCCCCAACCTCACTGTCAGGGCCGGATTTCTAAAAGGTGCACCCCTAGGCCGCACACCTCCCCATCCCTGCTCACCCCCTCCTGATCATCCCCCCACCGCCGACCCGCTCGTCACCCCACTGGCGACCCGTTTATCCCGCCACCACCGGCTCACCCGACTACTCACCTCCTTCTCAATTTTCCCATTTGCCGGCATTAGTAGGGCGGGTTCAGAATGCCAGGTGGGGACAGACAGGTTCAGTTGCGGCCAGCGGGCGGCATTTTGCCTCCCTAGGCCCGGCCCTTTGTGACTTGTCAAAAAATCCAGGCCTGCTCTCTGTGAAGAACCACCTACACTGCTTCAAATGAAAGTTCTTTTCCTCTAGTTTGAAGGGGAGGCCTCTGGTACGGTGATCCTCTTTATGGGTAAAAAGGTCTATAATGTCCTCTAATATACTGAGGAGACCAGTGTAAAAAAGTAGAAATTTATTTGATAAGCATAAAAACTCCAATTATAGCAGCATGATACAGGTCCTGACTGCCCGCTTAGCGCGTTTCGTGGCTCCCCGTCACTTCATCAAACACCTGGGGCTAATGTTGTATAGAACATACCTACTAGAACAGGTATTGGATCTGTTATCTGAAAACCCGTTATCCAGAAAGCTCCAAATTATGGAAAGGCCATATCCCGTAGACTCCATCTTAGCCAAATCATCCAAATTTTAAAAAATGATTTCCTTTTTCTCTGTAATAATAAAAACAGTACCTTGTACATGATCCAAACTAATTAATCCTTATTGGAAGCAGAGCCATTCTGGATAACAGGTCCTATACCTGTATTTCTAATTTTTAAAAATAAAATTGCTTTTACTCACGTCCCTCTACAGTTAGGTTAATCTGCAATAAAATGTGGGTTTTTTTTGTTATTTTAGTTTTAGAAGAATTATTTCCAGCACACTCAAAGTATATCTATCTATCTATCTATCTATCTATCTATCATTTCTCTATCTATCTATCTATCTATCTGTCTATCTATCTATGATCCTTCATCAAACCCCATTTATATTGTTGTTGTAATAAACTTCAGAGTGCTACTATCCAGAGCAGTTTATAGAAAGCAGGAGTTTCTGCCTTAGATTCCACTCCTCTGATAAAGCTGCATAAAAATCCTTTGCAGACATCAGTAGAGGGTGAGAAAAGGCATCTGGTATAGTAAGAAGATATATCAGCTGTTAAATTTTGTATCAGTTATGTTCAGTTTAATTATTCACATGCTTCAGACTACACTAGTTATATTAGACGTACAGCTAAGGTAACTGATAAACAGATTTGATATGTGTCTGATTGTTAAAAGGTTGGTGAGGCAGTTAATCTTGGTTAGATGTTCCAGTTATCTTGAAATGTGCAGGAACTATTTGTCAACTGCAAATTTTTAACAGTACAATGTAGCACCAGAGATCATAGCAGACGTAGGCTTTCTGTTCTGTCCCCTGATATTGGCTGGTATTTCATCTCCTACAATGGAGGAAACATTGTGCCTCCCTGGGGAAGAGAAGAAAATGCTGTGTTGATTAAAAAAATTCTTCCTGACCCTGTTTTAGAGACAGAACACTAGGCTGCAAAACGCAGGAACATAGTCCCAGTGTGGATAAACTCAGTCATTGACATTGCTGGGGTTTGGAGCGGTACACAGCAAACTTACTAAATAGGTCACATTTACTTTTTACTTCTTTTTCTTCTTTTGCTTTAAGTGCAATGAAAATATACATCAAAGTGTATGGTAATTACATATGGGTGCATGGACCATCAGGCAGTGTACTATCTCATTACTGCTCAATATCCATTTAAATGTAATTAGAAACCCCCCAAGGATACAGAGGGGTGGGTGCAAAAAACCTAACAAACAAAATTAACCTAATTATTTTAGGTGAAATCTGCTTTTATTTTCAATGACATTCCTACTATAAGTAGCACCAGTAACGTAACTACCCCCCGTGGGGCCAAAAATAGATTTTTGCGGCGGATTCACTCACACAGTATGCCATTTAATGTATCTTCTACCTACAACCTGGACAATAGGGGTGTCTGCTATGGGTCTTCTGTGGGTAAAAGTATCTACAACAAACACAAGATGTTGCTCTGGCCATTGGCACAACTATGTGCTTGTGTGTAAAGGGACCTTTAACATTTCCAGGGTCTACTAACCCAAATAGTCCAGCACTGTGTGATATCCATTTCTGGCTATTGTGAAGAGGATTGTGCTTTGCATGATATAACAAGGTCCTATCCAAAGGCAACAATGCACATACCCTGAGGGTTCTGAGTCCAATGTTGATACACCAGCCTGCCCACATTGCATCTGTCAGAGCAAAAGATATGTGTTTGCTTTATAGAGGCAGCTAATCTATAAATTAGATGTATATATATGTATGTGTGCATCTAGTTCTGTGTGTGTGTAAGTTAGTAGAAAGTAAATATGACATATTTAGTAAGCTCCCTGCCAACACCCTCAGCTGTTTGTGTGCTGAATTGAACTTGATGCAGTGACCCACTTTCTGTATGTTTGGGACGGCTGCCCCCGAGCGTCTCCTTCTGTCACACTAATAATACTACTGTTAACCGTCAGCCCCCACCCCAGTCACGTAGCCCAGCCCCCTACAACTACTGTGCTCATCCCTCTTAACTTCACCCCTCTTAACTTCACCCCTCAGACACACGCTTTAGTGCCATCTGTTCCAGGTCTCTCCTCCAACCTGTAACTGGAACTGCTTTACCCACAATCCCTCAGCCCTGCCTGGATACTTGTTTCCAGGCACCAGTTGTAGATTACTGACTGGAACCCGCGAATGCCCTTCCTGTCAGGCCAATGCATTTGGTGACAGCTTTTCTACTCCTTAATGGAGCTGTGGCTGTATGTGCAGACAATGGATTAGTTTAGTGAATTTGTATACTAAATTTAGTGAATTTGAAAAACGATGTTTACACATTTTTAATGCAGTGAAATCTACACACACACACACACACACACACACACACACACACACACACACACACACACACACACACACACACACACACACACACACACACACACACACACACACACACACACACACACACACACACACACACACACACACACACACACACACACACACACACACACACAATCCTTTCAAACCAGAGGGGGGAACAAAGAGTGAAAGGGGTTAACAAGAATGGCCCATGCTTAATGGTGACATTATGAGATAATCCTCCGGTCCCGCCTCACCCTGGGGATTAACTATGCATCTGCCATGCACAATTCTCTATGATAATTTTAACTGTGCTAATACAGACCCAGTTTCATATTGAAAAAGAAAGGATGTGTAACACCCTCTTGACGACCTCCCTGGTGCCAAGGTTGTGCCGTCTTACCAATTCTGGTCCTGAGTCCCCTTTGAAGGTTAAAGGGTACTAGGAAGTTCCTCTCTTGGCAGTGCCTCCACCTAATGGGATCCGGGAATACGCCTGCGGGTGGCCCCATTAGGAAAACAATAATATATATATACACACACAGTGCTGTATAACAATATCAACTTTATGCAAGATTAAAGACAAAGTAAAGATTCAGTTTAATCACATAGCATGACCCACTACCCTGGGGAACCTATGACAGTCCCATCCTGGCACCTCCCTGCCAGGCAAAGACCCACACTACTCCTTTGGCAGATTAAGAGCCTGTATCACAAAAGGAGACATGCTGAATCCTTTCTTTTTCTCTACACTCCCACGGGCAGACTCGCCCAGGGGCTCACAGAGCTGGAAAAGGCATCCACGTGATGACATCCTCAAAGGCTCCGAGCCAAGCACACAACTTGCTTTATCCTCCGCAGCTGAACTATAGCTCCCAGCACTATCCATAGCGCAAACACACAAAGTCCTGGTTTTGTATTTAGGAGCTCTAGACCCTCCTGGTCTAGCTCCCAGCCTTGGGGCTACCGCACCCTAGCTGTCCAGGGGCTCCTGCCTGTACATTTTTGCAGTAGTCTCTGTCCACCCTCTCTCAGTGAAAGTGAAAGCAGGAATGGCTGTGAGCACATGGCTCTCCTATATATCCAAAGGTGGTGCAACAGCGACACCTTGTGACACCCTCCGGGTCTGCCAGACATGCTGCACAGGGACAGGGGCTCCAGCTCTTACCAAGACTCTAGGAGACCCTGTAGCTGCACAGGCAGGGGATTTCCACCATGTGGTTCAGACCGTAAGGGAATTAACCCTAAGGCTCCCTAAAGATGTATTGCCCAGGTTGCTGGCCTTCCCATTGCAATGAACCTTCCTGTTAGTAACATTGGCATCAGGGTTCATTTGTGCCGCCTGGGCCTGTTAGGGTTGCCACCTTTTCTGGAAAAAAATACCATCGGTTTTACTGACCATGCCGGTGGCAACCCTAGTGCCAGACACTATCTTAGGCCACTAAGAAGCCAAATTACTCTGCTGCCATTTTTGTTTTAATATCTATGGCTTCCGCCATCTGTGGTCTGTCCATCTAACTTTTTCTTACTGCCCTCTTGTATTTAGTTGAATAATTGGAATATATTTCCATAGCACGGACACAAGGCGCTTGCTTCTAACCAGCCCACCAAGTGTCTCATGTTCTCCCCCTCTTTTAATGCTAATTTTCAAATCCTTTCTATTTTGCATTCCTTATATTTATTCTGTTCTCAGTTTTCTCTTTGCTATTTTTTTGAGGTTTAGCTATTGGAATCATACATCTTGCATTAATGATTGGGGGTGGGGAGGGGGTTCCATCAATTGAATCTATTTCTCTAGACCCCCACATCTACAGGTTGCCTTCGTTTAACCTCTACCCCCACCCTCCTGCAGAGAATTGTGACACTGATGGGGATCTAGTGATGGTGCTGTGAGTTCCCATGGATATTCTTGGCACTTCCTACGCAGCTTCCCCTCCTTTTCTCTTTCCCTTTCTCTCTCTCTTGCCCACACACTACTCACATCCCTCCAACTCCTACTCTTTCCTCCCCTGAATGTGGCTCAAAACATTTTAAGAAGGGGCAACTTGATGCCGATCCTGGCTGATCTCTACTTTAGATCTAGCCTGTGATCGGCCCTATCCTGAATGGTGTGAGCTGGGATTCTTTTTACTATTTTGAATAATAACTCTGTGGGTATATTAAATATGTATACTCCATGTATACGAATGCTGTGAATACATTCTAATATAGCAGAGAAAGCTTTTCTCAGTAATTTTGTATGTTTGTTTTCATCCATAGATAAAACTTTGGGCTCCAGTTTGTAATGAAATCAGAACAAATGTTATGCAGGTACTTGTCAGGAGGTTGTTGCCTGAAAATACAATAATGACTGCTGTAATCAGATGAGCCAAGGGGAGCCCTAATAGTGGGGGGAAGCTTAAACATAAAAAGGTGGAGCTTGAACTTGAAAGGGGTTTTGTCATGGGAAAACATGTTTTTAACAAGATGCATCAGTTACTCATGCTCCCCTAGCATTAAAATCAATTATTCAAAAGAGCAAAAACATTTTTATAGGTAATTTTGACATCTGACATGGGACTAGACATGTTATTAGTTTCCCAAGTGCCCTCATGCCTTGTGACTTGTGTTCTGATATACCGCAGTCTCCCATTACTGCTGCACTCCAAGTTGGAGTAGTATCACCCCCCTTCCTTTCCCACAAAGGAACAGAACACTGCAAAGGTAACCAGATAACAGCTCCCTAATTCCTGCTTTGCTAAGAATGCTCCCATGCCCCACCTAGTGGTATATATGAGAAAAGCACTCAATAGTAAAAATCCAAGTCTGGCTAACCCATGTCGCGAATAGGAGAAACAATAGCTTATCTGAAAGCAGTTCTATTGTGCAGCACTGGCTCATTCTGAAAGCACATAACCAGGCACAATGACCTGAGATGGCGGTCTACACACCAATATTACAACTAAAACAATACATTTATTGATTCAAATATAGCATTTTAAATGGTATAATGTACACAATGTAATTTAGTAATACAAATTATACCATAAAAATCATCACATAATCCCTTTAAAAAGTCTTCTGACATGGAGGGAAATGAGGGGCAATTTTAACATTAAAACCTTGCCTCAAAAATGTGTGTTATTGCCTTAACTGTTTTTCCCTTTCATACCCTTGCATGAATTGTGCAAGCAGATAAAGCCACAAGCTGCAAGCCAAAGACAAATAGGCACATATGCAAACTGTGGGGATAAATTATGCCTCAGATAAATAAATGATTGGAAGTTAACAAATTGTTGCAGTTGTAGAGGGTACTGGGGTTTGTATTTCAGCAGCAGCTGGAGGGCCACAAGTTGGACATCTCTGATACACGAACAGCTAACATTTTTACATTTAAAAAGGGATGGCAATGCACCTTGCCCACAATGTACTTAGCTAATAGGGCTACCACATTGCCAGTATTTCACTTGCTTGGCTTGTAAAAATGATGCTTGAGGCTAATGTTATTAATAGAGAAGAAAGAGACAAATGTAGAAAAGCAGGGATTTTATTCCAAAAAGGTGATAAGTAGTGATGGGCGAATTTATTCGTCAGGCGTGAATTTTACGCCAGAGACAATTTCCAACGCCGGTGACAAGTAAATGGACACCCGTTGACTTTAATGCACGTCAAATGTCGACAGTGTTTCGTGAATTTTTTGCCCATTTCGTGAATTTTGCTGGAAATTTGCGAATTTCGTGGTGAAACAGGACAAGTTCGTCCATCGCTAGTGGTAATCCTAGCTGAACCCTCCCCAATTGCACCTCATGCCCTTAGGTGCAATTTTTTAAGCTCCCATCTTCAAGCTCCTTTAGTGCTATCATTGATACTTTCATTATATTACTGAACGTTATAGGGCTCCACAGTAATATATATTAACCCTACACACATTTGGGAAGGTACAATTATTTATAATGCAGGAAACCCACTGGGCGCTTTTGACAGTCATGGGGTCTGCTATCCATATAGTTAGACATTTCTTTTATGCCCGCCACTGTCATGGGGTTTATTGCCCATATCTTAAGGCACTCCTTGACTGTTCTCCACTGTCTGCTACCCATATTCTTGGGCAGCTGATCACATGATCAACAAAGATAAATTAAAAACCATCAAGGCCTGATTGTGATGAATTGATCTCTCAGTCTGGTCGGGAGCTAAGAGCATGTAACATGGAGCCATTCTTTTAAAAGCAGTGTCCCAAACTTTTACACAACTCAATTACAAAGCTATTAGACAAAATAGAAATACATAATAACATCGGGCAAATCTCCAGAATTGATTACATTTGATGGCTGTCCAGGAGAAGCATCTGGTTAACAAGCATCAACATTTCAAATAAGCTGCTTGTGTTGTCTAAAGAAATATGAATATGTCATCCTTATTTCAGGAATCACATACACTACTTCTCTGCACAGACAGACAAATCACTGCCACTCATTTCAGCACCCACTTGGGAACAGTAATAATTAAAATTCTAGCTACTGTAGTAATTCTAGCACTGTAGTGCAACTGGAACTTTGTGTCCGTGTTGGGTTTCATGGGTCAGTCTTTTTGGTAGTAAGGTGCTGCTCCAAGCCAAAAGGGGAAGGGGAAACCTGTTATCCAGGTAGCCACTAAATACTGCATTGCCATTTCCCACTTATGCAAGAAATGAATTTGTATTAATAAGACAATAAGGGTCATAAATTAAAACCCAAGATGGGAGTGCAAGAACACTATGGGCCGCAAAATAATACCACTTGCTGCTCAGTTACACAGGACATGGGTCTGGTGCATTCTGCAGTGCACAGCATCATTTGGTGCCATAAGCAGCTCCTTCTACCTGACTTGTGTTTTCTGATTGACACACAAGTTAGGGGGCAGCACACCGGGCACTTAAATCCCATCTACCACACACAACAAGCACTGCTGTAAATACAGATGTTTTACAACTCATTGCGCTTGTTTTGCTACTTACTTGTGCCCCTTATCGCTCTAGAACTTGTCCCAGGGTATAGTAAATGACCCCTTATAGTTCTTTGTTGATGGCAAAAGCAACATGATTTTTTTTATAAGGGGTAGTTCATCATTACATTAAGTTTTTGTATCTGAAATTAATCTTCATTTTGTGCTTTTTATAATTCTTGGGTTATTATGCCTTTTTGTTTTAGCATCTATCTAGTTGCTAGGGTCCAATTTACACTAGCAACCAGGCAGTGGTTAAACAAGAGACTGGAAGATGAATAGGAAAGGGCCAGAATATAAAGATATGTAATAAAAACCTGTATCTGGAGAACCCCAGGTACCCAGCATTCTGGATAACAAATCCCATGCCTAAATGTTAAAAAAAAAATACAGTAGAACCCCCAATTTTACATTTTTCAGGGAACCAGGAAAGAATAATGTAAAATCCAGGAAAATGTAAAATCAGAGAAATGTGTTAAAATTTTTCAAGGGGTACATTAGGACAAAATTTCGATCAGGGGCAGTCCTGGCCCCTCTGCCACCTGAGGCAGCAGCAGTTGCTGCTGCCCCCCCCTCCCCCGGAAATTCACTTTTAAAGTACCAGGAGCAGCATTTTTGCTGCCCCTGGTACCTAGTGGGGTGCTGCCGCCTGAGGCGAAGCACCCCTGATTTCGATGTAAAATAAATTCCTCAAAATCAGGGAAATGCACCCATTGAAATGAATTATAAATTGGTGGGACCACAAATAAAAAATGTAAAATCAGTGTACTTAAAATCAAGGTTTCACTGTCTTCTTATAACTTCTTCTTTTTTCCCCTTCTTTGTTTCTTTCCTTTCTGCCATTATCCCCCTCATTGATTTCTGCTTTGCCCACCCTTTCCATCCTACCCCGATTCCTAACTGCAGAAGCACAAGGTAGACCTATTTTACAAGCTGCGCCATGTGATGAACGAAATCATTGACCTGCGCAGGCAGCTGCTATCAGGTCATCTCACACAGGATCAGTTACGAGAAGTCAAGAGACACCTGACAGTGCGTCTGGATTGGGGAAATGAGTAAGTATGGCATGACCAGCCAAGAAGCATGACGGACATGAAAAAACATGCTCAGTCACAAAAACATATGCAAAAATATAGAGCACTGACCAATTAGAACCCGGCACGTGCAATGTAACATAGATCAGTGGCCAATAGCAATGTAAAACTCTGCCGAGAGGGAATATTAATCCTTGGGTGAGTGATCAGCACCCACCATAATGTAAAGTCAAGTGGAATTACCTGCAAGGCACACAGGCCTCAATAAAGAGAGAATATGACAACAGCAACATGTTGGCGTTGGATATAAAAAGATGCTCCTATTGTGTTGTAGGCAGCTGTGTATATATATATATATATATATATATATATATATATATATATATATAAACCAAATACTGTACAAAAACCGCACTCTCAGGACTTCTTAAAGGTGCAAAAAAGATCTGTTTATTTCATTTCAACGTTTCGGCTTCTATACTGAAGCCTTCCTCAGTATAGAAGCCGAAACGTCGAAATGAAATAAACAGATCTTTTTTGCACCATTAAGAAGTCCTGAGAGTGCGGTTTTTGTACAGTATTTGGTTTACATAATTTTTGAATACTGCACCCAGGCAGCTGTTTTTGTATACATGAGTGCTCCAGTCTCGTGAGAATATGTATATATATATATATATATTAATATAATATATTCCCCCTACACAGAATGCATAATAAACTGTAAAGGTGGCCATAGACGTAACAATTACGATCTTTCTTGGAAAAGAACTTTCCAAGAAAGATTGTTCGTTTCAATACACACGTGTAGAGCAGAATCGTCAGATATTCAAATAGAAACAATAGAATTCTACCGTTATCTGACGATTCAGCACTAACAATGGCTGATGTTTAGGTGCATTCAAAGGCACCTGATCGATTAGCCGACCGATATCCAAGTCTTCTGCCGATATCGGTCAGCTCTTTTCCCACCATACACGCACCGAATAGCGAATGAAAATTTGTTTCATATGATATTATCTGTTCATCTATGTCCACCTTAAGTGCCACACCTCTATGACTTATCGAGTGCACATATCTAGGGGCAACATAACTACACACTGTTTATTGCTCCCTCTCCATACGGTGACACAGTCTCTTACCTCAGGCAGACTTACTATACCCAACGTACTAAGCTGGAAGTGTATGTTTTATTTATTTTTTTGTCTGAGGGAAAACTAACCACTAATGTCCTCTGTGGCCACTAATTGCATTGTTTACAGCATCGCTATCAGATGCTAGCTTCTATTAAATGCACATTAAGCTTAATAGCTGTTCCATTGCAGCTTTTAGCATGGGATAACCTTGCACACAAACAAGTGTATGGATTTTGTCTCTCAGTGACCAATGGCCATTTATTGCCGTGGCTACATACCCAGCAGTGTTGAATGCTATCACCTAAGGAGAGTCTGCAGTGTATGGCTACAATAAACCGTTTCATCTTTTTAGGTCGATGAAAAGAGAAGGGATTAATTTGCTGGTCATTTCTTAGTGTGCTTAAATAGATGGCACTTCACAGATTACTTGTTGGTATCCAATGATCAAAACTGATATTTGTTAACTAAAACTCTTGTTTACTATATGCATGTTGATCAAAATGATAGTAAAAATTGTATTGTACTGAAATGATTGGTATGGGAGGCATGATACACAAGAATTGCACTTGCCCCAGTGACCAAGCCAAGATCATGAATTACATTTTGGGATAAGTACTGTGTTTCCCACAGAAGCAAAGAGGAACCAAAACTGATAATATTGAGCAATAATCATTGTCAGGCAGGTGTACAGCGTCAAACAAGAAATTGTGTCCCACTTTCTTTCACCCCTTCCTCTATCATCATTACATCATCCCTTCTCTGCTTGTTTCTTCTCTAATTCCCTTATCACCTTGGCCTCAGGCCCAGATTTGTGGAATAGCCACAAAGGCCTGAACCTAGGGCATACCTCCCAACTGGCCCCACAGTCCTGGATTGTTACTGAAATTGACTTTCTCTTTGATCTTCTGCACTGAACAGCCAGAAAAAGATTCAAAGTTTCTAAAACGTAATTAGCTTTTGGCAAAGAGCCCAGGATACGTGGCAGGTGCACTTAGATATATTTTTAACAATTCAAGATAAGCAAAGAAACAAGTGTAACAATTTAAAATAAGCAGGTCTCCTGGGGAAACGGCGACTTGCAGCTTAAAGGGCAATTCACCTTCATTAGCAAAACTGTAATAACACATAAGAACTACAGAAATCTGTTCAAACTTTCATAACCTGCCAAATTTTACATGGTAATTAGAGGGTGGGGCCACTAATATGGGCGTGGTCAAAAACGAATGGTCAAATCATTTTATCCCTCTTTCTATTTCCAAAACGTTGGGAGGTATGGCCTAGGGCAGCAGAATTCTAGGGGGGCGGCATGACACACAACCACACCTGCATTGGTTTGGAAGCACGTTTTTAAAGTTTCCTGTGCCCCAATCCCCAGTATTCCAGACCCAATGTTGAAAATTTGTGCATGTGCACAAAGGAAGTGGACGGGACGGGGACGATGAAAGGCAGTAGGCCTAGGGGCTTCTGCTATGTAAATCTGGCCCAGCTTGGCCTTCTTCTTCCCACTTCTTCTTCCACCTTTCGGACCATGTCTCCTCTTCTCTTTTTTCTCTTTGCCTTTTCTATTTCTGTTCTTTATTCCCTTCTCTCTCATTCTGATTTGCTATTTTTCTTATTGCAATATTTCATTACATTTCTTGTAAAGGAAAGACATGGCTGAACAGGACAACCCACCCGATGCCCGGCCCACCAGGACTTCTCCAGGGGCAACAGCTTATTTAAATAATAGAAGACACAAATGCTCACACCTGGGTCATAGCCGAGTCTGCAGATTTACGCTATGCAATAGATAATTAATGCAATGTGACATCAAACCAAGATGATTACAAAATTTCTCGCCTAATTTTCGATTGTTTGACAGAGACAATGCCCATTTGCAAAATTATTATATTTATTTGCTGCAATGTGCCATACCCAGTATTTTTATAGGGGTTGTTTACTTAGACCCCTGGACAGAAAGTGCTAGAGCACTAAGGTGCTCAAAAGAAATAGGGTGGCCATTAGCTGGTATCTTACCTACTTGACCAGTAAAAATGATGCTTGATTCCAATGTTATGACTTGAGAAGAAACATTAAAATATAGGAATGCTATTATTATTTTCCAGAAAAGCGGGCAACCCCTTTTCTGGAAAAAGTCTACGGTCTGACAACTCTGCACCTCATACTGGATAAAACATTTAGCGATGCATAGAATCCCGGATTTAGTTTGGGATTCAACCGAATTCTAACCGTTTTTCAGCAGGATTGGCCAGATCCAAGTACAGGTCCTTATCAAATCTGAACCATTATTATGTGACTTTTGGCCATACATTTAAGGGAATTGTGTGTTTTTTCCCTCTCCCTTACTTATGGTAAGGTATAATTTGCATGTTCAAATTAAAGTTTCGATTTGTTTTACGATTCGCCAGATCCCCCACCCCTGCCCCTTAGAATTACAGACCTGTGTTGTATTTATGGGGTGGCTATAGGAGTACAAAGACCTGTTTAAGCACATTTTTTGCACTTTGCACCCAGCCTTTAGGTAGTAAATCACACCTTATATGTATAAAATCTTTACTCATGAACAAGTAACTATGTTGCTTCTTTTTATTGCTACATGTATGGGATCCATTATCAGGAAACCCAAGCTCCGAATTACGAATAGGCCATCTCCCATAAACTCCATTATAATAAAAAAATCGATATTTTTTTCTGTAATTATAAAACAGTGATCCAAACTAAGATATAATTAATTCTTTCTGGAAGCAAAACCAGCCTATTGGGTTTATTTAATATTTGCATGATTTTCTAGTAGACAAAGTATGAAAATGCAAATTATGGAAAGATCTATTATCTGAAAAACCCCAGGTCTCCAGCATTCTGGATAACAGGTCCCATACCTGTACAAACATAGTGAATTATTTGCAATGTCTTTCTTAATCTTTTTTCCTAATCAAACCCTCAGAACATTTCACAGGTCCTGAAAATATGCTTAATAGCAATAAAATACATCTTTAATTGGTTTAATTTAATATGATGATTAAAAAAAAAATTTGTTTACAGGAAGCTCAGTACTTTTTGTGCGTGTTGAATGAATGCACACAGTGAATGCTCATACCCGGTAACTATGGCTGCACATCTGTTCTGCCCTCAAACCCCTTTGTTATTTATGTACTGACCCTGCACACACAGCTGTCACTGTCATACTGTTCTGTATCTGGCCCAATGTAAGGCCCTTTTATACACAGCCCTGTCATTTCCCATCTATGTTGTGTTCCACTGCAAGCCCTGCAGTGTTATCCTCTGCTTTTAATGTAATGACCCTATCACAGTGCTATGTCATGGTCAGCTCATCATATCCTTTAAGCTTTTTATATTTATTATAATTATTTAAGTACTTTAATATGAGTCCTATACTGAGTATAGACATTTTCCAACACCTACACTTTGACCCTGTTCTGCATAGTTCTCATTTTAGTAATGGACAAGCAGGAAAATAAAGATACCTACAAATGTCACTTCCTAAATGCGGGATATGTAGCCTCTAGGTTTGTTCAATTACAATTCTCAGCTTGTCTGCTGCCTAAGCAGGTGTGTGTTAAGGGGTTTGGAAGTGTTATCCATTGCTTTTACATACCCTAAAATACCTCTAATTACTCTTTTTTTTGCTTGTGTGTAGGCATCTGGGCCTGGACTTAGTGCCCCGCAAAGAATTTGTAGCTGTAGATTCTGATCAGATCAGTGTCTCCGACCTGTACAAGATGGTGAGCACCCCTCCCGTTCCTTAGTGCTGCTTCAGTGCCTACAGTCAAAACAATAACAGGCCTGGAAAATGTGTGTCAAGGGAAGTCCTTTATTATGTATTTAGGACATATAATATTAGGCTTGGTGTCTGTGCCAGGCATATTAATGAATGGTGGCAGCTTTGAATGTAGGAGTTAACCAATCTGGCAAGTCTGTACTAGATGTATAATAAATCAAACCAAGAAAGAAAGAATAAAACTGTATATTCAGACATATTGTTGATATTGTTGGACGCCCAGTGCTTCTCCAGTTCTGGAATGAGTGTGTTTATAATAGGCCTTCTGTGCTGGCATCCCAATGAGTGCCCCATCCTAAAATTGTCCAATTACAATGTGTAAGTTACTAATATGTTTCTTGTTTGAACTGCAGCATCCCACTTACTGCTAAAGACACTACTAAGAAATAGCTGTGACTTGTAGTTTAACAATAGATTGTGGTTTGTTCCTCTGATTTATGCAGTTGCTGTTCACCTTTACCTTTATATTAACCTGTTGTTTCCTATCAGGCCTTCTCACCTAAACTGAAATGAAGGATAACTGAAGCGTAAAAAAATTATGGCTGCAAATGTTTTATTTTATATACTGAACTTACTGTACCAACCCATAGGTCCAGCAGCCCTATATTGATCCAGGCTATCAGATTTGCCACAACCGCTCCAAACCTCGTCCAGCCATCTTTTTAGTGTCACTGCACATGCTCAGTGTTTTCTAGTATTCTAGGCTGCTGTTTTAGCAGCTTAGGGATCAACAAAGTTTATGAAAAAAATTAGTAGAATGGTAAATCAGTTCTGATGCACTGGTTACTATGCTGCCATGTAATGAGAATCAGAATGAATTACCAATCAGCCTTATAGTGTGATTTTTTATTTTCTATATATAGTCAGTATATTGTGAATCTGTCCCTAAGCTCAGTAAGTGACAGCAGCATGTGCAGGGAATTAACAGAAAAGAACATGTGGAGCTACTGGGGCATCTTTGGAGGCTCAGGTCCTCACTGCTAATGGGCCTTGGTGCCTTTGAGCTAGATTGTTGTGCTTTAGTTCCTCTTGAAATTCTCTCTCATTTATTGCTTTGTACTGTAGCGGGAGCTTTCAGGCATGTTAGTTCTGGCTAATACAGACGGGGAAGGTACAATCAGTGGCTTGTGGGCCTATTTTGATAAATATGTATAGAGCTTCCAAGCTCAGCATGGCCTGTTTGCTTACAGTATATGCCAGGAATGATTTCTAGTCTCCATCCATTAGTGGACTTAATGAGCACATTTTGTACACAGTACACTCAAGGAAGAAATGATCTTAGGAATCAAGAGCTCAGCACCGGCCAGTAGGTTCCCGTACAATGTTCTGGGTATTTTTCACAGATACATGGTGGGCCAGACCTTATTGAATAATGGAATATGCAAACTGCAGGCACCTGCTTTAGCCTGTTTCTTTCTGACAAAATCCATATTTCTCTGCAGCATCTGTCAAGTCGACACAGCGTTCAACAAAGTACAAATCAGGTGAGGGGAGGGAGAAGGGGATGTTTTGACATTGGATCAAACGAGAAAAAAAGTACAATGCTAACTAACATGGGAGAATAATAGGTCAGACAGTGAACTAATACTAATAATTAAAATGTGCTTTTGTGTGTGTGGTACTTTGGATGTGAGAGACAGAAAATGTTGGTCTGAAAAAGAGATGGGCATAGGGAAAGGGAAAATGAAAGATGTATTGTGAGGAAACTTGTTGAAAGACAGATGTGTGAGATAAAGGGGAAGAACCAAGCATGTCCCTCAGTATATCGTACACAGTGTTGGACTGGGACACCAGGGGCCCACCAAAAACGCTTAGACCAGGGGCCCACTCTAAGTATTATTTTCTTCCTTTCCTTACTCAACCTCAATTCTCCTAGTCTCTTTTCTTTACATACTATAACCTATTATTCCATCTATTTAGCCTCTTTATTCTCATAGAAATAGGGAATGGCCATGAAATAAGCCAAATGTTTAGAAGCAGGAGGGCCCACTGACATCTTGGCCTACCGGGAGTTTTCCTGGTATCCCGGTGGGCCAGTCCGACACTGATCGTACAGACAGGTTGGTGACAAGTGACCTGCTTTCCCATCACAGGCAGACACCCTACGGCAACGGCACAAGGAGCCACGAGCTCCCGTTCCTCACCACCTGCTACTCAATCTGAAGAGTTTCACACACACTAACATAGGGGAAGATGTGGACCTCTTCTTCTCACTGTATGACATGAGGGAGGCACGTCAGATCAGGTGACTCCTAACTTCATTTTGTGATACCCCCTAGTCTGGATTCCAATTGCCTCTGTCCTTTTTGTGTCCTGTCTATACTCATATCCCATTATCAGTTCCCCCCTATGCACTCTACGGTAACTGACTTCTATTTTTTCTATGCAGCGAGAGGTTTATGGTACGTCTGAACAAGAATGGAGGTCCAAAGAACTCGGAGAAGTTGGAAAGACTCTGTGCACTTTTTACAGTATGTAGTGTGTATGTGCACTATTCATCATATGTAGCCTGTGTGTCTGTATAATGGATGTGCACTAAATACCTTACATTGTTGAGTAGTATTCACATTGGCAAATGTGTACCCGCTGTATTTTTATTTGGGTAAACATTACCAGCAGAAGTGATTCAGTTAATTCCCAGAAGGAAGTATGAGTTATTATATATTATTTGTTTCAGCACAACAGCACTATTTACATATTGGTGCAGCTAATACTGTATATATATTTGGTCACAAGCACATGACGTTTACTGGAGAATAAATATGTTCAGCATTGCAGTGTTTATCATTACGTGTTTTTTTTTAGAATACTGAATTGTTTTTGTTACAACTAGTGAAATAATTTGCATAGTATTGTTTTCATACAATACAACATGCTTCCATAATTCACCATCATTTTAAGGTAAAATAATAGCAGCGCAAAACATTGGCATCAGGGGGGCACATATCACCACACGTTTATTATAACAGTGTTCTGTTGTGTTTGTCTCCCCTGTCTGTTTTTATTTCAGTTGTTTTGTGGCATTTGTATGTTGATGTATCCCATCACGGTGTAATTAAAAAAAAAATGATTGTACGTGGGTTTTTGTAAATCATATAACGGCCATATGCTTGATGCATCTAATGGTGGAAAATGATTATGTATGGTTTTTTTGTGTGCAGGATTTGAGCAGTAAGGATGTAAAAAGAGACCTGCATCTTGTGGTTCATGTCATCCGTATAGGTATGTGTCTGTCCCTCAAGAAAGCAGTATTTTACTATTAGCCATATAGTACAGTGACAGATACAATGTCTATGCTATAGGGCTCATTCACTGTGGGCAGGGACTCAAAGCAAGTGCAAACTGAGCTCAGCTAATATACCCAAATTCATAGTGATTCACGCATAGCAAATACACCAGTACAGTCAATAATATGCAGAGATATGCAAATAGACCTGAATCTTGTGGTTCATGTCATCCCTATATCTATGTGGCTGCCCTCCCCCCGAATCCCCCAGCCATATAATACAGTGACAGATGCAATATGTATGCTATATAGGGCTTATTTACTATAGCCAGGGTCCTAAAGCGAGTTCAAATGGAGTTCAGCTAATATAGACAAATTCATAGTGACTCAAGCAGAGAAAACTGCACCAGTAGACTCAGTTATATGCAGCGATATGCACATGGCTGCCTTAATTTATATTGCAAATAAACACTTATGTAGTGATGCATGCATGGGCTATGTACCTTGTCCCATTGGCAAATATACAAACAAATAGTGATTCAAACAAACAGAGAAGTGCACCAGAACAGTAAGAGGCAGATTTATTAAGGGTCGAATTGAAAATTCTAATTTTTTTTATGGTCAAAACAATCAAATTCAGATTTTGAATTATCGAAACTCGATTCGAGTTTTAATTTGAATTTGAATTTCGAGATTTATCATTCTCATGGCGCTTTAAGAACTCAAATTTGACTATTCGCCACTTAAAACCTGCCAAGTTCATGTATAAGTCAATGGGAGAGGTCCAGAGACCAATTTAGACATGTAAGTAGCCTTCCTGACGTTCGAGTTTTTTTTTTCATACAAAAAACTCGAATCGAGTTGTCGAATTCGATTCGTATTCGATTCGAGTTTTCGAGTCAGTAAATTATAAAAAAAAAGAAAAGTATTCTTTTTTTTAAATAACCTCCCAGTTTAATTTTAGAATATATTTTTTTAATAGAGTGTAAAAAAACTCACGTGAAATAAAAATTCTACCTTTAATAAATGTGTCTCTTCGAGGGAATTTTCGAAGTAAAAAAATTTGAAATTCAAAGTAATTTTTTGAATACTTCGACCATCGACTAGGATACTACGACTTCAAATTTACTTCAACTTCGATTCAAATTAAAAATCGCTCGACTATTCGACCATTCGATAATCAAAGTATTTTCTCTTTAAAAAAACTTCGACTTCAATACTTCACCTACTTAAACCTGCCAAAGTGCTATGTTAGCCTATGGGGACCTTAGTTTTTTTGGTCTCGAAGGAAAATCGTACGATCGTATGATAAAATTGTACGATTCGAAGTACGATCGGAGTATGATCGTACTATGATCGGAATACGATCGTACGATGAATAAAATCCTCCGACTTTGAATTCGAATATCGGATTCTATTCAGTGGTCGAATTTGTAAGTATTTTCCACTTCGAAATTTGACCCTTGATAAATCTGCCCCTTAGTGTGCATGCAGGGATATAGCAGAAAAAGACATGTAAACATTTCAAACAAACACAGAAAGGTGTCAGTACAGTTGGAAGTACATGCAGGCATAGTCATAGACACCCTTATTAATACAGGCAAATATACACACTATATAGTGATTCGCACACAGATAACTGCTCCAGTATGCTAAGTAGAAACAGCAAGGGCATACTTATAGTGCTTCTGATCAGGACTTTGTGTTTTTATTTCACAGGGCGTATGTTATTGAATGACTCACGGAAAGGGCCTCCTCATGTGCACTATCGGCGTCCATATGGCTGTGCAGTGTTGAGCCTTGGGGAGGTATTGCCAGTCTTGTGCGAACATCGAGAAGAGAAGGATTTTGTACTGAAGGTGTATATGTGAGTACAATTTCAAACATAGTATTTTGAAACTGCGTGAACAAAGCATTGATCAACTTAGAGTAGGAGGAGCAGCCTCACGCCTGGTAGACAAATATATACATAGAGGGCGGCTGTAGAGAACCAACCTTCTCTAACAGTGGCAACTACAACATTTTCCTACTATGTTGGCACATGCATTTAAGTCCATTAACATCACACAAAATAAAGGTACTATCATCATCAGTATTGGCAAACTTTACAGGTTCAGCCCAGAAGAATACAAGCTGGAGTGGAACCTTTGATCAATGAGTCAAGGGCAGAGGAACTTCAATGCTTTATGGGGCCCTTTGGGTGCAAAGCTGGGGCTATCAATTCCTAGTTAGTGCTTTGCACAAGGGACCTCCAAGGTCTTGGTTAATGCCTTCTTCAAAGCACATTTGAAGACTGCACATGCTTAGGTCATCTACAAAGTCAGAAGCCCAGATGTACAATTGCACATATATACGCTATATTGACAGAAACAACAATTGACCCTGAAGTAGCACACTGAATGTGGACACTTGGATTGTATATATGATGTGATGACACTCTGGGTCATTGGAATCTGACATATGGAGAGTTAGAAGTTCTCAGAGAAGTTGGACCTTTTATTCTTTCTCCCCAGGTGTAATAATGAGAATGAGTGGTACCAGACTCACGAGAACATCATCCGAAAGACCAGCACCAAGTATTCCACACCCAGTTCCAACTATGGTAACTACCACCTTAGTAGTAATAAGTAGCATTACAACTTTCAACATTTTTGTTATGTGTCCAATATACATAAAAGGTGACACAAATTATAAGGTCTGGGTTACTCAGTCAATCTGTTACAAGGGATTTAGCATTTCTTGATGTCCAGCAATGGCATAGTTAGGTTGCATGCATTGTAATATACTGTAGGTATTGAATTGAATGTGCCTATGGTGATGAGCTTGTATTGCATGGTGTTCAGTAAAAGGAAAACTAATGTGAGCTATTTTGATGGTATCATTGAAGAATCTCTTGGTACCCATGTGGAATGAAATTCACTAGACATTAATATAGTACGTTTCCTTTATCTTTATTTTGATGGGTGTCTGACTTTTGGACTTCAAGCTTCATTTTCAGGTTTATCCTTTGTTTAAGACCTTCAGCTGGTAACATGTTACATATATAGGAAGAAACATTGGCATATCAGTCATTCAACCCTAGTTCCAAGAATATCCAAGAACAGCAAATACATTTTCACTCCAAATCTGACCCCAACTGACCTTCAAGCTGGGTATCAGGGTAAAACGAATCCCTATGCCTCTTCAAGCCACACAGTTTGGGACCACTGTTTTAGAGCCATTGTGAATAACTGTGATGATTGTGACTCATCGTGTGCAACTAACGGGTTAATTGGTATGGCCATAAGGGCTGACAGGTGGATCTGTGATACCAGCACAAATTAGCGGATTTACAGACCCCAAGGCATAGAAACTGCCATAAAGCTTGATGGGCAGGATTGTTGAGTTTGGCATTTTAAGAAGTTCCTGTTTCATCCCTTCAAACCTCTGCTTTTGTCTTAGAGGGCTTCTTGAGCAGTTATGTTGAGAAGGAATTTCGGGGTGAATTTAGCGTGCAGGCTATGAATTTATTTAGCAATTCGCAGTGACAGGTGCATCCATCCGTTCAGGATAACTAAGGGAAAAATCTGCATGTAATTGTGAAGAACGGGATTTCTAATTACACATAATTATTGACTTGGCAATACCTCGTGGACACGACATCATCTGATCTGATGTCAGGAAACAAAATGATTTTTCATTATTATAAAGTCTTTTTTCACAGTTTATTTTACAAGTAGGCAATTGAAATAATCTTATTTCAACAATTATTATAAACTAGCACACTGATACATCTTATAATGCCATGAGGCTCTGCTATAAAATCATAGAAGCCCTTATATGAACTTTTATAGGGAAAACACAACTTTATCAGTTAAAAGAGGCCTACGGCAGCTTTTCATTTTCTCGGGGAAGATAGGTGACTTTCCTTGAGTATTTAACCCCTGTAAATAAGCAATAAGCAAAGAATCCTAAACTGTATTGCCCTGTTGTTGCTACAAGCTTCTAGTTGTAAGTAAATATTGCCAGAAAGGCTTGCTTGCAGATTTATTATGTGGTGTAAAATAACGGCAAAATATTCACCACATATCACCAAGCATCAACAGTGTAAAAATGGCGTAATTTATTTTTTAAGTGCTTTTTCTTTGAGCAACTTGTGCCAAACTTACTTTCAAAGGACTGAAGCAGTGTGAAATAACGATGGGATTCTGATGATGAATTTCGTTTTATACAGTATAATAAATAGGCCTCCAGGTGTTGCTGGTAGAAATCTTCTTCCAGTGCCAGTTCTAAACATAGGCCATCACAGTAGATTTCTCAGCACTAGAGACTCCCGCATTACTGAGCGTTGTTCTGGAAATCCATAAGAGGGCACAATCTTTGTCTTTGAAAAACGGCTTTAACACACAGTGGTACAATAATAACTCACTGTGAGTGCATTATTAAAACCGTTTTTCAAAGACAAAGATTGTGCCCTCTAATGGATTTCCAGAACAACGCTCAGTAATGCGGGAGTCCCTAGTGTTCAGAAATGTACTGGCGCGGAGTAGCCGGCATCTCACGAGGGCAGCGTCTGGGAGGACACAGGAACCGAGTGAGCTCTGATGTGGTCTGCATCGCATTTACCTGTTTACATCACAGTAGATTGGCCGGACTGAGAATGATTGAATTTATAGGCTTTGGTTCATCTATTTGCATCCTAGTACAGTTGTTCTAATTATAAGTGACTTCCTGGAGATTTCACAACCAACATTAGCTATCAACTGCCCGATATAGAAGGTTGCATATGAAAAGGTAATATTGCTCATTCATGTAATGTTACACACATGTACTTGTGTTATTAGTAGCTCTATATCTCATAGTTGGACAGGAAAATACCTTGGTAAAATGCAGCATCAAGGTGGCCCTGAAGACCTCACACCAAGGGCCCACTTTCACAACAGTTAGATGTAGACAATCTTAAATGGTATAAGTAGATGTTATATTGTCTTCTTTTGAAAATAAAAATGGTAGCGGACCACTAGAGAGATGAAGTTCCGGACTGTTTCTGCTGGTTGCAGCATTTATTACTTAGCGCCTCTATGAATTTACAGAATGAGTGGAAAATTGCTGATGCTGACTTTCTAGCATTTTACTTTAAATTCATTAATAATATTACTCCTGTCTGGTAATATTTTTATCCTGATTGGCAGCTTTATTATCATTTTCTCGCCTCTGCCCTTCCAAGCTATTAATTTAATCCGTTATTCATAGGCTTTCAAGCTTACACTACTGCTAGTTTCTTTTCCATAGCACACTACAGCGCTTCTCATATCTAGGTGTGTTTTTCTGTCAGCCATCCAATTATATAGTTTGATAATGTATTTTCAAATGGAATAATGCACAAATGGGAAAAGGGTTTCCGATGCAAGTATAGTCACTTGGAATGGGCAATTGCAATAGGCAGTTCATGACATTTAGAAAATCACAATTAGAATGAAACAAAAGGAACCTTTAGTATATGGGAGTCACTCTCTAACAAAACTCTATTAAATTCTCAGCAGTCCCCAAAATAAGTAAGCTAGGATTGAAGGTTCAGAAATGTTTTCTTCATCAGCTGCAGATCCATTAGTTTGACACCAAGTAGTCATCACCTGTAGGGTGAAACTCAAATCTGGCGAGGAGCTCCCTAGCTTGGTCTACAAGAGAATAGACCAACAGTGAATAATGTAAAATGGCTAAAATAAATAATCCATAAAAAACAAACATGCATCAGAAAGTCAGTATGAAAATGCAAAGTTATTTTATTAATATCTGCTCCCTCCTGGTATAGGACTGATGGTATCCTTACAACTGCTGCGAGGGGACATGGAGCAGATCCGCAGGGAGAACCAACTGCTCTTTAATAGAGGGGCAGCTGTGACTCGCAAGTTGGGATTCCCAGATGTCATTCTGCCAGGTAAGAGACAGTGGAGAAGCTACAGTACAGTAGAGGTTCTAGCACCAGGAGCTGACATTCAGTGCATCACTGGGATATCTCTGAAAATCCTAGGCAGTTTTTTTTAAATATTAAATATCAGATTTATCCTCTTCTCTCTATACTGTGGGTTTTTTCTCGTTCATTTAGCATGTCTATTGTGCACTCACTACCCCACAAACACATACAAACAAGCACATTCACCCTTAAACACTGAAATCTGCTTCCTTCCTGCTTGGAAACAGAATTAAATTTGCCATAACAAGTAGTGGACAAATGACCCCAAAATAACTGTTTATCAACCTGGGTGTTCCTTTACATGCAGCAGGTCTTTTGGTATCACTTTATAGTAGGGATGCACTGAATCCACTATTTTGGATTCGGCCGAACCCCCGAATCCTTGGCGAAGGATTCGGCCAAATACCGAACCGAATCCGAACCTTAATTTGCATATGTAAATTAGGAGTGGAAAGGGGAAAACATTTTTTACTTCCTTGTTTTGTGACAAAAAGTATATGTAAATTAGGGTTCGGATTCGGTTCGGCCAGGCAGAAGGATTCGGCCGAATCCTGGCTAATTCCCGAACCAAATCCTGGATTCGGTGCATCCCTACTTTATAGTGCTTGTGGAAACACTTCAAATGTGTACTTCATTGGTCTAAAAAAAAAATCATAGCTTCTACTTTTTCGTGCTGAAAGATCGGGACAGTTTGGGCTAAATCTAGATCATTGTGCAGATATTGTTCGTACAATATAAGTAATATGGAGTCTATGAGAAAATAGACAAAGTATGCAGTATAATAGAGTTTTATTGATCTGAATAACGGCTGCAAATTCTAGTCTGTTTTTAAAAAAAAACAAAAAAAACACAAATTAGCTTTATTTTATCTTGCTTTGAATCCTACCAAATTGGATCCAGTGTTGCAGTAAAACAACTCTTAATGTGGCCATAGATGTTGTGATTTTTAAAAGATCTTTTTGTTATTGTAATGCCAAGCTTATCCTGAAACAATTGTTTAAATTGTTTAAAACTGATTTGTCCATCAACTAAGAAGACTATTTCAAGCAATATCATCTAGTTGAAGCTCGGAAAATTGAAGGTAGCTGCCTGCTTGACCCTGCATACAATTGGACAATGGATAAATTTCACTGTGAACAATGAAAGTTTTCTTTTCTGACCAATGTCAGAATGACAAAAAATTGTTAGCTGTATGATCTTTTGGTGCCCACTAAGCTCACGATAATTTGATGGATTTGTTGGATCGCACTAAAATTGGTCTATGGCCACCTTTAGAACCCACTTTTATCTGATTCTGTTATCACCTAAATGACTGTCCTCTTCTTGTTTCTAATTTCCATCAACTTTATTCAATCTCTCTTGTCTTTCCATGGCTCAGAAACACAACTAATAGACTGTAAATTATGTTTTCTCAGATTGAATTGGAATGACATGTGCTTTCTGAGCTGGCCTTCCATTGGTTCCCTCTCATTTCTTTACACAAAAGTGTTATCACTATACTTTTCTAGAAGGTTGTTACAGGGATGCATGTGAGCTGGGCTTCAATATGCATCAAAGGAATGCTTTCGCTCAAAACAGGGTAGCCATGCTGAATTGCAGGGGTGCCAGTATGGGATCAACTTTTAGTTAATCTCCCATCAATATCTACCACTGCAGTGTCAGGGTTATAATTACATGGAACATGTGAAAATTATATGTATTACGTTTCTCAATGTTTTTAATAAGAAGAAAAAAACCTGAGGTCTAATGGAGTTGTTTGTACAGTAGAACATCCACTGGTAGATTACAATCTAACTTTTGGGCACCCCTGATTTACAGAATGTTGGTCCGACATCAGATAGTTTAATATGAAATTGCCACATAGGGGCAGTGCTTATAAAGACGCCATTGTTCAGCTCTATGGGTACAGTGAGGCATTGCTCTTCAAGACAGTGCTGCTTGGCAGAGTGTCCATTGTCAATTCAGTAGTTATGCTGCTTGTTGCAGGTGCTTTTGCTCTGCTGAGATTTAAAGAGTGAAGGTATAACATTATATGAAGTTTCGCTTCTGTCCACTATTACTGTGTTCTTTATGGCCACAGGGGACATCCGCAACGACCTCTATGTGACTCTTGAAAGGGGTGACTTTGAGAGAGGAGGAAAGAGTGTGCAGAAGAACATTGAGGTCACCATGCACGTTCTCTACGCAGATGGAGAAAACTTGAGGGTGAGGTTGTTGTCCCCTGTAATGTGCTTACACACTGCAGTGGCTTTTCTTTCCTCTTGTAATAGATTGTTTTAATGCATACTGTCCGCATTTTAAAAGAACAATATTTGCGTTCTTTTGGATGATTGAATTAGGACGTGTTGAATCAGGCCTGGACTGGGAGTCAAAATGGGCCCTGCCATTCCAAGTACACAGTGGCCCAAACAGCCCCCTACCAGCCCACTATATGGTAACTTTCTATGGAACCATATAGCAGCCCCTCTGGGCCTGTGTTGAATACATCTTCTATCATTTTAAATTTAAAATAGGGGGTGAATTCTTCTGTGGTGAACTCTAATTTCACATTTCGATAAATCTGCCCCTTGTTGTCTTTAGCAGAAGTTACTTTTATGGGGGTGGGGGAGAGGGAGAATAAAATTATAGTCTTTCTTCCCAGAACTAAACAAAGAAGTACAGATTAACCATAAACTTTTGAGATATATATCTCAAAATAGTTCATATGAGCATGGAACTCATCTTTGAAAAATCTAAATATCTAAATTCTCCCTTTCACATCTGTATTACACAGGGACTAGTTTTCTGTATGTGCTGTATATACTTACTATGTAATTGTATACTGGGAAGCCTAACATGCTTTCATCATGATATTTTTAATTTATTATATGTGCCCAACCTGTGGCCCTTCAGAAATAATTTTCAGCATCTGACTCATGGGTACAAAGTTGTGGGTGGCTGGAGAGTCTCAATATAGATATCCTGATCCTTAATTAGTTCCCTCTCGTTGTCTCTATATGTACTACAGCTTTGCATGAATTAAATGTACAGTCTGTAGCAAGCTGTTTGTTCCTATTCTCGAGAGGGCTGCTGGTGCTGCTGCTGGTGGTATAGTTGATACTATTGCATCTCACTTTAGTTCTAATAGACTGCATACTGGAGAAAATAAAGTACTCCAGAAATATATTTCTAGAAACTCAGGTGCTCTTGCCCTGGGCCATCAGAATGGTTGGAGTAGACAAATCAATATGTCTAGCTTATAGGAGATTGAAACCAGAACCCTTGCCGGATGGGCTCATAATGCAGAAATTAATAGAATGATGGGAGGTTGGAGTTCTGAGACTTTCTCCTTATCATGGGGGTCTCTAACTTATCAAGGACTACATTATATTATACTATTATGATATCTATTATTATTATATAATATTATACAGTAATCATTAATTTTGTCAAACTTATTTTGTGGCTTTTTACCACAAAAACATAATCCTAACGCATTTCATTCCCTTCAAGCCACTTAGTCATAGGCGAATTACAATACAAACTCCAGTACTATTTGATACCATCAAAAGTGGGCAGAAAAATGACGAGTCACTTGTCATCACACATTATGCCATATTGCGGCCAGTTACAATTAGCTAGATGGAGCTTCTGTGACTAAGTGCCACATAGAGCATGAAATGCATAAGGCTTAGGTCTAAAACACTAAACAATGCATGCAAAATAGGTTTGAAAACCTTTGTGATTCCACTATAAGAGCACGATATGTTCAATCCATTGTTTGGTTGACAGGCTCTATAACTGACTATGATAAACAAGTAAGGCCCTGGTGAAGAAAGGTTGAGACCCTGCTGTGGGCCAACCTCCCAATTATTCCAACCATTCCAGCATTTTGCTGTCAGATTTCACTATGAGCCTTTGAGGCTTTCTCTCAGTCTACAGAGATTTTAGGTTGGTTCATGTCCACACAGCAACAGATGCCAGAACAGCCTGAGCAGTTTCCTTGGCAGCCTTAAGGCTTGTAAACGTAACAATCTCATAGCATCATGGTACACAGACTATAAACACATTGACAAGGGTTCTTCTTCTTCGCTGGAAATTTGCAGCAATCCCCTAGGGGGTATATAGTGAAATGGTATTATATTCAAAACTGTCATTTTTTTCTGTCAGCTATCCGCAGCTCCTTTGCATGGGTGAGCACGTTTACATATCATCGTCACGAGATATTTCTGGTGCCTCCGAGTCTTTTTGACACTTGTTGCTCCACTTCATCTTTGTGCTTTTGTCACACACACATTTTTTATCTTCTGTAGCCTGTCACCACACGCACCATGCAGATCTATTGTTAGCTTCATGCAGAGTACTAGTTGGGTGAATGTTTAAAAAATGTGGATAAATCTGTTGCTTTACTCCCAAAAAAGGGGTACTCCCATTTGTAAGGTGCACCTCAACAAGATACAGCTTCTTCTCATAATATCCCAATAAGCCCAAAGGGTATCACAGTACCCACTGCACCACTGAACGTGCAGAATCCTGTATTTCCAAAATTTTAACAGTTTTTAGGGCTCTTTATATGACAAAATATGCAACTCCCTAAAACTGACATTTTACCTTAAAATTCATTTTTAGTATCATGATTAAGTTAATTAAAGGAATAAACATATTTTAACATCATCTTGAAATATATGTGCGCATTGCTGAATCGGCCCCTATATTTTTAGGCCCAAATAAATCATTGTATTCATCTGATTTTAAAGATAGCGCCCTTTTGAGCATTTTGGAAAGTCCAAGGCCGAGACGAGTCCTTGGCAAAGACTCCATGGGAGATTTATCTTTTCCAGCATAAAGTATGATAAAGAAGCCTCTGCAGCTGCAAAAGCATCTGCTTCATTTCTTCTAAGCCAAGAGGCAATATCACAATGTACAACATTGTCGAGAACACTCTGGCACAGGCCACAATCATTGCTGAATCCTTCAGTCTGAATCATTTTCTCCGTGTGTATTCCACTGTGTAAGAGCACAAGCAAGATCAGTCCATCCAGCCTAACTGTACCACTCTGCACAGCTTATTGCTTAAGTCAAATACATAAAAACATTAAAAGCTCTGGGGCACAGCAAGATTCTTCTGCACAGCATTAAAACAACACAAAGCATCAGAGCTAGTCTTTGGGAAGGGTAGAGAGCATTTGCCATGGACCTTCAGAATCCCCCTAAGGTGGAGAAAAAACGTGTGCCCCCCCCCAGCTGATGTTAAACTGCAGCTGTGAGAATCTGAAAGCTGTTGGGGGACACTGGGAGTTGCACACTTGAAATTGATGTCATTTAAGATAAGGCCTCAAACTTGCTGAATTGCAATTGTAAGTGGCACCTCTGGGGTACAAAGGTCATCACACAGATTTCCCACATTGTTAGCTCCAAACTTTCTTAGCATCGAAACCTAAATCCACATTCTCATTCATGAATACTATATAGTGAGGATGTGGAGTAGTCACCGAGCCAGTGCAGTAATTAAAATGTAGGTGAAGATTTTCCTTGTTATTCCTAATTTATCAGGTTCATCCCACAGAGCCAGGAACCGCCACACCTTCAGAACTTCATAATTCAAAAAATATCGCTCTGGAGAACCATATCAGCCAAACTGTGATCCTTTAATTTAGAAGTTGCATGATCAAGGGATCCTTCCTCAGGTGCTTGGAGTGATATCTTTTGAATCATGCAGTGCCGTAATTATAAGATATAGGCACACCTAAAACATTGAGAATTAGACATTTTTTATAGATGTATAGAGTAAGTTACTGGGTTCCATATAAACCCAGTGTCGCACTGGCTCATCGGGATACTGGGAAAACTCCCGGGGGTCCCGGTTGTTAGTGGGCCTCTTGCTTCTAAACATTTGGCCTATTTCATGGTCATTCCCTATTTCTTTATGGGGAAAAATGCTTAATAATGGGAGAATATAGTAAGCATATATAAAAGACTAGGAGAATACAGAGGTTGAGTGAGGAGAGGAGGAATAATAGTTTGGAATGATCCACTGTCTTTCTGTTTTTTTTCTCTTGCATTCAGTAGTATCAAAGCAGGACCCTGCTTTAAACCCTGCAGCAGAACTCCCCTGACAAATTTCCATAGCACAACTATGTGCCCCTCAGGGAGCAAATGGTGCCCTAATATCATTTAGAGGTATAGTGGTATAAGTACATATACATTTTACACAGTGGTATTCTCTTAAGCACTTATCTTCTTTGGGAGGGGGGGGGGTGGCTTGGCATGAAATCTTTATTGGTGAAGGCCTTCATATCACTGCTCAGCAATGAGATGAACATTTCCACCCTTTTTGTCACAATCTTACAGATTAAGGGGCAAATTTACTTAAAGTCGAATATCGAGGGTTAATTAACCCTCGATATTCGACTGTCGAAGTTAAATGCTTAGACTTCGAATATCGAAGTCGAAGGATTTAGTGCTATTCATTCGAGCGAACGAAAAATCGTTTGATCGAACGATTAAATCCTTCGAAACGTTTGATTAGAAGGATTTTAATCCATCGATCGAACGATTTTTGTTTGACCAAAAAAAGCTAGCAAAGCCTATGGGGACCTTCCCCATGGGGACCTAGGGGGTCGAAGTTTTTTCTTAAAGGGATACTGTCATGGGAAAAAACATTTTTTTCAAAATGAATCAGTTAATAGTGCTGCTCCAGCAGAATTCTGCACTGAAATCCATTTCTCAAAAGAGCAAACAGATTTTTTTATATTCAATTTTGAAATCTGACATGGGGCTAGACATTGTCAATTTCCCAGCTGCCCCAAGTCATGTGACTTGTGCTCTGATAAACTTCAATCACTCTTTACTGCTGTACTGCAAGTTGGAGTGATATCACCCCCTCCCTTTTTCCCCCCAGCAGCCAAACAAAAGAACAATGGGAAAGTAACCAGATAGCAGCTCTCTAACACAAGATAACAGCTGCCTGGTAGATCTAAGAACAGCACTCAATAGTAAAAACCCATGTCCCACTGAGACACATTCAGTTACATTGAGAAGGAAAAACAGCAGCCTGCCAAAAAGCATTTCTCTCCTAAAGTGCAGGCACAAGTCACATGACCAGGGGCAGCTGGGAAATTGACAAAATGTCTAGCCCCATGTCAGATTTCAAAATTGAATATAAAAAAATCTGTTTGCTCTTTTGAGAAATGGATTTCAGTGCAGAATTCTGCTGGAGCAGCACTATTAACTGATTCATTTTGGAAAAAAAAATTTTTCCCATGACAGTATCCCTTTAAAGAGACAGTACTTTGACTATCGAATGGTCAAATAGTCAAACGATTTTTAGTTGGAATCGTTCGATTCGTAGTCGAAGGTCGAAGTAGCCAAAAAAATTCAAAGGTTATTTCCTCTATTCCTTCACTCGAGCTAAGTAAATGGGCCCCTTAGTGTTTGATGTACACACCAAAGTCATTTTCAAGTACAAACAAATGCTGACTCATAGCTGAATGAGGGTCAACTGAAACACAAAGCAATTTAGATTGAGCGGCAGCTCTAACAAAATCTGTTGGTAAAACATCTACGTGTATGTTTCTGCCAAATATGAGATGTGTTTGAAATATTAATTGTTTTTACCGAATTGATTGGGCTTTTAACTAGAGATTAAGTAAAAATAGCTCTATATTGAAGGATATGAATTGTAAGGGTATTATGATCAGAAGTACTGTACAGGTATGGGATCCGTTATCCAGAAAGCTCCGAATTACAGAAAGGCCGTCTCCCATAGACTCCATTTTATCCAAATAATCCAAAGTTTTAAAATGTATTTTCTTTAAAATATAATAATTTTAATTTTAATAATAAAACAGTAGCTTGTACTTGATTCAAACTAAGATATACTTAATCCTTATTAGAGGCAAAACCAGCCTATTGGATTTATATAAAGTTTACATGCCTCACGAGGAAACTTCGGACCATCCCATCGGCGATTTCGATTCTAGCCATCAGAAAGGCATTGCAGGGAGATTAGTCGCCCGAAAAAGAGACAATTTGTCGCTGGCCGACTAATCTCCCTGAATCTCCCTGTGTTTCTCTGCGCTTAGAATGGGGACATGTGATATAGTCCATTATGTTCCAAGTGTAACAAACACCCTCAGGAGTTATTTAATAAAATGACTCAGTGACTAGACAGGTGAGTTAGTTGCACCAGCAGAACAATCGGAATGTACAGTAAATATGATAATAAAACTCTTCCCAAAGCAGTTGGATTTTATTGTAATGTAATTTTCCCTTAATATAGAAATCAAGGAAGGCCTAGGTAAAACTTCTATATAATGGAGCCATAACACACATTGTTATGCTATTGTATACATACATATGGGTATTGACCATCTACCTGAAATAATATGGATAAGCCTCGTGGCTCAAGCCTAGACATTACATATAAAGCAGTATCAGTCTGGCTGTTTCTAGTCTCTGCACTGCTTGTTTTCTGTATTCATCATTATACTGTGACCTGCACACTCCCCATCAATTTTCAATTCTTCATGTTGAGGGTGGTGTCAAATCCTACTTTGTTTTTTTGTAAACAGTATATCATTTCCCCTTAATCTTGACGGCAACATTCACTGTTCTTTAAAGCTGTTTAGATGTGCTTAATATCCATTCTCTACAGGTTTGCTCCTATAATGTCACAGTTGTTATTGATCTAAACAACCGTGGCACAAGAAGCACTGATATAAAGGAGGGGTTATGTTTCATACACTACAATAAGACGAAAACGTTTGTACGTTCCATAATTTCCAACTTAGATGCGGCAAATTGAGAGGCAGATTTCCTGATATGTCAGACGAGAAACATGTGGATTTTGCCCCAAGCAGGTTTCTCTTAAAGTAGAACTAAAAACTAAAAATGAATATCTCTAAAAATGCCTTATTTTATATACTGAACTTATTGCACCCGCCTAAAGTTTCAGCTTGTCAATAGCAGCAATGATCCAGGACTTCAGACTTGTCACAGAGGGTCACCATCTTGGAAAGTGTCTGTGACACTCACATGCTCAGTGGGCTCTGAGCAGCTGTTGAGAAGCTAAGCTTAGGGGTCGTCACTAATTATCAAGCAGAAAATGAGGTTGGTCTGTAATATAAGCTGATGCTACAGGGCTGATGATTAAATTCTGATGCTAATTGCACTGGTTTCTGTACTGTCAAGTAGTAATTATCTTTATTAGTTATTATTTACAGTATTCTATGTGTACTGTATATTGTGAGTGGGTCCCTAAGCTCAGTAAGTGACAGCAGCACAGAGCATGTGCAGTGAATCAGCAGAAAAGAACATGGGAAGCTACTGGGGCATCCTAAAGGGCTGTGGTTGCCTTGGGCTGGTACAGAAATACAAAACATTATGTACAACATTTCTAGCTAATTCTTTAGCTAGGCTTTAGTTCTCCTTTAAATAGAAAATAAGGGTGCAATTTGGGGGTTGTAAGCCTTATTTCTGATAAAAGTAGGGTCACCCCCTGAAACACTGCACTTTCTGCACTTTAAAGCCAGTCTAAGGGGTAAATTTATCAAAGAGTGAAGTTCCGCCACAAGAGTGAAATTCCGCAGCTCTCAATCCATTTCTATGGGATTTTGAAAGGCGTATTTATCAATGGGTGAAAGTGAAAGTTCACCCTTTGATAAATACGCCTATAAAAATCCCATAGAAATGAATGGAGAGTGGCGGAATTTCACTCTAGTGGCGGAACTTCACTATTAACTTCACTCTTTGATAAATATACCCCTATGTCTTTAATAAATGCCTAAGTGCCTTTGAATAACTGAAGTGAGTGCCATTCCTATATGTATTTATTTGTTGAGACGTATTCCAGCACCCCCAAGCATAGTCATTTCACATTTTAGGATTCAAGGCTTTTTTCTTGCTATACCCACAGCAAATTGGAGCTGATTAATCTGAGCATACTAGCTATTCCTGTCCAGCACTTGTAAGAAGCCAAAATACGGATTATTATTGAGGCACATAGGCTTTTAAAATGTGCCCTAATTTGCCAACTGGAGATCAAACTTCACAGCCTGTTGGCTAGTGTCATATTCTTCCATTGCAACTAGCAGTTCTTCTTTTGTCTGTATTCACTGATATGCTCCGCAAATACCCCTATGGGGAAATACACCAAAATGGCGTCTGTAATTATCACAAACATGTTCCAATGGTGCTAAGCCACCCCCTCCCTGAAACTAATACCCTTACATGTTTGAATAGACTTAACATAGACTCATTTACTATATATAAAATATAAATATTGGGCCTGATCATTGTTTAAAGAGGAACAATTGCAAAAATGAAATTTTATATAAGCTTCATCATACTGAAACAAGTCACTCTCTAAATACAATCAATTAAAAATTCTGCATCGTTTCTCAAATAATCAAGTTTATGTTCACTATTCCTCTCTCAGCATCTGTTTCTCTTCATTCTCTCTTCATGCAGGAGTTGGGTGTCAGATGAATGATTCCAATATATCTTATAGGGGGGGGCTTCCTTTCCTAGCAGATGAATTAGAGCTCCCTCAAATAACTGATTCCAGTACAAACAAAATCTAACAAAATAACTGCCTTTTGCACAAATCCTGCATGTAGAGAGACATGATGTCTGATGATAGAGTGAGCTCTAATACATCTTCTAGGCAAAATGAGCCCGCCTATAAAAATCAATGAATATCTGACACCCAAATGCTGCATGAAGACAGAATGAAGAGAAACAGATGCTGAGAGAGGAATAGTGAATATAAACTTGATTATTCCAGAAACAATACAGAATTTTTAATGAATTGTATTTCAAAGGTTATTTGAGTATGCTGAAGCTTATATTAAATTTTCATTTTCACAATAGTTCCCCTTAATTTAAAAAATATTTGTTTTAGGCTGAACAGTTTGCAGAAAGTGATCCGGAGGCAGTTGCAGAAATGAATACCGAGAGAATATCTCTAGTAGGATAAACATTGTTAGAATCTCAGAGTGAGCAGATTGTAGCGGGACAATACCCTCAGGCAACATGGACAACTTGAAACGTGTGTTCAGGGGGATATCCAAGGCAAATTGTGCAATGGGTAAAGAGTGAATGTGAAGCAGGTGGTAATTTGAGGAGATTGAAGATCTCAGATTATCCGAGGACAGAATCATATGCTGTGCTAGCAAGGGATTCTCCTTGGTGAATACCAAGCTAGAAACCATGGCTTCCTTCCTTTCTAAGTGTTCATGGAGTGCTTTCAATGTGCAAGTGATTTGTGTTAATAGCACAGAACACACCAGGGACTACAATTGGCACCGCTGGCTCAGTTCATGGATTGGGTTCAAATGTTTTGCTATAAAATAACAATTCAACTGTATCTGGAATGTGTTTGGTACCCAACTTAGTGATTCCTTGGTTTGCACAGGAGATGTTTTCATTTACTTGAGACATCAAGTTCTCTCTATTGTATTAAAATATATATTTTCTCTACCCCTGTAGGACTGTGTTAGTCTTGGGACGGGAGACCCTACAAGAACTCAGTATCACTCCTTCGTTCTGTACCACAATAACAGCCCCCGCTGGGGAGAGCTCATTAAACTGCCAATCCCCATTGACAGGTTTCGAGGGTCCCACCTCCGCTTCGAGTTCAGACACTGCTCCAGTATGTAAATGGGTTACACTCTTGCAATATAAAAAGTCACTTTCTACACCATCACAGACTCACATTCCCTCGGCTTGGGCCATAAGGACACACTAGAACACTTTCACTGCATGTTGTCACTACAGACAACATGCACACACACTGCAAACAGTCACTTTGTTTAATGTCATTTCTATCCTGTTGTCTGTAGCAAAGGATAAAGGTGAGAAGAAGCTCTTTGGCTTTTCTTTCACCCCATTAATGAGAGATGATGGGACCACAATGTCGGATGACATCCATGAGCTCTATGTCTATAAGGTACTGGTGATCTGTGTCCTTCTGTTGATTTTCATCATTTATCTGCACTTACTGACCCTACATGTCTCCGCAGTGTGATGAGAACAGCACTTTCAACAACCATGCTTTGTACCTGGGGCTTCCCTGCTGCAAGGACGATATGAGTGGCTGCCCCAACATCCCTTCAAGTCTGATTTTTCAGCGCAGTGCCAAAGAGACTTTCTGTATCTCCACACAGCTTTCTTCTACCAAGCTCACTCAGAATGGTAATTCACACACTATACTACACAAGTACTTATTTCAATAAGTTTCATTCCTGTGTAATTTGAGAGCCTAATTTGTATGAGGGAGGCCACAAGTGGCAAATTGTGTAAAGCAGAGGTGTCCAACATGTGGCCCAGGATGGATATGAATGCGGCCCAGCTTGAAACGCTCAGTTCCCGAGGAAACGTCATAATAATATAATAATAAGTCTATTTAATATCCAGGTGTCCCATATAGCTCTATCTGGTTATCCAACTGGTATTGTAGTTCTTTTCTGTGTATTTTCTTTACTTTTACAAATCAAAAGTGTTTGTGTATTTCATGTGTGGCCCCAGACAATTTTTCTTTTACCAATGTGGCCCAGGGAAGCCAAAAGGTTGGACACCCCTGGTGTAAAGTATACCCTTTGGCTATTCTTTGTATCTGCAGATCCCATCCTGATTTGATGTTGTTTGCTTTCAGTTGATCTTCTAGCACTCCTGAAGTGGAAGGCTTACCCAGACCGAATACTAGATATTCTTGGTCGGCTGCGGCACGTGAATGGGGAGGAGATAGTAAAGGTACTCAGAGCATGGACTTTGATTGCTTTCTTTTCCAGTGTTTTCCAAATTTCTATTTTGCAAATGGTCATTTGTACTAGTGCATAACTCCACTAAGAACCTTCGAAATCATAGTTTATAGCAGCACATAAATACAGTATATATCAGGAGTGCCTGTACTTTACTTATACGAGGTCTACTTTCACTGATGTTGTCCCATTAGGATTAGGCATTGTTAGCATTCTGTTCCATGGAAAATATAACTTAAACATTGATTTAGGAGAGAATGTTTAAGTTATATTTAACATACAACTATTTCTTATGTAACCTTAATGTTAGAAATATCTGAATTAAAAGCGTGAAATATGAGGGTGATTTAGACAATCTGTTTATTGACAGTGTTTTGAGATCTATTGATCACCAGCTGAAGGTCTACTGGTAGATCCCGATCTACCTTTTGGACACCCCTGGTATCTATCATCACAGTTATGGGTAAAATAATTTTTGCAGACGAAATGAACTTAAACGGTTACACTTTATTTCTCATTACACAAAAAGCATGGCACTGTGGACACTAAATGTGTCTAAAGCATTAATAAAGTTGGTTAATTCTATTATGTTGTCTGGTGGAGAATATCTATTGGGTGTAATATGTTTTAAGTTTGTTCCAGTCCAGGAACCCCTAACAACAACGCAACAAATGGTCAGATCAATATAAGCTATCTTATGATTGCTTGGCTTTGGCAGACTTTACCCACATTATTACATACCCCCCCCCCCCCCACCCACAAAGACCCTTGTCAGCTACCATTCTCTGCAGAGGGGTAAATAATAATCAGATGTTATTTTGTTAGCAGGAGAAGTAGAAGTACTTGCTGCAGTGACTGCATAAAAATAGAATAACAGTATGCCAAATTATTGCACTATAAGAGATAGATAAATCACAAAGGGGCAAATTCACTAATGGGCGAATATTTTCCAGCGACCGCTTCGCCACACTCCGCGCTATTTTGCCAGAAGCAAACTCGTTACTTCGGCTGGGCGAGCATTTCATATTGAATTTTCGCTAGCGTTCATTTCTGCCTAGCAAAACTTTGCTAGCTCTCTTACGCTTAGGTCAATTTGAATTGGGCGGGTACCTAAAAGTCGTATGCAAATGCTTGAAGTGGCCACTTTTATAAAAATATGTCCAATGAGCCATAATAAAGACAGAAGAGAACCACTAATGCCCTAGACATGAGTCCACCCTAAAACAAATGTGGCATGCCCCTCAAATTAGTAAAAAAAAAATTGTTCACATGTAAATCTTTAATAGTTCGGACTATTTAAGGTAATCCCGCTTTAAAAAAAGAAAAGTCGCCAGCATTTTTTACAACTTTAATTCATTTCCGACATACAGGATATGATGTCACTGACATAAGATTGAGGCGCATGTAGCTTTGTTTTATCAGTTCGCCTGATCGGAGCTGGCGAAGTAAACTCTGGCAAATTTGCGTAGTAACGACCGTTCGCCAGAGCGAAAAGTCACCTGACTATAGGGTGCGAACGAACGCTAGTGACGGTCTTCTTCACTAGCGTATTGTCCTCTACGCCTGTTAGTAAATTGGCAATGTCTCTGCAGATGGGATTTCTGGTGAATTTTCGCTAGCATTGGCCCCTTCACACTTTAGTGAATCTGCCCCAAAGACTAGTAGCTATGATTGTAAGGGCCATTGTTAACTCCTTTGTTGTGTCTTCTTCAGTTCTTGCAGGACATACTGGACACATTATTTGTCATTCTGGATGAGAACACAGAGAAGTATGGACTGCTGGTCTTTCAGTCACTGGTGAGAGCTTGTTGGAATAATCTATCTATGCACCTAGTAGATACATTTAATTAAATTGTAGGTCCTATACCATCCAGTGCATTATCCTAGTCTCAGGCCTTTACTTACTTCACTTATAGAACAATTGGAAAATGTCAATGCCCCCGATTCACAGTACCTTTTGTCTGAGATTTACCTCAGCTTGTAGGTCTCAGTTCAGCTTAGGGTTGTGTAGATACTGGTACATCAGCCCAAACCAGTACATAGTTCACATCAACCCCACGCTAACGTTACCATATGCTTATTATTACTCTCTCTCTTCTGCATAAAGGTTTTTATCATCAACCTGCTACGCGACAATAAATATTATCACTTCCGCCCTGTGTTAGACTCGTACATCCAGAAGCATTTTGCTGGTGCATTGGCCTATAGGTATGTATCTCAGTACAGATATACAAAATATATATCTTAGTACTGAGCAAAGATGTGTGGGGCCTGCTGCCCTGACCTTAGTCATAATACTGGAAAGAAAATCACAGGGAAATCTTAAAAAAAAAAAACCCAACGTTACTTGCCAGAGGTTCTTTGGTCGCACCAGTGGGAGTTATTAACAGTAATTTCATTGGTCTAACTCAACCTTGTGTCAATGAATACAATGACTAAATTCTGACTTTGTGAGTTGTTTATCACAAGAGAAAATGACTGGGTTTTGAAACTGTATGAAAAACATAAAAGCAATCAATGTTCATGGGGTTGGTGACAGTAAGTCTGCATAAAGTGCAGAAGCAGTGATGGCTGACTTAGACTAATGGCAGTTCTGCTAGGATTATAAGCAGTCTAATGCACTAACTGTTTCTTCTCAGGGAGCTGATCCGGTGTTTGAAGTGGTACATGGACCGATCAGCTGACCTCGTGAGACAAGACCACATCCAGGAAGCTATGAGGGTATGAGAAAGCAGAAGTACAAATTACAGAATCCAAAAAGATCAAAATATGGACGCAGATGTAGGTTTTTGGGAAGAGGCAGAGTAACTTAAGGTGTCTTAAACCTACCCCTGATTTAAATTTACTCCATGCTAACTTCTCTATCAGCTAGCCTTCATTGGCTCAGTTTGAATAATTAACTAGCCCTTTCTCTAGTTATAATAATGCTGTGCTGCCTCCTCAACCTGTGTATGGTGAAATCCAGTCTTTCTACTAATCAAGGCTTTATTGTGTTGTCACTCAGGCTTTGGAGATTCTCTTCAAATTCATCATCCAGTCACGGGTGCTATTTGCTCGATCCACGGCTGGATTGGACGAGGAACCATTTCGCTGCAGTATACACGAACTTTTCCAGTCCATGCGCTTTGTGCTGAGCATCGACACGCGGAGCTCTGACACTCTGCTCTTTACACAGGTAAGAAGCCACAAGGAGGACAGGAAGCCTCTAGCCAAGTGACCAAGCAAAAGCATCTTAGGAGGATTAATTTCATTTGGTACATTCAGCTCTTCTCTACTCTTGATTTTCTCACCCTCTATTTATTGTCAGGAGAAGTTGGTATCTTAGTACCCCCATGCTATTTCCTATTTTCTTTTTGGTGTCTGCGCTTCACCTATGCTCTTCCACCCTCTCATTCCTATTGCTCTTCCTTCTACTCCCTTTGTTCTCCTCTTTTACCCTCCTAAATTTCAAGCCTCCTGCATCTGGAGGACAGGTGAGCGGAACAGGGGATTCTGCTTTTCCAAACAATGGGGGTTCATCTAAGCCACCCGCAGACAGCTATGTAAGTAGAGGCATTTTGAATCAAACCCACACTGCACCCTCCAAGTTGAATGAACACCTCAAAGAACTCTATATCCTTAACACTCAATGTAGTCCCTTAGCTGTTACAACAGTGTCAATCAATTGTTATTGTACTGAGATGACAGCCCCCGAATTCAGCATTACCATACTTTCTCTTTTCATTCACCAGCATTGCACTCATCCGTCACCCCTATCCGCAACCTTAGAGTGAAGTTATACCCTTATGATAAACAGGCTTCATATTTTAACTTTCCCTTAAATTGATAGTAAAGCAAGTGTATATACGTTTATACTAGTCTACACATATTAGTGGGAGCTGTCACATTGCTTGCTTTAGTTTAGAGATTGCCAGATATTAGGATTAGGACATTATACCATTAAGAAATGAAATGAATTACATAATGTTGAAAGGAAAATGCAGTATGTGTTGTTGAAATTAAATAATATAATATAATTAAATTAAATAGTCTTAATAGACTTCAATAAAATGTCACTTCTAGTGGTTGTAACATTTCTAAATCCCCTACCTTAGTCAAGCAATGTGTTCAGTCTTATGACTATATTCAAATATAGCAATAAAATACATAACCATAAGCCCTGTTTATTGATAATCTGTGGGTTATCCATAACTATATTTTTAAAATTGTAATTGCATACCTAAACCTCCACATGCCTCTACATGCACCTCAATCTGCACATTCAGTTTTGTCTTGGATTCCACTCATTTACACCAATCGTCAACCCTTGCCACTATTCCTTCAGTTTCTCATCACCTGGTTCAATGGCAAATAACCTCTTACAGTATGAAAATGTTCTTCCTCTAGAAAAATACATTGGAATCTGCAGACCCGGACTGGAATCCAAAATATTGCATATGCACCATGCAAGGATATATTTTAAGGCTATTTTGTATAGTTTAGGGAGGTATTATGTGGGCATGATGCACAGGTGAAGGAATTATGGGAGAATTATGATAAAGGGGGTTAGTTTAGTGACGGTATTGCACTTAAATAACAGTTAAATGCAAGATATAAATGTGTAGTGTGGGTGGAACTGGAAACCATGCCAACTGACACACATAGTTATTGCTGCTATATACTGTATCTCACTCCTTACAATGTCTGCAAGCAGAGTAAAAGAGACAAGGCATGAGAAATTATAGGGCTAATCTTGGAGAATTATGGTGAATTTATAATGGTTTGGTTCTATAGTAGTATAGTATAGTATTATCAGCTACTACTCTGAAGGATGCTGGGAAAGTAACAACTGCTGGAGGCCAATTGTTAATTTGTGATTATGTTGTGAGTTTGTGTTTTATTGTGATTTTACATTGTGCATCTCTCTAGATATCCAGTGCCTATTCTTACAGAGATCTTGTAATACACGTGTGTGGCCTTTCGTGTAATATGTAATTCTGTGACTGTCATGTATTGGTGTAATACAGAAGTGCGCAGTGATACAGGCAGTTGTATTGAGTAGTGATTCCATGTTCCCCCACACACAGGCCGCTCTCCTCAGCTCCTTTCCTGCTATATTTGAGGAATTACTGCCAATGTTTTCAGTGGCTGAGGTGGCGGAGTTTGTACGTGGCACTCTCAGCAGTCTTCCCAGCACCCTCCACCTGGGCCAGTCAATGGATGTAGTGAAGCTGCAGTCTATAGGCCGTACTGTGGACTGCCGGCTCTTCTCATATCCAGGTGAGGGTAATGATGAGGATGTGCCACTTGAGATGAGAATTTGTGCATTTTTATTCTTATTTGTGTGCAAATGTATTCTCTTTGCGAATGTTGATACATTTATCCCATTGACTCTTAACGGAAAGGAGATGTGTGCTGGTAAGTGCCAAGCAGATGTGGTGGCAACCTATTAAGGTGGTGGCAAGTGAGAACTGGTTTCTCTTGAATGATAGTGACAGGGTTGTTTTGTTTCATCTTTTTCCCTTTTGCCCGCAGAGGCCCGTCGGATCCTTCTGCCTGTGGTTCTTCATCATATTCACCTGCATTTGCGGCAGCAGAAGGAGCTCCTTGTCTGCTCTGGAATCCTCAGCAGCATTTTCTCCATCATAAAGAGTAGTTCCACGGCAAGTTCCACTAACCTCCTGTCCCATGTGCAAGTGCCAGCCTGATCCTAACCACACAACTAAACTAGTCAGTCTTAGTATCCCCTTTTCCTCAGGCTATAGAAAGAATCTACCTAATTGTATACATATATATATATATATATATATATATATATATATATATATATATATATATATATATATATATATATATATATAAATACATCCATGCAATACATGGAATTTGAGGACAAGCCTAGAGAACTGGTGGTCAATGATCCATACTGGAGAAAAAGCTACTAAATCTAAACTGCAGCCTACCCACATACGCAGACCTTGCTGAAATTCAGTTACCACGAATTCTGTTGCTATCCTCTGTAATAATTCTCAGTAAATTAACATTGGCATTTTGTGTAGTTGGGACACTGCTCTCTTTGCCAGCAGTTGTAGTGCAGCATTGTCTGGAACACCTCAGATTGCCCAGTGCTGTATAAAGAGAAGCTTGCAGAGTCAGTACTCACAAAAGTTCTTTGCTTGGTTAAACTGTTTCCTATCCACTTTGTCCCTGGTAGGAAGTGGATGTGGGAGAAGAAGTTCAGATGCTGCAGGAGAGTCTGTTAGACGTGCTGCTCCAGACACTGCTTATCATCATGAGCAAATCTCAGGCCCAGGAGGCTGCAAGAGGCCAGCGATGCCCCCAGTGTACAGCAGAGATCACAGTAAGTAGCTAACAATGGCATCATTTCTGTAACATCTACCCAGAACCTTCTCATCCTTCTGTCTTCATTGAATCTATTTGTTGGACAGAGAGTTGCAGTTCATATGTGTTCCCTACTCAATACAATGGCTGCAGATAATAATGTTAGCCAGAAATAGCCAAAGAGTGTGTTTGGGAGCTGACCTTCAGCTCCCTGCATACTAAGCCTGATAGTATTACATTTTAGTTGTAAAAAGATGTTATTGAGATTGCTTCCTACAGGGTTACTGTTTTTATAGTTATTCTTGCTCCAAAACCACATCAGTTACTAAATCGAGTATACATTGATTGACAAAAATGGGGATTATAATCTGGCTGTAAAAGGGTGAAGAGATACTTCTGAGCACTTATTGGTACTACTGATCCAGAAAACGGTAAAAGCTCCACATGTAGCTTCTGCCACTTGAAGGGGCAAATTCGCCACACTTCGCCAGGCGTAGTTTCGCCAGGGCTCCGCAAATTCACTAAAATCCGAAAATTGCGCACAGGGGTAGTGTAAGGTTGCGAAGTTGCGCTAGCGTTGATTCGCAATATAAAGCGAAGTTGCGCTAGCGAAGGCTAATTTGCATACGGCGCGAAATTCAAATTTCAATGGAGGAACACGTATCTGCACTACAAATGCCTAGAAAACCTTCAAATCAGCAAATAAAAATTTTATTTTGCCCTACACATGTGCCCACTGTCTAGGTAAGTTGCCATGAGTCAGGAAATGTAGGGGGGAGGAAGGGGAGCCCCAAAAAATTTTCGATCTTTTTCAGCCTATCAGCCATCATGTAGAAAACACGCCAGCGTTTTTTGGGACTTAGAAAAAAAATTGACTTTTTTTTAAACAATCCCTATCTACTCTATTGCGGTTCGCCAGGTCTGAGGTGGCGAAGGAAGTCTAGCGTAAAAGGTAGCATTCAGTACACCGCGCAAGTTAGTGAATTTGCGTAGTTTCGTCGCTAGCAAAGATTCGCCTGGCGTAAGGTTGCGAAGTAACACTAGCGAAACTACGCCAGCGTTCGTTAGTGAATTTGCGCAGTAGCGAAAATGCCAAACGCTAGCGAATTAACGCTAGCGTTCGGCGCTTCGCGCCTTAATGAATTTGCCCCGAAGAGTTACAACTCTGGAAGCAGCTTACATAATTAGTATGAGAGTGCTACAGATCTGGGCAAAACTATAGCAAGCAGACAAGATAGTGAAAAAGGGTCATTCACTGGCCATACATTTTAACAATCAGGTGCTCTCTGAAAATGTACATACATGCAATCTTAGCTGCATGTTAATTAAAATACAAAGTGATGTCAAGGTACTACCTACATGGAGTCCAGCTTGGTGACTCCTTTGTGTGACTCAAAGAATGAATTAATTTCATTAATAAATTATATGAATTTATGGTATAACAAAACTTACCTGCATAAAGAGAGGGTGTGACTGATATATTTGTGGGTGTATGGTTGCCCCAGCATAAAATTGTATTTGTACTATGCAGAGAACATTATTTTCAAGAACTGCACATCATCACCCTTCATGTACCCAGTAACCTAAATCTGACACCCCTGCTTCCACACATGATCCCATAATTGGTTTGACTCTGTCCTCCCTTCCAGGGGGAGTATGTGTCCTGCCTCCTATCTCTTCTGCGTCTGATGTCTGATACTCATTACCAACATCTACTGCATAACTTCCAGAGCAAGGAGGAGCTAAAGGTAGGTATTGTGAGAAATGAGTACGAGGTGTTCCAGAATTGGGACCCCAATACACCAGTGTACAGACACAATGTAATCTGCTTTCAAGAAATTAGTCTCCATTCAGAAATATATCCCTAGCTGCTGACTAATGGTACATGATACTGTTGACAACTCATCAAGCTCTCTGCCTAACTTCTCTTGCCCAATTCTCATCATGGTATTCCTTCATTTTTTAATTCTCCCTTTTACTTTCATATCTCCTTCAGCCCTTATTTTCCTTTCTTTCATTTTTTATCTTTTCTGCATTAGCCCTTTTCTGCTTTCCTTGCTCTTCCTGTTTATTTTCTCTTGATGTATTTAATCTCTTGTCTACAAGTTCCTTCTATTCTAGACTTCCAACAGCCCCTATTTTTACTGCTCTAATTACACTTTCCATTCTCACTTCTGTATGTAAGAGTGGCACACTCATCTTGCCTCAAGACTACACAGTACTGTAATTGAACAGGTGGGACAGGACTTTCATGAACCATTGCCCGCTTATTGCTAGCACTGTGTGACCACTCACTCCTTAGGGATACGGAGCCTGACAGCGTTACTGCAAATAGTTGCCAGTCTGACAGGCCTGTAGAATTTCTCTTGGTGTCCCAGTGGGCCAGTGTGACACTGAATATCTTGGCCAAAATAATTCATCTGCTTCATACCGAAAAACTATGTTCTCTCCTGTGTTTATTTCAGACAAGACACCTATTCCTGAAACCAGTCTAAGCTCCAATTATGGCTGAAGTTTCGATTGTCCTGTGACACTATTTACAGATCTTGTGCTCAGTTGTGATGCCACTTGTTGTAAAAAGATATAACTAGATTGGGTCATGATTTAATGATCCAGAATTTGATCTGAATCATGGAGAATTTGCATCAAATTAGTTCCCACTGTGTAGAATATATATGTTTCTTAGTCTCATTACCTAAATGCAAAAGCATATAAAATACATAGCAACTAGGTTTAAGTCATATTAATGTGTGCATGCCTATAGTCAAAGGCCAGTTCTGATGGCTCAAGTACTTTTCACTCTGAAAGTTAATCCATGCATTTGTTACAGAACTCAAGAGAAACGATTGAGTTGTGGTTCCCTGTGTAATTCTCCTTATGAGACTATAGATGGTACTGTATGTGTGCCACAGCTATCCTAACACTGGCAGATGGAACACTTATACATTAAAGCATGTCACACCTATAAGAATGTATGAGCAGGTGGAGACGTAGTATAAGTAGATGGTCAAATGAATTGTTCAACTATCATTTAAATCAGAAAACTGAAATAATGTTAGATGACAATGGGACACCTCTAGGGTTGCCACCTTTTCTGGAAAAAAATACCTGCCATCCTATATATTTATCTTTTTTCCCTATTAATAACATTGGGATCAACCATCATTTTTACCAGCCAGGACTGTAAAATACCAAACTAGGTCGCATCCCTAGACACGTCGTGTGTATTGTAACACTGCAAACTCAATCAACCTTTTTTTCTCCCCTAGGAATTCCTGCTGAAGATTTTCTGTGTTTTTCGGAATTTGCTCAAGTTAAGTGTCTTTCCCCCAGACTGGACAGTCATGAGACTCCTCGCCAGCAAGTAAGGGCAGAGTTAGCAAATAACACATCATTACACATCACTACACATGGTTGCACTGAACTTTGGCACCCCACCAGCAATATCAGGGGAGGAGGGTGAAGTTTTTGTTTGGGGAAATTACCAATAGAAGGTTTTCCATTAGAGAACTAATAATTATATATGATTATATGCAACTGATCTAGTTTTTGAGAAGTTACTCTTCCTTATATCATCAATTTATTCTTCCTTTTAGCAATATACTGTATACTGTATGCATTCCCATAGCAAGGACATTATTATATAAACAGGTGCTGGCACTTCTAATGTTTCTTTTTATACAGTGTAATGGTAACAACAGTTCAGTACGTGTCCCCAGCTGTGCACAAGAACTTCTGCGATGGAAACTTTGACTTCAAGGTATGCAGATCCTAGAATTAGAAAATAAATAACACAATAATAAAATCACAAATTGTATTGCTTGATGTCCCTGGTTTTGCCACTTTTTAGCCGAACCGTGAATGCTAATGATGTTTGGTGTTTTGCCCTAGGTGTGGAACTCCTACTTCAGCCTTGCTGTCCTTTTTATTAATCAGCCCAGCCTCCAGCTAGAGAACTTTGCTGCAGCAAAGAGAAGGAGGATACTGGACAAGTAAGTGTCCTCTGCAATATGGGAAAGGGAAAGCATATCTTTTCTAACTTAACTTTAAAGGGATACTGTCATGGGAAAAAAAAATTTTTTCAAAATAAATCAGTTAATAGTGCTGCTCCAGCAGAATTCTGCACTGAAATCCATTTCTCAAAAGAGCAGATTTTTTTATATTCAATTTTGAAATCTGACATGGGGCTAGACATATTGTCAATTTCCCAGCTGCCCCAAGTCATGTGACTTGTGCTCTGATAAACTTCAATCACTCTTTACTGCTGTACTGCAAGTTGGAGTGATATCACTCCCCTCCCTTTTCCCCCCAGCAGCCAAACAAAAGAACAATGGGAAGGTAACCAGAAAGCAGCTCCCTAACACAAGATAACAGCTTCCTGGTAGATCTAAGAACAACACTCAATAGTAAAAACCCATGTCCCACTGAGACACATTCAGTTACATTGAGAAGTAAAAACAGCAGCCTGCCAGAAAGCATTTCTCTCCTAAAGTCACATGACTGGGGGCAGCTGTGAAATTGACAAAATGTCTAGCCCCATGTCAGATTTCAAAATTGAATATAAAAAAATCTGCTCTTTTGAGAAATGGATTTCAGTGCAGAATTCTGCTGCAGTAGCACTATTAACTGATGCGTTTTGAAAAAAAAATATGTTTTCCGATGACAGGATCCCTCTAAAGATATGCTTTTTACCTGTACTATTATCTTAGGGGACTAAAAATTCCTCCCAGACCCCAAAATAGAAGTCATACAGGCAGCCCCTGATCAGTCATGGTTACTTGGCTTTGTCAGATGGCCCAAAAAAGACAGCACAGAGCTGCAGGGTACAGGTGATATGTTATAGTATCAGATGCAAACCAGACTGCTGGTGGGTGTATCTCCTGTACTGAGACTGACACTGGAAAATATTAGTGTAACCATGGCAGCAGGGGGAGTCTTCCAATGGCTACATCAAGGAGGGGGCTTTTAATGGCAACATTATTGCACCTTCTGCTAAAAAAAACATTTTTGGAAGCAAAATTAATGTTATAAAAAGCAAAAACATAATTCAGATAATGCTGTTTTCGATATATATATATATATATATATATATATATATATTATATATATATATATATATATATATATATATATATATATATATATATATATATATATATATATAAGAATGCATGTCAACTTCCCTCTGACCTACAGTACCAAAAACAATGGAAGCTTGTAGGTAGGTCAGTTGCAGATGATCTCCTCTTTAGGCTCGAGGCTTTAATTTGTGGTTCTTTTAACTGTCACAGTAAAACAAACATGGCTAATTCACTGACTGGTGCATTTTAATGACTTTTTTTTTTACACCTTCCTAAATGTGGTACATTTTATGAGCCTGTTTCATATAACCTAGGTATGGAGACATGCGAGTAATGATGACTTACGAACTATTCAACATGTGGCAAAACTTAGGTAAGTATGTGCTAAGAGTGTTTGTGCCATTATCCCACATTCTTCTTTAGCTTTCTCTCTCTCTCTCTGAAGCCTTTCTATTCCCAGCATTCCTCTATATTCTTACTCTAGGTGAGCACAAATATCACTTCATCCCAGGGATGATTGGCCCTTTTCTTGGGGTGTCTCTTGTGCCACAGCCTGAGGTGCGGAACATAATGATCCCCATCTTCCATGACATGATGGACTGTGAGCAACGGAGGAATGGAAACTTTAAACAGGTGAGAAGTCTGAGAGATGCAGTTCATACATAAAGTACAGGTATGGGACCTGTTATCCAGAATGCTCGGGACCTGGGGGTTTTCCGGATAACGGATCTTTCCATAATATGGGTCTACATGCCTTATGTCTACTAGAAATTCATTTAAACATTAAATAAACCCAATAGGCTGGGTTTGCTTCCAATAAGGATTAATTATATCTTAGTTGGGATAAAGTACAAGGTATTGTTTTAATATTACAGAGAAAATGGAAATCATTTTTAAAAATATGGATTATTTGGATAAAATAGAGTCTATGGGAGACAGCCATTCCGTAATTCGGAGCTTTCTGGATATCGGGTTTCCAGATAAGGGATCTTATACCTGTACTTGCCCACACAGAAATAAATTAAAGTCCACAAAGCTAGACAAAGCAAATGAATCAGTAATATTGTAGATCATTGTGTATAGGACGTCAAACAGGGGATATAGATCACAGCACTTGAAAACTCAGTATTAAGGATTTCCTAACATGCACTGGAACTCTTGCGCCAATGAAATTATGTTGAGGCCAGAATTCTCCAGCTCAATTCTTCAGCTTCTATGTCTATATCTCAAACCCATTTTCTTCCGTAGGTAGAGGCTGAGCTTATTGACAAACTGGATAGCATTGTGTCTGAAGGAAAAGGCGATGAAAACTATCGAGAGCTCTTTAGCCTTCTGTGAGTATCTTCATTTAGGGATAATATGCTGGGGAAAAGGGATTTGGGGCAGGAATATAGGGCAAATTAAGGACAGTTTACACAATCCTAACATATATTTCTTTAGCCTATACTGATTATTGTGACTTTTACTTAAGGGGTTGTGAGCCGCCTCAGTGCAGCTCACATGGTGAGGTATAAAGAGTTAATTCCAAAACATTATAGTTATAAAGAATAACAAAGCCCAGGGTTTAGTAAAACAATTAAATGTAATAAATGGAGGAAGTTCTCTTTTATTAATGAAGAGACAGATAATTACATCTGTCTTTTATGGCTCAGAACAGATGCACTTATTATATTGTCTCGGGGGAAGTGTATCATGATTTCTTTGTATTTGTACCCTTTCCCCGCTGCTGCGACAGCTCTCAGCTGTTTGGTCCCTACCCCAGGTAAGACTGGCCTGTAATTCAACCTTTCCCAAAGTGTGAACATATGTGTACTGTGTTTGTGTGCATGCATTTTCCATTGTGCCTTGTTTATGTGTGTGTTCCTGTATAATGTTGGGTTATTTTATATATTTGTGTCTTGCAAATCCTTGTCCTTGGATACCCACCCTTAAATATGGATCCTTTTGATATGTCAGTTTGCATGCAGTGCCTTCTCATTGCCTTTCCTCACCATATATATATATATATATATATGTATGTATATATAAATATTATTAATGGGACCCCAGCATGCTGACCATACTTCTTTTTACATTTGGTATTATACATGCTCCATAAAACTTACCAATATCACCAATGTGCATGAATGTATAGGGTGCATGAATGTGAGGGAGCACTGGAATTCCTTCCTTCCTTGAAGGGGTGTTACTTTTGATTTTCCCTTTAAATACTGCACCTACACACACACAGTTGACTTAATTGGCACCACTTAACACACTAAATCATTTATTGAGTGTACACACCATTATTGACAGCATTCAAACAATAAGAGGTTGGCACTATGTCTTATGTATGATTTGCCAAATACTGGTAGTTTGAGAGATTGTGGGTAAAACTTTGCGCTGATTTAGTAGAGCCCTGGTGTGTGTATAAGAAGCTGAGCTGGATAAGCATAATGACTGGATAGCAGCCAACTGTATAGGATTATGTGATAATAAAAAAGTCTACAGTTGAAGAAGAGTGAAACAGCAGCAAAACAACAGCAAAAAGTGTTGATAATCACAACCCTCCAGGGCCAGAAATAAGGGTATACATGGTAGACATGTGCATAGGGTGCAGCAGGTAGTGTGTGCAGTTCCAATCAGCAGACACACCAGCAGGAAAGTAAGCAAGTAAATTCATAACAACTTGTGGACAGATTCACTAAAGGGGAATTGTCGCCAGTGAATGCTTCGCAAATGTAGCGCCACTTCGCCAGGTCAAAATTCGTTACCATTATGCAATTTCACTAAAATGCAAAGTTGCATCTTGGGTGCTGAACACTAGCGACTTTGGCAGTGCGAGCATTCCAAAGCAAAATGACGCTATCGATCGATCGATTCTGCCTAGCAAAACTTCGTTAGTTCTCTTATGCTTAGGTCAATTTTATTAGGGTGGGTACAATAAAGTTGCATGGACGTCTTTATTAGAGATGTTGGTGCAAATGCTTGAAGTGGCCACTTTTTATTACTAATGTCCAAGGAAGCAAAATAAAGACAAAAGAGATCCTCTAATGCCCTAGACATGAGCCCCGGGAATCGTAGCACCGGGCAATGTCACATGGCCTTTGTCAATAATCTCTGCATCCATCTCAAGCAGAACCCTGATAATCAAAACACTGCATTTACAAACACAGGTGCAGTTGTCAGTAGCAACCAATCAGGTCTTTGCTTTCATTCTTGTACACTGTCTAAATTCATTTTTGATTAGTTGCTACTGGTAACTGTTCCTATATTCATAAATAAGCCCTGCTGTGTGCACTGACAGCTATGTGCCTGAATGGGAAATACACGGTGCACACAATTCCAATCCAGAATACAGTAATGAGAAAAAAGTGGGGGCAGAGCCATGCAAAATATATGTGTGCCATTAGCCTAAGGCTAGTTATACTGGTTGATATGGTACAATATTTTGTAAAGTGAATATCTTTTAGGTTGAAGTAGAAGTGGTTTGTTGCTTCCAGGTAGCTTGGGGCATGTGCTATAAAGACAACCATCTTTATTCTTGCCCTTGTAAATTATACAGAACTACAGCTGCAGCATAAGCAAGCTGTGGAACTAAAAAGCAAACAGTCACACATTCCATATGCCAAGGACACTTGTTTCAGAAAGCAGCTCTAAATGAAATAGCAAATATTGAACAAGTTAATTTGGCACCATGCTCCGACCTGTGTAACTAATACCTGCATTATGGAAAGAGGCAATTACAACATTAGCTGTAAGTATATTGGCCAGCAGGTTTTCTGCAATGGGAATACCTGTAAGCCACAAGCAGTGGAGCAGCTATTTGCCTAAAACACAGTCCTAATGCAATGTTGCAGTTATCTGCATGCTTATGTTACCATCAACTCTGTATGACCTGGTAAAATGCCACAGGCAGTCACTTTTAATTGGACATGTGCAGGTCTGGACAGGGATTAAAAATAGAGTAAATTCCAATAAAGAGTTAGTCTATAGCCTCTTACATCAGCCCCATGGCAGATTGTCAGTCTGGCCTTGGCACTGTCCGACTGGCCCACCGGGACACTGGTGAAAAGCCTGGTGGACCCCATCAACCCAGTCCACTCCCCTGCCCAGACTCTTTAGAGGCGTATTAAAGGGGAACTATTGCTAAAATGACAATTTAATATAAGCTTCCTCGTACTGAAATAAGAAAATTTCTAAATACAATCAATTAGAAATTCTGCATTGGTTCTGAAATCAAGTTTATCTTCACTATTCCTCTCTCAGCACCTGTTTCTCTTCATTCTGTCTTCATGCAGCAGTTGGGTGTCAGATAAATGAGCCAATATATCTTATAGGAGGGGCTTCCTTTCCTAACAGATGTATTAAAGCTCACTCAAATAACTGATTCCAGTACAAACAAAATCTAACAAAATAACTGCCTTGTGTACAAATTCTGCATGTAGAGAGACATGGTGTCTGGTGATTTTAATAGAGTGAGCTCTAATACATCTTCTAGGCAAAAGGAGCCCCCTATAAGATATATTGGATTATTCATCTGACCCCCAACTCCTAAATGAAGACAGAATGAGAAACAGATGCTGAGAGAGGAATAGTGAAGATAAACTTGATTATTTCAGAAACGGACCATAATTTGTATTTAGAAAGTTTCTTATTTCAGTATGCTGAGGCTAATATTACACTTTCATTTTCATGATAGTTCCCCTTTAAAGAGGAGGTAAGCAGTGTGTGTGTGTATGTGTGTAGGTGGGGGAGGGCTAGGTTGGACACTGGGAATTGTAGCTCAGTCCAACCCTGGGGCTTGGGTATGTGTGGGTCTCACTGTCCTTGAAATGTATTATAAGTCTTAGTCTGGATGGAAATGGTTAATTCTAAGGTAAATGACCAATCATTGTGAAACTAAATGGTGCTAGTGGGCAAATTGTGTTTTATTCATAAAAAAGAACCCACAATGCCTTACACAAAGCTGCACCTTTGGTGAAATGTTTTTGGCTCCCCCCTTGTGCTTTCTTTCTTACAGTGATCCTTTCCCTGTCTACTAGTATTCTCCCTCTTTCTGTCTATCTCCTCCTGTTCCTGCCTTGGTTATTTTGGTTTGCAGCTTCCATGTTCTGCCTTGTAAAGTGCATGGGCTGACAGGCTTGTGTATTGCTTTCTTACTGTGGCCTCTAACCTCAGCCTGCTGGAGAAGATTGAGCAAGAGACGTGGAGAGAGCCGGGCGCCTCGTTTGTTACATCAGTAACACGTATGATGGAAAGACTGCTTGACTACAGGTAACACATCTCATTATGGCAAAATTGGACTCAGGGTCTGCTGATCAGAACAAACAATTCTCTGGTCTGTCTGGCTTATGAGATCAGACAACCTACTGGAGAGAGAGCACAGATCTGTGAATATCAGCAGACTTTTTTATAGCCATTGAGCATTTCAAGTGATTTGCTTTTTGGTTGCATTTCACCTGCTTTTACCCTCAATTTTGGAGCCAATACACTTTAAAACTGTGAGCCTTTCTGCACTTCCCAGCTAAGCATTTAAATGGCCTAACTATGTGCTTATTAGGCAGTTAAGGTCGGTGCACAGTACAAATTGCATTGGAAGGCTGCAAATGCCACGCACCCCATGGTTCCCATTAAGCTAATGACATTTTCCCTTTTTTCAGGGGAATTAAGCTGAAACAGAATCAGCTCAAATATACACAAACTTCTGGAATTTTACTAATGTGCCATTTGAGACAGAGAAGGTTTGGTACATTAACCTTATTTGCACTGCTCCTGGCAATGCTCTGTGTCTTAATTTGGAATGGGAGCTGTAGCTTGGAGGCAAATCTCAGGACAGTATCTTCATGGCGGTATAAAATGGTGAATTAGAGGCCCTTGCTTTCTGATAAATAATCTATACCCTTTTATCTATTTCTGTACCATGGGGTATTGTGTGTTTGGCCTTATTTCTGCGCTGTAGTAAGGGCAGAACAAAACCTTGCAGGACCCTTTTATTTGAAAAAAATCAATAATGCTACCCACCAACATGTCCATTTGAGCACACTAAAGCTTATGGGCTTTAGTTCTTTTGCACTGGAAATAGTTATATCTCCTAATCGTACTGTTTTTGTTTTGTGGGGCCCCTCAGGACCTCATAATTCAGAAGTTTTTAGGACTTGCATGCATGATGCATCATGGAGCTAGGCCCAGCTATCATTTGATGATTGTCCAGTGTCCAGGATAGCTGGGTTGAAGTGGGTTAGTGGAGTAATAAGACAATAAGCTGGCTGTTTGTTTTGTATTATAGGGACTGTATGAAAGGCGAGGAGCCTGAAAACAAGAAACTAGGATGCACGGTCAATCTAATGGTAAATAGAAGGCGTAATTCTGATAAAATAAGTACAATTGGAAATGTGTCCCTACTGAAAAGAAGTATTTGTCTCTATTGTTTTTTTCCATATAAACAGAATTTCTATAAATCAGAAATAAATAAAGAAGAAATGTTCATGAGATACATCCATAAGCTTTGCGACTTGCACCTTCAGGCAGAGAGCTACACAGGTATGTGCTGCATATGAACATGCACTTACAGGCAGAAATACACGAGGATGTATTGTATATATGTATAGTTGGACGTGCATTTACACTGGGATGTACTGTATGTATACAAATAGCACTTGATCTGTACAGTTATAGATCAAGTATATCTTTTTATATATACTTATATACAGGGGCGTAACTATAGAGGAAGCAGACCCTGCGGCTGCAGGGGGCCCAGGAGGTATAGGGGCCCCAGGAGGCCCTAATTCATATACAGTTTAGATAAATATTGGTAAAACAAGTCAACCGCTAAACATTTTGGGGGCCTGAAAAATAATTTGCTGTGGGGCCCAGTAGTATCTAGTTACACCACTGCTTATATATATTTATAGGAAAATAATTACAAAATGATGTACTTTCTAAGACATTAGCAGTCTAAATTTGCAGATATCTAAAAGTAGAAAAAATGTCAACTGCAAAAGTGCTCAGAGAAGCACCTTGACTAAGTTTAAATGAGTTTGTTTTTTGGGGGGTTTAGATCCCATATAAACTTGGTCTTTTTGTCACTTTGCAAAAAACGAGCACAAAAATGACAAACACAAGCCAGATGAAAAATATACACCAAATGAAGGAAGACTCTGTCATACAAAGTGTGTACATCATGTGTTATACAGAATCACATACATTTACTTACAATTTAAAGCAATAGACATTTACAGGCATAGGATTGTGAGTGTATGACAACTTTGGACAGGCCATAACAAACAAAGTCTGCCATCTACTGGCTAAACAGCATAAGAAGAAACCTTTTTGTTTGTCTACCTAATAATAAACTCTTTTAATAAACTCTTTATCCAACACCAAGACTACGTCTGTTTGCACAATGTCGTAACAATAATTAAATCTATCAGCAAAGTACATTTTTTGGGGCTGGAAATGGGAATTAGTAAATATATATATATATATATATATATATATATATATATATATATATATATATATATATATAAATCTCTAAAACTCCTGAGTTTTCATCCATTCCTTTAACATGGGGTATTATGTTGCCCTTATTTCTCCACTGGTACAGGGACAGAACAAGACCCTGAATTAAAAAAATTAAAACATGTGAGGCCTTGGTAAAAGAAAAAGCTTGAGAATAATTGCTCTTTTCATTCATTCACTGGCTGGTAAAAGTAAATGAGGTATAATTAAGATTGTATGATGCCTTATGGAAAGTTAGTGGAATATATAAAATTCTCATGAACATTATAGATGACTATAAACATGTACTAATAGGGAGAGAATAAGGACAGTCATTAAAAATACATTAGATAGCCTCAAGAAGGGGTTGGATGGCTCTTGTGATAAAATGAAATGTTTTGCCTTTCACTGGATCAGTCATCAGTTAGGCAGGTTTTATTAATACATAAAAAGTTGAACTCCATGAATGTGGTCTTTTTTCAACCTAAATTGCTATGGAGTAACTGTGAGTGTCAGTAGGTGTACATAGCTGCACAGAAATATACCCAGCATTCTCTGTATTGGAATAACTTTCTTAGACTTTCTCATTTTGAATCATTCTTTCAAATCATTCTTTTCAAATCCCCTTATCCTCTATTCTATGCATTCTTAAAATCCCTTTCATTTTGTGTTCCCAGAGGCAGCATTCACCCTGCTTCTCTACTGGGAATTGCTGCAATGGGAAGAGCGTCCTCTAAGGGAGTTTCTAAATTACCCTGCTCAGAGTGAGTGGCAGCGGAAAGAAGGTCTGAGCCGCAAAATCATCCATTACTTCAATAAGGGCAAGGTGAGCACAATAGCACGTTATCAGTATAGAGATCTAGGTTTCTAAAGACTGACATTGTTCAGGTCCTGTAAATTCAGCCGAATGCCTACAGAAATATTGACACTGTGTGCGGATTTATCTGCCCATAGCACTGATACATAATGAAAATGCTGCTGTTAAAGTAGAACTAAACCCTAAAAACTACTGTGGCCAAAAATGCCATATTTTATATACTGAACTTATTGCACCAGCCTAAAGTTTCAGCTTCTCAATAGCAGCAATGATCCAGGACTTCAAACTTGTCACAGGGGGTCGTCGCAAAATTATCAAGCAGAAAATGAGGTTTGAGTGTAATATAAGCTGATGCTACAGGGCTGATTATTAAATTCTGATGCTAATTGCACTGGTTTCTGAGCTGCCATGTAGTTATAATCTGTATTAATTACTAATCAGCCTTATATTGTGACATTTCTATTCTATGTGTACTGTATATTGTGAGTGGGTCCCTAAGCTCAGTAAGTGACAGCAGCACAGAGCATGTGCAGTGAATCAGCAGAAAAGAAGATAGGAAGCTACTGGGGCATCTTTGGAGACACTGATCTTTACTGCTTAAGGGCTTTGGTTGCCTTGGGCTGGTACAGAAGCCCAAAACATAATGTACAACATTTCTAGCTACTTCTTTATTTACGCTTTAGTTTTCCTTTAAGCAGTGAATCTATCATCCCATTTGATTGTAGGTCAAGGCAGGCCTGGATTTGCAATGAGGACACAAAGGCCCAGGCCTAGGGTGGCATAAATTAAGGGTTAGCATGCTGCCCAGCCCCATGGGTAAGTGCTAAGCACTTAGCTCTCCGGTACAGAAAGCATGCGCAGGTGCCTGATCCTGTAGGAAGTGAGGGGGGGCGGGAGGAAATCTGGCCCTGGGTACAAGGTGCAAGCTGTGACGTATGAAGTACAGGGCTCCCTTGTGTCTGTGCAGGCTGCTCTCTGTGTGGTGCAAGGTGCACCCAAAAGTATTGTTTGCACAGAGAATGAACAGGGATAGAGCTGGATCATGCAGCTTGTCTATAGATATTGTTAGTGAGCCATGTAGTGCAAAAACTATAAGTACTTAAGTAGCAAGCCTGTAACCCTGAGGCTATTGCAGCAGTGGCTTAACCAATACCAATCAATGTGCAATTTGCTTTGATCTGTATAAGGTAGGTAAAATAATCAAAGTAAATCTCGGATTGCCTTCTGTGGAGTAGTATGGTGGCCCAGATTTGCCCATTTTTACTAAATGAGCTCCATTATGTAAAATTGTGCGATATATGTGTGCTAAATAATAGGCCTGTAAGAGACTAAAGGCTGTTCTGCACAAGTATTCATGAAAAAGCACAGACAGATAAACAATAATTTATAAAGGTAATATTATGTCCAAAAAAAGTTTTGAAAAAAATAAGTCATATTTATAAAGCTCCATTGTAGTCCTTATATAATAATGTTCACGCCATCCTCTGTTTCTCCATTGATTTCTTCCCCCTCAGTGCTGGGAGTTCGGGATTCCGCTCTGCAGAGAACTTGCTGCTCAGTATGAGAAACTGTATGATTACCAAAGCCTGAGCTGGATCCTGGTGAGGACTGGTTGCACTGTCCCTGTTCCCCTCCTTGTGCCCTCTTTCTGTATGCTTATTGCCCTGCTCATGCCTTCTGCATGTTTGTGGCATTCTTTGCTGTCACAACACTGCCTGTTCCATCTAATTTATCATACCCCAACAAACCTTCTTCTTTTCCTTGAGGGCAACTTTCTATCCACTTCAGGGGCAAAATCTATAGAAAAAGCAGAGCCACCCTGCTGAAATACCAGGAGGTATAGGGGCCCAGTGAGGCACTGACTGATGAGCAGTTCAATATATCTTTAAAGGAACAGTTCAGTGTAAAAATAAAAACTGGGTAAATAGGCTGTGCAAAATAAAAAATGTTTCTTATACAGTTAGTTAGCCAAAAATGTAATGTATAAAGGCTGGAGTGACTGGATGTCAAACAGAACAGAACACTACTTCCTGATTTTCAGCTCTCTAACTCGGAGTTAGTCATTGACTTTAAGGGGGACAACATGGGACATAACTGTTCAGTGAGTTTGCAACTGATCCTCAGCATTCAGCTCAGATTCAAAAGCAACAGATATGACCCATGTGCCCCCCCCAAGTCACTGATACTGATTACTGCCTGGTAACCAATCAGTGGAAACCAAGAGAGCTGCAAAGCAGGAAGTAGTGTTCTGGCTATTATGTTACACATCCAGTCACTCCAGCCTTTATACATTACATTTTTGGCTAACTATATTGAAAACATATTTTATTTACCCAGTTTTTTTACACTGAACGATTTATTAAAAAAAAAAAACATTTAGTGGGCCCTAAACTTCCTAGTAATGTCTACTTACAACACTAATTCACATTCTTTGAGGCCTTACCCAAGACTTTTATGTTATCTCTTCAAACATCTAGTAGCATAGAAATAAAGGGGAAAGGTCTGTAATTGGTGACAGCTGAGCAGACACAGAGTATTTTCTATATGTGGAATTAAAAGTTTTCTCATATTGAGAGATTTAGGAGTGTCGTGAGACACATTTCAGGCATGTGGAATTAAATGATGATATACAGAGCTTGGATGTTGAGATGGAACCTGTTCTGGGAGTGTTTAAATGGTGTTTTACATCTATGAAGGGGGTTGAGAGCATGTTCTTGGGTTGTGCTTGGGTTGTCTCTAATAGTTGATATCTCTCCTAAGATTGTAAGCTCTTTGGGGCAAGGATGTCTAGTAATGAAGCCATTATCAGTACATTTCACATATAACTGCTGCTTGATATAATATATTTATGTTCTCTGACTTGCCTCTTCTGTTAACTATGTCTGTAAATCCCTATGCATATACAATAAAGATATATGTGCTGCTCTGCTTCTCCCCTGTAGCGAAGAGTTGGCACCCCACACTATTTGTAGAAGCAAACCATGAAGCCATAAACAGCAAACAGTTTTGCATAGGCAGTTTAATATGCAGTGGTCCAATACCATCTACACCAAACAACGTCTCTGAATATACACATGGGCAAGCGCTTTTATACAGGTCATGGGATGGCAAAGTCACTTCTAATAGCCTTATATTTTACAACATGGGGATACATTATTATATTATAATACACAAGTTTCGTGAGACACTGATTTCATTACTAAACTAACTTTATAAGGATGAAATGTGTATATGTAATACACAGGACCAATGAATATCTTGTAAGTTATATCCTTATAAACGATGCTTAGAGTTTTGTAAGTTATAAACCGTGCTTAGTGATTGTGTCACGTAAAATTAAAACATGTATTATAATAAATAAACTACTCCGTGTTGTAAAATATGTGGATATTAGAAGTCATCTTGATGTTCCATAATCCATTAGCTTTTATCCTTGTTCCATGGTCATGGAATTCCTCTGTGACTTATAAAAACTTTGGGGAAGCCGGCACTCTCGTCACTAGGTTCAACTTGCCTGGGTGCAGTGTCCAAAATTTTGAAATAATTATTCAGTAAAGAAGGTCCGCACTCTCAGGACTTACAAATTAGATAATGTTTTATTAACAAAAGACTAACGTTTCATATATAACATATATATATATATATATATATATATATATATATATATATATATATATATATATATATATATATATATATATATATATATATACAAATACAAGAATCCTCTGCACTCAAGCCATTATCAATATATTTAAGACAGAGACATTTTGTGCATACTGCTACTGAAAAATGCCTTACCCTTTAAGCAAAACAGGGATTGTTTGTCCATATATTGCAATATATTTAAGATATGTCAAAGTCATCCCATATCTGGCCAGTCCTACACTCAATTTTCATCTGATTCATTAAGAATTCTATTGCTTCATTATACATTTTACAAAGGGACTAAGTTTTACCCTTTATAAAATGTATAATAAAGCAATAGAATTCTTAATAAATCAGATAAAAATTTGGCTTCACTAGAAAACTAGATGTTTGAGAGACCCCACCTCATGCTTTCCCACCCAAAACTCTGTCTTCCCTGTATGTAAGCTTTCTGCTTGAGGAAAATATGTGCCCACTAAAACTTTCTTTTCTTTTTTTTTTTTGTAACTTGTAATTTTTATTTTGAAGCAATAAAAAGAGAACTTTACAAGTGTGTGATAATGCAAAGTTATTGGGGGGTACAGGATAGGGTCAGAAAACAATATTAAAATACAAAACAAAGAAAAAATAATATAGGAACTTTCAGCCTTGAGATTAAAAAGGAAAAGAGGAGTAGTGAGGATATACATTTGTTATGCACCGTTTCCTAATTTCCTATTTTGTCAAGTAAACATATTGGCATTCCAATGATAAGACTTCCCTCTCTTATACTAGAATGGCCATGGCTTTGGTAGATTCTACACTGTCTTGCTTGTTTCATGTTTTAATGTTTGATGATAGAATATTCAGAGAGATTCTGTCCTGTATGACTATGGCTGATCCCATGAATTAAGCATAATTAAGTGTTTGGCTCTAACATCTTAAAGAAAAAAAATAAATTAAATAAATAAAAAAAAATCTATATATATATATATATTATACATATATATATACACAGTGCACATATATATGTATACTCATATAAATATATATATATATATATATATATATATATATATATACACTGTAAATAAATAATTTACTGTGTTTATAAAGGTTTACAGTTATTTTGTAATTCATTTTAAAATGTGCCCACTTTTATCTATTCTGAGTAATTTGACTTTCTTATTTCACTTTTCTCTACAACTTGCTCTTTTTTGTGTTCTACACCTCTTGTCTCCTCCTTTTGACGCAGAAAATGGAGGCCTCCTATTATGATCATATTATGGACCAACAGCGTCTGGAACCTGAGTTTTTCCGAGTAGGATTTTATGGAAAGAAGTTTCCTTTCTTCCTGAGGGTGAGAGCATTTGTGAGCCTTTCCTGCCAAGTATTGGGTACCTCACATGTCTTGCTTGCTCAATACCTCCCTCAACTAAATGGCATTCCCACTATTACCTCTAGCATTGTGTGTTTAAGCTGAAGTACCTTCTGTCCTGTTTCACAAAGCCTGCACCCTCCATACCCTCGGCTTGTGTCTAATATCATCAGTTTCACCACCTAATAACCTATTTACATTGGGGACATGGAGGTCTTAGAAAATTCCAGCTGTAAACCTCCTCCTTCCATTTGAGGAAAGCATCTAATGGCCCATGAAGTTGGGACCTTTTGCTATTTTACATGTAAAAATAGATTTTCCATGCTGGAACAAATTGGTAAATTTTTTTCCAAATCTTTAATCCCTACATGTGAATGACATCTTAGATATTAGCACTCAGTACTGCTTAAACCAGCCTAGCACGTTCTGGCAAATTGGTACAGATATCTCCCCTGATAAATGTGTCAGTTCTCCTAACAGTCCAGAAAGTGTAGATACTGGAGAAAATGTTCAGTTACTTATCCTTGTGGATTCCTAAAGCTGGCCATAGACGCAAAGATATGATCGTACGAATCGAGGATTCGTACGATTTTTGAACCGTGTGTGGAGAGTCCCGACATTTTTGTCCGGCGGAGATCAGTCGTTTGGTCGATCGGACAGGTTAGAAAATTTCTGTCGACTGCCGATAATATCTCTGCGTGTATTGCCGATCGTATGATTTTCAGTGGGAGACTGTCCCTAGCTTTGGTTGGACATAGATATCGTACGATTGCTGTCAGGGGAAGAACATTGCTGATCTGTTCTTTAACTAATCTGACTGGTAAGACTTTGATCTGAATGGTTAGTGGCGGGTCGGGAGATGGGAAAGTCTGATCGTACGATGATTTGTACGATCGGATCTTTGCATCTATGGCCAGCTTTAGTTGGATACCTGATAAATCCGACTTTTAGTCAATAAACTGGTCTTGGGGGTATATTTATGAAAGAGTGAAGTTAGAGATCACCACAGTCCACTAGAGTGAAATTCCGCCACTCTCCATTCATTTCTATGGGATTTTTAAAGGCGTATTTATCAAAGGGTGAAAGTTCAACATTTGATAAATATGCCTTTAAAAATCCCATAGATATGAATGGAGAGTCGCGGAATTTCACTCTAGTCAACTGTGGTGATCTTTAACTTTACTTTTTAATAAAATACCCCTTTGTTTGATCCATGTGTTTGGCTGTAGGCTCAACAAGCTGGGTTTCCAACTTTACGTTATGTATGAACTGAAACTCTCGGTATCCGCAGAGCCAGATGCCCTGCTATAAGACCTGAAGTTATATAGGGAAAGCTCTTCCAGATGACTTTTAATAGTCTAAGAGTTTGATTGACAACTCTAATACATGAATGGTGTGTTGTCTCCTTTCATAGACAGTGTATTAAGGCCATCTGTTCTCTCTTAATCAAAATCTGACTCCTGCACAACAAAAGAATGAAGAGGCAGGTTGCAGAGAGGGGATTATTCAAGTTTTAAAAATCCATCCATGAGATGAAGCAGATGGACTCCAGTAATGCGCAAAGAGCAAGGTGCTCCATTGGACGCAACTACTTTTAATAAATGGCATCAACATGCAATGTCTGTGTCCATTTTAGGCCATAAATGAACCCTATAGGTTTTCTGTTCGTACCGGCAATATAAACTAAGAACCATTATTATTAACAGATCAGTTCTCTAAAGCAGTCTATGAATCTTCCCATTGATTTTCTGTGCAGCGAGGAGGGGGATGGTGATTTGGAAGTGAGTTTACTGCTACAATTAGGGAGACAGGCTATAAAGATTTAGTCCTGGATTGTTTCTACCTTTAGGGAAGATGCTGCATTATAAGGATTTAGAATCATATTACCCCGGCACAGATTTAAAAATTCAGCATGGAATTACTTATACCTTAACTAAGGGACAAAGTTATAACTTTCAGATATGCTGATCAATAACTGTATCTAAAGATTTAGAGTCAGCTCATTGTTACCTTTATCTTAGAAGCAGAGCAAGTAAGATTTAGAATTTTATATATATATTTATATTATATATATATATATATATTATATATATAGATCTAGTAGGCCAGATTGTGGTCATAGTCATCCTTTGATCTTTGATCACCTTTGGCCTAGAAACCAAAGTCCTAACCTGCAAGAATAATTTTCCCTTTAAACCCAATCCACATGGTTCCTTCCATACGTGACCCTCTTCCCTGCCAGTGGTCCTTCTACATCCTGACCTGCTCCTTCTCTCTGCAGAACAAGGAATTTGTGTGCAGGGGGCATGACTACGAGCGTCTGGAGGCGTTCCAGCAAAGGATGCTCAGCGAGTTCCCCCAGGCTATTGCAATGCAACATCCTAACCATCCTGATGACACCATTCTGCAGAGTGACGCTCAGTGTATCCTGCACTGTGGGGTGTCTAGCAGCTTTGCTTAATAGGCCATTTCGTTTTTAAGGGACATTGCACTGATCAGATTAAGGAATCAATCATGGCCAGTAAGACTAAGCAGCTGGCCACTGAAAGCACACAGACTAGAAAAACATCTGCCACTATGTTTGCATTGAATATTTATAGAAACATAAAATTAATGTAACTCTGTGCAGTAAGTAGGAGATATTTCCATTTAGGTTAGAATAGAGTCAGTACATAATTTGTGTCTATTGCATCAGTGCCGGGTAAAAACCCAAGTAATGGGTATAAATGCAGTGGGTAACAACAGGGCAGATTATTGGATGAACCCGCAAGGGCTAGATGTACACGTGAATGGTAGGTTAATGGATAAAGTGCAGGGTACATGAGTGCATAAAAGCAGAGCAGATAGCTAGAAGAAAGCAGTGCAGGGTACATGAGTGTATGAAAGCAGTGCAGGGTACATGAGTGTATGAAAGCAGTGCAGGGTACATGAGTGTATGAAAGCAGTGCAGGGTACATGAGTGTATGAAAGCAGTGCAGAGCAGATGGCTAGATAAAAGCAATACAGGGTATAAGAGCATGGAAGTAAGGTAGGCCACATTATGGCATACATTAAAGGTTGGGCACATGACTAGATGAAAGCAAAGCAGGACGGGTGATTGGGAAGAAGCAATACAGGTCAGTGGACTGGATGAGCAAATCAGGGAACATGACTGGATGAAGCCTAAATATGGGGCAGATAGTACAGCTTTCTGTCTATATCATTACTCTGTTTGCTCCGTGACTCTTTTCATCAGACCTGCAGATTTATGCAGTGACTCCTCTCCCAGACACCCCACATATGTTGCAAATGGATCAGGTTCCAGAGAAAATAAAGAGCTTCTATCGAGTGAACAGTGTAAGAAGGTTTAGATACGACCGACCATTTCACCGAGGAACACGAGACAAAGACAACGAATTTAAGGTCAGAATGGTGGCAAATTAACAGTGTCTTGCAGAGCACTTCTTCCTTGTGCTACTGGGGAGTGAACACAATAGCCATGCCAGGTGTTGTACCAATAGCATTTTGGTGTTGTACAGCATCACTGCGTATTGCTAATGTATTGTTCTTAAATATTGCAGTACACTTAGGGGCAGATTCATTAAGGGTCGAATTTCGAAGTTAAAAATACTTCGAAATTCGACCCTCGGATTGAAATCCTTCGACTTCGAATATCGAAGTCGAAGGATTTAGCGCTAATCCTGCGATCGATCGATCGAAGGATTTTCCGTTCGATCGAACGATTAAATCCTTCGAATCGAACGATTCGAAGGATTTTAATCCAACGATCGAAGGAAAATCCTTCGATCAAAAAATCACAGGCAAGCCTATGGGGACCTTCCCCATAGGCTAACATTGACTTCGGTAGCTTTTAGCTGCCGAAGTAGGGGGTCGAAGTTTTTTTTAAAGGGGAAGTACTTCGACTATCGAATGGTCGAATAGTCGAACGATTTTTCGTTCGATTCGTTCGATTTCGTTCGAATTCGAACGAATTTAACCAATTCGATGGTCGAAGTACCCAAAAAATACTTCGAAATTCGAAGTATTTTTCATTCGAATCCTTCACTCGAGCTTAGTGAATCAGCCCCCAAATGATCTTTCGATTACACTATAAGAGTTATAAAAAGTGTGTTACAGTTCAGATAGGTATAGTTGGTGACAATAGATTAAGAGATGGTGCCTAGTAGCAGTAGGGTTAATAGTCTCTGGGAAGGGAGTGTGACTGTGGGATAGCAGGTATAGTAGGGAGAGATGGTGCCTATAGTAGCAGTTGGGTTAATAGTCTCTGGGAAGGGAGTGTGAATGTGGGATAGCAGGTATAGTAGGGAGAGATGGAGCCTATAGTAGCAGTTGGGTTAATAGTCTCTGGGAAGGGAGTGTGAATGTGGGATAGCAGGTATAGTAGGGAGAGATGGTGTCTATAGTAACAGTGGGATAATAGTCTCTGGGAAGGGAGTGTGACTGTGGGATAGCAGGTATAGTAGGGAGAGATGGTGTCTATAGTAACAGTGGATAATAGTCTCTGGGAAGGGACTGTGACTGTGGGATAGCAGGTATAGTAGGGAGAGATGGTGTCTATAGTAACAGTGGGATAATAGTCTCTGGGAAGGGAGTGTGGCTGTGGGATAGCAGTTATAGTATGGAGAGATGGTGCCTATAGTAACAGTGGGATAATAGTCTCTGGGAAGGAAAGGACTGTGGCTGTGGGATAGCAGATATAGTAGGGAGAGATGGTGCCTATAGTAGCAGTAGGATAATAGTCTCTGGGAAGGGACTGTGGCTGTGGGATAGCAGGTATAGTAGGGAGAGATGGTGCCTATAGTAACAGTGGGATAATAGTCTCTGGGAAGGGAGTGTGACTGTGGGATAGCAGGTATAGTAGGGAGAGATGGTGCCTATAGTAACAGTGGTATAATAGTCTCTGGGAAGGAAGGGACTGTGACTGTGGGATAGCAGGTATAGTAGGGAGAGATGGTGCCTATAGTAACAGTGGGATAATAGTCTCTGGGAAGGGAGTGTGACTGTGGGATAGCAGGTATAGTAGGGAGAGATGGTGCTTATAGTAACAGTGGGATAATAGTCTCTGGGAAGGGACTGTGACTGTGGGATAGCAGGTATAGTAGGGAGAGATGGTGCCTATAGTAACAGTGGGATGATAGTCTCTGGGAAGGGAGTGTGACTGTGGGATAGCAGTTATAGTAGGGAGAGATGGTGCCTATAGTAACAGTGGGATAATAGTCTCTGGGAAGGAAAGGACTGTGGCTGTGGGATAACAGGTATAGTAGGGAGAGATGGTGCCTATAGTAGCAGTAGGATAATAGTCTCTGGGAAGGGACTGTGGCTGTGGGATATCAGTTGTAGTAAGACAACATGGTGGCTGCAACAGTAAGAATATTATGCTCACTCGCAAATAGATTGCCTATTGTCTGTTTACCTTGTAGAGTCTATGGATAGAGCGCAGCACTCTTACACTGTCTCACAGTCTTCCTGGGATCTCGTGTTGGTTCGAAGTGCAGAAGAGAGAACTGGTAAATTTCATCTGATGGGAATGGTTTGCCTGTCGTGTTTGAATATGACGAGATCCCCTTTGTAAATAAAAAGCTACATAGGGAACCTGACAGCAGTTGAGGTGCACATTTATACCGAATTTGGAATATGAGACCTGCTTAGATAGATGGAAGGTCGGCCTCATACTGTCTAGGACTTGCATTTATACTAAATTAATGTTATAAACTGCAGGCCATGTCATCTTTTAATCCAAACAATTATTCTGAAACGTAGTTTTATGACTTATGAACAGGTGGAAGTCAGCCCGCTTGAGAATGCTCTGCAGGTTCTTGGCAACAAGACTCAAGAGCTCCGAGCCCTTATCACTCAGTATCAGCACCATAACCTACAAGGCAACATCAACTTGCTCAGCATGTGTCTAAATGGAGTCATAGATGCTGCTGTGAATGGGGGAATCACCCGCTATCAGGAGGTAAGAAACATGTTTAAGTGTATAAGAAGAGGTTGTAGACAAATGAGAGCACAGGGCAAAGATTGGAAATGCAGGAACACCTTTTCTAGAACAGGGATTTTGAGTTACAAGTTTAGGATCATTAAGTTGTCACGAGTTTATGTTTAGGTGGTGTGTTAGCTTTGCAAACTGCTTTGTATTTTTGGTTGAAAAGAAATTAGGAATATGATAAGCAAGGAAAAGGGGGTTGTTCATCTTTGAGTTAACTTGTAGTAGAGAGTGATATTCTGAGACAGTTTGTAATTGATTTTAATTTTTTATCATTTGTGGTTTTTGAGTTATTTAGCTTTTTATTCAGCAGCTCTCCAGATTGCTGTTTCAGTAAGCTGCTTGGTAGGGTGCAAATTACCCTAGCAACCATGCATTGATTTGAATAAGAGACTGGAATATACCTGTAAATAGGGCTTTAATAGAAAGTGGAATAATAGGAAGTACAAATAATTAGAAATGTGTAGCCTTACAGGGCATTTGTTTTTTAGATGGGGTCTGTGACCCTATTTGAAAGCTGGAAAGAGTCAGAACAAGATAATTAAAATAAATAATTAAAAAACGATAGAAAGATAAATAATGAAGACCAAATGAAAAGCTGCTTAGAATTGGCCGTTCTATAACATACTCAAAGTTAACTTAAAGGTGAACCAACCCTTTAAGTAGCAAATCTTCATTAAAGGGATACTGTCATGGGAAAAAACATTTTTTTCAAAATGAATCAGTTAATAGCGCTGCTCTAGTAGAATTCTGCACTGAAATCCATTTCTCAAAAGAGCAAACAGATTTTTTTATATTCAATTTTGAAATCTGACATGGGGCTAGACATTTTGTCAATTTCCCAGCTGCCCCTGGTCATGTGACTTGTGCCTGCACTTTAGGAGAGAAATGCTTTCTGGCAGGCTGCTGTTTTTCCTTCTCAATGTAACTGAATGTGTCTCAGTGGGACATGGGTTTTTACTATTGATTGTTGTTCTCAGATCTACCAGACGCATGACTTGGGGCATCTGGGAAATTGACAATATGTCTAGCCCCATGTCAGATTTCAAAATTGAATATAAAAAAATCTGTTTGCTCTTTTGAGAAATGGATTTCAGTGCAGAATTCTGCTGGAGCAGCACTATTAACTGATTTATTTTGAAAAAATGTTTTTTCCCATGACAGTATCCCTTTAAAGGCATGATCACTGGGCTCTTCAAGTATGACAGAGACTCACTAATTAGATATCATTGATCCATAGAAAAGTGTAAGGGGATCTCCGCCCTATATTTGGAGCTGATTTGTTCAACCATGCTCCATGTTTATTCTTAGATTAAATAGTGCTTAAAAGTCCCCTATGGACTCTATAAAGTCTCCATCAGATTTTGCTGGTGTCTGTCTTCATATGGCTGGACCTAAACTAGCACCCCCAAGGTAAATATGGTTCTTTTGAGCAAGTCACAGTGTTTTACTGCCTGAGGGATGTTCATGTGAATGTAGATAGTGTTTCCCAAACTGTGGGGCTTTGACCTTCCATGTGACAGTTTGTTTGAATTGTCCCTGAATCCACGGTGACATCAGTTGATTGCAACAAGATCTGTGCTTTCCATTATGTCCGATTTCTGTAGAGTGAGGTTGAATTCTTCACTTCCAGTTGAAACCTTATTCTCAGCAATCACTCACTGTTCATTTCACCTGTATCCCTCTGTCTTGCAGGCCTTCTTTGATAAAGAGTACATCACACAGCACCCTGAGGATGCGGAGAAGATCAGCCAACTAAAGGAGCTGATGCAGGAGCAGGTACAGTAGTCACACACTTGTTTGTCTATTCACTGCCAAAGGGAAATCCACATGGCAGTGGCAGATTTGATCGTGGAAAGATACTGTATACGTTTGAACATATTAAAATGGAAGTCTTGCTTGGGGATATTTTACTTCTTTTGCAAGTCTCTGAACGCCAGCATATTGTTTTATTGTACCAAGTGTTTCCACAAACCCCACTAAAGCAAATGAACCCGCTACATACAATGAGAGCATCTATAAAAATTTAGCAAAAATCAAGAAAGAAATGCTATCTGGCAAAATGCACTCAGGACACTTGAACCACAAGGACTCACAACAGCAAAACACTTGGTACAAGAAAACAATATGCTGCCGTTCTGAGACTTACAAAAGAAGTAGAATATCCCCAAACAAAACTTTTTTTAATATCTACAGGCACTTACTGCAGCCCATATGCACTGCCTATACTGTATTTTTATGTTCTGTAAGTTTGTGCTTGTATTGCTCCCCAACTCTTTTAACATTTGAATGTAGCTCACTGGTTAAAAAAAAAAGGTTAGGTATCCCCTCTCTAAAGGGATATCTGCAGTATATAACGTACTAATGACACATGGTGACCCACGTAATACACACACACCACTACACACTAGAAGAATGAAACAAGGCAACACAAGCACTGTACAAATTCTAGATTCACAAATCACATCAAGAACCGACAAAATGTGCCATGCAGATAGTACAAAATCACCAGACATCTTGCACAAGATAAACCCAACATCCCGGCGTTGAAACCCTATGCTGGCGTCACTATAAACATGGAGGCATTTTATAACACACATGGTGGAGCTGCCTAGTTATCCAAACCTATTGGACACAAGTTCCATTTAAGAAAGAGAGACTGCCCAAACCAACGCCCATTATTTAAAAGCATAAGTTAAAATATGTTTAAATACAATGGAAGTGCTACTGATTTGGTCATTTAATCAATGGAAGTATAAGTTCCGTATAAGTTCCATTATACTTCCATTATACACGAGCTGACCCAACTGAGCTCAACAATTAGACCTAGCTCTACTAAACCCACGATTGCAAGTTATCCCTAAAACAGGAATAATCTACCCATAAACTACAAGAAGATGCCAAAAATCCCTACAAAGACCGAACATATAAATTAGGGATGCACCGAATCCACTATTTTGGATTGGATTCTCTTTTGAGAAAGATTTGGCCGAATACCGAACCAAATCCAAATTTGCATATGCTAATTAGGGGTGGGAAGAGGAAAATTTTTTATCTTCCTTGTTTTGTGACAAACAGTCACGTGATTTCCCTCCCCGCCCCTAATTTGATATGTAAATTAGGATTCAGATTCGGTCTGGCCTGGCAGAAGGATTCGGCCTAATCTGAATCTAGCTGAAAAAGGCCGAATCCTGAACTGAATCCTGGATTTGGTGCATCCCTAGTATAAATCTAATGAACTTTATAAGTATATGGCATATAATATGATCCAAACAAAAGATTATGGACAACATGGAAAAAGACATATTACATACCTGATCTTAATGAAAGCCTAATTATCCACAAAGCATGGGCAACAGCAAACTGTGGCAGGCATCTGGAAGACAAAAAAAATGAATAGAGAGAATGAACTAAATCAACCAAACAGACATTGGTGCTTGAAGCTCAAGGGAGGTAGGGCTGTAGATGAACTGCAACTCTATCAATTTGGGAGGTGTTGGGGGGTGAATTTATTGACTGAACAATGTTTTCATATACAGTAGCCTCAATTTGCAAATTATTGTAATAATTGGTCCAGTTTCCTTCAACGCTGCAAAAACATACAGGCAGGTTAACCGACTCTTGATAAAACTGTCCGTCGTAGGGACCTTACTGTAAGTTCCGATTGGGCAGTGAATGATGAAGAAACTCTATAAGAATATAAATTGTATGTGTTTCATATGACGACTTGACGACTTGTGTGTTCCAGGTCCACGTTCTCGGTGTAGGGCTGGCTGTACATGAGAGATGTGTTCACCCTGAGATGCGTCCTCTTCATAAGAAGCTGGTGGATCAGTTCCAGGTTATGCGTTCCAGTCTCTACCAGGTAAAGGCAAGTTACACCCACCTTTTATGAAGCTTGAAGTTCCACAAAACATGCTGGGTGCATTTATCTAATCTCAATATGCAAATTAGGGTTTAGATTCAGTGATTTAGCCAGATCCTAAGTGGGGGATTCAGTATTGCTGGGCCAAGAGGTACTTGTACCCAGGGCAAGTACCTCTTGTCTTGGCTTCCACTGGCCCCCTACCACCCTCCACTTACCTTATCACCGACAACCTTTCTGCCAGCATCCCAACCTCACTCCTCTCTGCAGATTGCCCCCACTTACCCTTTTCAGAACTTAGAGCAAGTCAAGGGTGGGCTGGAGCAGACTATACAGTAACATTGTTATGTGTCTCTTGTATCCACCCCAGGAGTTCCCCATGCTGGAGAAAATGAACATCTCTTGCCCTCCCCTTCCTCGTGGTAACATCTTGTTAGCTCAGGGAACTATGAGTGGCGACAGTGTGCGACTATTACACAGACATAGGTATCAAATCCAATGCATTTGCCTATGTGTGTCCCATGTTTGCTGTCTGTATCTCTGTCTGTTTGTCAATTCCGGTGGCTGTAAAATGATGCATATTTATTTTTTGCCCCCTAGTCCTCTAGTAGTTCTGAACTCTGTGCGACATTCCTCTTCCTCTCTCTCGTCACATGCATCCAGTGATACAGGGACAACACCCACAGCTGGAGACAGTGAGAATGAGGACCCCTACTCCATGCAGGTATGGACACTCCTCCCCTTGTACTTCAGTTGCATAATTTTTAGACCCATGGCCAAACTCAGGGGTTGCAACATCTAGCAATAATGTCACTTACTGAACTTTGGTACAAGAAGAGATACAGTAGTTTGCAAGTCACGTGGGATTCCACAGACACCTAGGGGCAGATTTATCAAGGGTCGAATTTCGAGTTCATGGGAGTTTGTAAAAACTCGCATGAACTCCCATGAATTCGAAAAAACAACCAATCGAAATTTTTAGAAAGAAAAACAAAACAAATTTTTCAAATTTGGGTGAATGGGATCGTATTCGATTTGAGTTTTTTCATCAAAAAAACTAAATTTTCAGGATGTCTCCAAACAACTCCAAATTGATTCCAGGACGTCCCCCGTAGGCTAAAACAGCTCTTGTTATCTTACTGTACCATTTTGCATAAATAGTGGTAAATAAAATGTTAATTGAGTCCTGATTCTCAGAGGGAGTGATTCGTTTGGGGCTCCTTTTGTAACCTCATTAGATGACCACTGTTTGTTGCCTGGGGATCTGCACTTTCTCACTCTTTGACATGGTTAGTGCCCACCCCACTTCATTGACTGCCTAAAGAAACTTACAGTAGAGTAACTTCACTGTGCCAAACCCTGCTAGCAAAAAAAACTTTGGAAGGGCCCGGTTAGGGCTGCCACCTTTTCTGGGAAAAATTACCAGCCAGGCCGGTAAATTACCAGCCAGGTGGCAACCCTAGGCCTGGTGCAAAATAATCCCATTCCTTTAAGAACAATATTCTCATTACAATTTGCTTTAAGACCTGTCTGAGCTAAATATCCGGTTCAAGACTCTGTATGGGGATATGAAATTTTGTCAGTCATTTGGGAATGAAAATGTTCTGGTTGGTTCTTTAAATGGGCAAAGAGACGCAAGATTAACCATAGGTTTCTGCAGCTGAACAGAGAACATTCTCGAGCCGAGATTCTGGTTCTGTGTCAGTTAAGGGAAGAACTGTTCCACATGGGACATGTGCAAAGATGTACATGAGGGGGGTGGTTTGAATAAGAAGACAAACTAAAAGGAGGTCCTGGGTAGGAGAAGGGTTCTTATCTGTGCTCTGTCTGTCTTTGACATTCCCTGTCAATGTATTTTGTATCTGAGTCACTTTCTCTGGCTGTCTTACAGATGCTGCTCCCGCACTCTCTACATGCTGGCTCTATCACTAATGTTTCTGCATTATCTTCATCCTACACAAGCCCCTCTTCCTCTAGTCTCAGTTCCACTCACTCTGCGCCATCGCAGCTTGTTAATTCAGCACCTTCCAGCACACGAGGTGGGGGCAATGGTCTATAGAGGATAGATAGTTTCAGTTGAAATCTCTGTGGGCACTGGAAGGTCTAATGAAAAGATGCCAAATGATATTGCATGTATCAGTAGTATCCTTACAGAAAGATTTATTGAATGGGTGGAGGGGAGAAGAGGTCCTGCTCCGGGAGATGCAATTTGGCAAATGTCAAGGTTTATTCAGACATTCATGAATATTATCCCCTAAAATATTCCTGCTTCAGAGCAGCCCTTTCTTTGATTCCACCATTTGCTCCAGATAAGTGTTAAGGGGACGAACTGAAAGAAAATGCAAAGGGAATATAAACCTTCCCACTGAAAGTTTACTCTGCCTTTAATTGGGGTATATGTTCTGTCTAAAGTTCAATAATAGGGAGGAAGAGCCTTTGGCCACTTTCCCAAGGTGATATGGTAGGTTAGAAGCTAGAGGCTTTTAGGTCCTGCTTTGTCAGGTCACAGAGAATTTCACAGGAGGTCACTAGAGGTAAGTAAGGTCCGTAGGTGACCTTCATTTTCATTCTCCCCGCAGGATCACCCTCTCTCCCAGATAAATACCGCCACTCACGAGATCTGGTGATGCTGCTACCAGCACCAAGGGACCGACCCAGCAGTGCCATGTACCAGACCAGCACAGACAATGGCCAGGTACACAGAAACATTCAATGCTTATCAAACATTGAATGTGCTACACTGAGTCTTTGACTCTTTGATGGAGACACATTTCAAGGAGAACCAACACCTAATAAGAATATGACTAGAAATGCTTTATTTTATGTACTGAATTTACTTACCAATTCAGCAGGCCTTAACAGTAATGATCCAGGCCTTCAACATTGTCCACAGTGGCTCCACATCTTCGATCATCTTTTGAGTGTCAGTGGCACTGCACATGCTCAGTGTGATCTGGGCTGCCCAGTCTTGTTTAATCCATTTTATACTTAATATATAAAATAAATGGTCAGCCAGGTCCTAAGCTCAGATAACTGACAGCAGAACGGCAGTGGGATTGGGGAGCTACTGGGGCATCTTTAGAGACACAGATCTTCACTGCAAATGGGCTGTGGTTTCCTTTGGTTGGTACTGACTACCAAGTAGGTGTAGGGTTTCTAGCCTTATCCTTTGTGCTATTTCTCTTTGAGCACATAGATATGTGCATAATTATATTTGTATAGTGCCAATGAGCCATGCAGCATATTTCATGGCCACTAAAAGAGAGGAAGGTTCAGACAAAGAAGTCTGTGCTGAAAACAACTGCAGTATAATGCTCATTGGCATATACCCAGAATGCATCTCAAGCAATCAGCAAATCAAGAACTTCTTGTCCCAGAACTCCAATCATTTGACTGGTGTTCCATGTAAGCTTCTCTATTCTTGTGTTAGGAACTGGGATGTTTCTCTGTATGGTGTGCTGCCATACTGATCTGTGTCGCTCATATTATGTATTAACAGTGTTTGTGCTGTGCTTAGTCTTGCATCCCCTTTATGTTCATTGTTACAGAACTCAGTCCTTTCCAGAGATGGGAGTAACGGATGCAGGGAAGTGATGGTATCAGTACTAATAGTACCTTAACCTACCAAGTTACATTAGTGCTACAGCCTTGTCTCTTATAGGGTTACACAGCAATCCTTGTGGAGGTCTTTGTTGTTTTTCTCATGTCAAATGCCATTGACTGGATATTTTTGAGGTTATTGATTTGAATAGTAAAATTATAAGAACAATGTGAAATTAACTTTCCTGTGGGTAATTGGATTAGGGAAAACTTTGCCTAATTTTCTATCTAGCGTGTCTTTTAGGCCCGGACTGGCCTGGAATCTGTGGGTTCTGGCAAATACCAGAGGGGTTGCTGTAAGATGCCATAGACAGTCACTATTAATTGGGCTGGTGGGGAACCGATGGGCCTTTGTTTACTTGAAATGCCGGGGCCTGTTCTAAATCCACGCTTTTAACTCCCAGGCCCAAAACATCATTGTAAGCAGCATATAGGGCAGACTGCTTACCATGTAAATATTCATAGTGTTATATCTGATATCCTTCACACTGATAGGATATGAGTAGTGCAATTTAGCAACATATGGCAATTGCATTCAGATGCTTCATTGAACAGCCACTTGGAGTGCTATACTTGAACTCTTTTTGCTTACTTTGGAAATTAGTTATTCCTGGCATTTTTGCTGAACTAATGTCTGTCTGTCTTTTCCCTGTTTTTATAATTCTCTCCTGGGTGTTTTCACAGCGCTGCATGTACCCTCGTGCACTGTTCCAGCAGGTCCTGGGCCCCTGTAAGCCGTGCAGTGACCCCAACCTGTCTGTAGCTGAAAAAGGTGAGAATTTAAGTTCTATTGTGGGTTACAAGGGGAAGGTTGTAGAAAGAGTGTTGTCAGAATCCAACCAAAGTCAGCCATGTTTTTACAACTAAAAAGCTGACCCTACACACAGGCATTCTGAAGCACTTTAAGGGATTTTGTCATGATTTTTTAGTGTAGTTTTTATTTCTTAATTACACTGTGTACATGTGTCATTGTGATTGGATTAGTGGAAGAGTTTATATGCTGGGAACTTCCCACACCAGTCAGTTGAACTGAAGAAGCTGCTCGGATGAGTAGTGAAACGTCTTCAATGATTACACAACAAGTCCAGTTGTTTTAGATTTACCTACCTATACTAGATACTGTGTATACTGCAAATAATTCATTCTACCATGTAACATTTTATTCCAAACCCAACAAGTGTTTGTTGTAATATTGGTGTGGAAGCAGCCATCTCAGGTCATTTTGCCTGGTCTTGTGCATTCAGAAAGAGCCAGTGCTGCACTATGGAACTGCTTTCTGACAGGCTATTGTTTCTCCTACTCAGTGTAACTGAAGGTGTCTCAGTGGGACATGGATTTTACTATTGAGTGCTGTTCTTATATCTACCAGGGAGCTGTTATCTTGTTACTTTCCCATTGTTCTTTTGATGGGCTGCTGGGGGGAGAAGGGAGAGGGTGACATCACTCCAACTTGCAGTGCAGCAATAAAGATTGACTGAAGTTTATCAGAGCACAAGTCACATGACTGGGGGCACCTGGGAAACTGACAATATGTCTAGCCCCATGTTAGATTTCAAAATGAAATATAAAAAAATATGATTGCTAAACGGATGTCAGTGCAGAAGTCTGCTGGAGCAGCACTATTAACTTATGCATTTTGGGAAAAAAAACATGTTTTCCCATGACAGTATCCCTTTAATTTAGAGTGCCAGTGACGCAGCTTGTAACTATTGCACTCCCTCTCATGCCTGAGATATTAAGCCTATGCCCAACAGAATCTCTTTGATATCTAACAATTTTATTTTGATGTTTCTATTTATCTGTCACTGGTCTATATTCTTACGGCCTCTGAATTTGCACTGCTGTCTCTCTCAATCTGTATCTCTTACACTGTGTTGCTTTCTCAGTGCTTGCAGCCCCCAGCAGTTGGAGCCTTGACAGTGGGACAAGGGAGTCTCTTCCTTTAATGACATCTCACATTGGGAGCGTCCTCACCCCCACTGGAACCACCAGGGGCCTGACACAAGGTGGGTACTGGTATATGAGGGGGAAAATGGCAACAATGGTATATGGAAACGCATAGTATAACAATTGGAGTTATCTAGCTCAGCGCAGCAAATATGCTTATTTGTATATGCTGATTCCATTTTATATGCATACAGTAGGTCTACCTGAGGACCCCTAGGTCTCTTGGGAAAATATAAATATCCCTTTCATTGTCAAAAGGTACATGTAGAAGAGCAGTAGTACTGTTACTAACAAGCATGGTAGAGCTAAACATTCTTGTACTTATGCGTGAAGGCTGCAAAGCCTCGGCCCTTAGAGCCCCATAGACAAAGCCTAGCTTTGGTCTCAAATTTGCACCAGAAGGTACAGTTAATACACAGTATGGGTCAGAGAGCCATTAAAGGAACAGTTCAGTGTAAAAATAAAAACTAGGTAAAAGCTCTCTAAACGTGGTTATACAAAACAAGCGGATATCTCCCCGATATGCCCACATTGAGGTGGACAATAACGGGCTGATCCAATCATGGACCCTAGGGCCCAACGATTGGATCATAATGCTGCCAATACGGAAGGTCGGATCGCGGGACCGCATCTACGAACAGATACAGCCGCGATCTGACCAGATTTTTAATCCTAGCAGATCGACATCTGGCTGAATTTTGACCTAGATATCGATCAGGGAAGCCCGTCGGAGCACCACACACACGGGCCGATAAGCTGTCGACTTGGTCTGACGGCAGCTTTTATCGGCCTGTGTATGGCCAGCTTAAAGGACCAGTAACAGTAATTGTTTTTTTTAAATTTGTTTCTTTTTAACAAAAAAAAACACAGTCGAAACTTTTAATTCGCAAAGCTTTTATTAAAGGAATTGTTCAGTGTAAAAATAAAAACTGGGTAAATAGATAGGCTGTGCAAAATAAAAAATGTTTCTAATATAGTTAGTTAGCCAAAAATGTAATGTTTAAAGGCTGGAGTGATTTCATGTATAACAAGTCAGTCACAACACTACTTTTCAGCTCTCTTGGTTTACACTGACTGGTTACCCTGGTTACCAGGCAGTAACCAATCAGAGACTTGAGGGGGGGCCACATGGGTCATATCTGTTGCTTTTGAATCTGAGCTGAATGCTGAGGGTCAATTACAAACTCACTGAACAGAAATGTACCATGTGGCCCCCCTTCAAGTCGCTGACTAACTCAGAGTTAGAGAGCTGAAAAGCAGGAAGTTGGATTCTGCCTGTTTTATTAGACATCTGTTCACTCCAGCCTTTATATATTACATTTTTGGCTAACTAACTATATTAGAAACATTTTTTATTTTGCACAGCCTATCTATTTACACAGTTTTTATTTTCACACTGAACTATTCCTTTAAGAGATTACTTACCGATTCTCTGCATGTGCTCCTCTTCTGAAACGGCGTCAGGGCGACAATCCATCGTGCGGCGCTCGATTTCTCCTCCCTGGATATCTCCTATAGAAGGCAGGGAGGAGAAATCGAGAAACATGGTGGTGCTGGGGTAGAAACATAGTATCTGCTGGGGGTTTTGAATACTTTTCTTTCCCTCTGAAGGTCATTACTCTCTGCACTTTGATGCATTCCATCCTGCTATGGGGGAAGGTGGCCCATCTCTGCACATGAGGTCCCTTCGTAAGGTAATGTACCATGTAACATAGTAGCATAGTAAGTTAGGTTGAAAAAAGACACACGTTGATCAAGTTTAACCTTTTAACTTTTTTTAACCTGCCTAACTGCCAGTTGATCCAGAGGAAGGAAAAAAAAAACCCATCTAAAGCCTCTCCAATTTGCCTCAGAGGGGGGAAAAATTTCTTCCTGACTCCAAAATGTCCCTGAATCAACTTGTACTATGAGCTATTTCGCATAACCCTGTATTCCCTCACTTGCTAAATACCATCCAACCCCTTCTTAAAGCTATCTAATGTATCAGCCTGTACCACTGATTCGGGGAGAGAATTCCACATCTTCACAGGTCTCGCTGTAAAAAAAACCCTTTCCGAATATTTAGGCGGAACCTCTTTTCTTCTAATCATAATGGGTGACCTTGTGCCTACTGATAAATAAAGCATTAGAGAGATTATTGTATTATCCCCTTATATATTTATACATAGTTATCATATCCCCCCTTAAGCGCCTCTTCTCCCCAATTTGGCCAGTCTTTCCTCATAGCTAAGATTTTCCATACCTTTTACCAGCTTAGTTGCCCTTCTCTGTACCCTCTCTAATACAATAATGTCCTGAGTGATGGAGACCAAAACTGTACGGCATATTCTAGATTGGGCCTTACCAGTGCTCTATAAAGTGGAAGAATGATCCCTCCTCCCGTGACTCTATGCCCCTTTTAATACAGCTCAAGACCTTATTTGCCCTTGATGCTGCTGACTGGCATTGCTTGCTACAGCCAAGTTTATCATCTACAAGGACTCCAAGGTCCTTTTCCATAATGGATTTGCCTAGTGCAGTCCCATTAAGGGTATAAGTGGCTTGGATATTTTTACATCCCAGGTGCATGACTTTACATTTATCAACATTGAATCTCATTTGCCACTTAGCTGCCCAGATTGCCAGTTTGTCAAGATCATGTTGCAAGGATGCCACATCCTGGATGGAATTAATTGGGCTGGATAATTTTGTGTCATCTGCAAACACTGATACATTACTTACAATACCCTCCCCTAAGTCATTAATGAACAAGTTAAATAAAGTGGACCCAATACCGAGCCCTGAGGGACCCCACTAAGAACCTTACTCCAAGTAGAGAATGTCCCATTAACAACCGTCCTCTGTACCCGATCCTATAGCCGGCTTCCTATCCATGAGCAAACGACTTTATTCAGCCCAACAGACCTTAGTTTAGAAAGCAGTCGTTTGTGGGGCAGGGTATCAAACGCTTTGGCAAAACCCAAATAGATCATACTGGCCCCAGTGTCCAGCATCTTACTTACCTCATCATAAAAAGCAATCAAATTTGTCTGACATGACCTATCCTTCATAAAGCCATGCTTATTGCTGCTCATAATGTAATTCACTAGGACAAATTTTGAATGTGATCCTTTAACAACCCTTCAAATAATTTGCCCAACCACAGATGTCAAACTTACTGGCCTATAATTGCCAGGCTGAGATAGTAATTGGAATTACATCAGCTTTTCTACAATCCATAGGTACAATACCAGATGAAAGTGAATCTGAGAAAATCAGACATAGTCTTGCCAGGCTGTGAAATTAGCACATTTTTGTCTTCCAGCTAACTATGTTGGCCAAATTGATCTGAACATAAGACCACTGGGTTTACTTTAAGATCATGTAGAGGCTCAGCTGTCAGTTGACCACACACATATGGGAATGCAGTGATAAGAAATGACAATGGGAATTGTGTTGGTTTTATAGACAGGACAACCAATTGCCAGAAGAATCCAAAAGAATCCAAATTAGCAGTCAATATGTTCCAGGATATGGAATAATTTATTGGCAAGCAGGAAGGTAACTTTTGCAAAATATTAGCTCAGTCCAGTTCTAAAACCGGTGCCAGGCAAAGCTGAATAGTTATAAGAGAAGGTTTTGCTCAGCAAGAGAGCTGGAAACAATATTCAGAAAGTGGTCAAATGTAAGAAAAATTATAAATATGATGTGGATAGGTGACAAGGTGGTTCTATCTGTTCCAGCTGTTGATTCTGTTTGTTTCTTTACAGAGTCCTCTTCACACTATCCCTGCCTCTCCCACCAGCCCTCAGTCATGCCTCGATGGCAGTAATTCTCCACTCTCAGGCAGCGCAAGCAGTGGAGTCTCTTCCCTAAGTGAAGGAAATCTATCTGGGTGCCCAGACCCAGCTTCAACTACAGACCCCAGGACAGAAGAAGATCATACTGGAGGCTTCCAACATTATCCTCCAGTGCGGTACAGTCTGTCAGATCCCAATGGCTTGGAGCCTCCTAAATTCCAGGCATGCAGAAGTTATTCAGCCCCAGGTGGGGTCACTCCACCTCGGTCACCCAGTGGAGAAAATGAGGAGGGAGGAGCTGATCAGGAACGGACACGAAGACATCGGAGAAACTGCACAGGGGAAAAAGACCAACCAGCACGGGTGGGGTGGGAGCACAACATGAGCAAACAGTAGCAAGGGCAGCTTGTATGGAGCAGGAGGACCAGCAGGAGAAGTTAACGAGCAGTATGTTTGAGATGGTAACCTACAGATCGATGAAATGCTTTGTGAGGGGTAAGCATTTCAGAGATCTGTAGGTCAGAAAGAGGTATGGGTACTTGTTATTGAGATCTGTATGTTTGGAATGAGTGAGGAGTAATAGTAATTAGTGGAAGGGACTGGTCAGATCTGTAGGTTAGTGAAACCTGTGTATGCGTTTGTGAGAGCTGTATGGAAGGAGGAAGCGAATATTTTAGTTTGAGTTTTTGAGACTAGTATTTTAGGAAGAGGTGAGGGGTACCCAGTGTTACTGAGATCTGTATGTTTTGGGAGATGGGAGGTGTGTGATTTGAAGATCTGTATATTTGGAAAAGGGGGTACATGATACTGAGATATGTGTGTAATGAAGATGCAAGGGGTACATGTACAGAATATTGATGTGTGTTTTTACTTTTTATTACAGTATGTGTGTGATTGACATGAGAAGCTATGTAAGAACATGTGAGGGTGAAGAGTCACTGAGCTCCAAAACATGTGAGAGAGATGCATCTTGTACTTATGGCGTACAGCACATATGGACCGATAATGGCCCTCTCATTGAGATCACTGGTAATAAAAATATCCTTGCCCACCCAAAACTTCTTCCCATTCCACTGAATAGTACTGCCTATGGCTGACGCTGGCACTGCCAAGTTGGGTATCATTTGGAAAAGGTGTTTCTAAGAGACTCTGCTTAGCGACAATGGTGTGCCTCCATGTGCCCTTGGCCTTAAGGTTACAGGGGGAGGGCAGCTTTTTGACGCTCTTGGTAAAGTACAGCCTGAGACACACTTCATACTCATATTCAAATTCACCATTGGCAACTCCAGCATCTGCCACAAGCACCACATTTTCTATTCCAACAACGAGTGGGCAAGGGACAGTGACATTCTTCCTGAGAGGGCAGTGAGAGTCAGATTGCTCTGTGTTCCAAAAGTCTTATTTATGAGAATGTGAAGGGAATCACAGTAATAGCATGGCTGTAATCAATTTAATTTATCCCACCTTGAAGAAACTGCTTCTCCTCCTGCCCATCAATTCAGGACATTGGTTATTCCTGCTGTTGGACTCGACAAATTGCAGCCTGTCCGCCCTGTCACCCAGGGGTTTTACCCCTCGATGTCTATGAGGGTCCAGAGAAAATTTAAAAATCCATCAATCACCATCAGAAGGGAATGAGCAAGCTCTTTTTATGTGTGTTCATAGTATCAGCCCTCCAGCGGTGCAGTTTTGTGTCCCTGAAAATCAGCTTCCCGCAGGGTGTGTGTTTGTATATACAGTGTCCGCATGTTCCTCGCACACGCCGTGCCGTCCGGTTTATGTGTAAATACGATTCACTTCTGTTTCTGTTGTTGTTTTTTTTTCCTTCAGATGGTTGTTATATGAAAATAAAGTTTACTGCACAGGAGGAAATCAGCTGCTATAGTATTATTTATTTATTATTTTCAATATTTTTATTTCTTTTTCAAATAAAAGTCATTCACAGTATCACATGTTTAACCGAAAAGATGACATTGGTACATCTAATGGATGTACATTACATGTCGTGTGAGATCTTCAACATAGATATTGACTTGTTTCAGTTGCCGATCTTGTGATCGAATGAAGTTCAGTTCCAACATGTATATTTATAATGAAAAGATAATACGTATGTTGCAAAGTATTACACAATTGTACACACTCCAAAACAAAATATAAAGAAAAATCATGAAGAGAAACATACTAAAATAAAGGTGAAACAAAAAAAAAAGTGGATTTCCTCCCTTTGCGGCCCCCTGTAATCTCAATCTCCTACTAGAATCTCTCTATACCTTATCCAAGGATTAAAGTGTCAGTAGGTGGGGAGGGAAGGAGCTTCCAAACCTGTATTCTATCCAGGCTTGCCACACCTTCAAAAACATGGCAAATTTGCCCAGCGCGATACTAGTCAAATTTTTTGTTTACAAATATCCAATCTACTTTGGGTTTGAGTGGATTGAAATTTACGTTTGGAGATTTCCAGGACCGTGCTAGGCTGCTATAGTATTATTAATTGTAAATGTATACACTGGCTGTGTACAAACTCTGGGAAAGGACTTTGTCTGTGGGATAGCAGGTATAGTAGGGAGAGATGGTGCCTATAGTAACAGTGGGATAATAGTCTCTGGGAAGGAACTGTGGCTGTGGGATAGCAGGTATAGTAGGGAGAGATGGTGCCTATAGTAACAGTGGATAATAGTCTCTGGGAAGGGAGTGTGACTGTGGGATAGCAGGTACAGTAGGGAGAGATGGTGCCTATAGTAACAGTGGGGATAATAGTCTCTGGGAAGGGACTGTGACTGTGGGATAGCAGGTATAGTAGGGAGAGATGGTGCCTATAGTAACAGTGGGGATAATAGTCTCTGGGAAGGGAGTGTGACTGTGGGATAGCAGGTATAGTAGGGAGAGATGGTGCCTATAGTAACAGTGGATAATAGTCTCTGGGAAGGGAGTGTGACTGTGGGATAGCAGGTATAGTAGGGAGAGATGGTGCCTATAGTAACAGTGGATAATAGTCTCTGGGAAGGGAGTGTGACTGTGGGATAGCAGGTACAGTAGGGAGAGATGGTGCCTATAGTAACAGTGGGGATAATAGTCTCTGGGAAGGGACTGTGACTGTGGGATAGCAGGTATAGTAGGGAGAGATGGTGCCTATAGTAACAGTGGGGATAATAGTCTCTGGGAAGGGAGTGTGACTGTGGGATAGCAGGTATAGTAGGGAGAGATGGTGCCTATAGTAAAAGTAGGATAATAGTCTCTGGGAAGGGAGTGTGACTGTGGGATAGCAGGTATAGTAGGAAGAGATGGTGCCTATAGTAACAGTGAGATAATAGTCTCTGGGAAGGGAGTGTGACTGTGGGATAGCAGGTATAGTAGGGAGAGATGGTGCCTATAGTAACACTGGGATAATAGTCTCTGGGAAGGGACTGTGACTGTGGGATAGCAGGTATAGTAGGGAGAGATTGTGCCTATAGTAGCAGTGGGATAATAGTCTCTGGGAAGGGAGTGTGACTGTGGGATAGCAGGTATAGTAGGGAGAGATGGTGCCTATAGTAACAGTGGGACAATAGTCTCTGGGAAGGGACTGTGGCTCTGGGATAGCATGTATAGTAGGGAAAGATGGTGCCTATAGTAGCAGTGGGATAATAGTCTCTGGGAAGGGACTGTGGGGATAGCAGGTATAGTAGGGAGAGATGGAGTCTATAGTAACAGTGGGATAATAGTCTCTGGGAAGGGACTGTGGGATAGCAGGTATAGTAGGGAGAGATGGTGCCTATAGTAACAGTGGGATAATAGTCTCTGGGAAGGGACTGTGGCTGTGGGATAGCAGGTATAGTAGGGAGAGATGGTGCCTATAGTAACAGTGGGATAATAGTCTCTGGGAAGGGAGTGTGGCTGTGGGATAGCAGGTATAGTAGGGAGAGATGGTGCCTATAGTAACAGTGGGATAATAGTCTCTGGGAAGGGACTGTGGCTGTGGGATAGCAGGTATAGTAGGGAGAGATGGTGCCTATAGTAACAGTGGGATAATAGTCTCTGGGAAGGGAGTGTGACTGTGGGATAGCAGGTATAGTAGGGAGAGATGGTGCCTATAGTAACAGTGGATAATAGTCTCTGGGAAGGGACTGTGACTGTGGGATAGCAGGTATAGTAGGGAGAGATGGTGTCTATAGTAACAGTGGGATAATAGTCTCTGGGAAGGGAGTGTAACTGTGGGATAGCAGGTATAGTAGGGAGAGATGTTGCCTATAGTAACAGTGGGATAATAGTCTCTGGGAAGGGAGTGTGACTGTGGGATAGCAGGTATAGTAGGGAGAGATGGTGTCTATAGTAACAGTGGGATAATAGTCTCTGGGAAGGGAGTGTGACTGTGGGATAGCAGGTATAGTAGGGAGAGATGGTGTCTATAGTAACAGTGGGATAATAGTCTCTGGGAAGGGAGTGTGACTGTGGGATAGCAGGTATAGTAGGGAGAGATGGTGCAGGAACTGCCGTTCTTGACCCATATCTGGTCTTTTTGAAATGTAGCTTGGCTATGATTGAAACTCACACAGTTGCCCAACAGTTCTGCATGCTTCACCCATGGCATCAAACCATTGGTCCAATGACTGAACATTTGGATTGCTTAGTCTGGCCTATGTGGATATAATCTGGGCAATGGGCAAAACTTTAAACAGCTTTAGAGGTTGAAGGATCTATGGTGTGGGGGCACACTCAGAAATCGGCACTGCATTTAAAGGATTTAAAGGAAGAGTAACAACAAAAAATGTAAAGTGTCTTAAAGTAATGACAATATAATGTAGTGTTACCCTTCACTGGTAGAACTGGTGTATTTGCTTCAGAAATACAACTATAGTTTATATAAACAAGCTGCTGTGTAGCCATGGGGGCAGCCATTCAAGCACAGGATACACAGTAGATAACAGATAAACTGAAGAATCCCATTGTATACTACAGAGCTTATCTGTTATCTGCTGTGTATCCTTTGCCTTTTCTCCTTTTTCAGGTGTGAATAGCTGCCCCCATGGCTACACAGCAGCTTGTTTATAGAAACTAGAGTTTCTGATGCAAACACACCAGTTGTACCAGTGCAGTGCAACAGTGCATTATATTTTAATTACTTTCAAACACTTTCATATGTTGGCTTTACTTTGCCTTTAACAAGGCAAACAGGTCCTTGTATGGTAGATTATTAGAAGTGTTTTAAATATATACTTGTCTTGCGCTGGTACAAATGTTGTGATTGCTTCAGAAAAACTACAGTTTATATAAACAAGCTTCTCTTTAGGCATGAAACCACTGACTGGGTTGGTGTCTTTGCCAACCTACACCATAATACATGACTGGGTCTGAAATGGCGAATATCTAACAGTTATCAGTAGCACTATTATCTTGCACTACTCCTTGGTTCAGTTCCAGCTATAATGGATAAAACCGAGTGTAAATGTGATAGGGACAATAGAAAGCTCCACCAGGGCAGACACTGACAAAGGGAACTATGTATTCCAGTCTATGTACTTCACTGCCTGAGCCGCCATCAGGGAGGCACAGTCATCCCAGGCCTGGCAGAATTTAGTTTTAAAGGAGAATTCAAAGTCCAAACCCACCAAGCTACAGTTTTGGGCTAGTTTTGGAAGTTGCCACGGGTTTGGACTTTTAAAATGGCCCAATTTTGTTAATGCAAATTGAGGTGACATCACAGTTTGAGTGATGCTGGATGGGCCCGCCCACTGCCCCAGCTCTCATTTTCCAGTGCTGGATTCATTGTTGCTGCTGTTGGAATCTAATGAGAAAGCCCACTAACATTGCTACCTCACCCTGCTGCCCTGCTGTGGTTTCAACTGCCAGTTTCTGTGAATGCAGGGCTGCCATCAGGGGGGCACAGGGGGGGGCTGGCTGTGCTGCACTTTTTGAAAGAACTGGGCCCCCCTTAACAGTGCCGAAGTCCTGAACCGGCGAAAAGACCCGAAGTCACGAAAACAGCCGAAAATTGAAGTCCTGAAGCCACGAGTTCAATTCTACTGAATACCAATGTGTGTTTTTTTTGTTTTTTTTTAATCCTCTGGCCACCAATGTATTATTTAATACTCTGGGGCCCCAATTTTTTTGTGACTTGTAAGGTGGGCCCTGGCGCCAATGTTTTTTTTTTTTAACTTATGGGGGGGCCTGGTCACCAATTATTTTTTTAAATTCACAACAGGGCCCTGACCATCAATAGGTTTTTATAACTTGTGTGTTGGGGGGGGGTTGCCTTTTTAGCACTGATGTATGTGTGGTCTTTTAACTGTGGTGTGGAGTGGGAGGGATCTGGGGTGGGACGGACCACAAAATGTTGTTGTACTGGGCCCCGTGATTTCTAACGGCAGCCCTGTGTGAGTGTGTTACCTGTTTCCTGTTACTTACACATGGCAGTGGGCACTGTAGGGGTTAATCCCTCCTGTCGCAGACGGAACAGGAACTTCCTAATGAATAAATTAACCTCCCTTCCCCCGCGCCGCCATCTTTTTTCTTCCTGCACTCCCCCAACAAGTGCCAGCGTGGTAAACATCTCCTGCGCTGAAGCTCCAGGACCGAGCCTTTGTGCTTGTGTGCGTTTCTGGGGGGACTGGCGAGTCCTTGGCCATCCGTTGCCGATCAGTGTAGTAAGTCGCAATGCCGGTTATCGGCGCATGCGCAATAAACCGCTGAATGACCGCAACCTGCAGAAAGGTAATGCGCAGGCGCGAAAAATTCAAAAGCAAACGCGCCAAAAGGATTAGACGCTGCTGTATGTGTAATAGAAATACTGCGTCTCTATCTCCCCCTACCAGGAAATTGTGAAGCTGCCAAACAGTCGGATTGTGCCACAAGTGATATTAGGTGTACTAACTGTAAGTAGACACCCTTATCCTTACGCATTAGCCTCATGACGGACAGAATAAGGTTAAGCACCAGTACAATTATTGTTTCAACAGGGGACTGGTGTGATGAGTTCTAGACGCTCATATTCAGGCTCAAGGGGGTGAGTGTATTTGGTTTGTTAAAAAAATCACAAATACTAAAGAGATGTGCTAGATTCTTAATAAAACTATCCTTTCTACAGAAGTTCTCCAATCAGGGAAGATCAAAGGAGGAAATCCAGTAGAAATGAATGCTCCTCATGTGGACATGCAGCATTGCCAGACAAAAGATTATGCAAAAAGTGCCTGGAAGAGGCCGCGGGGGTCAACTCCAAACAGTTCTCGGACCTAATGGAGTGGATGAAAGATTCATTTAACAATTCCATGTCCAATATGGTTTCACAAGTCACGGACAAAGTCTTAAGTAACCTTAATGCAGAACAACATAGCACAAATGAAAGCATAAGTATCATACCTAGAGAAACGATCTCCCCAGTATCTGAAGGTGAAATTTCGGAGTCAGACTCAGAAGAGGAATCAGACATATCACCAGAGATGGTGGAGCCCCTAATCAAAGCAATTAGAAAGACACTAGACCTAAGAGATGAATCTATAACTAATAAAGGTGACAAAATGTTTAAATCATCAGCGAAGAAAAACCATTTATTTCCTCTGCACGAGGTTATTAAGAAAACAATGGAAACTGAGTGGGAAACACCTGATAAGAAAATTACCTTTTCCAAAAAATTTAAGAAAATGTTTCCTTTCTCGGAGGAAGACGCGAAAACATGGGATAATATACCCAAAGTAGACGCATCCATTACCAGAGTGGCCAGAAGAACCACATTACCTGTAGATGAGGGAGTATCCCTCAAAGACACAATGGAACGAAGGCAAGACGCCACCTTAAAGAAATTATACCTCTTGACGGGGGCTATTTGCAAGGCTGAGGTAGCTAATACTACAACAACCAGAGCCAATAAAATCTGGATAAATGAGCTGGAAAATGCCGTCAAGACAGGGACAGAAAGATCCAAACTTCTGGAAATGCTCCATGATATCAAAATAGGCAATGATTATTCTGCGGAAGCCTCACTCAGTAATGTCAAATTGGCAGCCAGATCAATGGGTCTTGCGGTGGCGGCAAGAAGATCCCTCTGGCTGAGGCATTGGAACGCAGATTCCCAATCAAAGCACAACTTGTGCTCTTTACCGTTCAAGGGAGACTTATTGTTTGGAACCAGTTTGGATCAAATCATCTCTAAAGCCTCAGCTGGAAAATCTGCATTCCTACCTCAAGAAAGAAGGGATAAAAGGTTCAACTACAAAAATCAGCGTAACTCCTTTCGAGATGCAAGGCAATATAGACCAGGAAAGTACAACCCTAAGCAATGGAAATCCAGAAGCCAAAATTTCCAATCACAGGGTTACAAAAGAGAGCCCGAAACAGACAAAAAAGCATGAAGGTGCGAGAGTCCACCTGTCTTATCTAGGAGGAAGATTGAACAGTTTCAAGACAGTTTGGGCTCAAAACATAAGAGACAAATGGGCGGTGGAGGTCGTATCAAAAGGATATCAAATGGAATTTGTAAGGAAACCCCACAACTCTTTCATCTCATCAGACAGACCAAGAACAAAAGAAGCCACAAAACATCTCCGACTCATAAAAGGAGACTTATGGCGGAACAAAGTGATCTCAAAAGTCCACCCAGATCAAAGATTCAAGGGAATCTACTCCCATCTTTTCCTACGAAGAAAGGTAAATGGGGAATACAGAGTTATTTTAAACTTAAAAAACCTCAACAAAAACCTGAAGATTCCTACATTCAGAATGGAAACCTTAAGATCAATCACTGCAGCCCTATCCAAAGGAGATTGGATGGTCAAGCTGGATCTAAGGGACGCCTATTTACACATACCCATTTGGAAAGCTCACAGAAGATTCCTAAGGTTCAAAATTCTTGGAGAACATTATCAATATGCAGCAATGCCTTTCGGGCTGGCAACCGCTCCAAGGATTTTCACAAAAATCCTAGCCCCAGTACTAGAAAATCTGAGGCTCAAGGGAATCCAAATTTATGCCTATTTAGACGACATCCTTCTCAAAGCACAGACGGTGGCAACTTTGAAGACTCATCTAACAATAGTACAAAGCTACCTGGAACAGTTAGGTTGGAAAATAAACGAGGAAAAGTCCATGCTCATCCCCAGTCAGAGACTGGAATATTTGGGCACGATTTTGGATACCAAAAAGATGCTCTTGAGCCTTCCAGAGGTAAGAATGAAGGACTTAATCTCACAAACACACCAACTCATTCGCCACCCTATTACAACAACAATAATTTGCCAGAAGTTACTAGGGAAAATTATCTCCACAATAGACTGTGTCAAATGGTCACAGCTACACTCCAGGATTCTCCAGTTCGATTTCCTGTCCCAATGGAACAGGAAGCAAGAGCAGGATCAACTCATCTATTTGGGGAAAGAAACATTGAAGAGTCTAACTTGGTGGACGCAAGCAGAGAACCTGTCAGTCCCCATGCCCCTCTTGGTAGATTATGGGATCACAATTACCACAGATGCCAGCAGTACAGGATGGGGAGCCCACCTGGGGGAACACAAAGTACAAGGTTGGTGGAACAAAGAAGAGAGTCAGAAATCATCCAACTGGCGGGAGTTAAAAGCAATCCACCTGAGTCTCTTAGCCTTCACTCCTCTAATATCATCGAAGGCAGTTCTGATCAAATCAGACAATACAACAGCGGTCAGATACCTCATGAAACAAGGAGGAACAAAATGCTGGAGCCTCTAACCCTGACCATACTTACATGGGTAGAAAAGAATTTACTATCTCTGAAAGCAATCCATATCCCGGGGAAAAACAACGAGATTGCAGACAAATTAAGCAGATCTCCCCCAATGGAAGGAGAATGGGAACTAAACAACCAAGTCTTCAGAACAATTTGGAAGAAATGGGGTCCTTTCAAGATGGACTTGATGGCGTCCAGGTTCAACAAGAAAATGCAAACATTTTGCTCTTGGAAACAAGATCCAGAGGCCACCTTGACGGATGCTTTCTCAATAACCTGGAACTGGGGACCGTTGTACATATTCCCTCCAATAGTACTGATCCCGAAAGTTATCAGGAAAATACTGGAAGATCAAGCCAATGTAATCCTGATTGCTCCCTGGTGGCCAAGACGAGTGTGGTTCCCTCAACTTCTCAGACTGGCCAAAGGGAATTTCTGGAAACTGCCAGGAAGAAAGGATCTCCTCACTCAGCAGACACGGGTTCATCCCTATCCAGAAAAACTCGCTCTAACGGCTTGGCGTTTGAAAGTGAGAAACTGAGATCCCTAGGCCTTTCAGAAGGCTCAATCACCACCTTGCTAGCAGCCAAAAAACACTCTACAACTGAAAAATATTACAAGACCTGGGAAAAATTCTCAGAATGGTGTTCCACCAGGAATACACTCCCCACACAGAACTCCGAATTACAAATAGTGGAATTCTTACAAAGTGGAGTGGAATTAAAATTGAGCAATTCAACCCTCAAAGGCCAGATTACGGCCATTTCACATTTCTCAGGCATAAACTGGAGTTCCAGACCACTAATCAAAAGGTTTGTTCAAGCCCTAAAAAGAACAAGACCCTTATCTAAAACCAAAGTTCCCCCATGGGATTTAAATCTGGTCCTGAAAGCTCTAACAGAGACTCCTTTCGAACCTCTGGACAAGGTACCTCTTAAAATGGTTAACATTAAAGGGGTTGTTCACCTTCAAACAACTAGTTGTTATCAGATAGATCACCAGAAATAACGACTTTTTCCAATGACTTTCTATTTTCTATGTGTCACGGTTTTTCTAATATTGAAGTATAAAGTGTCATTTCTCTCCTTCTGAAGCAGCTCTGGGAGGGGGGGTCGCCGATCCTGTAAACTGTTCTAAATTGATACATTTAGTTGATACATTTCTTATCTTTGTCCCTGCTGAGCAGAATCTCTGGGTTTCATTACAGGCAGCTGTTAGAATTGATACAATTGTTGCTAATACTCCAGAGATGCTGCTGAGAAATGTATCAACTAAATGTTGCAAAATTGTAACAGTTCAGAATCTGCACCTGGATCACTGAGCTGCCAGACTCAAACACCAGAGACAGGAACATTCAACTTTAAACTTAGATTTTGGAAAAAACGTAAAAAATAAATAATGGAAAGTAATTGGAAAAAGTCATTATTTCTAGGGAACAATCTAAAAACAACTAAATTGGAAGGTGAACAACCCCTTTAAGCTGGCGTTTCTTCTTGCCATAACATCTGCCAGAAGAGTGAGTGAAATTCACGCTATATCAGCAGAACCAGACAAAATCACTTTTTATAATGATAAAGTGATATTAAGAACTTTGGATGAATTTACACCAAAAGTGGTGTCAAAGTTTCACATGTCTCAAGACATTATACTACCTACCTTTTTTGAGAACCCTAGTTCCTTGGAAGAGGAGAAGTGGCATTCTCTAGATATTGTCAGATGCCTCAAAATCTACCTTGGAAGAACCAAGGAAATCAGGAAAACTAACTCGTTGCTAATCATTACTCAAGGTACAAGACTAGGTAATCAACCTACCAAAAAAACGGTGTCTAACTGGATAAAGGAATGCATCAGAATGGCATATTCACACCAGTCCCACACAGTACCCTCTCAGCTTAAGGCACACTCTACCAGAGGTACAGCTGCATCCTGGGCACTCCGGGCCCAGGTAACTTCAGAAGACATCTGCAAAGCAGCAGTATGGAGTTCGTGGGACACCTTTATCAAACACTACAAATTTGATATTTACTCGAAGAGTCTTTCTAATTTTGGCTCTGCAGTTCATAACTGTGCTCTAAATAATTAAATTTTCTTTGGCATAACCCACCCATGTATTGTCTGCTTCTGTATGTCCCTACAGTGCCCACTGCCATGTGTAAGTAACAGGAAAACAGAAAATCAATACATACTTACCGAGATTTTCGTTTCCTGTACTGGAACATGGCAGTTGGCAAAGCTTCCCAACCCTCGTCTTGGGGGAGTCAAGAAATCAAAAGATGGCGGCGCGGGGGAAGGGAGGTTAATTTATTCATTAGGAAGTTCCTGTTCCGCCTGCGACAGGAGGGATTAACCCCTACAGTGCCCACTGCCATGTTCCAGTACAGCAAACGAAAATCTCGGTAAGTATGTATTGATTTTCTGTTATAAGGAACAGGAAATAGAATTAGCAGTGTATGAATTGGGCTAGTTTTGGGCTACTTTTAAAATGACTTTTGGCAACTTTTTGGCTCTTTTTTTTAAAGTTTGACTGGTTTTGACATTTAAACCTGGCAACCCTGGGCAACCCTGCTCACTATTATATAAAATAGCGAAGACAAGAGAACATGAGTCTTTGATGTGCAACCTGATATTCCACAGAAATCATTTCCTCCCCTTTCTGTGGCCACAACCCCTAATTACCATGTTAATTATACAAAATTTAGGTTATGAAAGTTTGAAAATATTTCTCCTTATGTAAACTGTTTTTTTGTGTCTCAAATTTGTTACAAAGTATCTTATTTGCACCTGTTAAGCCAATTAAGTGAGAAACTTTGTTCCTTTTTCTGGCTGTTCAGTGCCGAGAAAATAGGGACTTTCCAGTACAAATGAGGGACTGCAGGTTGAGCTGTCAAAAGAGGGACTGTCCCTCCGAAAAAGGGACAGTTGGGAGGTATGTACTTGTACAGTATCATTTACTTAAACACAATTCTTTTCATCCAGTATCTTCTCATCTGGCGCTTGTTTTCTGCGCTCTCAGCCCTGTACAGCGGAAAGCAGTTGTAGAACACAAACTGGCGCTGACAAAGGCGTAAAAGCCAAACACACATTCCATTTTCAGATCTAGATCTTCTTCTTTTGTAACATAAACTGTCTGCTTCCGCATTCTCAGCCCTTTTCCGTCACTCAGTCGGATCCAATCAGCGTGCGACAACTAGCCTACGGGGCCTCGCTACCAGCCAATTATAGAAAGGGACGTGTAACGGGCAGTACCCGGGCGCCAATCAAAGTTCGCAGCGTGTAGGCTGTCTTTTTGGCGATAACCAATAGGAAGCAAACCGGGACGGGGAGGAGGTTGCTAGGAGAAGCGGGGTTGCATTTGCCGGCTAGTTGGGCGGATAGACCGGGGTAGTTTGTGCCACGTGCCTGTTTCCCGATAGCTGCAGCTTTGTTACTCGAGTCAAGATGCTTCCTCTCGCCCTTCTTACTGTGACCGGGATTATGGTTCTTCTGCCGAGTGATGCCGGAGCTCTGAAAGCTGGAGACTGCGAGGGTGAGAAGGATGGGGGTGGGCTCAACATCAGTGGCCTCTACACTGACACTCATTTGTTACTGAGGGCTCGGGTCTGTGCAGGGGAGGAATAGCCCTATAGACACAGACAGTGTGCCGCGGAGACTGCTGGGTAGGATCTGTCATTGGGCAAATAAGAAGTGATGTAAAGCCGGTGCTGTGAGCTCAGCTTATCTGCCCTTTAGCCGGGGAGACAAGTAGGAATCACAGAATTACCAGGGAATCAAGAATAATTATTAATAATAGTGAAAAGTTGCTTCTGGGTCAAATGGTCAGTTTGTTGGAGTAGGAGGGGGGCAGTGGCACTAGGGCTGGGTTGTCTGTTTACATTTCAAAGACTATAAAAAAATAGCCAAAAAGTAGCCAAAAGCCACTTTAAGGGTAAGGCCACACGAGGAGATTCGGGGAGATTTTGTCGCCTGGCGACTAATCGCCTTGTCTTTTGAGCGACTATCTCCCCGAACTGCCTCAGCGTTTTTCCCCATAGGTTGTTATGAAAAGTCGCCTGCGCTAATGCACACGCGCCGATGCGTTTTCTATAGTCGCCCGAAGTTGCCTCACTGAGGCAACTTTGGGCGACTATTGAAAACACATCGCCGCGTGTGCATTAGCGCATGCGACTTTTCTTTGTAGCCTATGGGGAAAAACGCTGAGGCAGTTCAGGGAGATAGTCGCTCAAAAGACGAGGTGATTAGTCGCCAGGCGACAAAATCTCCCCGAATCTCCTCGTGTGGACTAGCCCTAAAAGTAGCCCAAAAATAGTCCAATTTGTACACTGAAACGTATTGTGCTGGAGTCCGGAGTGGAGGGCTGCGCAGAACTGGAGTTAATGGGCATCACCCCCCAAACAAACAGCAGTCAGACTCAGGGGGGGATCCATGTCTGTTTCTATAGTGAAACTGTCAGGGTCGGAGGGGAATAAGGAGATTTTTCAATTAAAATAACAGGCATAAATAGTAAGAGCAGGAAGGCAGGGCTGGGAAATTGGACGGGTTTTTAAAGTCCAAACCTGCAGCAACTTCCAAAACTAGCCAAAATCCATACATTGGACTTGTAAAAACCCGCCAGTAACTTTTAAAAGTAGCCCAATTTGGCTATAATCCCGCCGACCTGGCAACCCTGCACTAGGGTTACTGTAACAGAGGCTCCTCCCAGTGGGGTGAGGGGGGATACATGTGCCAGTGAGACCGATGCCAACATTTGTCTTCTGGGAAGAAACAAGGAATGCCTGAAGAAGGGGCCTATGTGCTCCGAAAGCTTCCAATTGTCACCTATTCAGTTAGCCAATAAAAGGTATTGCCAAACTACATTTTCTGCATTTTTTCAATGGCTAAAACGGTACAACATCTCAAAAATATGGGAAGAAACAGGCAAATTATACATGAGATACTTGTCTGTGTCAGTATCAGTCAGGAACAAGGATAATAACAGTTGGTAGGAAGGTTAGACAGGGCAAGAGCTAGAAAAATGGCTGGATTTTGCCTGAGACTTTATACTGGGCAACTAGAGGGTTGTGTAGAGAATTGTGGTGGCATTAGTAAAGAGGCGTGCAAGATTGGGAAGGGTTACAGAGAGATGATTCTCAATATAGAGTCAAAGGAACGTTCAAAAGGAATGTAGAATTTAGATGGCAATGGAATGGCAGGGGTAAGGGGAACGAGGCTGAAACTGTGAAAAAAGAGAGGCCTATAGTGTGTGTATGGCAGAAAGATATAAACTCATTTGTACAGGGCAATAAGAAAAAAGGGGAGTATACTGCAGAAAGAAATCGGTTACTACACTGAAAGGCCTGTTACTCGGATAAAACTGGATTTCTGATTGGGAATACTGAAAAATCCCATTGGTTGAGAACTACATTGGGCCATGTATTACATCAGATCATTTGGTATAGGGCCAACCATTTGAACACTGATGCTGCAGACAGATCAAGCACTAGGGGAAGAGAACACCCCAAGAAGAGAGCTGAAACAAAGGCGTAACCACCACAAATAGAGGACACTGTCCTGTACTGAAATCTGGGGAGCTGTGAGGTTGCTAATTCAACCGAGCAAGCACAGGTTTAAAGCCCAATTAATTCATGTAAAAGAGCATAGTGCTTTATTCTTAGAAATGCTAGTAATTCACATTATTCAATCTTTTTGCTGTTTTGGGAATATGCAGTGTAAGCTAGTGGTTTAGTATTCCGGTCTCTGCTTTAACCACATTCCAAAGTGCACCACTTCTCCTAACTTACTTTTATGGGTTTTCCTCACTTTCCAGTGTGCATTTCATTCCTGAGCCGGTTTTACCAGTCCCTTAAAGAACGGAAAGTAGAGTTCAAGCCTGACATTGTGGAGAAGGAGTTGCTGAAGACCTGCAATGATGCCAGAGGAAAAGAAAACAGGCTGGTAAGTACTTGGTTGATTCACACAAGTGACTGAGAAGATCACAGATAAACATACCGGTTTGTGCTCATTTGAGTACGGTATATGATAATCTGCACTTCAAGGCGAGATTAATCTTTGGTGTTGGCGACTTTTAGTTTAAAGGGCACCTCTCACCAGAGGTTGGGGGGAAACAATAGTTTTTGTTTTTTAAATATCCCCAGCCAGCTCTAGGCTTCTTGCAACGGAGGGAGCTCCCGTGCGGCCATGTTATATATCTTGCGTGCACACTTGCTCGTAATGCCCATGCATCTGATGTAGGTGGATGGATGTGGCCTCACAAGTTTACATATCATGCATGCACATAATAATATGGATGTGGCACTGGGTAGTTGTGTGCCCCAACATGGCCACCCACACTGGGAGTTCCTTCCCGGTGTGGGCAACCTAGTGCTGGCAGGGGCTATTTAAAAAAAAAAAAAAAAAAGCTGTTGCTTCCCCCAACTGGAGTATAATTATTATTAACATGTATTTATATATGTCAACGTATTTTGCAGTGGAGTAGAGCTCACAACTGGTGGGGAAAACAATTTCAGGCGACAGGTGCTTTTTAATAGGAATATTTTCCTACTGTTTCCTTTGCAGGCCTCATAACATAACTTAAAATGCATGAAATCCCAGCCACCCTGCTATGGTGTTCCGCAAATAAACATTATCTCTGCTTCTGACTACCCTAGAGGCCCAGCCCTATATTTTTGAACCACTATCCAAGCTTAGTAGAAATTAATTTTATTGTTCTACTGTACAGTGCTACATACATAAGTATTGCTATATAAATAAAAGTATACATCCATACCATCCTGTCTTTCTTACACAGTGTTACTATATTGGGGCCACCAGCGACGCTGCCACCAAAATCACAAACGAGGTGTCAAAACCACTAAGTAACCACATTCCTCCTGAGAAGATATGTGAGAAGCTAAAGAAGAAAGATGGGCAGATCTGTGAGCTGAAGTATGGTGAGTGCTTGGACAGTGCTGAGGTTTTTTTTTTTTTGATTGAAAAAAAAATGTACTTTTATATGTAAAAAAAAAAGAGCTTTTTTTTCAGTATGTAATTCTAGGCAAACAGTAGACCGTAGTGAATAAACACTAGGGACCACATATGAAGTTTTACTGATTTGCCCTTTTTATTCATTTTGCCTCCTACAGATAAACAGATTGACCTGAGCACAGTGGACCTAAAGAAGCTCAAAGTCAAGGAACTGAAGAAGATTTTAGATGACTGGGGCGAGTCCTGCAAGGGCTGTGCTGAGAAATCAGACTTTATCCGCAAGATTAATGAACTGATGCCTAAATACGCTCCCAATGCAGCCAATGCACGGACTGACCTTTAAAGCGCTGTCCTGTGGATCTAGTGCAAGAACTGATCCTCTTAATTATAGACCCAGCAGACGTTCCTCTTATATGGCAATCCGTTTACTTTTTATGGAACAGATTTTGTTTTTTTGTTTTCACTTTAGTTTTATTTTTTTTTTGTAAAAGACTCCCCCTGGGTTGCAGGAATATGAACCCTGCAGCCAGGTGGGACACTTACGTTTGATACATTTGCTTGTAACTTATTGGTTTTCTCTGCGCTGTCTCTGACCATTTTGCAGTAGGGGAATTTTTATTACCTACATGTTCTTTGGGTTCTTGTCGAGTGGCATTTTTTCTATGAAAATAAAAGGATCCACTCTGCTTCTTGCTGTGGTGAAAAAAAAAAAATGAATCAAGGCAAGAACTGCGTAACAGTTACCCACTCTGTTTCATATATTGCTTCATGCAGCTGGATGAGCGAGAACACAGGCAGGAGAAGATGTGTGCCTTTATATAGACATCCCATTGTGCTAAGCACACAGCTAGAGACTCCACGGTATAGAGCAGGTTACATAGTGTAATCCACATTATTTTGATCTAAGAGGAACCACTCACACGGTTATTTTGATTTAGACGCCGGCATTGAACCTCTATCGCACCCTCCAGCCATTGATGCTTTAAAAAAAAAAAACACTTGCACTTGTTTAAATAAACATTTGCACCTGTCTTGTTCCTGGAATTAAACAATTATATTTCTACTTCTCTGACTTAAACCAGACATTTATATAGGAGTTTATAATGATATTGCAGCGTTTACAGTTATCTGCTTTGGCCATTAAATGGGTGTCTTTTATAGGGGGCAGATACGAGATCTAAATATCGACAGATACAGCCTGTACAATTATCTCTATCTTTATTTTATACTAAAAATTAAAGTCATAGCATCTCTGTGCTATACAGTGGCTACTATCGAAGGTTGCAAAACTCCACATGCTACAGGGAATTTCAATAGCCCTGTGTTCACTTCTGTACAGGATTTTAAGGGGCATATAAGACTAGAGATAAAAATACAGCTCACTCTCTCGCTCTAAATCTGAGCTTCCATTGAAAGGAGAAATCAGACTGCTGATGCGTATTTACCAATTCCTTATTTGGAAAGAGACCTGGCTAAACCACCTAAATTTTGTCTTTCAAGGACCAGCTTGGGAAACCATTGCCTTGTTCTGAATTGTTCTTAAAGGGAAAGTATGATTAAAAAATAAGTTTGACCTGTTTCAGTGTGTGAAAAGTTAAATGTAGATTTTGGATGCCAGTGCTTCGTAGTAGTGAGATGTCTGTTCAGCACAGACATTTATAACCTGAGTCCTTCAGGTGTTGTAGCAATAAAGCTGCCTTTAATATGCCTGCAGAAAGTATGTTCTATAAAATTGTATTACAAGAGTTTTTAGCACTTCTTACTGACCTTGCCTCGGGGCAGGGAGAGGCAAGTGAAAGAATTCCAGTTGTAGCACAACCAAGGATCTCAGTATTTCTTTCATTGCAGTTTAAATTGGTGGTGGGTTCATAGGCTTTTAAAAGCAGGCGTGTGAGGTTTAGCAGTGCCAGCAGCACACAAAGCTACCTTGTAATCGTTATGTGCCCAGCTACTATTTGGGTCCTTTAGCTTTATAGAGACATTCTATGTATGATGTGCTCAGAAGCCAGAGGCAATTAATGCCCATATTTCTTTAACATTATCACCCTGTTTCCTGATTAGATTTGCACCCAGACCACAATAAGGACAAGTGTCATTTAAATAGAAGATGTCCTCTTACTAACAGGCAGCTGAGTAAAGGTGGCCATACACAAGCAAACAACCTTTTCAGAGCAGGTTTATCTGTATGGGTGGGATAGATATCTGGCTGAAAATCAGGTAGGTATCTATTGGATAGGTTTAAAACTGTTAGGGCCACATTGGATCTTTGCACAATATGACCGCGTTGTGCTGGGCAATATCCTGGAGATCTGAGGGCCTAACAATCAGATTAACCCAATCTCACCCAGTACAAGGTGGGCATATTGGCACTTCAGGAAACCGTTATAGAGCTAAAGGGCTTTGATGCCAGTTATCCAGTGCTGAATGTCAGTATTGCAAGTAACTGGCATGCTATAGTGTTACTACAAATATTTTTCACCTTTAACAATTCTTTTCGTGTTTGCTCTTTTTTGATCTTTTATGATGAATTTGATTGGACATCCCATTTTCATATAGAGAAAAATGGCAAAAGGCAAATATTTTATTACATCGTTTTCAGGCTGGGGTGCTATTCCCTAGGTCAGGGGACCCCCACTAAAGGGCCGCAGACTTTGCTCAACATGGCCGCCGAACCGGGACGTCTCTTCAAAGCTCCCCAGTGTGCAGCGTATGATGTGGGCGTGGAGCCATAGCAACCCATGCGAGAAGCTTTCTACAGATCCCCAAAATACTGTTTGTATGTTTTGTTTTGTATTTTGTAAGCTCACGATCTCGGCAAAAAACAAACATTGCTGAAGTGTTTCTTTGAAAAGGGGGAAAGGCCCAATGATGACACACCAGGAGACTGCATTTAAAAGAAAGTAGCAAGAGTCTTACTTACAATATGGGTTCATTGCAACAGGTGACTCACATTCTCCATGTCTGCTCTGTATAAAATGTGGTGAGTGGCTATCTAAGGGTAGGACTACACGGACGTTTTCGGTGCGGTCCGAAGTGCTGCAACAAAACGCCAGCCTCAAATCGAATGTGACGGAATTAAGGTAAGTGAATGCATTGTCGGATGAAAAGCGACACGACTGTCGGATGCAGGCGCTGCACGCTAGGTCTGTATCCAACAGTCGTGTCGCATCAGATCAATGCTGCAACTTCATCCGACATTTCTATCTCTTACCTGATTTCCGTTGCATGTGATTTGTCGCCGGCATTTTGTCGCAGTGCGTCGGTTCACGCTGAAAACGTCCATGTAGTCCTACCCTAATGAAGCCATGAAACCCGAAATATATATATGCACTGGGAGTAGTTTGTGTTTTATTATACGACAATCCCTCCACCTCCGGTCCTTGATAAATGGTCTTGCTTGAAACCGGTCCCTGGGGCAAAAAAGGTTGGGTCTGACAGCTTTGTGGAGTGGGGTTGTCATGCAGTCAATCTTTTCATCTATCCACTGCCTACTACCATAGAACCAATATTGGGACTTACCTGGCTAACAGGCCCGGACTGGCAATCTGTGGGTTCTGGCAAATGCCAGAGGGGCTGCCATAAGATGATGCCATAGAAAGTCCACTATTTAGTGGGCTGGTGGTAGCTGTACTCGGAATGCCAGGGCCTATTTTGACTCCCAGTCCAGACCTGCCGGCTAGTATGACCAAGAAATATATATGCTGATCGTATCTCACATGAGAGGGGCTACTGTAAGATGCCATAAACAGTCATTATTTATTGGGCTGCTGGGGGGCTGTTGGGACCTTTTTGTACTTGAAATGCCAGGGCCTATTTTGCATCCCAGTCCTGTCGTGAAAATAACTGGAGCTGAAAAGTAAATTAGGGCACAGTTCCCTCCTACCAATCAGCTATGATAAGCTGTCTGCTCCATTGTGTCCAGCAGATGGCACCAAATATCACATCCAACACAGGGTTTTGGTTTAGCAACCGTATTGTAGGAGAACATTGGCATTAGAAAATTTAGTGAGCTAAATAAGCACAAACATAGATTAATTCCCAAAGATTTCTATCTTCATATTTCCATTAGGAAAACTAAATAATAGAGGCCCTTTTAATAAGTATCTTATACCCATGCATAACCATAGTTTATTACAGATCACCAATTCGAAGCTAAAAGGAGATCTGTACCTACTACAGATGTGGCCAGTTTGTGGTCTCCCAGGACTACAATGCTCGGTGCTCCACAAACAACTATATTACAGAAGTAGGGGGGGGCTCCTGTCCAGTGTTGATCAATATTTATTAAAACCAACAGCTTTGTATTTTCTTTTTGTCGAAAAAACATCCAAACCTTTCCAGGTAAAAATGCCAGTATGACTTTATAAAGGGGAGAACTGTACTCCTTCACTGTCCACACTGAATCACTGCTGTTACAGCAAGTTAAATAATATTGGAATGCTCCGCCCCGCATTTGGCTTCCTACAAAGATAAGAGAATAGCCTTTTGCATTGCCCTCTTGGGGCCAGTACAGGTGGGGCAAGCTGCATACGCCACTTTCTCCCTTCCCTGAATTACTGGCAGCCCACTCAAGTACAATTTAAAGGAACAGTAACGCCAAAAAAATGAAAGTGTTTTAAAGGAATAACAATATAATAATGGTGTGTTGGTTTCAGAAAGACTACTATAGTTTATATAAACAAACTGCTGTGTAGCCATGGGGGCAGCCATTCAAGCACAGGATATACAGTAGGTAACAGATATGTTCTGAAGAATCCCATTTTATATACTACAGATCTTATCTGTTATCTGCTGTGTATCCTGTGCCTTTTATCCTTTTTCAGCTTAGAATGGCTGCTCCCATGGCTACACAGCAGCTTGTTTATATGAACTATAGTAGAGTTTCTGAAGCAAACACACCAGTTAGCAGTGCAGAGCAACACTACATGATATTTTCACTACTTTAATACACTTTCATTTTTTTAGTGTTACTGTTCCTTTAAGGCCTGAACTAAATCTGCAATGGTGATTTGGTATAGATGATTATTTATTATTATTATAATTATTATTTTTAAAAAGTCCCCCAGACAAATCACAGCATATTTACAATGTATTCATATTCACAATAACCTGGATCTAGCCATTGCGCTGTCCAGCAGCTCTGGGACCCAAGCTTCAATCTCTGCTTATAATTTACAATTATGTGTAGCATTTAAACCCCCATTCCTATTGTTGTACAATTGTTAGACTAACTTGAGTTGTTATCAGCCTAACCTTTCCTGTTTGTACCAAATTAGAGAGTACCAGTCTTGCCTGTTCAGATGGCTGTCAACCCTTACAGTACAATGGGGTCATGGAGTCACTTGATGGAGTTTTATCTGGATTGGCCTGATAACATGTACAGACAGCAAGAAACACAGCAGATTAATTACAGGCAAATTACAGAAGCCCTTGAGACTTGCAAACCTGCTTTCATGAACACTGAGCAATTACTGGAAGTGGTAAACAGTTGCACTGGGCCTGTGCTTCCAAGAACCTTTAATTTCTCCTACTGTTCCATCCCCTGATCCATCTGAAGAGCAAATGTTAGGTGTTAGTACATATCTCAGTGATCACTTTGCAGGCATGCTGCTGGTCTGTATATATTTCAAGAGACATATCTTGTCTTATATGCGCTTACAGCACAAATTGAGTAAAGCTACAAAATGATGTCTCAGTCTTCCCTGATTGGAAAGTTGCAGACAACTTTATTAACTTTGCACTTTATTCTGCTCAGCCCATTGTATGCAAAGGCCTCAGATTATATAACGAAAAGATTGCATTACAAAAGTTTTATTTTTTCTTATCAGCCACAGTACATCACCAAAAATATTGGGACTGCCGTGGTTTTGGCTCCACTATCACAAAGTGGACTAGTGTAGGGACCCTGAGTTTTAGGTATAGTAACTCAGGTAGTTCCCCCTTTGTATTTGGACACCTAAGTGGTCCTTTAGTATACTCAGGCAGCTATGTCTCCTTTCCTGGGTCTCTAGGCTATGATTTGCCCACTATGTAGCAGCATGTAAAAGTATAAAGGGATATATCACCATGTGCTCAAGGTCTTTCCTGGGACCTCACCTCTCTGTGAGGTGTTACAGGCCCATGGCTGCAGTTTGGTAAAAGTTAGAAAGAGTTATATAGTGCCAGTAAGTTCTGGTATAGTTGTAGGAGCAAGAGGAAGGTTCAAGAGAGTTAAAGAGCAGCTGTTGCTCCAACGAGGAGGAATAGTGGGTTTAGGACCCTGTGGTATGTGAACCACTAGTGCAGGGACTTCAGTGGGTGAGTTGAGGACCAGTTAGGGTGCCAAGATACAAGACCCCAGGCTGAGGATCTCTAGGCGCAGTGCTCTACTCTATGGGAGGCGTTGCATCAGAGGTGTGGTAACCTATATCTTGCTTATTTCACTTCTGAAAGGGTTCTGCTGTTGTTATACTGCATTACATCAAAGTACCTGTAAATTCCTTCATTTCTACTGTTCACTGTTAATAAAACACATTGTCTTCAGCATTGTCTGTCTGATTTCCTGTCTGTGGCCCCACTAATTAGAACCTGTACAGTGTCAATAAAGACTTGCTATTAGGGATGCACCAAACTCACTATTTTGGATTTGGCCAAACCCCTGAATCCTTTGTGAAAGATTTTGCTGATTACCTAAACTGAAACCCTAATCTGCATATGCAAATGATGGTGGGGAGGGAAAAAAAAGAGCCCCTAAAAACTTTTTTACTTCCTTGTTTTATGACAAAAAGTCACATGATTTTCAGGATTCTGTTCTGGCAGTCTGAAAAAGGCCGAATACCGAACCGTGGATCCGGTGCATCACAACTTGCTGTCTCCCCGCTTGTGTCACTGCTGGTTTCCCAGCCTGTTCCAGCCCAGCCAGTTTCAGTAGAACGTGTAGTCTGAACCAGTATTGTAGGTATCTGTGCACATTCGCATGGAGGCGCATTTGTGCACTTGCATGCTGCTGGAGTACGCGCAGAATTTTTTTGCAGCGACCACCCAACAAAGAGAGTTTGCTCCATTAAGCAGTGGATCTGGGCTGGCGGGAAAAAGTCAGAAGAAGGCAAATAATTCAAAAACTATAAATAAAAAAAAAATGAAGGCCAATTGAAAAATTGCTTAGAATGAAGTGTTCTATAACATACTAAAAGTAAATGTATGGGTGAACCACCCCTTTAACTCAAACATGTACAACCCCTTTAAAGGAAAACTATACCCCTCAACAATGTAGGTCTCTATAAAAAGATATTGCATGAAACAGCTCATATGTAAAAACCCTGCTGTAAAAAAACCATTTCATAATAATATACTTTTTTTAGTACTATGTGCCACTGGGTAATCATAAATAGGAAATTGCCATTTTAAAAAAATAAGGGCCGCCCCCCTGGGATCAAAAGATTCACGGTGCACACAAACATACCATACATGTTAGGTCACATGAGCCAATTAACAGACAGAGTTCTATCTTTTGCTTCCACACTTCGTCCTGTTACAGTTAAGGTCATCATAAACAGGCAGATTATGAGCAAATTTTGCTTGCTGCGAAGTAAACGATCGTATCGTACACGAACTTCTTACGATCACGATATACTATCCACGGGCAACAACTTCGTGAAAAGATGTCATTGTATCGCTGTCGACTGCTATGAACAATTATACATCTACAATGCGATATCTACTTGTGGAGCAGGAAGTGATGAAGCTACCGGAAAAAGGAAGTGGTGTATAACAATGTGTGATTTTTCTTCTAATAGTACACATAGTACATTTTCTAAATGCTGCTGTGATTTCAGCACTTTTTATTTTTTTTATATGGCCAAATAAATGTGGTTTTGAGAAAAGTGTTCTGTGTTCTCTTTATTTATGTATTGAGTGCTATAGTTTCTTGACAAGCATGGGTACGATCGTTCGTTTGTTTACTTCCTCATTTGGCCCTGCCCCTCCAAATACAGGCATACGCAGTGAACGATCGTTGGACGATGATGATCTGTTCGCTCCATACAATGACGGATTTCATTGGTTCACGATTAAAAAATTTTAATCAGAACAATACAATTGTTCGGACCACATTCATGTATTGAGGCGTAGACATTTTATCAGATCATCTCAAAATCGATTGTTTCATACAACAAAATCTGCCTGTGTATGGCCAGCTGTTTCTCAAGTATTGGGGATATAGTTTTCCTTTAAAGGGCATGTAAAGTCTAAAATAGAATAAGGCTAGAAATGCTGTATTTTGTATACTTAATATAAACATGAACTAACTGCACCACAAGCCTAATCAAACAAATAATTTTTGGCTACAGGGGGTCACCATCTTGTAACTTTGTTAAACATCTTTGCTTTCCCTGCTCAGCAGTTAGGGACCGTCCGACAATTCCTATCCACAGAAATAAATGAAGGGAGAATTTCACTGCATACAGTCAGGTTTCTTATAAAAACGGTACACATTTTTTAATTAAAGTATATTGGAGATAGGTTTCTATTTCATTAAAGAAAGTAAAAATGGGGTTTTATTTTTTTGCCTTTACATGTCCTTTAAGGAAAGCTACTTAGCCTTATAGGACAAGGCTAAAAGTACATAAATTGAAGCTCACAGGTGGTATTTCTGCTGCAACTCCAGCACATGTGATAAGGGCACTGGTCAGGTGTCTGGAGAGCCAGGATACACAAAATACTTGCAGTTCCAAGTCATCATGTAGATACTATGCAGGCAGCCTCAAAGCTAGTCACCTACTCACTGGTACCAGTGCTGCAGCCCCTTGCACTGGGAATAACTATATCTGCACAACTGCATGTACCCCAGTGCTGCAACAGCAATCCCCACGCCTCTTTCCTAACCACAGTTCTATATAGCCAGAGTCAATACACTGTGAGCTATGAGTCAAACTTTTTTTGTTACAATTACTTATTTCCTTATCTCGAAATTGTTACAAAAGTATCTTATCTCCTGCTGTGGTTGTTCTGGGCTCTCTGCCAAAAGCCAATTAAGTTAGAAACATTGTTTCTGGCTGTTCAGTGCAGAGAAAAACTGGACTTTCCAGTACAAACGAGGGACTGCAGGTTGAGCTGTCAAAAGAGGGACTGTCCCTCTAAAAACGGGACAGTTGGGAGGTATGCCAAAGTGCCATATTTTATTGTAAGATTGGCTTTGGCTTCACTGTTAGAAAAATAAGCAGTGCCCGTCATTCATACCGTTAGGAGTATCTGTTAATGTATTGCCCTTTGGTCTATGCAATCCTAATTAAAAAAAAAGTCTTTGGGATCTTTCTGAAGTCACTCCAATCATTTTTTGAACAAGTTCATCTTTTTTTAAAATAAACTTCATGTCAAGATAAAGAAATGTTACAGTGAAACCCAGAAAGTGTTATCTCCTGGCATTTCAAAATACAGTTTTAGGATGGACTCCATCCTTGTCAGTCCTGGACTGACCTCTCTAATGAGAATTTGAATCTATCCGAAAATAGGGTTGCCATCTTTTCTGGGAAAAAATACCGGCCTTCCTAAATATTTATCTTTTTTGCCTTTTAGTAACATTGGGACCAGCCATCATTTTTACTGGCCAGGCTGGTAAAGTACCGGCCAGGTGACAACCCTATCCGCAATCCTTCTTCTTTCTTAAAGTGTCCACTTGTGAGAGGATTCTATTGCTTTAGTGTTGGAGGGGAAGTTCCCCTTCAGACAAATGTTTTCTGTGTTATAGATGGGCATATTATTATAAGCAACTTTTCAGTTGTTCTCCATTATCTAATTTCTATGTTTTTCCATTATTACTATCCCTATCCAGCCTGTAACTGAAAATGTTACTTCTTTGTTGGGGGGGAGGTAAATGGGTTGGGGACAGGGTGACCAGTGGTAACTATACAGGAATCAGTCTCTAAATGAGAGCGAGGGGAGGGGATGTGGCTGGGTCTGTAGGGCCCATCAATACACTGACAGGCAGCAAATAAATACAGATCAAACACGTGTTCATTTTATTCTTGTTGCTATTTCCAAAAAATTGCATTTAGCTTCCAAACTGCTGCCTGGTTGCTAGGCTAAATATCCCTTGGCAACCAAGTTGCCTTAGAACTTGCTACTGCAATTATACTTTAATTGAAGTTGTTCCCTAATCGATTCGAACTTCATTCTGCTGTTCTTCCATCTTTATCCCTGACTATTCCCTCCCCTAAAACCGGAAATCCTATGGCTGTCACAAGGTGGACGTTCGGCGGAACTAAGAGCCTGTCGTTGAGATTACAGGAGGCTCACGTGACCCCCCCGCCGCCACACCCTTCCTTTCGTCACGTCTCCAGGCGCCCCGTGATGACATCAGCTCTCCCTCCCCACTCATTGTGGAAGATGGCGCCTGCACAGTAAGCGCGCCTCCCCCGCGTGCGGTGACCGAGCTACGAGCACCCTGCAGCGGGAAGTGAGCATGAAGCGACAAAGCGAACGTGCGGAGCAAAGCCCCGGCCGCGCAAAGAGAACCAGAGAGAGGCGGGAGGAGGCCGGCGGGGCTCACCATAAAAGTTCAGGAAGGCGGGAGAGGCCCAACCAGGCCGGGGCCTCCTCCTCTTCGTCTTCTTCTTCCTCCCGCCGGCCCAGGGATCCACCGCCTCGGCCCCTTCTCCTGACTGCTCCTGCCGAGGCGCCGGGCTTAGAGTACAAGACGCTGCTGATCAGTAACCTGGGCTCTGCGCTGCCCGACCCTCTGCTGGAGGATTGGCTCTTCCGCCACTTCCAGCGCTTCGGAGACATCAGTGTGAAGCTGTCACACACCCCGGAGCTCGGCCGAGTGGCCTACATCAACTTCCGCCGGCCGACCGAGGCTCGCCAGGCCAGACACGCCAAAGTACGGCCGGTGCTGTATGATCGGCAGCTGCGTGTGGAGCCGGTATTCACTCAGCAACCCGCCCGCCGAGCAGAGCCTTCCCCGCTGTCCCTCACGTCTCTGCCCAGCTACCCCCGCTCCACCTCCCCCCGGCATCTGCTCCTGCCCTCCTCCCTCACCTCCACCGCGGCCTCTGGGGACGGTTATTATCCGCTGTACGAGGAGAGGAGCCGGGGGGCCGCCTATGGCATGAGCAGCACCGCCGACGATGAACAACTGGCCCCGGAGGATGATCACAGAGCCACCCGCAACCTCTTCATCGGCAACTTGGATCACATGGTGACTGAGGTGGATTTAAGGAGGGCATTTGATAAATATGGCCCCATAGAGGAGGTGGTGATCAAGCGCCCGGGAAGGGGCCAAGGAGCAGCCTACGCTTTCCTCCGGTTCCAAAACCTGGACATGGCCCACCGGGCAAAGCTGGCGATGAGCGGGCGCTTGTTGGGCCGCAATGCCATGAAAATTGGCTACGGGAAACCCAACCCAAGCACACGACTGTGGGTGGGGGGGCTGGGGCCTAACACCTCCCTGGCAGCTCTTGCTCGAGAGTTTGACCGATTTGGGAGTATCCGTACTGTGGATTATGTGAAAGGGGACAGTTTTGCTTATATCCAATATGAAAGCTTAGACGCCGCCCAGGCTGCTTGTACACAGATGAGGGGCTTTGCACTGGGAGACCGCAGGCTTCGGGTTGACTTTGCCACAGTGTCGCCGGACGAGGCGGCCGCAGCTGCATCGCGTTATGCTCCTCTCCAGACAACTCCATACCCTCTGCCCCTGCCCTATGAATTATTGCAATCGGAAGCCTACAGCAGGCATCGTACGGCTCTGGACCCGGATCTGCGAGTAAGAGACAGGACCCCTCCGCATCTTCTATACTCTGACCGTGAGAGACCGTTTGTGGAAGCCGGCTGGGTTAATTCTGAACGGCGAAGCTCCGGCCAAGGTGCGCGGAGCAGGAGTGGGGACCGGGGTGGGGGTGGCAGTTCAAAAACGAGGGAGGAAAGACGGCGACGCCGCAGCTTGTCTGGAGACAGGGTTCGTAGTAGAGCTGAGAGAAGCCCTGAGCGTCAAAGGAGGGAACCTCCAGAAAGAGACCCTGGTACTCCTCCATCCCCACAACACAATCACAGACCTTCATCCCAAGACAAGCCCCGGCCCCCAACTCCTGACCCTCCCCAGCCCCGCAGGAATCACCATCCTAGACCCCCCGAGCCACCCGCTGAAAGACAATCCCCCAGCGCAGAGAAAGGACGGACGCTGCCGCCTCTGTGGTGTGGGCATTTAGTACTAAAGAACAGCTGTTTTCCAACCTACCTTCATTTCTTAGAGGGTAACCGTGATGTGCCGGGTGCCCTTCTCAAGGACCGTTCTTCTACAGGTGGAGGCAGCCTGGCACAACTTAAGATTGCCCAACGACTCCGGCTTGACCAGCCTAAGCTTGAGGAGGTTACCCGTAAAGTGAGACAGGGCACTGCCGGAGGCCATGCTGTACTTCTTGCCACACAAGCCCCACAGAATGAGGGGGCAATACCTGGGGAACCTGGCTTACAGCGCCGCCTGCTCAGGAACCTGGTCTCTTACCTAAAACAGAAACAGGCAGCGGGCGTTATCAGCCTCCCAGTGGGAGGGAGCAACAAGGGCAGGGACCCCAGCGGCATGTTGTATGCATTCCCTCCATGTGACTTCCATCAGCTGTATCAGCAAAGTGCTCAGCGGCTTGTGGGCAAGCTAGAAGAGAACATGATTATTGTGTTGGTGAGAGACAGCGCCTGATCCAAACGTCACTGTTAGACTGTCCTGTGCCTACACTGTCCTCTCTCTGTTAATGGTTTTCAGAATTGATGGGGGGGTGGGCAACCAAAAAATATGGGGGGGGGGTCGAGTTAGGACTAAACTGAGTGGAATAAATCATGTATCACTTTAGTTTGTGTAAAAGGTTCTGCTACATAATTTCCAAAGTGTTTTCTAACCTGTCAGCTGTTGAGATGTTCCAGTGCACAGCAATGACTATTGTCACAGGTATATAAGGCCTTGATGAAATCATGGGAAGCTTCTCCCACCCCTCTCACTATAGTCTCTTACAATTAGGGCCCCTTCTATAGTCCAATTCCAGCAGTTAACTCGCTGCGGGACAGATCAATTTTCCTTTTGTGTGTTTGCGTGTGTGTTTATTTTTACATCCTGCCTAGTGTGCTCAAAAATAACAAAAAATATCCCTTAACTCAATATCATTCATTAAAAGCTAGTTTATATTCAAAAAATCATTTAAAATAATAAACATATAGACCCTATGGTATTCTGCCTTACGCATTTCATACCCTCTGGTACTTAATCATAGGCATTAATGTACAAGGTGGAATACCATGGGGTCTATATGTTCAATTTTTTAAATGTTATTTTGAATAAAAACTAGCTTTTAATGATATTAATGAGTTGCAGGATATTTTTTGTTATTTTGACTTTTGTGCCCTTGGAACTGGGGGCTGTATCCCAGCAACTATGGCCCTTTTTTGACTGCCCATTTCTACCCTAGTATACAAATGTAATGTTTTCATAGTGTATTCTGCTCCCCTAGCTCAGCATCGAGCACCTTAGAAATGCTGTGTGTGTTTTTGGCTCGTCCATAGTTTGTCCCATTGGAGACACTAGTTCTGTTTTTAGGTTTGTGTGCCAGTGTTTTGGAGACCTCCGCAGTCGAGAGGATCCCAAGAGTGCCTTATGTACATGTGACACTAGTATGTGAGTGTGATGTGGGGGTAGCAGAGCTCTCAGCAGAACCCATGAGTCTGATTAGTGCGATAAAAACTACCTGTTTATAATCACAAGCAGCCTCCTAGGATCAAACCCAGCTAATTATTTCTGCTTAATGAAGCTTGTTATGTGTGTGATGATGGGGGACTTAGGTTATTACCACTACCTGAAGGACTAGTATGTTACAGTTTGTGTTACAACTGAGTATCTTTTGTGCAATGCATCTTCATTATTAGTCCAGGAACCTATAGGGAGGTAACACAACGGGAGGAACGCCACAATGCGGCTGGAGCCGACACGTTGCGAAACGCATGCAATGTGTCGGATGTTCTGAAGATAACAGGAAGTGAATGAGAAATCGCAGGTAAGAACTACATTTATCTGACTGTCGCAGCACACTTCGTTTTCATCTGACAGTCAGATAAATACAGTTCTTACCTGCGATTTCTCCTTTACTTCCCGTTATCTTCAGAACATCCGACATGTTGCATGAATTTCATCGTATGGCGACGTGTCGGCTCCAGTCTCATTGCGGAATTCCTCCCATAGGGAGGTAACACTGCCCGGAGCAATCATAACACTGTTCTTATGTTTGTTTACATGTGTGCAAGTGTATGTGTGTACACTATACATATATTTCACTTGTGTGTTATTGTGTACGCACACTCACGGATATGCATATGTAAACATTCTTCAGTATCAGTCTCTGCATGGAATAGCACATCTATGTGGGTTTTGTGTATGTATCTTGCACACACATACTCATGGGTCTGTATAGATTTCTGAACGAGATACATGTGACCAACTGAGGCTTTCCTCACCCTCTTAGGGCAGACACACACGCAAAGATTCGGGGAGATTAGTTGCCCGAAGAAGAGGCGATTTATCGCTGGGGGACTAAATCTCCCCGAATCTTCATGTTCGTCTCTGCCCTTAGATGATGTTGAATGACAGCACTCAAGTTAAAAATCAAAGCATATTCTGCTATATATGGGGTTATAATTACCAACATGTGTAGAACCATTTTAAAGATCCACAAAGGGGATATATATCTATATATACAAATTTCTGTTGTAGAAATACATGCATCAACAGGCAAGATGAACTAGTTGCAGCTCCGAGAAAAACCAACGGGCATCCCAAGGGTTTCACCATAGACATTCCCATGGCATCAGTAGCTTGGGGATCATACGTGTTGTACTATGCAAAGATAGAATAAATAGAAGAGGGAGGAATCACTTATAGGCCTAATCTTCCAACCGTTCTCTTATATCCATTCCCTGTGGGTCTTTTCAGGCAGCTGTCGTTTAGGGGCTTTTTGATGCATGTATTCTAATTTATTAACTTGTTAAAATGTTGCCTTTAATATATTTTTGTGGCTTTGTGTAAATTTTTTGGCAAAGCTGATGGCACAATACAGTTTCTATGGTTTATACATTATGTTTTGATATTTAATTTGAGTGTATCTCCCCACACCCCTACATTCTGTCGCTAAGTTACTCTTACTTGTTTTTGCACATCTCCCTGAGCAGCCCATACTCTGATAGAGCCAGTCATTTGGTGACTTTGCCCAACGACTGGATCTCTGCCCAGTTTAGCTGCCCATGCTCTTGATCCGATTGCTTGGCTTGCAGTATAATCCTTATAACATTTATGTACACCTATCAGGTATGGCCGGACTGCATTATGAAATCTGCCCAATAGATATAGGCTGATATTTACAGGCACATATTGATTGGGCAGGCAGTCGCGAGGCCCAATCCACAGGCCAATAAGCTGCTTTCTTGCTCTGGAGGAGCAGAATCTGGAACCTATATCAGCCCTAACCTCTCCCATATTTCACTTTCCATTTGCACCAATCCAATTTCATGTTGTTCCCTGTTTGATTCAAGCTGCTTATTGGTCAGGAGCCCAGCCTATGACATGTCATTGTTTTATATTAAATAGTTCTGTGCTGCTGGATGGGTATAGCTGATCCGGTCCCTGAAGATGCATTTGCTCCAGATCCCAAACTCCTACTATGTCATTACATTTGTTTGACTCTTTAACATGTATGTTTGGTGAATTTCCCAACCCCTTTTCTCCCCCTTCCACCACCAGAAGAAATTGCTTTTAGTGGCTTTTTATGTTTCTAGGGAGCCAGTGCCCAGAGGCCAATATGTTCTGAATGTAGAGAGAGAAATTTAAATAAATAACACTGAATTTTCAAGACGATGTGTAAAAGGCTCAAAGTGTTTCAGATGCAACATAAAGCACAAGCCCCAGTATTTTATATAGTAAATAAAGTACCCCGTATTGTAAAATATATAGTGAATAAAGTACCCCCTCTTGTAAAATATAAGGATATTATAAGTCACCTATGAGTTCCATGACCCATTTTATACAGGTCATGGAACTCTGAGGTTACTTCTAATATCCTCATATTTTCCAACAAGGGGTATTTTATTCAATATAATGCACATGTTTTAGTGAGTCATGTGACAAAAATGCCATTTATAACTGATGACATTACTAGTTACCGTTTATATAGTGAATAAAGTACCCCCTATTGTAAAATATAAGGATATTATAAGTTACCGAGCAGTTCCGTGACCATATAAAAGCATGAGGCCGAAGAACAAGGGGTACTTTATTTATTATAAAACACAATTTTTAGTGAGTCATGTGACAAAAATGACATCACTAGTCACCGTTTATAAGGGTATAATTTACAAGATATTCATGGCTTTTGTGTATTATAAGGATATAATGGCTTTTGTGTATCTCTGTATTATACAACATTATTCTGTTACAATTGGTTACTGCCACTGACCCCCCCCCCAAACCAACACCCACTCCCTGCACATTTGCATCATAGGTGCTTAAAGGGGTAGTTCACCTGTTAAATTAACAGAATGGTTAATACTAAGCAACTTTTCAGTTGGTCTTCATTATTTGTTATAGCTTTTTCGTTATTTGCCTTCTTTTTCTGAAAATTTCCAGCTTTCAAATAGGGGTCGTTGACCTCTATAAACAAATGCTCTGTAAGACTTAACATTTATTTATATAGTTATTGCTACTTTTTTATTAATCATCTTTCTATTCGGGCCCTCCCTTATTCATATTCCAGTCCCTTATTCAAATCAGTGCATGGTTGCTAGGGTAACCAGAGTGCTGAAACTGCAAACTGGAGAGCTGCTGAATAAAAAGCGAAATAGCTCAAAAACCACAAATAATAAAAAATGAAAACCAATTACAAATTGTCTCAGAATATCACTCTCTACACCATACTAATAGTTTATTTAAAGGTGGACAACGCCTTTAATGCTTGTCTTATGTGCAAATCACCAGCAGGAGCATCATTTGTGCAGGATGGAGGGTTTTAGTTGCATCAGTGGCAATGACTGTAGAATACATGGGGAATATGTCGCTAACATACACAGTGGAGAAACGCACATCTTCCACTCGGTAGAATTGGTTGCTATTCCTGGCCTCCTATTGTAAGGTAATTGTAAAACGAAGCAGGGCATTACCCAGTTAGGTGATATATCCAGGAATTATCAGAAGCTTATGTATCACAATTGCATTTCTGGTGTCTAAGGAGAGACTATTCTCATGGGGAGTCTATTCAGTCTATTCTTGTATGTTACTGTGCAGCTGTCACTGGCCTCCTAGTGCAATGCTCTTCTCTCACACACACATTCCCAACAGGTTATCTTGCAAAGCCCCAACATAATCCATACAGAAACCAAATGTCACATTTTTGGGGTGTGTTTATAAATGAAAAGAATTGTACTGCAGAAATGGCTGCTCATGTGCAGGGGTGTCAGGCTTTTGGGTTCCTGGTTTTCAGGAAAATCTAGGTTGTGTATTTAAAGGAATTGTTCAGTATAAAAATAAAACTGGGTAAACCGACTGTGCAAAATAAAGGATGTTTCTAATATAGTTAGTTAGCCAAAAATGTAACTACTTCCTGATTTTCAGCTCTCTTGCTGTCCACTGATTGGTTACCAGGCAGTAACCAAACAGTGATTTGAGAGGGTCATAACTGTTGCTTTTACAGTGGGTCGGGTACCCGCAAAAAGCTGCGGAACCCTGCGGGCTGTGGATAGAAGTTCTGGGTGCGGGTATAGACGCGGTTTGCGGGTCGGGCCGCGGGTCTTCTCAATATCGATTTTTACTCCTTTTTTCTGATCATGCCTACTTCCGATGATGTCACTTCCAGTTTACAATGACAGAACTTCCTGATTCTTGATGGTCAGCGGGTCCGGGTTGCGGATAAGGTACTTACAGGTCCAAGTGGGTAAAAATGCGGGTCTGGGTTGCGGATTGCAGGTACGGCTTCCAAAAAATAGACTCGCGCATGACTCTAGCTTTTGAATTTGAGCTGAATGCCGAGGATCAATTGCAAACTCACTGAACAGTTATGTCCCATGTGGTCTCCCTTCAAGTCACTGACTAACTCAGAGTTAGAAAAGCAGGAAGTAGTGTTCTGGCTATTATGTGAGACATCCAGTCACTCCAGCCTTTATACATTACATTTTTGGCTAACTAACTATATTAGAAACATTTTTTATTTTGCACAGCCTATCTATTTACCCAGTTTTTATTTTTACATCGAACAATTCCTTTAATGTAGGTTTTCACAGATCTTTAAAGGGATATTGTCATTTTTATCTCTCTCCTTTAAACCATATAACAGCCAAGGTATAACGTACACTCATTATGACACTTACAAGGTATAACCTACCTGTGTCTCTTACCTTATGGTAATGGCACGTGGGGTGAGTATTGATGTCTGAGCAGTTTATAGTGATAAAACTCCGAATTGCCCCTTTGCTCCTGCAGCAATTCACACAGGAATGAATGGCGTATGGGGGCAATTCTGAGCCTTTTGCCACCGAGCCACAACTGATGGGAATCACTAGGGGCAGATTTATCAAAGTGTGAGAAAAACTCTAACTTTCTATTCATTCCTATGGAATTTTTAGAATCGTATTTATCAAAGGTGTTCACCATTTCATAAATATGCTCTTAGAAATCCCGTAGGAATGAATAGAAAGTGAGTTTTTTGGTGGCGAGTTCTAATCTTACAGGCACATTTATCAAAGGTCGAATTTTGAATTCATGTGAGTTTTTATAAACCACCATGAACTCGAAATTCGACCAATCTAAATTTTATTTAAAAAAAAAAATCGAATTTCCAAAACTCAGGTGAATAGGATCAAATTCGATTTGCGTTTTTTCTCAGAAAAAAAAACTGTCAGGAAGGCTGCAAACAACTCCAAATTGGTCCATGGACGTCTCCCATTGACTAAAAAAGCAATTCAGCAGGTGGCGAATAGTCTAATTTGAGTTCTTAAAGGGCCAGAGTATGATAAATCTTGAAAATCGTTAGTTAGTCGAATTTGACAGTTTTGGCCATAAAAAAAAAACCTCAAAATGCGAATTTTCAGTTCATCCCTTGATAAATCTGCCCCTTAGTGTTATAAACTTCACTAAACCAGTCTTACCCGTGTGAGTCCAAGGGGTGTCTGTTTATAAAGGTTGGCACTCGAACACCACGTTATGTCATATAAAATCCTATGTAATGATTATATGGGACTGTGTGGCCTAGTGTAACATTCTGCTATAGAAGAGCTGTGACAATATCCCGCCGTTTACAGGGTTGTTTTTCTACATGGCTTGTGTTGGCCCCAGATGATGACTACAATACAGAGACTACAACTCCCAGCATGCTTTAACCCTTGATTATATACTGGGAGCTGTAGTTCCGCCATATCTGGGGACAAGGTTAAACAGGACTCTAGGTGATCTTAATGTTGAAGCTGCCCTCCACTAATCCCCCCACTTGCCGAAGGCAGTCGGGGTACACAAGTCCCGTGCGTCAGTGAGTACCAATGCATGCAAAGGAAGGGGCTGCATTTCTTCCTGTAGTGGAACTCCTGAAGGATTCACTGCAGGGAAAAAAAAACCACCTGTGCAAGAGCTCTTAAAGGAGAACTAAAGCCAAAGTAGCTAGAAATGTTGTACATTATATTTTGAGCTTCTGTACCAGCCCAAGGCAACCACAGTCCTTTAGCAGTAAAGATCTGTGTCTCCAAAGATGCCCCAGTAGCTCCCCATCTTCTTTTCTGCTGATTCAATGCACATGCTCTGTGCTGCTGTCACTTACTGAGCTTAGGGACCCACTCACAATATACAGTACACATAGAATAGAAATGTCACAATATAAGGCTGATTAGTAATTAATACAGATAATTACTACATGGCAGCACAGAAACCAGTGCAATTAGCATCAGAATTTAATAATCAGCCTGGTAGCATCAGCTTATATTACAGACCAACCTCATTTTCTGCTGGATAATTAGTGACGACCCCTAAGCTTAGCTTCTCAACAGCCGCTCAGAACCCACTGAGCATGTGAGTGTCACAGACACTTTCCAAGATGGTGATCCCCCTGTGACAAGTTTGAAGTCCTGGATCATTGCTGCTATTGACAAGCTGAAACTTTAGGCTGGTGCAATAAGTTCAGTATATAAAATATGGCATTTTGACCTTTTTAATTGTTAGGGTTTAGTTGTCCTTTAAGAGGCTAATGACGGTTCAAATTTAAGTTATCTTTTAGTGTGTTATTGAATGCCTTCACTTACAGTTTTTTGAATTATTTGATGTTTCCTTCTGACTCTTTCCAGGTTTCAAATGGTGGGGATGACCATCTAAAAAACAAATGCTCTGCAAAGCTACAACTGTATCGTTTTTGTTACTTTTTATTACTCCTCTTTCTATTCAGCCCCTCCAGTCTCTAATTCAAATCAAGGCATGGTTGCTGGGGGAGTTTCGTAAAACTGTGGAGCTGCTGAATAAAAAGCTAAATAACTCAAGAACCACAATAAAAAAAAAAATGAAATTGCAAATTGTCAGAATATCTCTCTAGGTCATACTAAAAGTAAATTTAAAGGTGAACAACCCCATTAAAGGTAATTGCACAGTTCTTTTGGGGGATGATGTGATGGGATTAAATCAAGACAAATGACAGTACGGAGCAGTTCATGATTTATTCTACTGGGTGAGAAAGTTGTGGAATCAGTGCAGGCACAACATTTGCACACTGTGTTGAGAGGGAGAATTATTTTCCCATATTTTTTAAGGCATATGTACAATTAAAGGGACAGTGTTATTTGTGTGTGTGTTTTAATTGCTGTATATACAAATAGTTACTGATAATGGGTCTTGCATCTTCTCATCTATTGTACTTTAGGGTAAGTCCACACAGGGCTTCTTGAGGAGATTTGGTCGCCTGGCGACTAATCGGCTAGTTTTTGCGGCGACCAATCTCCCCAAACGCCTTCCCTCACTCTGCGCCGGCTAAAATGAAAAAAAAACCACCGGCGCTAATCACACGCATCGATCGTTTTCTGAAGTCGCCCGAGGCACTTCGGAAAATGAATCGCCGCGTGTGATTAGCGCGGGCGTTTTTTCTTTTTAGCCGGCGCAGAGTGAGGGAAGGTGTTTGGGGAGATTGGTCGCCGCAAAAAATGAGGCGATTAGTTGCCAAGCGACCAAATCTCCCCAAAACGCCCAGTGTGGCCGGACCCTCAGAGTCCCTGGGAGTTTGTGTTCAGCCCTTTCTCACTGAGCTGCCGACTGCCGTCATATATACAATATCGGTTCCTCCAAGGTGGCACTTGCTGGCTGATTGCACAAAGGCTCATGGGTAAAAAACCAAACTGGGGACAGCAGGTGCCCATTAGCCTGTTTATGACGGTATCATCTGAACTGAAACTGCACTTAGGGATCAGCCATTAAAGGGAAATATTATTCCAATACTTTTCTAGTTCTTTGTAAAGCAATTGCTAATGAAAGCAGTCTCTGTCCCTGCCAGTTTTCTGCACTGTTGGTCCTGACTACATATACCAACTAATGTAAAAATAGCCAGCTCTCCTCCAGTACAGCATGAATAGCGACCTTTATCCACTGCTTATTTTTTTTCTACCATTTAAAATATATATTTTTTTTTCATTTTGTTTTTTATAGTATGTAAGAATGCTGATGAGACTTATAGAAAAGTAAACCCTCATAAGAAACAAATGTTAATTGGTCAGAAGGCAGAGATCTTTAATGGCCCTTTGGCAATTTCCCTAGTTTTTAAAATATTAGCGGTTTTTCTACTACTGATGCTTCGACTTTCAAACAACTCTGCCACCTGCTGTTTATTTTGGCCAACAGTCGGTAGAGAAATTTCAGGTGACTTCTATGCTCACGAACTACTCGGCAGAGCAATAATTATCATGTATTTATAAAGTGCCAACATATTCAGTGGCGCTGTACAATGCATGGGTGTATACATTGAACAGACAGATATACTTTTAAACATTTGAAAATGAATATTTTCCAAGAAATCTGAAACATGTATTAAAAATGTGCTTAGTATTTTACTTTATTATGGCCAATTGCAGTTTCTTTGAGTATTTGGCTGGCCTTTAAGTACTGCCAAATAGAACGGATGGTGCCAGCTCCGTAGAGACGACCTTTCTGAGCTGCCTTTTGATTTGTGCTGTGTAATGTTTACGGACAGCACATATAGGGTTGCCAAGGCTTGCTTACCCTAGCAACAGCAGTGATGTGACTAGATGATGTTTAATCTATAAGAATCCCAGTCCTAAACTGGGGAGCTGCCGCTCAAAAATACATTTAAAGGAGAACTAAAGCTTAACTAAAGGCTTTTATACAAGCCCAAGGCAACCACATCCCTTTATCAGTAAAGATCTGTCTCCAAAGATGCCCCAGTAGCTCCCAATCTTCTTTTTCTGCTGATTCACTGCACATGCTCTGTGCTGCTGTCACTTACTGAGCTTAGGGACCCACTCACAATATACAGTACACATAGAATAGAAATGTCACAATATAAGGCTGATTAGTAATTAATACAGATAATTACTACATGGCAGCTGACACCAGTGCAATTAGCATCAGAATTTAATAATCCGCCCTGTAGCATCAGCTCATATTACAGACCAACCTCATTTTCTGCTTTGATAATTAGTGACGACCCCTAAGCTTAGCTTCTCAACAGCTGCTCAGAGCCCACTGAGCATGTGAGTGTCACAGACACTCCTAACAAAATCCAACTTCTGGGAACAACTGTGAAGACCTCATTATAGCTATAGAGATGCTGTGGCTTTAGGCTGGTTCAGTTTATATTTCTAGCCATATTAGTTTTTAGGGTTTAGTTCTCCAATGGCAAATCTTAAATGCGTTGAGTAAAAGTGAATGATCCATTAAAAATAGGCCTATTTCTTGAGCATCTCTCCAGTTTGGATTTTCAAAAATGATCTTGTTCCTAGGGTCCCATTTAGTCTAGCAACCAAGCAGTGGTCTGAATGAGAGACTGGAAAATGAAAAGTAGAGGACCTGAAAAGAATGAGAAGTAAAAAAAAAAAAGGAGTAACAGAGCAATTGTATTAGTAGGAGTATGCTGGGGTCTGCTGGAAAGAGGCAGAAGAGGAAGGCAAATAAAAGGAAACACTTTTTTTAAATGTTGCTAACAATGGGCCATTCTATTTACAATATAGTACCGGTAATTTAAATGTAAAGTATCCTCCTAAAGGGATATGTAAGCCATGCTTAAACTGCAATGATGACAGAAAGTTTTAAATGATAAGGTACAGGTAAGGCACCCATTATGCAGAATTCTCTGGACCTGGGGTTGTCCGGATAACAGATCATTCTGTAAGTCTGCTAGAAAATCATATAAACATGAAATAAACCCAATAGGCAGGTTCTGCTTCCAATAAGGATTAATTATATCTTAGTTGGGATCAAATACAAGCTACTGTTTTATTATTACAGAAAAAAAGAAATACATTTTTCAAAAATTTGGATTATTTGATTATAATGGAGTCTATGGGAGACGGCCCTTCCGTAATTCAAAGCTTTCTGAATAACAGATCCCATACCTATATAAAGAATGGCTGTATGAGACAGAAGTCAGATTCAGAAAGCACAAATACATCCATCAGTCCGTTAAGATGACTTTGCCAAGTAAGCAGATCTTCAAATATGTTTAGACCCCCAAGCTATTGCCTACCTGAGACTGCACAGAGCTCCATGTCTCCATCTTGTGTCTACCAGGAATGTATTGTGGCTGTTGTGTGCAGTAGAGAAGTGCAGAAGTCTAAAAGAAAAGATGATGCCTCTACTGCTCATGTTGGCCCAGGGCTGTACAAGGATCCACAAGGAGTAAAACATGGAGTACTATATAGAGCCATTGTGAGTTTCAGCAAACAGGAGCACTAGCCTGAGTTTTTATGTAAATTATTATAATTATTGGGGGAAGGCTTCTAACAGTTTGTGCCCAAACCCTGATGATTCCGCTCATTTAGCCTCAGCACATAGGGCTAAAGTGGAGGGTCATTTAATTGACTCACAAGCCAAAGGTGGGATCAGAATATACCTATTGGTAGAGAAATGCATCAGCCGCTAAACTGCAATTAAGTTCCACCTGAGGGGTACTGCAGTTTAAAATAGAACAAGAGGCAGGTTACGGGCTCTTACACACGGACGTTTTTTTTGCTGCACTCCCCTGCGTTCCGATTTCTTCTGTTCAGCCACAGTGGAGCGCAGGAGTAGACACTCAATTATTGTCAAGGGGGCTGTACTCACACAGACGCATGTAAGCGCTAAACGCAGGTGAACTGCAACATGCTGTGTCCCACCTGCGTTCGGCGATTACATGCGTTACAGCCCCCTTGACAATTATTGAGTGCGTCTACTCCTGCGCTCCCCTGCGGCTGAATGGAAGAAAGCAGAACGCAGCAAAAAACGCCCTAGTGCAAGAGCGCTTAAGCATACAGAGGAATTAACAAGAGGTGTTGCTTGGGTGGGGGCAGTAGAAAGGCTAAGGAAGACACTTCCGTTTCAGTGTGGGACCACTCGTTTCTCTCTGTAGGGTTAGAAGATAAACGAGTAGGGTCATTGAGGGGTTTTGGAACTAGGGTTGCCACCTCACCCCATATGGAATCCACAGCCTGCATGGCTAATTAGTAATTCATTTAGAACTGATTTATGTGCAGCCATGTATCTAAACAAATTGTTATTAGCCATGCAGGCTGTGGATCCCATATGTGTTTGGTTTTAAAGGGGTGAGGTGGCAGCCCTTTGCCAAACAACTTGGCTACCTGCCCACTGCGGTTTCACCGTTCCTTCTTTTAAAGAGCCTCAAACGTTTTAGAATTGGACGTAGCAGCACTACACGCAGAGAGTGGTGCGAAAACTGTGCATAGTAATCCTCCTCTTCCAACCCCAGGGTACAACACACATCACCATCTGGAGGCAAAGTACATAATAATGTGAATGATTACCCTGGGGAGGTACAACCACGCCTAGGGCTGTTTTCTATGATGGTGGCCCCTAGTTCAATTGAAAGCAAACGGAAAGGAACAGTAACACCAAACAATGGAAGTGTTTTAAAGTAATGAAAATATCATGTAGTGTTGCCCTGCACTGGTAAAACTGGTGTGTTTGCTTCAGAAACACTACTATAGTTCATATAAACAAGCTGCTGTGTAGCAATGTTGGACATTAAAAAAAAAGTCTATATGTCACAGGATAAATAGTGGATAACAGATAACACTATTATGTTCTACAGAGCTTATCTGCTGTGTAACCTGAGCCTTTTATACTTTGAATGGCTGCCCCCATTGCTACACAGCAGCTTATTTATATAAACAATAGTAGTGTTTCTGAAGCAAATACAGCAGTTTTACCAGTGCAACACTTATTACTTTAAAACACTTTCATTTTTTGATGTTACTGTTCCTTTAAGGCTACAACATGACATTCTGCACAGATCTGTGTTTACTAATGTGACAACAGGATGGGGAAGGTTCTTTGCCGTTTCAGCACAGGAATGCCCTGGTCTGTACAGGACTGGTTTGCTGAGAAAGGAATTGATTGGTGAGGTTGTTCCACATCCCAATAATGTTCTGTGTAACTTGCAGTAATAGTTTATGCCCCTGTGTAACATACATTCATTATTATGGCAGGGAGTTCCACCTGACTGTGTGCAAGTCAAACCTGACTACTTATCACATGTGTTTGAACTGAACAAATGAATGTAAAATGCTCAAAGTGCTCTTTTGGAATTTATTTGTTTAGCTGTCAAGATCTTAGCAGTTTTATTATTACAGAGGAAAAGCAAATAATTCAATTAGACGTGCTTAATTACTTACTCTGTATAGAGGGGCTTAGTTACCTATTCATTATTTGTGGCAGCACAGTCGCCAGCATCCCTGGCAGCAGCTCTGACACTTCTGGGTTTACTAAACTGTGAATTAGTAAATATACCAATTAAAGGGTTAATTCACCCAAGGGCAATGATACACAAGCAGATTAGTTGCCCACAATAAATCTCCTCTTCTATGGGCGACTAATCTTCCCCAAATGCATCACCACCAGCAAGAATGTAAATAACCGGTGGCAAAAATAAAGTGCCACATTTTTTTTTTTTACCAAAAGCCAATTTCTACATGCAATATGTACAATTTAACATGTAAACACTTATGGGATCAAGCTCTTACAGGGGTAGTATGTAGTGAAGTCACATGACCCGTAACTTAATACACAGATATTATTCGTGTAAATACGGCTTCAGCCTATTCCAATTGTCATCCCTTCAGACATAAAGGGATAGTTCACCTTTAAAGGGGTTGTTCACCTTCCAAACACTCAGTTCAGTTGTTTTTAGATTGTTCCCCAGAAATAAAGACTTTTTTCAACTACTTTCCATTATTTATTTTTTACCGTTTTTTTCCCAAAATCTAAGTTTAAAGTTGAATGTCCCTGTCTCTGGTGTTTGAGTCTGGCAGCTCAGTAATTCAGGCGCAGACTCTACAATTTTGCAACATTTAGTTTAAACATTTCTCAGCAGCATCTCTGCAGTATCAGCAACTATTGTATCAATTCTAACAGCTGCCTGTAATGAAACCCAGAGATTCTGTTCAGCAGGGACAAAGATAAGAAATGTATCAACTAAATTAAGAACAGTTTGCAGGGTCGGCGACCCCCCCTCCCAGACCTTCTTTAGAAGGTTAAAAAAAATTACACTTTACACTTCAATATTAGAAAAATGGTGACACATAGAAAATAGAAAGTAATTGGAAAAAGTCGTTATTTCTGGTGATCTATCTGAAAACAACTAGTTGTTTGAAGGTGAACCACCCATTTAAGTTACCTTTTGGTTATAGAATGGCCTATTCTTCGCAACTTTTCAACTGGTCTTTATTACAATCTTTGAATCATTTGCTTTCGTCTCTTTCCTTTTCCATCTTGCAATTCAAAATGCTTGTTGGGGGTCACCGACCCAGACAGCCAAAAATAGCGCATTGTGGGGCTGCAAATGGACTAGTAGACTGCAGTGCTGTTTTTGTTATACCCGATAAAAATGGGCTAGATGCTGCAATATAAATTGTGGCGTACATGAATAGAAGAGACCCAGTGACCTTTTTTGGTTTTATTTTTTTTTTTTTAAATAAATACACTTTACATGAAAGAAATGTTTTTTGATTTGTCTCACACACATTCAATGTAAAAGCAATGTTTTTTTTGGGGGGGGTGGGGGATGGGAGGGGTGAAATCCTTGCTGCCAATGAATAACAACATCTGTTCTGATCCAGCCTTGTGGGACTGGGCTTTCCTGAGCTCCCTGAGGAGTAGTCTTCAGCCCTGTATCTATTGAGGCTGCAAGATATTAATAAAAAAAAAAACCATTCTGCTGCTGCCACGTTAATACAAATAATGGCAGCTTAAAGCAGGCTCAACCATATGTCCAGTAAGGGCTCTTACAGACGAGCGTTTTTAGCTGCGCTCCCCTGCTTTCTGCTTTCATGCGTTCAGCCGCAGGGGAGTGCAGGAGTAGTCGCAATGAATTCTTTTCAATAGGGCTGTACTCACACAGACGCATGTAAGCGCCGAATGCAGGAAAAATGCAACATGCTGCATCCCAACCTGCATTCGCGCTTACATGCATCAGTGTGAGTACAGCCCTATTGAAAAGAATTCATTGCGACTACTCCTGCACTCCCCTGCGGCTGAACGCATGAAAGCGGAACGCAGGGGAGCGCAGCTAAAAATGTTTGTCTGTAAGAGACCTAGAGGAAATACCTGGCCACAGTCTGTTACAGGTGGGTTGACACACAAAGGCAATTTAATGCTGTAGAAATCAAACAGAAGGCCTGTGGTGCCTCCCCTCCCCCTTACCATCGTTACAGAAAAACCAATCAATAAAGGTCAAGCAGACTGTGGAACCATGAACAAAAAAAAAAAAAAAATGCAATATCCTCTGCAATATATTACAATTTTATCATAAAAATACTTTCCAGGCAAAAGTTAAGAAAACTGAATTCCTTTCCTCCCTTTAAATACATCTCTATAAAAAACTGAAAACAAGCACATGTAAGATGTAAAAAAAAAAAAAAAAAAGTTTTTGTTGCTTTTCTCCAGGGGAGGGCAACATTTCCCAGCAGAAAGTTTTTGGTAATAATTTTTTTTTTTAATCTTCAGTTTTTTAATCTTCAGTTTTATATAAAACTAATTTTTAAAGTTTTTTTTTTTCACAAAAGAAAAAGTCCATCTTGGTTAGATCTTGTGGGGGAGCCGTTGGCTGGCAGTGTAGCTACGTCCCCCAGATAGAAGCCTGCAGTGTGAAGACAACCTGTTTATATCCGTGTAGCTTACCCTTACTAGTACCTGCTCCTTCTAGTACTCAGGAGCTCTGCCCCTTTTGCTGTGTCTCCAGGAGGAGGAGGACTGACCCTGTGTCCAAGTGATCGAGACTCCAAAAAGTTTACTCGTTTAGCGCTAACATTATGTCATCTTCCAAGTCGGAATTGTCTGAACTGTCGGCTGCGGAGAGAACATGAAAGCTACTGTGAAACGCTACTAGAGAAGCAGGAGGGCAACAGCAACAATAAATGAGAAATACATGAATAGCACAGAAATCCAGCGTATTGTGTATTGGTCATTTGCTGTAAAGGAAACTAAAAACTGAAATTGTAGTATTATTGCGTTGCTTGGGTTAAAGGGGTTGTTCACCTTCCAAATACTTTTTTTCTGTTTTCAATTGTTTTCAGACTGTTCACCAGAAAGAGATTTTTTTCAATTACTTTCCATCTCATTTTTAACCATTTTTCTAAAATCTAAGTTTAAAGTTAAAAGTTAAATGTTCGTGTCTCTGGTGTTTCAGTGCAGGCCAGTAATTCAGGTGCAGACTCTAAACTGTTTCAATTTTGCAACATTTAGGGCCCTTACACACGGGTGGTTTTTCCTGCGCTCCACTGCGTTACTCTTTCTTCCATTCAGCCGCAGGGGAGCACAGGAGTAAACGCACTCAATTATTGTGAAGGGGGCTGTACTAACAGACGCATGTAGGCACCGAACGCAGGTGAAATGCAACATAATGCGTCCCACCTGCGTTTGCCGCTTACGTGCGTCTGTGTGGGTACAGTTCCCTTCACAATAATTGAGTGTGTCTACTCCTGCGCTTCCCTGCGGCTGAATGGAAGAAAGCGCAACACAGGGGAGCGCAGGAAAAACCGCCCGCGTGTAAGAGCCCTTAGTTGATCTTTCAGCAGCATCTGTGGACTATAGCAACTATTGTATCAATTCTAACAGCTGCCTGTAATGAAACTCAGGGATTCAACTCTGCAGGAATAAAGAGAACACGTGTATCAACTAAATGAATCAATTTAGAACAGTTTAGAGGGTCGGCGACTCAACTCCCAGAGCTGCTTTACAAAGTGAAAAATTAAAATTTACACTTCAATATTGGAAGAACTGAAAAAAGTGTTGGAAGATGAACAATCCACTCCAACAACCAGAGAGGAGACTAGCGGGGAGGCTAGATCATTACTTTGTCACTAGTATTCTTTTATTCTGGATTGGTTGGCACAGGTAGTAACTTTCCCCCAGACTTCATTGATTAAAAGTGAACAAACAGTAAGAATGGAAGTAAATAATACTCCCTTTCTTTACAATGGACGTTTACGTTGAATATACAGCTGTCTAAATCAACTGCAATCCAACTAGACTGTAGGATGGTCTGTCAACCCCATCCCTGTCCTGGCATGCCCAGAAAGCCTTAATTTTGGCACTTTGGCTTCAGTCTGGTATGAATGTGTTACGAGCCACCTGTTCCCTAATCAACATCAGGTGAATCTCAGTGACCCCAGCAGGTGACAGCCTACTTTAAAATGTAAAGATGTAACAACCACTTGCATTTGCAGCCTATAGACAAGGGCCAAGTGTGCTTATATTTAGGGAAAAGCAAGCAATAAAAGTCCAGTGTAAATATGAAAAAAAGCACAGATGCATAAATAGCTTTGAGCACCTTCCTTCCAAACTGAGCTCCTGTGGAAACCCCCTTGCAGTGCTGGGGTCCTAGGTTTGATGCCGCTAGGGTATCGTCTGCAAGGAGTTTATACATGATTTCCATGCTTGTTTGGGTTCCTTGCAGGACAGTTAATTAACTCTCGATAAAGTTGACCACAGTAGTTGTAATTGTTAAATGAAAAAAAAAAAAAAAAGTGTTTTAAAGAAATGACAATATAAAGTACTGTTGCCCTGCACTGATAAAACTGGTGTGTTTGCTTCAGAAACTCTACTATAGTTTATATAAACAAGCTGCTGTGTAGCAACGGGGGCAGCCATTCAAAGCTGAAAAGGGAGAAAAGGCACAGGATACACAGCAGATAACATAAGCTCTGTAGTATACAATGGGATTCTTCAGAACTTATCTGTTATCTACTGTGTATCCTGTGCTTGAATGGCTGCCCCCAAGGTTACAAAGCAGCTTGTTTATATAAACTATACCAGAGTTTCTGAAGCAAAAAGGATAGGGAAAAGGAGTTTGATGTGTACTGCTGTTGCTTTGCATCCTAACAGGTTAATAGAATGCAACCTATCGTGCATGGTAAAATATGTTACAGAGATCAGGATGCCACCAATTCAGGATTCGGTTTTGGAATCAGGTGAACCGAATTCGAAAACAAATGTCATTGTTCACAGATTACAAACATTGTCTCCACTCATGTGCAGGCAAATGCGGCGGATTTCGGTTCAGAAATGAGACATTTTCCCAGTTTGGGGACCGCATTTCGTTAGTCCATTTCAGAAATGTCCTTATTTAGGGGTTGTTGCATACATATAAATTTATTAGGGATGCACCGAATCCACTATTTTGGATTTGACTGAATCCCAGAATCCTTTGCGAAAGATTTGGCCAAATACCAAACTGAATCTGAATCCTAATTTGCATATTTTTACTTCATTGTTTTGCAACAAAAAGCGATTTCCCTCCCTGCCCCTAATTTGCATATGCAGGATTCAGCAAAATCAGAATCCTGCTGAAAAAGGCAGAATCCTGTCCGAACCAAGGGGAGCGCCCCCTCCGGATATAAGCGACGCGCTTTTTCGCCGCCTGATTCCCCACGGGAACAACTCACTCCCTCCGACGAGGAAGGCCTGATTCAGTCAGAGGAAGAGTCCGATCAGGAACATCTCGGCCCAGACCTTGACACCCCCAGAACACAAAAGGAGGTGGAAGGCCTCATTCAAGCGGTACTTAGTACGCTTAATATTGAAGACACAGCAACCACGGTTGAACCATCGAAGAATATCTTTAAGAGACAAAAGAAGAGTTCATGCCTCTTTCCAGCCTACGAACAGCTAGAAGAGATAATTAAGTCACAATGGAAGACCCCTGATCACAGGGTGTAACCTTCTAGACCAGTGATCCCCATCCAGTAGCTCGTGAGCAACATGTTGCTCTCAGTGGCCTCAAAGAAGATGATTATTTTTGAATTCCAGGCTTGGAGGCAAGTTTTGGTTGCATAAAAACCAGATGCACTGCCAAACAGAACCTCCTGTAGGATGCCAGTCCACATAGGAGGCTACCAAATAGCCAATTACATGCAATCATGCAGAACATGCATGATTGTGTTGCTCCCCAACTCTTTATTTTTGAATGTGGCTCATGGGTAAAAAAGCTTGGGGACCCCTGTTCTAGACGTTTCTCACAAACGTACCCTTTCCCTCAAGAGTGTATGGATATATGGTTGTCCCCTCCTTCGGTTGACCCTCCAGTCTTTAGACTATCCAAGAATACCACTATTCCGGTGGTGGATGCTGCAGCGTTTAAGGATCCAATAGACAAGCGACTAGAGGAATACTGCAAGACTACCTTCACAACATCTGGTACGGCATTTTTGCCATAGCCTGCGTATCGAAGGCCATGGAAGTTTGGGTAGCGCAAACAGCTCAACTTATCGGGTCGGAGGACCCCTCTACTGATAACTTACTCTTGATGCCCCTTCATACATCTGTGATGCAGCACTAGACGCAGCAAAGATGGTCGCTCAGGCTTCAGCACAGTCCATTGCCGCTCGCAGGTTCCTATGGTTAAAGACTTGGTCAGCGGATTTGACATCCAAGAGTCCCTAGTCAATCTCCACTTCCAGGGAAAACTTCCATTTGGGGAGATCTCGACAAGATAATCTCTCAGGCTACGGGGGGGGGGGGGGGGGGGGCAAAAGCACCTTGCTCCCGCAAACCAGAACAAATAGAAAAGGCATTTTTTTCGTCCCTTCTGCCAAGGACAAAGGTCAAAGACGCACATGGATAAGATCCAATCGAACTTCCGATCTCGTTACCAACACAAGTAGGGTACCCTCCAAGGGAGTGCCTAAACCTGCGCACGACAAGACCACCTCAGTATGAAGGCGTGCCCACCGCAGATGAGATCCCACTGGGTGACCGCCTCAAGTCCTTTCAGGAGTTGTGGAAAAGCAAAGTAAAAGACCAGTGGGACCTTCAGGTGGTGTCTCAAGATATCGTTGTTCCTTCTCTCTGTCCTCAACCCAAGGGTCCTATCCACAGTAAACTACACAAGTTGGATGTTGTTCGGGCAATCAAGTTTTATTTGGAAGCCACTAAGGCTATCCGGAAAGTGGAAGAACTTTTTTTTTTTTTTAAAAGTTTTTATTTTCAGGTTTTCAACAGAAGAGAAAAAGAGAAGAAAAAGATAGAGAGAGAAGGGAGAAGAGAAGAAAGCGAAGGCAATGGGAGCAGGGCAAGTTAACATGTCTAGCAATCAGGAACAGCACAGTTCAACAATTTACATTTCTCAGCAGATTAACCGGGTTTTCTCTGTAGGCCAGCCACAAGCCCCATATGTTGGTAAATTTTTCCGGACAGCCACGGGAGAGGTATGTCAGTTTCTGGTTAGACAGAGAGCTGTTAACTAGATTCAGCCAGAACGGTAGAGACGGAGGGGCAGTAGATTTCCAATTCAGTAGAATGGCTTTCTTTGCGAAGTAGAGAAGTTGGAGATAGCAGCTTTTGGAGCAGCGGTCCAGATCTAGGTGTGGAAGAACTTTTCATTGTGCCCACTGGACCTAAAAGAGGGACTAAAGCATCTAAGACTTTGAAAGCCAAGTGGATTCGCTCCACAGTCACTAGAGCTTACACGGTGAAGGGGAAAGCTCCACCGATCAAAGTAAAGGCCCATTCAACACGTTCTCTCAGTACTTCCTGGGCAGTTTGGCATCAGGCATCGGCAGAACAAATCTGCAAAGAGGCTACCTGGGCATCCCTTCATACATTCACGCGATTCTACAGGCTACGCCCACAGGCATCAGCCGAAGCCAGCTTCAGGAGGAAGGTGCTACAGACTGTTATTAACTGAGCACCGTCATAGGGGTATCAGTGTCCCACCCTCATGGGTTGATTTGGGACATCCCCAAGGTGCCTGTGTCCCCCAATTAGGCAAGAGAGATTTTGTACTTACCGTTAAATCTTTTTCTCTTGTCCTATATTGGGGGACAAAGGCCTTCCCTCCCTGTATTGACACTGAAATTTTGACAACTTAGGTTCTAAACAGTTTTCTCCTGTTGGAGTATTTTTTATAGTTTTCTGTTTTGAGGGGGTCAAGGTACTCCTGTTTTGGGTTGCTATGCTCCTTCTTCGGTTGAAACTGAATGTAGTAGGAGGAGGCAGGGGATGAAGCCCAGAGCAGGAGGCGGAGACACAGTTAACAAGTTAGTGTCCATTCTCCAGATGCAGGATCTTCATCCCAAGGTGCCTGTGTCCCCCAATATAGGACAAAAGAAAAAGATTTAACGATAAGTACAAAAATCTCTCTTTGTGCCCAGTACTGTTCTCACTTCTACCAGCTGTTTAAGAGAACAACACAGAGGTTCGATGTATCAACTCTTGAGCTAAGTCAGGTGTTTGTTAAGGTGTTGCACATTGCCTTAAAGAGGTATATTCGCATTTACCTCTGGAAAATGATTATGGAACTTGTCTGAGTTTAAGGAGACAATGTAGTGAGTGTTACCAGTTCTCCCTCTTCTGCATGTGACAGTAACTCTTTAAAAGGCATTCAGCAGATTCTCTTAATGGTTTATTTATGGTTGCTGGAATACCCCTGAAACAAAGGTTATTCCTTATGGACCTGTGTAAAAGTGAGAGAATAACATCATTGGTGATTTTGCCCATAGCAACCGATCAGATCTTTCCTTTTGTTTTCTAACTTGTAGGTGACTGGAGAAATGGCAACCAATCAGAAATTAGATTTCAACAATGTGTTACAAAGCATGATATATAGGTTAAAGTGCTAAACCTTAAAAAGATACAACAGGAAGAAACACAATTCACTTTTTACCTTTTAAACTTAATTGTAAGATCTCCCTAAACCCTCTTGTGGTTAACTTAAGCAATACTTACAGTCTCCAAGCATTAGTTCTACTTCAGGATCGATATCGGAGTCTTCATCATGGCCGTCTTCATCCCCATCATCATCATCATCATCATCAAGTAAATTTGCAAGCTCTTCTTCATCAGAGGGTGAGAAATCATTCTCTCCATCCTCGCCTGCTTGTTCACCTGTTTCCTCTTCCTCCAGCTCTGCATCCAGTAAAGGACCCAAGTCATCAGAGTCATCATCGTCATCATCATCTTCCTCATCTTGTTCCTCTTCCTCCTTTAAGCACATGGGAGTCAGTGCCTACCCAAACATTTCTATAGTCCTAGCAAATTCATCCAAGGAACCTCAGTTTACCTGATCTTCCTCTTCATCCTCATCCTCTGCAAGCCGTTGCCTCCCAACCTCATAGAGGCGGCAGACTGTGTCCATATTTAAAGCATCCATTGTGCCTTGATTCTAAGCAGAAAAACAGATCAGGATAGAGAATGCAATAATAATCAAGCATACTGAAAGAAAAGAATTGTTAGCGCAATGAAGATAGGGATATTTTAAATAATGGGCCTTTTTTGGAGGGGGTAGATAATTAAAAATGCTTGTGTTCTGCAGTTCTCTTGATGGAATTTAAGCTGGTGTACACCAGGGTAACTGGCTACAGAAATATTTATATATATTTTTCAGTTACCTCAATAACAGCTAGATAGCAGTCTTTTGTGTCTGTGCACAGATCAAATATATTGCGCTTCACATCGATGGTGGCTGCAAAGACAAATATCAGTTGCTATTATTTCAATAATGCCGAAATACCACCAAACACAACCTACTATATGGCTATAATGGCTCACCTATTGGTTTATAATCTGTTGCATTAAAGGTTCGGAAAGAAGAACCAAATGGACTTTTCATCCTTTCTTCTAGCAGGTCATCCTCGTCATCTGCCTGAAGCATGGCTGAAAAGAACAGAGAAATCAAAAGGGGATCTGTGTAACTGACAGATAAATGAGTTACTTAGTCCCTTAATAGCACGTCAAATAATGGTCTAATGTATCTTTCCATTACAGAAAACAGGACTTAAAAGAAAATACAGAACTTTTTCTTTCCTTCATATTATCAAAAAATCTACACATTTGTAATTAATATGGCTGAACTCTGCTTTCCGATTCTCTGGAAAGCAGAGGAACTTCCAAGTCCTAGAATCCATTCAACATATGTAAAGTCTAATGCACGGATGTGCTCTTTGTATACCTCCATACATGACAGTTCCAGTGTTATTGAACACAACACGACACTGGTCCAGAGCCGGCACGGTATGCAAAAGGTGAAAGGTTCGAAGGTCCCACTGAGCATCATTTTTAAGGAAAAAGGGAGTGAGAGACTGTGTGGGAGTGTGTGATTGAGTGCACATGGTCATACATCACCCATCGGTTACTGCATTCTTTGAATTCAATATTCAAGTTGTCAATCTGCCATATGGCTTGAAAGTTGTATATAAGCAGCTTTGGGATTGGACAGCTTTTGGCAAGTATCTGTTTAAGAATGAATTTGACACTTCCAAAACTATGCTTACTCTGTATGTTTACTTTTGCCTGCATGTTTAAAAGGGTTCCATTAAAAAGTGTTACATAATGGAATACAATATTAAATATAAATGAACAACATTGTCAACACACATTACTTTGGTCAGATTTGCAGTTTAAAATCAGTTGAAGGTGCACTTGCCAGATTCTGGGCATGTGTTATTGGCTGGTTAATGTGCATCCTGGCTTCGAAAGACATTAGCCAAACTGCACCAAGTGTTGCACACAATTTTTTAATCCGTTTATAGCTGTTGAAAAGCAGTCACCTGAGAGAGTTACACTAATTGATTTGTAAAGACGAATAAACTTCTTTGATAGGATACAATCTCTGTGTTCACGATGACTTCCAGGCCATTGGGGTGAAATACACCACTTATGTTCATGTTGAACTTGTCGAATTTATGGATGGCCTGGGCAGATCGCATATCCCACAAGACTCCATCATTCAGAACCAGGTCGTCGGTAGGATTAAAGGTAGCACAGTTGCGCTTGTAGTTATTTGCCAGATCTGAGTTGTACAAGGTAAGTAGCTTCTGCCCGGTCTGAATATCATAAATCTGCAGGACAGAGTAACAATAAGTCAAAACCTACCATATCTGGTATTTCATCAGTAGCACAACAAATTATTAGAAAATCTCCATAAAAAAAAGACTGCATATTAAAAATACCCTCAATCTCTTTGATGATAGTCACATTGTTAATGTACTAATGCTTTCAGATTTCATAAATGTAAACAGACTTGACAACTAGAACTCCTGGGAGATTATTACTTAAAGGAACAGTAACACAAAAAAAAAAAAAGTGTTTTTAAAGTAATGAAAATATCATGCACTTTTGCTCTGCACTGGTAAAACTGATGTGTTTGCTTCAAAAACACTACTTTAGTTCATATAAACAAGCTGCTGTGTAACGATGACAGAAATTGGAAAAAAAGGCTATATGGCACATGTTAAATAGTGGATTACAGATAACAGGATTTTTGATACTCACCGTTAAATCTGTTTCTCTGTAGTCGATAAGGGGGACACAGGGACAGATGGGGTTAAGCTCAACCCTCTAGGAGGCAGGACACTTAGAATAAAAAAAGAAAAAGGGGGCGTGCCAATACCATGGCTTAACCCAACCTAGAACTAAACCATTCAGTTAGTAACAAAGAGACTGCAAGTAATAAGCAAACAATGCAGAACTGGTAAACAGGAAAACTTTTCACTTGAGGACCAACCGGTCCAACTCGCTGAAGGGCGGGAAGCCCTGTGTCCCCCTTATCGACTACAGAGAAACAGATTTAACGGTGAGTATCAAAAATCCTGTTTTCTCTGTCGTCTCAAGGGGGACACAGGGACAGATGGGGACTTAACAAAGCAGCCCCAACAAAAGAAACAGGGTGGGAGCGAGATAAAGACACCTCACTGTACCACCGAATGCAGTACCTTCCGGCCAAAGGCAGCTTCGGCTGAGGAAAAGGTATCGAGACAATAGAATTTTGTAAATGTGTGTACGGAAGACCAGGTGGCCGCTCTGCAGATCTGGTCCAAAGAAGCTGAATTCCGCCATGCCCAGGAGGCAGCCACCGACCTTGTTGAGTGAGCCCGAAGACCTGCCGGGGGAGTACGACCCTTGGAAACGTAGGCCTTCTCAACGGTCTCTCTGATCCATCGGGCAATGGACACCTTAGACGCCGCCAATCCCCTTCGAGTCCCCGAGTGCAGAATAAACAGGGACTGCGAACGCCGGAAAGACTTGGACCTTTCCAGATACCAACGGAGGGCTCTGACGACATCCAAGGCGTGAAGCCTGCGTTCCTTGCCATTTTTGGGATTCGGACACAGGGATGGTACGACGATCTCCTGATTGATGTGGAAAGAAGTCACCACTTTGGGGAGAAACGACGGGACAGTGCGCAGGACAGCCTTGTCCTTGTGAAGAACAAGGAAGGCCGGATCACATGACAAGGCGCCGAGTTCCGAAACCCTCCTGGCAGAGGAGATTGCCACAAGGAAAACGACCTTCCGAGTAAGCCAGTCCTCTGAGACCGTTCCAAGCGGTTCGAAGGGAGGATCCAGAAGGGCGTCCAGGACAAGGTTGAGGTCCCAACCAGGAGTCGGAGAACGGAAAGGAGGAGCAACGTGAGCCACCCCTTGGAGGAAGGTATGGACCGCGTCATCCATGGCCAGACGGGATTGGAGTAAGACAGACAGTGCCGAAACCTGCACTTTTAAGGAGCTGAGTTTCAGGCCCAGCTGCAGACCCCGTTGGAGAAAGGATAAAACTCGAGGGATGACACAGTCCATGAAGGAAGAATCCGCTGAGGGGACAGAGGTCTCCCTGCACCAGGTCCAATAGTTCCGCCAAACCCTGTGGTAGGCCTTCGAAGACGTGGATTTGCGGGACTTCAACATGGTGGCGATGACATCTTCTGCTATCCCCTGTCGTCTCCAGATGGCTGCCTCAATAGCCATCCCGTCAAAGCGAAAAGGCCCGGGTTGTGATGGACGATGGGACCCTGAAGTAGTAGGTCGGGTCTCGGAGAGAGACGCAGAGGCCGGGCTACGGACATCTCCTGAAGATCCGAGAACCAAGTGCGCCGGGGCCAGAAGGGGGCTATGACGATGGCCGTGATGTGAGACTGCCGCATCTTCTTCAGCACCCGAGGTAGCATGGGGAGAGGAGGGAAGACATAGGCGAGGTCGAATCGCCAGGTCTGAGTCATGGCGTCTATTCCCACTGCCAGAGGATCGCGGGAGCGGGCGAAGAAGGCGGGTACTTTGCGGTTGACTCTGGACGCCATCAAGTCGATCTCCGGTAGACCCCAGAGGTCCACGATTTCCGCGAACGTGTCCGGGTGAAGCTCCCATTCTCCCGGTTCCAGAAGGTGTCGACTGAGGAAGTCGGCGCTGGTGTTGTCCACTCCCGGGATGTGAATGGCGGAAAGTTTTACCGAGCTGGCTTCCGCCCAGTGCAGTATCTGTTGAACCTCCGCCAAGGCGGCCTTGCTGCGGGTCCCGCCTTGCCTGTTGATGTATGCGACGGTGGTGGAGTTGTCGCTTTGCACCCGTACGGCCCGGGACTGAAGATGGGGCGACCAGTGTCGGAGAGACAGTTTCACCGCTCTTAGCTCCAGAACGTTGATGGAGAGTTTGGACTCCTCGGGGGCCCATTGCCCTTGTGCTGAGCGATTGTCCCACGTTGCGCCCCAGCCCTGGAGACTGGCATCCGTAGTTATCACTAACCAGTCTGGGGTCGCCCAGGACTGACCCTCGGACAGGTTGGTCGGCGCGAGCCACCAAAGAAGAGACTCCCTCGTCGAGTTGAGAAGGGAGATTCTCTGCGATAACGGACCTCCCTTCCAGGCGGCCAGAATGTTGGCTTGAAGCGGGCGAAGATGCAGTTGTGCAAAGGGGACCGCCTCGATCGATGAAACCATGAGACCGAGAACCTTCATAAGGAGATGTATGGAGGGTTTGGGGTCTGAAGTAAGGATTGCACTCGAGTTCTGATCTTCTCCTGTTTGTCCGGAGGGAGACTCACTCTTTCTGAGCGAGTGTTGAACTCGAGTCCCAGAAAAATCATCCTGTGACAGGGAAGCAAGTTGGACTTCTTCCAATTGATGGTCCAGCCGAAGTCCTGAAGTAAGGCAATGGCTTTCTGAAGATCCCGTTCGCTCTTGTCTTTCGTCCTGGCCTTCAGGAGCAGATCGTCCAAGTAAGGCGTCACGGAGATGCCCTGGAGTCGCAGGGCTGCCGCGGTCACCGCCATGAGTTTGGTGAAGACCCTGGGGGCTGAAGACAGGCCGAAGGGAAGAGCCACAAACTGATAGTGCCGATTTTTGAAGGCAAACCTCAGATACTGGTGGTGAGGAGGCCAGATCGGTACGTGGAGATAGGCGTCTTTGATGTCCAGGGACATCAGCCACTGATCTCGTTCCATCCCCCGGATGACGGATCGAAGGGTTTCCATCTTGAACTTGACAGACCTGATGAATTTGTTGAGAAATTTGAGGTCCAGTACCGGCCTGAAGGAGCCGTCGCGTTTGGGGACCAGGAACAAATTGGAGTAGAACCCTGAGAATGTCTCCGGAGGAGGTACTGGAGTGATGACGCCACTCCGTTCCATCTGGTGGACACAATCTAGAAAGGCCATGGCCTTGGTCGCACTGGTGGGAACTCTGGACATGAGAAATTTTCGAGGAGGGAGAGAAGAGAAGTCCAGATGATAACCTTCCGATACGATTTCGTTCACCCAGGCGTCTGAAGAGTGCCGGAGCCAGACCTCCCGGAATTGCAGTAGTCTGCCCCCGAAGGACTGCTGCGATCCCGGAGGGGGTGCCCCGTCAGCCCGAGGCGGATTTATCGGCAGAAGACTTGTTGTGGAACTTGTTGGATTTCCAAGCCGGACGTCCTTTGTCAGCTGGTTTGGAGAGAAAATTGGAACGCCCGGAGGGACTGTATCTTCTGGAGAATCGGGTAGGTTGACCCCGAAAAAATCTGCTACGGCGAGGCGGAGCAGAAGACTTGTTCTTAGACTGTGGGAGAAAGGTGCTCTTACCCCCGGTGGCCTGAGAGATAATTTTCTCGAGCTCCTCACCAAACAGTCGTTGACCCTTGAACGGAAGAGAAGTGAGGGACTTCTTGGAGCTAGTGTCGGCGGCCCAATTTTTTAGCCATAGAGTTCGACGTGCCGCCACAGCAAGGGCCGAAGTGCGAGCGGTAATTTGAGCCGTGTCCAGGGTAGCGTCGGACAGGTAGGCTGAGGCTTCAGCTAGAGAACGTACGGATTCTATAAGGTCGACCCTGGGAACGCCATCCTGCAGATCGGAAAAAATAGATTCTGCCCATGCTTGGATGGCTCTGGCCACCCAGGCCGAAGCTAGCACGGGACGAAGGGTAGAACCCGCGGAAGAGTAGACAGCCTTGAGGAACCCCTCGAGACGTCTGTCGGACGGATCCTTAAAGGCCGCCGCATCGGTAACGGGTAGTGTCGTGGACTTCGAAAGTCTGGAGACCGGGGCGTCCACAGTTGGAGGCAAGGACCACCTGTCCACCAGATCCCTAGAGAAGGGATAGGATTTCGAAAATTTCCGAGTAGCCTGAAATTTACGTTCTGGAAAGTTCCATTCCTCCTGAACAATGCTTAGAAGTTGTTCATGAGAGGGGAAACAGAGGGAAGACTTATGTTGCCTCTTAAACAAGCTGGATGATTGAGATTGAGATTCCGTGGAAGGGGTAACCTTGAGAATCTCGGTAACCCCTTGAATAATGCGATCGACGTCATGTTGAACGTCACGGCCCGCGGACTCCTCGTTGACCTCCTCTGCGTCCGAAGAGAACTCGGAAGGGGGCAATTCACCGTCGGAGTGAGAGGATTCCCCTCCAGAGGCGGAATCCTCGGACGGAGTATGGGTACTAATGTGGCCCTTGGACTTCTCCGATCTTTTGCGTTTGCCGCTGGATTTATGGTCCAGCTTGGCCAAGGCTTTACCTAGAGTATCAGCAATGGATGGGAGATTCTGTAAGGAAGCTAAGGACTGAGAAAGTTGAAGCGCCCAAAGGGGGGCTGGAGGCTCAGTAGAGGGTCCGGGGGAGGGGTCTGGGACAGAGACCTCAGGAGTGGGGGTCCCCCCGGAGTCCCCGTGCTGTCACCAGGATCAGGGTTGTCTACCTGAGTAGGATCAGAAGACACCCCCTTTTTGCAAGACCTGCAGAGGGGCTCACCTTGACCTCCTTTTATTTTAGCCTGGCAGTTTTTGCAGGTGAAATATGTAATTTGTGCTGCTGCTTTTGCTGGTGCTCTCCCCCCTGCCCTAGGGAAAAGTCCCCCTGACTTACCCTCTGCCATTATAGCGGTGTCTGAGTTACCTGCTGAATGGTAGTAATGGTACTGTTTGTGGCTGTAATGCGCTGAACCCTGGCAATGGAAGGGTTAATTGCGCACGGCTGTAATGCGCTGTACCCTGGAAATGGAAGGGTTAACTTGCGCGCGTCCAGTGGGGAGATCTCCTCCTCTGACCTGTGGCCCCCTGCAGTTACGAGCCCTCAGAAGTGCGCCGGCGTGGTGAGCAGTCGGCGCGAAGGAGAAGGAAGGAAGAGGGAGTTAGGAGCCGCCTCCTGAGAAAGCGCGCCTAACCATGCGTTCCACCTGGAGCGCAAAACAAAATGGCGCTGGAACGCATGGCGCGTCCCTTCCTCCTCCGCATCGCAGCGGCGGCGAAGAAGAGAGAGAAGGACCTAGAGCGCAAGGGGGGGAAGCCCCCGTATCGCGCACGGCAGTAATGCGCTAGTAGCAGTGAGGCAAGGGGCGAGACCGGCGGGCAGGACTGATTTCCAAGCCTGCGCTGTATTTGCAGCCGTAGTAGGTGATGGAAGGGGAGGGAGAGCCAGCAGAGGTTAAACCACTGAGAAGGGGTTATACTCACAATTTTGCCGCACCGGTTAGACCCTCTGCTCTCCCATAACGGAATGCAGGCATGTCTTGCCAGGATTGTCAGTATAGCTAATGCTAGAAGTGACTCCGGTGGGCATCCCTCGTAGGAGGCACATCACAAAGGATACAGGTAGCCCTGCTCCGGATGAAAAACCTCATTTGCCAGTATTCTGACAAAATACTTCATTGAAGAATTTTTGTCCATCCTCCTTGGAAGCAGGACACTTAAAAACTGAATGGTTTAGTTCTAGGTTGGGTTAAGCCATGGTATTGGCACGCCCCCTTTTTCTTTTTTTATTCTAAGTGTCCTGCCTCCTAGAGGGTTGAGCTTAACCCCATCTGTCCCTGTGTCCCCCTTGAGACGACAGAGAAAACACCATTATGTTCTACAGAGCTTATCTGCTGTGTAACCTGAGCCTTTTCTCGTTTGAATGGCTGCCCCCATTGCTACACAGCAGCTTATTTATATAAATAATAGTAGTGTTTCTGAAGCAAACATCAGTTTTACCAGTGCAGGGCAACTATACATTATATTTGTATGACTTTAAAACACTCATTTTTGATGTTACTGTTCCTTTAATAACCAGAGGGTCATTATTTCTTATCCTATAGTTCTTCCATTCATACTACAATAACCAAATAGCCTCAGACATGAAAACAAATAGGGCTTGACTTAAGCTATCTATGAGCCCATCATGTGATATGATAACTCCTGCAGCTAAAGTAGTGCATCATTCCTTCTACAGCCAACTATGCTCTGACATTTGCCGTGAGTCTGTTGGTTCCTGACAGAGCAGTATACAATCTGAATGTCTGAATTCACCCAGACTGCTACAAGGTTCGAAAATGTTCCATCCCTTCTATACCATAGGTATTCCGTATTATATTTACACTGGGACCTGTCAATTCCTCAGCCAAACAGGAAAATACTTACATGAGCCACATCTTCCTTTGTACCAATGACACGGTCCTGTGAAAGTTTGCTAAATTCAACATAATGATCATCCGAAAATGAATGCCTAGGAGTGCAAATACAGGTAGGATTAAAGACTGTCCCTGGAGATGATCATATTCTTACACAGGTGCACTTTTTCTACAGACCATTCCTTCACTTAGCAAACTTACTTCATTTCAAAGACAGATTTCATGCTCCAAAGTGCCGAGAGGGGCTGGCTCCATGTGGCTGCAGTTAAAAGGAGAGACCCATCCTGTGAGAGAAGGACAGAAAGGTTGACTGCAGGGAGTTAAAGAGGAGAGACAGGAAAAGTCAGATGTTGACCAAGGGCAAAGGCAGGGGAAAACATTGACAGAATGACACATACCCGAGATGGCTCCAGGTGTGTTATTGCAGAGATGTGACAATTGTAACTAGCTTCTTCCTGCCCACTAAACACATTGTATAGTTTTAGCTGCCCTGTGCATGTTCCCAGCATCAGAAACCGCTCACGTGCCGAGAATGCACAACATGTGAAACCACTCTCATCTTCATTGGTTTCACGAAACACAGATATTGGACGAAACCTGCCAAGAAGGAAGACCACATAAGACTCTAAAAGCATCCAATCGCGGTTTCTCTTGAATCTTCTAAAAACACAAGAAACTTTATAGTTCTGTGGTGCCATTCCTTTTACATTACCTGCTAAAAATAAGATGTCTGTCAAAACAGCCCCCATCTGCACCTCCATATTTTGGAAAGGCAGCACGTCGGGTTAACCTGGAAGTGCAGTTTATAGGGGCTTGTCTGCGCTGTTTAGGCTCTGGGCACTGATGTGGACTAAAAAGGGAGAAGGGGGGGCATATCGCAACAGGATTCTTGCAACAAGCATGTTGTTCTCGCAGATACTCGGTCATAATGCTGTCCAGTGTGGGAGGAGAGGGCACATGTCTATCCAGTTGCTTTCTGAAGGCAGGGCTCTGGCTATAGGCTCCATGATCTGACTTCTGCCGCAGAACACGTCCCCTCTTTCCATTACAAGGTGACTGCCGTTCTCGAGCAAAGCTGATACGCCCAATAAGTGGGGAACCTGTTGATACCGGGACAGGAGATGACAAAGTTGGCGGCAACGGTGGTCTTGGGCACAATGCTGTGCTTGAGAGTCTAGCGGGGATACGTGGTGCACGTGGCAGAGAAATAGGTGAAGAAGTAGTAGGTGGTTGGGTAGCAGTGGCAGGCAGGAAGGTAGAAGAATGTAAAGCAGCAGTCATAGGTAGATCAGCCTCTCGTGTCAACGTGGCTGCAGTTTCCTGTAATCCCTTGGATACCAGGTGATTTCGTATTAGCAGCAACAGTTCTTTCTCAGGGAATGAAATACGAGACTGTGCTACAACATCTGCCTTTTGCAGGCGCGCAAGGGACACATCACTTCCCATCAGCAGTGGCTTCCCAGACACTCGCTCAATCAGCTCAGCTGCATACTTGCAGAAGCGCACATGCTTACTACGCTTGTCCTGGAGGATTGGCTCTTTCATCAGCTGCTGAATCTGGCTGCTGCTGAACAGGGGCAGCTTTGAAATAATTTGCCGCACTGAAGTGCTCCTGCTTAGGCCAACCAGTGCTTTGCAGGCCAAAGCCCGGATCTGATCTGCATCGGTGATGGGCATTTTTACAGAAAGCAGAGACAAAAGCACTTTGATACCATTATTAGACTGGACAACATTCCACATCTTGGAAAGTGTGGGCTCTCCGCGTCCATGGTGATGAAATGGCAGACAAACAAGTGCCCTTCTCCGAGGTGTCCCAGAGATATATTTACCAATGCTGGAGACTCGCGTCTCAGGAGCACAAACGCAGTTTATGATGATTTGAAGGGCAGATTTCTGAATTTCTGCATCATGTGTGAAAAATTCTCCCTCTGCCACACATAACACAATACTCATCCCTAAGAGAGATAAAAATGTAGCATGAAGGTGATGTTAAGTGATAAAACATGTGACAAAAAAAAAAAAACAAGGGTGTATTGGTAACATTAGAGGGGTGGTTCACCTTCAAACAACTAGTTGTTTTCAGATAGATCACCATAAATAACAACGACTTTTTCCAATTATTTTCTATTTTCTGTGTGTCACCATTTTCCATTCTGTGTCAGAATCTCTGCGTTTCATTACCGGCAGCTGTTAGAATTGATACAATAGTTACGAATAGTCCAGAGATGCTGCTGAGAAATGGATCAACTAATTGTTGCAAAATTATAACAGTTTAGAGTCTGCACCTGAATTACTGAGCTGCCAGACTCAAACACCAGAGACAGGGACATTCAACTTTTTTAGAAAAACAGTAAAAAATAAACAATGGATAGTAATTGAAAAAAGTCTTTATTTCTGGGGAACAATCTGTAAACAATTGAACTGAAAAAAAAAGGTGAACAACCCCTTTAATGAGGAACTATCGTGAAAATGAAAATTTCATATTAGCTGCAGCATACTGAAATAAGAAACTTTCTAAATACAATCAATGAAAATTGCTGTACTGTTTAATAAACCTGAAATAATCAGGTTTATCTTCACTATTTATCTCTCAGCATTCTGACTTCAGTCAGGAGTTGGGGGTTAGATTAATGATCCAATATTTTATAGTGGGGCTCCTTTTGCCTAGAAGATGTATTAGAGCTCAAATTACCAGAAATCCTGTCTCTCTACATGCAGAATGTGTGCAAATGGCAGTTATTTTGTTAGATTGTTTGTACTGGAATCAGTTGAGCTCATTCATCTGCTAGGAAAGTAAGCCCCCCCCCTATAAGATATATTGAATCTAACGGTCAATGAATATCCGATACCCAACTGCTGCATGAAGACAGAATGAAGAGAAACAGAAGCAGACAGAGGAATAGTGAATCTAAACTTGATTATTTCAGAAACAATGCAGATTTTTTTAATGGTTTGTATTAATAAAGTTTCTTAATTCAGTATGAGGAAGCTTATATTACATTTTCATTTTCGCAATAGTTCCCCTTTAAAGGGCAACTAAAGTCTAAAATAGAATAATGTTAGAAATGCTGTGTTTTGTATACTAAATATAAACATGATCTTACTGCACCAGAAGCCCAATTAAACAAATGATTTATGCTTTTAAAGTTGGCGCAGGGGGCTGTTATCTTGTAACTTTGTTAAACCAAGACTACTGGGCTTCAGTTGGGAGGTTAAGCTTAGGGATCATCATAAATGATCAAAACAGCACAAGTCAAATAATATCTGCCAGCAAGATTAATAATCAGAATATACAGACTGCACTGGGTCTGTGGATACAAATCTACACAATTGTTACAGGGAAACAAACAAAGCTGCTCGAGTTCTGGGAAGTAAGGTGGGGAGGGGGCTCCCCATGTCGTTTCAAACTATGATCGTTTCCCTGCATACAGTCAGGTTTCTTATAAAAACGATACACATTTTTTAATTAAAGTATATTGGAGATAAGTTTCTTTTTCATTAAAGAAAGTAAAAATGGGATTTTATTTTTTTGTCTTTACATGCCCTTTAAGGAATTTCTAGGACATGAGCAGTTTTCAGCATAGATAGAAATAGGAGCCGGCATCATGTGTCTATGTGGCAAGCAAAAAAAACAAGCACAATAACATTCATTCACATTTATTTCCTACCTACAGTTGAGACAGTGGAACCTGCCTCATCCAGGACATCTACTGGCTCAGCCAACTGAAGTTGAATCTTTGGCACCACAGTCAGAATGGCAAGCACATCCAGGGCATAGCGCACTGTATCATTCCTAGGAGAGAGAAAGATTCTGTGGTAAAAAGTGAAATTAAAAGAGAAGGGAGCATCATACTAGTGTTAAACAAAGACTTGATAGAAGATGTGAGAAATCATGTTGGGTAGTAGGGTCAAATTCACATAAACAAAATGAGATTTTGTGTACTCACCGTAAAATCTTTTTCTCTCTGGTGGCTTGGGGGTCACAGGGAACCATGGGGTATAGCTGATGCCATTAGGAGGTAGGACACAACAACTGAAAAACTAGCTCCTCCTCCGCTGGCTATACCCCCCAGCAGGCGGAGCCTACTCCAGTTTGTCCCAAAGAAGGAACGAAGGAGGTTTTACTATTTTTAAACTTCAAACAATTAACTTGAAAACTTATCACACATGTTACTGAGAAAAAACAGAAGAGGCCTCCACGAGGGAGGGAAGCCCTGTGTCCCCCAAGCCACGAGAGAGAAAAAGATTTTACGGTGAGTACACAAAATCTCATTTTCTCTAGTGTGTGCTTGGGGGACACAGGGAACCATGGGGACGTACCAAAGCTGTCCCCCAGTCTCAGGGCGGGAGAGGCCCTAACTGGATTTTTCGACTGCGGCCTGAAGCACCTTTCTACCAAAGCGTGTGTCATGTGCCGCAAATGAATCGAAATGATAGAACTTTGCAAAGGGGTGGATAGATGTCCACGTAGCTGCTTTGCATAACTGCTCTGCTGAGGCCTGATTCCGAAAAGCCCAGGTTGTGCTCATTCCCCTTGTGGAATGCGCTTTCACTTTATCCGGAGGTGTTAAACCTTGTGCTACATAAGCTCTTTGAATCGTCTGCTTGATCCATCTGGATATGGAAGCCTTAGTGGCTGGAGATCCTTTTATTGGACCTGAGGTTAACACGAAAAGAGAATCAGTCTTTCGTACTTCCCGTACTCTATGTAGATAGAACTTTAAGACACGTACTGGATCCAAAGTATGCAGTGCTGCTTCCTTGGGGTTTTTTGGTGAAGGGCAGAAAGTAGGAATAGTTATTTCCTGGTTGATGTGAAATGCCGATACCACCTTGGGTAGGAAGGAAGGTACTGTACGAAGCACTGCTCTGTCATGCTGAAAAGTGAGGAACGGAGATTTGCAAGATAGTGCACTGATTTCGGACACTCATCTTGCTGAGGTAATTGCGAATAGGAACACTGTCTTTAATGTTACCAAATGTAATGGTATTGATGCCATTGGTTCAAAGGGAGCTCTCTGTAGTGCTTTAAGAACCAAGGTAAGATCCCATGTCGGAACGGATTTGCGGAAAGGAGGAACCACATGTGCTACTCCCTGTAAAAATGTTTTGACATCCGATAGGAGGGCTAGCCTTTTCTGGAATAAAATAGAGAGGGCAGAAATCTGTGACTTGAGGGAACCGAGAGATAATCCTAGAGACACACCTTCCTGGAGGAATTCCAACAATTTTGCCGTAGAAAAAGACTTAAAGCCTACTTTATGTCTGTAGCACCATTGTCTGTAACTAATCCATACCCGATAGTATGATCTGGCCGAAGAAGGCTTTCGCACTGCTCGCATGGTTTGAACTACAGCGTCCGAGAATCCCTTCTGCTTCAGAATGCTGGTCTCAAGAGCCACGCAGTCAAGTTGAGGCTGTGAGGCTTTGGGTGTAGAATTGGGCCCTGATGTAACAGGTCTGACACGTTTGGCAGAATCCACGGCTCCTCTATCGACATATTTACGAGGTCCGAGAACCACGACCGTCGAGGCCAATTCGGAGCTATGAGAATGAGGGTGGTGTTCTCCTTTTGTGCCTTTTTGATTGTTCTGGGTATCAGTGGAATTGGAGGAAATGCGTAGGCTAGTTGAAAATCCCACGGGGCTGTGAGAGCGTCCGCTGCTAGTGCCAGAGGGTCCCGGCACCGCGCAAGGAAGGTTGGTACCTGTCTGTTGTGGCGAGACGCCATTAGGTCTACTTCCAGCAAACCCCATCTTGCAGTTATTTCTTGAAAAATCTCCTCCTTCAGCGCCCATTCTCCTTGGTCTAATATTTGTCGGCTGAGGAAGTCTGCTTCCCAGTTTTGCAGACCTGGTATGAAGATGGCCGATAGTCTGGCGTTGTTCTTTTCCACCCACTGAAAAATGTGCCTGACTTCTTGTAAGGCTGCCTTGCTTCTTGTGCCCCCCTGGTGATTTATATAGGCCACCGCTGTTGAATTGTCCGACTGTATCTTTATTGGTTGGCCTGCTAGTTCTGTTTGCCAGTGCCTGAGTCCTAGACGAATAGCCCTGATCTCCAGAAGATTTATGGGCAAGCGGCTTTCCACTTGAGTCCACAGACCTTGTGCTGATTTGCCCTCTAGTACCGCTCCCCAACCTGACAGGCTCGCATCCGTCGTCATTAGTCTCCATTGTGGTTCTCCGAGAGGTCTTCCCTTGGAGATGCACTGTGTTCGTAGCCACCAGGTCAGGGATACTCGCGTCTTGTGAGAGAGACGAATCTCTTGAGACAAGTGTTTTCTTTTCCATAATGTAAGAATGTTCCAATGAAGTTCCCGCATGTGGATTTGGGCAAATGGAACCGCTTCTATTGTAGATACCATGACCCCCAGTACCTTCATACAGAATCTGGTCGAATGGCTTGTTTTTGCTAGTAAGGAACGTATGAGAGCTTTGAGATGAACAATCTTTTCCTGAGTCAGGGACACTCTTTGTGTCCGTGTGTCGAACAGTAGTCCTAGAAACACCATAGACTGACTGGGTGTTGTGGATGATTTTTCTAGATTGATAGAACATCCGAGTTCTTGTAGTTTGTTCATAGCAAGATGGGTTACTCTTTGTGCTTCTGCTTAGGAGGGTGCCTTGATTAACAGATCGTTGAGATATGGGGTTATGGATATGCCTAACTGCCGTATCTCTGCCGTGGCTACTGCCATGATTTTTGTGAACACCCTTGGTGCCGAAGTGAGGCCAAAAGGAAGAGCCCTGAATTGGTAGTGGCGGTTTTGTATGGCGAATCATAAATACTTTTGATGGGAAGGGAAGATTGGCACATGTAGATAGGCATCCTTTATGTCTAGGGACGTCAGGAATTGGCCTGGGGTCATTGCTGCAATGATAAGAGCGTAGAGATTCCATTTTGAACCTTCTTGGACGAATAAATTTGTTTAGTCCCTTTAGATCCAGTACTGGACGTACTGATCCGTCTCTTTTGGGAACGACAGATCCGTCTCTTTTGGGAACGACAAACAGATTGGAATAATATCCCTTGAAGTGCTCCTTTGGGGGGACTGAGGAAATGACCTCTGTTTGTGAAAGAGTATACAGCACGTTTTGAAAAGCCTTGAACTTGGCTGGTTCTCTTGGGATTCTTGACATGAAAAATTTGCGAGGGGGCAACAAATCGAATTCTAGGTGATAACCCTGAGTTACCACCTCCTGTATCCAAGAATCTGATGTGATTTCTATCCACCTTTGAGAAAAGTGGATTAGCCTTCCCCCCAGAGGTGTTCCATGTGGCGGAGGCCCCCAGTCATGCGGTGGAGGGCTTGTCCGACGTTCTGGTAGAGGGTTTGCGAGCCTGCCAAGAGGTTCTGGGTTTACCCGTGAAGCGTCCTCTGTTGGATGTTGTATTCCGTGGTGGAGAGTGTCTCGAGCTCTTGTTTTGTGAAGGCCGAAAAAACCTCCCTCTCCGAAAGGAAGAACGGGCTTTTGGTTGAGGAAGTAGCGTGCTCTTTCCTCCTGTCGCTTGACTAATGATCTTATCCAGATCTGGGCCGAACAGGAGTTTTCCCTTGAATGGCAATGATGTAAGCGATTTTTTGGACGATAAATCAGCCGACCATAGTTTCATCCAGAGTGACCGCCGAGTGGCAATAGATAGTGCTGAAGCTCTGCTAACTGCCTGGGTTGCGTCTAATGCTGCCTCGCAAATATATTCGTTTGCGTCTTTAATTTGCGTCGCCAGCTGCGAAAGTTCTTGTCTTGGCACTCCCGAAAGGATCGCTTGAACGAGGGAATCCAACCATGTTTGTACTGCCCTGCTGACCCATGCTGTAGCCAGGATTGGGCGAAGGGCAGTGCCTGATGCTGAGAAAAGGGAGCGTAGTAACCCGTCCATTTTCTTGTCCATCTGGTCCTTAAAGGACGAAGCATCTGGTACTGGAAGAGCTGTGTTTTTGGATAAACGAGAGACTGGAGCATCCACTGAAGGAGGGGAAGACCATTTCTCTGTGGTATCTGCAGAGAATGGGTAGAGTTTAAGGAATCTGCGATTTGGTTGGAAACGACTTTCTGGCTTGTTCCACTCTTGTTGAATTATTTGCTCAAGCTGCGCGTGAGAAGGGAACGTAGGTGAAGATCTACTACTTCTTTTAAATAGGATCTTAGACTTATCTGTACTTGTCTCTGGTTCCTGTATGTTAAGAGTTTCCAGAACGGAAGTGATTAAGTCATCTATCGCTTCAGCTGAGAATTTTGAAGGTTCCCCATCTAACATATCTGAACTGCAAGATAACTCCCCTTCTGATAAACCAAGGGTCTCTTCCCTGCCTAGGGGCACTGGAGACGAACTTCTGGAATAATTATCACTCTCTTCGTCTGATGACGAAGGTGCTCTGCGTTTTGATCCCCTATGTCTGGGTTTATCTAGTCTTGACAGAATTTTATCCAAAGACAATGCTAATTTAGGTATACCAGTAGCTAACTGGGCTGCCCAGTCTGGAATAACTGTCTGTACTGGAGTAGAAACGTCTGGAATAGGCACAGCAGGTGTCTGAGGAATTTGGTCTGTTTGAATAGGAGCAGGGCCTGGGGGTTCCTTATCAGACTCAGCCATTTTACACTTAGAGCAAATAGGCTCTTTTTGCCCTGAGGGAAGCTTTTTGCGACACTTGACACATACAAGGTATCTTACAGAGGCTGTTTTCCCCCTGGAAAAAATGGCCTCACTGTTTTCCTCAGACATGATATGGTAAGCAGATAAGAGTAAAAATACTCTAACAGAGCTAGGGAGTAAGTCAGGGAAAAAAGGGGCTAGTTTTCTAGTCACCGTGTCCTGCAGATATACAGCTCCCTGCTCGTGCTGCGCTGCTTAATAAGCGACCGTCCCGACAACTGAGAGTCACAGGATACGCGCTGACTGCGGCCTGAATAGTATGCGCTGTTGTGGTTGGAGGATTTTCCCCCTGAAGCCGCCTTGCTTTCGCGCCGGTGCGTGTCACGTGGTATGCGGCTGCACTTACCCGGAAGCGCTATAGTAATACGCTTGTGAGCGTATGTGCGCTGTTCCTCAATTATGCTATATAAAAGAAGGAGCGCGCATGTTAAAAAAAGATGCCGGCAGAACCCGCGGCTATGTTCCCCTATCAGTTAGGAGGATAAGCCGTCTGTGCGCACTGTTCCCTTTCCTTGTGTGTCGCTGGTAGCGTAGGATAAGGTGACAGTCTACTCTCCCCTCCGGTCCAAGGGGGAGGGAGGGGGAGAAAGGAAGGCTCTTACTGAGATACCGGAGACTAGGGGAAACACAGGTATACTTACCCTCCCCCAGGGTCCCAACGCCTTCCGTGTCCTGGCCAGTTCACTCCTCCTGTGCACAATGAGAGAGGGTGATAAGGCAACTGGATGGTAGTAGCTGTGCAGCAAGTACCCCAGGAACACTTCCCATGATGGGAGAATATATGCCAAGGCATCCTACACAGTGTAGGCGACTGGTATAACTCCTTATGTCATATAAATAAAAATTTCTTGAGAGAAAAAAGGAACATGTCCTGACCTCCTGAGGACACAACAAAAAACTGGAGTAGGCTCCGCCTGCTGGGGGGTATAGCCAGCGGAGGAGGAGCTAGTTTTTCAGTTGTTGTGTCCTACCTCCTAATGGCATCAGCTATATCCCATGGTTCCCTGTGTCCCCCAAGCACACACTAGAGAAATACAAGATTCCTCTGCACTCAACCCATTATGAATAAATTTAAGACAGAGACATTTTGTGCATACAGCTACTAAAAATGCCTTACCCTTTAAACAAAACAGGGATTGTTTGTCCAGATGTAGTTGGTCATCTTAAATACATTGCAATATATGGACAAACAATCCCTGTTTTGTTTAAAAGGGTAAGGCATTTTTAAGTAGCTCTATGCACAAAATGTCAGTGTTTTAAATATATTGATAATGGGTTGAGTGCAGAGGACTCTTGTAATTGTCTATATGTATTTTGTGGTCACAGTCTCATTGCACCCTCGCCTAATGGTTTTAAAAAATAGTGGTGAGCACAACTTTCCTTTGTTTGTCAAATTCTAAATTAACAGCATAAATCAAAGACCTGCCAAATGAAGTTCATCTTAAGAGAATATTGGGCAAGACATAGTAGACAATTCAACAATCATTATTTACATTGATGTGGCTGGATGCTGATGTGGCTTTACCCACCTGGCATAATAAGTTTTCCAGGTACAGGCAATTGAGATAAGCTGCAAAAGGAGCTGAACACAGGAGAGTTTAAGAAAAACCTCAGCAGGTTCCCAATACAGCTGAGCTGGACCAAACTCAATGAGATACTCAGTCATCTCTACTATCTGCTCACGTGTATATGTGCATGCCTGCAAGTAAAAGAAGAATTAAACCAGACTTATGTTATATCTGTATACAAATTATTGTGGATTTCATCCAGAGACTTTTTTGAAGCCAGGTGTGCATGTAGAGTATGGTCACATTTTCTTCATATTCACACAGGCTGTTAATGTATGTTATTAAAAATAAAAACAGCCTTCAGTCATTCTGTTCCTGATGGTACTACCAGCCCAAAAGTTAATTCTACTTATAAATATATCAGATAAAGGCTTGAATCACACTGGCAATGAAAATCATGGTCTTCACATGGAGAATCAAACTTGATTCATATTTAATAAAGAACTAGTCTTAGAGAATAGCATTTTTGGGTAACCACCTTAAAAGTATAGTGTTCTATTTAAAATGTTAGGTTAACCGGATTATGTAGACTGCATGTCTTTAACACTCAACAAAATTAAGGAGCATATAAATCCAGACAAATATCTAAAGCATTTTATATTAGACAGAAAACAACTAAAAAATACATCTATGAAAACTCATGTGCCAAGCAAATGTATTATATAAATGCTAAAAATGAGGTACCAGACCTTGTAAGGTGGAGGTGGATGTATGGGTAGCCCACCCTCAGTGCGCTGCAGAGCCTGTTTAACTTGTTCCACCTTAATGGCAAGATGAGCTTCAAAATATCTGCGCAATGCAATGCAAGTATGCTTTCCTGTCTGGCGGCTTGCAAATATCTCATCATCACTCAGCAAGGCACCTTGATCTTCCAGGTTTAAGATTTCAAGGGTACTGATCTGAAAATTTGAGGTTAAAAAAAGCAGGTAAGAGATGTGAAATCGGTACAATTTAATGGACAACTAAAGCTCTGCAATAATAGACCTACTTATTCAGAGAGCTCACAGTTCTACAGTGAATGTTAAAACTGTTCTCAATATTTGTCTTCAAAAATACAAAGCAACTGCTTTTAATAGCCCAGTATGACAACATTGTCTGTTGATGACCAAGACATTACCATTTATATAGGAATATACAATTTAAACAACAGCTCACCAGGTTCACTAGCCTCCGTAGTCCATCTTGACTGTCAAACAGCTCCAGGACAGCTCGGAAAGAGAAACAGATGGAGAAGAACATGGTGGCATGGCAGCAGCCAGATGCATGTGAGCACTCCATGAGCCACAGCGTGTAGTTCACTACATCCTTTAAAACCTTGTGAGGGTGCATGCATACCTAGGTGAAAAATAGGACATAGGTAATTTGGGCTCCAATGAAAGGCTACATGGCTTACAAAACAATGCCAAATTATGTTGTTGATTTAACGCACAAATACAAATTAGTGCTAAACCCAGAAACTTTCAATAAACAAGTGCTCCCACCTTAAGTAAAATATCATAATATTATCATTGCCCCAGCCCTCACAAATACCTAACTGTCCTTCATTGATTCCAGACCCAACTCAGTCCTGCTGCTCACCCTTTCCATTACATCCTGGTTGTAAGACAAATAGTAAAGACACATGGACACTCCAGTAGCTGCCATGGAAGGACGTGGTATCTCCAGCAATTTCTGGACACCCCCATGAGCAACAAATTCGGCAGCAAACTTGTTGTGAAGAAGAAGAGAAGCCAAGTGCTGTGTTTCGAGAAGAGATGGAAAAGTTAATAGCATGTATTTGTGAGATGAAGTAAAACAATTAATCTACCACTTACCTTAAGAGCCTCAAACGTGAGTAACACATCGTTTGTACGCTTTAGGTCAATGTAATACATCATCAGCTCACGAGAACCCTTTTGCATAAAGATGGGGAGTAACTGAAGGAGAGAAAAAATTTTTACGACAATTTCATTTAAGCCATGGGAAAAAATTATAAAATTATAAAGTCATATGTCGTCCAAGCAAATAGACAAAAACATTTAATGGTACAGACAACAAAATACAAATTCCCTTCTATCACACTGTGATTGATAGACTTAGGAACACTGACAACATTTCATAGCTGTTCTCGGATAAGATAATAAGCACATCATGTAGAAAAAGTATTTTTACAAAAACTCTCTTAGCTAAATCCAAAAGATTATTGATGATAAATACCATTGCCAATATTATTATTATTATTATTATTATTATGTACCGGAGGTTGCTATTTAATTTGTTTAAAGGCTTCAGTAGAACTCACAAATGTATCTATACTGTTAAAGCATTGGAACTTTGTCAACATTGTATATTCTATGATCAGTGGCACTAAAGCAATAATTATTTTATGTGAACTATGAAACACCATTAACGCAACGCATTTTTACACACACCATATACTTTTGTCTCTCACCTCCTGGTACTCGCCAAGAGGCGTTAGGTACTGTAGGATCAGTCTCTGTTCAATGCCTGGAGTCAGAGGACACATGCTGTAATTGGTGCCAATGACCCATGGTGACATTTCTAACCAGCTGCTATTGGAGAGTTCACTTGATGCTCGTTCAGGCTCTGAAAAGCTGAGTTTTTGTTTCAATTTACGATGAGCCTCCGTGTCAGACTTCTTTCTAGATGAAGGCCCTGTGCCCCCAGAGTTCATAACTCCATAAGCTGGAGAAGATTCCAAGTGAAAGGAAACCACCTCTTCATGGTTAGGCCCCGTATCCAGCGGGGTTTCTCCATAGTCCATGTCCACTGCCTCCTCATCTAATGGAAGTAGAGGTTCACTAAGAGGCTTACGTGGGCTCTGTCGCTTCATTTCCTTTTTACAGGAAGCATCCTGAGACTGCAGCTCCCGCAGCCTGCTGAGAACCAGGGCAACCTGCAGTGCAAAATAAGGAACAATTTAAAACAAATAAACGGCACCAACGCTAACCAGCTTTGTAGTACATCACATAGACCAACAGAGAATTAAATATCATTAAATCGAAACGTCATTGCAAATATAAACATGTTAATAAATAAGCTTTAGTTTGATATTTAATACTATATAGATGAGCACCCTTTCCTTTTATTTTCAGCTGCAAACAGTTCACTCATGCTGTGGGTCCCAGATGAATAGCAGAAACCACATGACAATTTTAAAGTTGGAGGAGCACTGGTCTAAAACAGAAACTATTCTGAATGTTTATTGGGTCACCAACTGTTGGTTCTACAAGCATGGTGCAGAAATACACGATCATAATTTGCTTTCCAAGTAATTATTTGTGCATTTTAGAGTAAGGATATGTACCTTTTAGGATACGCGTACATTTTTAGCATGGCCAAAAAATAGAAAGATATTATATAGCTTAGATACTTTATATTATATTTCCCCCATCATCAAGCCATCTGTAGTCTGTTAGCATCTCCACCAGTTAAATTTAATCCCTACACACAAAAAAAATCTCTCGGGAATCATTTCAGAGTAAGTCCTGCAGTGACAAAGGAACTGTGCAGTGAGTTTAGCAAAATAGAAAAAACAAAAATAAATAACACGGCCTGAGATAAATGGCAGTTTAGCTAAGCACTGTATAATAATATAGAAAAAAATCATATGCAGCATCAAAATACTGTATAATAATTTCTGTTTTACCATCTGTGAGTTCTCGTCCCGATAGTTGGCTGCAATATCTTGGTTTTCCATGGCTCCCCCCAGCAACCCTGTAGCGTAGGTCCTAAGTGGTTGTTCCGCTTCCCGTGCCCACTTAAATAGATTTTCGACAATCCCTTCCTAAAGTCAAATAACAGACTGAAGTCAGCAACACTTAATTGCCACTTTAGAGCAAGCAACACATCAATACAAAAAACATAGCATCATAAGTTACTTTGCCATGACTATATATAAATTTGCATGTTCTCAAATTAAACAAAATTACTTAAAAAAAAATTCAAGTAATTAAAAAAATAGGCTGCTAACAAGTTACGCCAAAAACTAAAGAATACATGCAACATACAGTAAGGGGCACATTTACTAAGGGTCGAAGTGAATTCAAAGTTAATATTCGAATTGAAAAACTTTGAATAGGAAAATGCTTTGACTATTCGACCATTCGATAATCAAAGTACTGTCTCTTTAAAAAACTTTGACTTAGACAATTCGCTACCTTAAACCTGCCAAATTGCTATGTTAGCCTATGGGGACCTCCTAGAACATATAGCCAACATTTGGCTAAGTTTTTAGAAGTTAAAGTGAAATCGTACGATTAAATCGTTCGATTCGAAGTACGATCGTACGATGTTAAAAATCTTATGAATTCGACTTTGAATGTCGAACTAGCCTATTCGATTGTCGAATTTCGAAGTTTTTTGCACTTCGAAATTCGACCCTTGATAAATCTGCCCCTAAATGTAATAAATGTAGTTTTTTTTACAAAATTTGGTTTGTTTTTTTTCTTTTTCCATATTCCAAAATACTAACCTGCTCTATGTTGTATGTCATTTGTATTTGCAATTGGTATTTAGCAGCTAGGGTTGAATTTACCCTAGCAACCAGGCAGTGGTTTGAATAAACGGCTGGAAGATCAAGAGGAGAGGGCCTAAACAGTAAAAAGTAACAAGCAATAAGTGTGTAGCCTCAAAAAGCATATTTGGGTGCTGGAATCAGCGATTCCATTTGATATTTGGAAAGAGGCAGAAGATAAATAAGGAAGTCAAGTAAAACAATAAAAGAAAGTTACTTTTCCCCATTACACTTCCTCCCAAATCACATAATTTTGGCATAGAAAAATTAAGCAAAATGACAGATATTTGTTGTCTCTTTCACAGCTGCGTTACCTCCAAAAACAAAACTGCCAAGATGCTGTCATGTTGAATGCTGTTGCAATTTGTATTAGTAATTCAGAACCATACATTTTGAAAATTGACTATGCTGAAAATATAAATAATTTAGGTGGATGATGTTTTTAGGAAGTATCTTCTCAGCCATACACAGTCCAGAGGAGAAATGATGTTCATAAGCTATTATCCTCCTACCTTCTCCTGGAAGACGACAGCTGTCTCCAGTCCCGGAATTATGTCCAAGAGCAAACGGCATGCTGCAGTATTTAATGGGGGCTCTCTACTTGTCATGACATAGGCATTCACCAGCTAGCAAAAAAAACCAAAAATAGCTGTGAGGGATCTAGTTTGAGCACAAGTGAAATTCTCAAAAAATAAAAACAAAAAAACAACAAAACAGATCTATATATAAAAATAATATAATGCTGCTTCTATCAAAATGGATCAACTATGAAGTAAAATAAAACTAGTTTTATTAGATCACCCAGCATTCCAACTTCTGTAAGTGAAGCTGCAACATTCCACAGTCCTCTGCCTACTAGAACCACACGCCATTAATACAACGTGGCACTTACTGCGTTCATGAAGTCGTCATTCTTAAAAAGGATTCGTAGCAGATTTCCAAGCATACATTCTGGGTTTGCACGACCTGCAACACAGAATAGTGTATACATTTTACATGATCAAAAATACAAAATGGGAACTAATGGACATATGGAGCGAATAGTCTGCCATGAAACAATAATATTTCTTTTTTGCGATTGTTACCCCTACATTCAAAACGAAGGCCTTATTTTTGTTATACTGTGTATGCATAACAAGAACAATATCACCAGATCACTCAAACGACTAGGAATTCAACTAATAGAGGTATGGGATCTGGTATCTGGAAACCCGTTCCGAATTACATAAAGGCTGTCTCCGATACACTCCATTTCATTCAAATATTCCAAATTAGTAAAAATGATTTCCATTTTCTCTGTAAAAATAATAATATAGTACCTTGTACATGATCCATACTAAGATGTAAATAATCCTTATTGGAGGCAAAACCAGCCTATTGGGTTTATTTCATGTTTTCATGATTTTCTAGTAGACTTAAGGTGTGAAGATCCAAATTATGGAAAGATCCTTTATTCCGCAAAACACCAGGTCCCGAGCATTCTGGATAACAGGTCCCATACCTGTACCACACATGGCCAGAAATCTTAAGGACAGGTAAATGTGTATAGGCTGTATTCATACCAGCATACAACACTGGCCCATCTAGTCCACTTTGTTAACTAGATTATGATAATGGACAAAAAAACACATAGGAAAATGCAGTGCAAAATGTGGCTCCACCATTTATATTTATTTGGAATCACAAACTAAACATCTGGAGGGTTTTCTGCCCATTTCAGAAGTAGCACGGCTTATCTGAGCTGTGTGCATCTCTCTTTTGTGCTTTTTGCATCCTCTACGCAACAAGCCACATGGGTGTAGAAAAGCTGCACCAACATCCTACAGCCAACACATTTACCTAAATTAAAGCAGTCATTTACCTGGATGTCGGTCATCAAAAGGATCTGGGTCCCCTTTGCGATATTCTTCTGTCTCCTTCTCAATTAGCTCAGACATCCTAAGAACAAAGAATATCATAATCCAGTTAAAATTATGCAGGAGTAAATTTACTTTAACAGTACTGGGCAAAGCACAATTTCTGTTTAGTGTAATGTAAAAAAAAAAAAAATGCATGTATGGGCCTTCAGTAAATTAACCACAATCTCAAATGCCAACAAGGTTATAGGTTTATGCTTGGCTTCTGTATGATACACTTTTACAAATATAATCCATCCTTCTATTTAACAGTAAGACATGTCCATTCTAAGCCATCAAATAGTTGGAAAAAGGATGTGTGTAGTCTTCCCATTAGAAGACAAGCCTCTGGTCAGATTGTAGCACCATGTAATAAAACAGGTTTATGAGTATTCAGAAGATGTACAAATGGACAGGGGTGTGCACAGAAGATGCAGCACTAGTTACAATAAATAAGGAGTTTAAAACAAGCTATGGCAAATAGAAACTTTCGCTGTTCCTAGCCAAAACACTAATGAGTATCCAGTTGCACTACAAAACCGGCATGGCTAACTCACCTGGTTAAAACAGGCACCATATCCTGGCCACTTCCATGTCCACTCTCCCACTGCTCCAGCAGGGTAGTTAGTTCCGACTTCGAGTCGACGTGTGTCCCACTTGAAGTCATGTCTGAAAGACAGAAGATTTTCCACATGATTCATTTGGACTTAATGGTGGTTATCAAATTCTGCAAAACCTTATTCCATTTAAAATGTCCTGTTTTAATATTAATCATTATGATGGACTCCTTTACTAGGCTTAGTGTCCATATTGCTCACGTATACATTTTATACTAATAATAATAATAATCATCAGCATATTGAGCAGCACTCGCTTAAATTTGTCTGTGCCAGCAGATATTTGCAAAGGCTGAAAATGAAATACAATATGAACATCAATTCCTGACATCCCTGTTCTACAAAAATTACAATGTGTTGCCAGAAGTAACATAGTAAGTTAGGATGAAAAAAGACATGTCCATCAAGTTCAACCTTTTAACTTTTTTTTAACCTGCCTAATTGCAAGTTGATCCAGAGGAAGACAAACAACCCCATCTGAAGCCTCTCCAATTTGCTCTCAGAGGGGGAGATTCGGGGAAGATTAGTCGCCAGGTGACTGCCTGTCTTCCGCCGGCTAAAATGAAAATCGACTGGGGGCAGGCACACAGAGCGCTTACTTTCCCAAAGATGCCTGTAATTGCCTCACGAGGAAACTTTGGGCAACTTCGGAAAACGAAGCACTCGTGTGGCTGCCCCTGGGCGATTTACATTTTAGCCGACGGAAGGCAGGCAGTCGTCTGGCGACTAATCTCCCCGAATCTGCCCGTGTGGGCAGACCCTTAAGGGTTTTTTTTTTTGGGGGGGAAGAGATAAGAGTAAAAATAAATGTTGCCATCTATAAGCTTTACTCTGCCCCCCAAATCTCCCAAGCAGCTGCTGTGTGAATATAAAGCACAAATTGTTTTGAATCCTATATCCTGTTCCAAATCACTATTCCAGAGAAAGTGTTAGCAGTTTAACAGTGTAGGGACTATTTTTAATATGGACATAGCACAGACAGTGACTGGCCACATCAAATAAATATTGTTCTCTTTCCAGATTATAATTAACAGAGACTTAAATTAAGCAATAAAGAATATATATAATTGCCACCAAAACAAATATCTGTCTGCCCTGCATAACACAAGATACTAAAAATTTTACTTTTTTAGGCAATTGTATTTTTAAACTTTTAAACTCTGTTATTCAGTTCAGAAAAGATACATTTCAATAACAGGAAATGTGTTAATCCTCCCCATCAGTGCAATAATGTAACAAATGGGTTTACACATTAGCAACAAATATCAAACAGTATAGCAAGAAATGACAACATTATTATTGTTTTGAGCTGTAATATGGCAAATATGCTCCCTCATTTAGTCAACAGACTGATGAAACCAACACAATGCATCAGGCAGATATCACAACATTCTATAAGGGGCTAAAGCCCTTTATATGTTTATATGTATTCCCCTTAATAGAGAAATACTTTATACAAGTAAAATGTCAAAGCCTAATAAGAAAAAACATTTTTCTGGAATTTGTCTAACTGGTGGGAGAAGGCAGAAAGGCAAACAAATGGCAGATTAAGTTAGTCATATACGGGACGAATAGCGACACGGATTTTCCTTCTTTTTTATTGGGTACTTTATAAAATTGCTTTGGGTGAGGACCAGGCATGATGATGTAGTGCTATCCCAATGAGCCTCCACAGGCCTGCAGTATGATCAGATTGTTGCCCACTCATATAGCCTTAAGACGACTTTCAGTGCCAACATGAAGAAACTAAATCTGCCAATTAAAGGGGAACGTTTCCCTGCAATGTGCAGATTCTGACATACACCAAAGGGGCTGCTGTTGAATATTCTGCCTACCCCTAGTTATGGCCGAGGTTTTTAAAGTTGTTTGTAAACAGTTTGCAATAGAAAACTGCAACTGAGTGTTCCTTGTTGCCATGCTGGCTAGAACAATGTATCAGAAGTTGGGTCTCTCCCAGCCAAGACAGCTCTAGTAAATCAGCTTGAATCAGTGTAGCCGCAGTCAAGGTCAGTGACCAACCAGGTGCAGAGACAGATGTTGCACTTGTAATAGTTATGTTTACATGAACTTAAAAACCATTGAGCATTTTTAATGAATGTAAAATGGAAAGTTGCTTAGAAGTAGAACCTTTCCTTAAAAATAACCTTGGTTTTATTGGGCTACACTGCTGCTCCAGCTGCTGCTACACTCCTGCTGCTACACTGCTCCCAATACACTGTTCCTGCTCCACTGCTCCTAATACACTGCTCCTGCTCCTAATACACTGCTCCTAATACACTGCTCCTGCTCCACTGCTCCTGCTCCACTGCTCCTGCTCCACTGCTCCTGCTCCACTGCTCCTGCTCCACTGCTCCTAATACACTGCTCCTAATACACTGCTCCTAATACACTGCTCCTAATACACTGCTCCTAATACACTGCTCCTAATACACTGCTCCTAATACACGGCTCCTGCTCCTAATACACGGCTCCTGCTCCTAATACACTGCTCCTAATACACTGCTCCTAATACACTGCTACTGCTCCTAATACACTGCTCCTGCTCCTAATACACTGCTCCTAATACACTGCTCCTAATACACTGCTACTGCTCCTAATACACTGCTCCTGCTCCTAATACACTGCTCCTAATACACTGCTCCTGCTCCTAATACACTGCTCCTAATACACTGCTCCTAATACACTGCTCCTGCTCCTAATACACTGCTCCTGCTCCTAATACACTGCTCCTGCTCCAAATACACTGCTGCAACTCAGCTCCCAAACCGGACTCCACTTCTCCGATAAGAAATGTATCTGCCAAACAGCCCCTTTTTTCCAGGTAACCTCCTTTCTGCATCGGACCTTCTGCCCCATTATGTACCTGTCGCCCTCCTGAGTCCTTCTCACACGCGTATTCCACTCAGGCTAGCCTCTAGTTCCCAGTTTGATAAGAGGCCGTGGGTGACGTCACGAACACGTGAAAGTCTCGGTGGACGTCTCCGTCACGTGACATTCGTCGCGTATTCGGCGCTTTATTCAAAGTTAGCTACTGTTAGTTTCCAGTTTGATAAGAGGCCGTGAGTGACGTCACGAACACGTGAACGTCTCGGTAAACGTCTCAGTCACGTGACATTCGCCGCGTATTCAGCGCCTCATTCAAATGGTGGTTACTGAGGGATTGCTTGGAAAGACGCTGTCACAGAGCTCCGCTGACGATTGGGGTTTTAGCATTAGGTTTTCTCTTGGGGCAGGATTTTATTCAGTTCAGAATACGGGGGACACTTACTGATCAGTAGAAGCTGCGAATCTTGTGCTTTAGAAATTCAGTTTTTTTTTTCTTAAAAAAACTTTCTTGGTGCTGCTTTTGTAATGTGTTTTTTTGAGCCAGAATTATGAGGGGAGATTGGGTGAGTCTTATGTGGGGCATAAGTATTTACATGACTCCCATACACACAGGCACACACAACTCCACACTTTCTTTTTATTTACTGCTTTATTTTTATCAATTTGCCTCTTGTTTTTCCCCTAAAAACTGTTGATTTCACAGGGTTTTTTTTCATTGATTTGCCTAAATGTATTTGATTTTTGTGATTTTTATTTTTTTGCGGTTTTATGCTTGTATTGTTGTTCCTTACTTTTGTAGATTGGAGTAGAATACATATATGGTTTTTGGGGGTCTTTGTACTGTTAGGGGGATCTTGCGGCACATAATACGCAGTCAGAGGTCTTTGTTTACAGAAGGCAAACTGGCAGCTGAAAAATTCTTATGAACTATTTTCATTTGGGGTCTGTACATCCCACCTACTTTGCTATATCTGTGCATATTGGGAATCAAACTATTCAGTAGATCCTTCAAGTTCATATTTAGGGAGTTTTACCATTGTACGTTAGAAACAGGGTGAGATAAATGCGGAAAATTACAATATTTGCAGGCGATTTTCAGAAATGTCATGAAAACTGCTGTCTTTAGCTTAGCAGCTGGGTAGTTTGGAGTAGAAATACATTTTTACTGATTTTGGATTGTTCAGAACGTGTGCTTTATTTACCAGTAGGTCTTTTCAGCTGACACCGATGTCACCAATTCCGATTAGAAGAAAAGAGGTTCCGCCTAAATATTGGGAAGGGGTTTTTTACAGTGAGAGCTGTGAACATGTGGAATTCTCTCCCTGAATCAGTTGTACAGGCTGATACATTAGATAGCTTTAAAGGGGTTGTTCACCTTTGTAACAAAATGACAAATCTAACAGTTCACATGAACAGAACAAACTTTTCCATAGAAATAGTTAACAGAAAAAGTACAGTTCAAGAGATATTCACCTCAGAAGTGTCCCTGTACTAATCCTTCAGTTCCACACAGACCCTGTGCTGGGAGGGGGTCACTGACCCCCAAAAACACTACAGTGTTCACTTCCTCTTCCTTATATGACATCACACATTGTACTGGCAGCTAACTTAACTCCTATTGGCTATGTCTGTTGTCAATCTGCCATTGCTTCCTGTGCTGTGCTGGGCTGTGCTGGGGAATTTGAGCAGCATTCAGGTACTGAAGAGAAACTGTTACAAGTTAGTGAGAGGGAGGGGGAGTGTGGGCTGTGTACTGCAGAGACTTCAACTGTGCAGATGGGGGGGATCGAGGTGCTTGGGACCTGGAGTTTTACGGATAATGGATCTTTCCATAATTTGGATCTTCATACCTTAAGTCTACTAGAAAATCATGTAAACATTAAATAAACCCAATAGGCTGGTTTTGCTTCCAATAAGGATTAATTATATCTTAGTTGGGCTCAAGTACAAGCGACTATTTTATTATTACAGAGAAAAAAGAAATCATTTTTAAAATGGATACTATGGGAGATGACACTTGTACTTTCCAGAAATATATTATTTGGGGGGGGGGGGCATGTATTATTTTGTGTATTTACCTCATAAAAAATCATTATTCAGCAGCTGACTATTTGTATGAGCTTGAGGCTTTCCAAATGAGTTGAATTTTTGTGCATAAAGTAAAATATTTTCCTGGTATAGATCCCTATATCATGAAAAATATAACTTTTTCATTTTTTGGTATTTAGAGCTCGAAATCTTGTTCCAGAAGTGGAACACTTAAACACTTAAAAAAGGTATCGTTTTCCCAGGTAAATTACCGGCCCCCCGGGAGAGCGCACAAAATCACTTAGGGTTTCCACCTCACCCTTTTAAAACCAAACACATATGAAATCCACAGCCTGCATGGCTAATTAGCAATTCATTTAGATGCATGATACATGGCTGCACAGAAATCAGTTCAGTCTGCAGCATCTAAATGAGTTGATAATTAGCCATGCAGCCTGTGGATTTCATATGTGTTTGGTTTTAAAAGGGTGAGGCGGCAACCCTACTGTCCCTGCTAGATGTGTAAGTTACATATGTTTCTAAGCAAGTCAGTGCTGGTTTTGTTGCAATTTTGTAAATAACTGACATTATTCTTAATGCCAAAGGTATTAAAAGATAAAAATATAGAAAAGCCAGTATTTATTCCCAGAAAAGGTTGCCCCCTTTGGCACTCCATTCAGTTTTAGTCTAGGCAGAAGGAGAGTGCCAGAATTGGGAGAACAATGTTGCTCCTTCCTTTTCTGCAGTATTTGTCTGCGTGGCTGTGTGATTGTTTGTTACAAGGCAGGTTTGTTTATATGCTGCGTCTGTTAACCTCTGCCATTACAATTGAGTAATCAACCAATGACCATTCAAATGATGTGACTGGTTACAGTTCACAAGCACCCAATAAATTACTAGGAGGAGGGCAGTATCAACATCCAATAGGAAACAAGTAAGGGCAAAGCCTGGGCATGATGATGTCATCATATAGGAAGTTCTTGGTGTGTCAGGTTCAAAATAGGCCACTCCCATCACTTCAGAAAACTGGTCAGAGAGACAGGAGAAGGACTGAGTTAATAGGTATAAAAATTAGCTTTTACAATGGCTTTTTACTTTTTGTTATGGAAAATGGTTTTTCTAACACATTGAGAGCATTGTTAGTGGTTTCATAAGATTTGTACATTGAAGGTGAACAACCCCTTTAAGAAGGGGTTGGATGGTGTTTAGCAAGTGAGGGAATACAGGGTTATGGAAGATAGCGCATAGTACAGATTGATCCAGGGACTAGTCCGATTGCATCTTGGAGTCAGGAAGGATTTTTTCTCCTGAGGCAAATTGGAGAGGTTTCAAATGGTGTTTTTTATTGCCTTCCTCTGGATCAACACTTAAAAGGCTGAACTTGATGGACGTGTGCCTTGTTTCAACATAACTTACTATGTTACCTTCCAAAAATATGTTTTTCAGGGATCGCCGTCATTTCTTTGTAGCTATTACCCCACACAAAACTGGTAGTTTTTATAAATCGGGGTAAATGTAAGCTATCAAATAAGTATGCACAAGATAGAGTTTGGAGTCTTTACATGCTGTATACTTTGATAAACCTACGTACATTGGGAATCCAGTGTTGGACTGGCCCAACGGGATACCAGGAAAACTCCCGGTGGGCCCAGGTGTCAGTGGGCCTCCTGCTTGTAAACATTTGGCATAGTTCATGGTCATTCCCTATTTCTTCATTGGAATAAAGAGGCTTAATAATGTAGATTGAGGGGCAGATTTACCTAGGGTTGAATATCGAGGGTTAATTAACCCTCGATATTCGACTGCCGAATTGAAATCCTTCGACATCAGAGTCGAAGGATTTAGCGCTATTCCTGCGATCGAACGATCGAAGGAATAATCGAACGATTAAATCCTTCGAATCGAACGATTCGAAGGATTTTGAATCCATCAATCGAAGGATATTCCTTCGATCAGAAAATTGTTAGGAAGCCTATGTGGACCTTCCCCGTAGGCTAACATTGGCCTCGGTAGGTTTTAGGTGGCGAACTAGGGGGTCGAAGTATTTTTTAAAGAGACAGTACTTCGACTATCGAATGGTCGAACGATTCAGGTCGAAGTAGCCCATTCTATGGTCGAAGTAGCCAAAAAAACATTCGAAATTCAAAGTTTTTTTCCTCTATTCCTTCACTCGCGCTAAGTAAATGGGCCCCTGAATGTAATAGAGTGAAGTATGTAGAGATAAAAGACTAGGAGAATAAAGAGGTTGAGTGAGGAGGTATAATAGTTTGGAAAGTGGGCCCTTAGCCTAAGGTTTTCTGGTGGGCCTCTTGCGTCCCAGTCCGACACTGTGGGTATCAAACAGAAAAAATGAAAATCAAGCAAAAAAGGCAGCTATGTGTGTTTTAGCAGAGGTAATTCTCAGCATTGTTTATGGCAGGGTATTTTTTTTTTTGAAGTTTTGTTGCCACAACAAGTAGCTTTTAGTAGTAGCTCCATGTGTTATTGCCCTAATGCTGATGGCACAAAGGGAGATTAGTCAACTGTTAAATCGCTGCTACCATGGGTGACTAATCTCCCTGAAATGCCTTTCCACCAGCAATAGAGTCACCAATGGAGAGGCATGCAAGTCACTTTTTTCTTTGGTGACTTTGGAAAACTGAAGCAATGCTTGTGTTCTCCCACCAGCAATTTACATGATGACCATTGAGAAAAGCATTCCAGTGAGATATCGGTAGCAGATATTGCTCGGCGGGCAACTCATTTCTTCATGTGCCATCAGCCTTATATTGAGAAGGAAAAACAATAGCTTATCAGAAAGCAGTTCTATTGTGTAGTCCTGGCTCATTCCAAAAGCTCAGAATTGGGCGCAATAACCTGAATTGGCTGCCTACACACCAATATATTATATATATATTAGAATTGTTATGCCCGGGGGGGGCAGTAAGGCTGGAGGGAGGGGAGTCGACGTGGGGTGGGGGGTAGGGTTTTTTTGCTAAAGGGTTGAATTCTCCTTTAAAGGAGAAGGAAAGGTTAAAACTAAGTAAGCCTTATCAGAGAGATCCATCTAAATATACCAGTAAACCCCCAAAGTAATGCTGCTCTGAGTCCCCTGTCAAAAGAAACACTGCATTTCTTTCCTTCTATTGTGTACTCATGGGCTTCTGTATCAGACTTCCTGCCTTCAGCTTAAACCTCATTGCCCTGGGCAAGAGCATGCTCAGTTTGCTCCTCTTCCTCCTCCCCTCCCTTCTCTACTGTAATCTGAGCCCAGAGCAGGGAGAGACTAAAGCAGGAAGTGATGTCACACCACATTAATACTGCAGCTCCTATTCTAAATAAACAGAGAGTTTCTAGAGCTTTTTACTCAGGTATGGTAAAACATTCTACAGAATAAGTATAACATTCTAGCTTGCACTATTGCAGCTAATCTATTGGCAATAAAATGCCTCCGTAGCTTTCCTTCTCCTTTAAGTGGAAAGGCTAGCTCTGAATTGAGCCGTCCAGTGCCCAAGAGGGGTACCTGCTAGAGTGTGTCCTCCCTGTCACATGGAAAGCTGGGAGATTGAGTCGTGTGAATGTGTTGTCCGGATAATGGATCTCTCCGTAATTTGGATCTTCATACCATACTAAAAAATATTTTAAATATTAATTAAACAGGCTTGTTTTTCCTCCAATAATTATATCTTCGTTAGGATCGAGTGCAAGGTACTGTTTTATTATTACAGAAAAAAAGAAAATCATTTTTAAAAAAATCTAATTATTTGGATAGAATGGAGTCTATGGGAAATGGACTTCCCGTAATTTGGAGCTTTCTGGATAACGGATCCCATAACTTTATTTTATGTCTATATGTTAGTAGTCTATTTTTCTAATGGATAATGCTGAGGATTCGCTACATAAGTGTGGCATGAAATCCCTACTGAATTAACACATGTAAGCAGCCCATAGGAACAATGAAGTGATTTAACTAATTATTCTATCTTTATATATCACCACAATATGATATAGTTTGTCACAGAATGTTTATTCGATTGCAGCAGTCACCACCCCAGCAGGGCTTACAAGGTGAGTTTCATGTAAAATAAAGTGCAAATATGTGAAAAGCAAAATCATTGGGTTGTGTGGCTATGACAAAATGTGGGTTATCCGCTCCCTTAACTGAAGCTTCAGGCTGGTGCACTTGGACCTCTTCTCCTACTTTGTGAGTCGAACACTTGAGACCTGAGACTCTGAAGGTTGCCTTTCATCAAGAAACTAGGGTAGCTTCCTATTCTTTACAATTACTTACCTTATATTCGCCGCATCAATCTTCTCTCATGCGCTTCCTCTCAGTACGTTGGATCTCAAGAAGACGCATCGTGTAGTTCCAGCCTTAGAAGGACAACTTCCTATACCTCTGTCACTTTAAAGGGGAAGGAAACCTAGTCGGCGCAAACCCCCCACCCGTTTGTTTCCCTCCCTCCCTCCTCCCCCCTGGCCTACCCGTCCCGCTGGGCAAATGCCCCTAACTTGTTACTTACCCTTCTGCGCAGGTCCAGTCCAGTGAGTTCACAGACGACATCTTCTTCCACGCGATCTTCTTCCTGCTGTGAACGGAGTTTTGGCGCATGCGCAGTAGGATCATTTCGCCGGTACGGATCTACTGCGCATGCGCCAAAAGTCACGCGCATGCGCAGTAGATCGTACCGGCGAAATGATCCTACTGCTCATGCGCCGTTCAAAGCAGGAAGAAGATCGCGTGGAAGAAGATGTCGTCTGTGAACTCCGTGGACTGGACCTGCGCAGAAGGGTAAGTAAAAAGTTAGGGGCATTTGTCCAGCGGGACGGGTAGGCCAGGGGGGAGGAGGGAGGGTGGGCAACAAACGGGGGGGGGGGGTTTGCGCCGACTAGGTTTCCTTCCCCTTTAAAGAACAAGTCAACATTTTTAGTATTCTGCCCAATTATAGTTTAGAGCAGTGATCCCCCAACCAGTGGCTCGTGAGCAACATGTTGCGCTCCAACAACCCTTTGGATGTTGCTCCCAGTGGCCTCAAAGCAGGTGCTTCTTTTTGAATTTCTGGCTTAAAGCAAAGTTTTAGTTGCATAAAACCAGGTGTACTGTCAAACAGAGCCTCCTGTAGGCTGTAAGTCCACATAGGGGCTACCAATACCCAATCATAGCCCTTATTTGGAAGCCCCAGGAACTTTTTTGCATGCTTATGATGCTCTTCAACATTATTTTCCACTTGAATTTGGCTCACGGGTAAATAAAAAAGGATGGGGACCCCTGGTTTAGAGCCACTCCTCCAGAATGACTGCATTTGGCCATCTCATTTTCCATCCTTAAAATCGACACAGCCATCTTTTTCATAGCAGATGATCCGTTGTTAGTTTCTATTGTAAAGTTGCAGGTTAGGGCTAGTCCACACGGGGAGATAGCGACGCGTTTGCGGTCGCGGCGACAAAGCGCCGCGACAGTCGCCGCGACCGGCGCAGGCGACAGTTTTGTATGGGCGCCTATGTAAAAACGCCTGTGCTAACCACACGAGGCGATGCGCTTTTCAACAGTCGCCTGAAAATGCCTCGCCAGGCTTTTTCAGGCGACTGTTGAAAAGCGCATCGCCTCGTGTGGTTAGCACAAGCGTTTTTACATAGGCGCCCATACAAAACTGTCGCCTGCGCCGGTCGCGGCGCTTTGTCGCCGCGACCGCAAACGCGTCGCTATCTCCCCGTGTGGAATAGCCCTTAGTGTTTAGTGCCAGGCAGCAGAAGGGATGCACTGTTCTGCCCTTTCTGGGGGAACAATGCCATGCTAGGGAATGTTGACATTTGAAAAATGAGTAGATAAACTCATATATTTTGACCGAAGAAGCTCAAAAGCAGAGGAGAGGGCAATATCCAACAGACTCAAATTCTGACTCGGAGTCTAATTCAATATCATTTAGTTTGAATAGTTTGAGAGCTTGGACTAATTGTTCTTAAAGGAATTGTTCAGTGTAAAAATAAAAACTGGGTAAATAGATAGGCTGTGCAAAATAAAAAATGTTTCTAATATAGTTAGTTAGCCAAAAATGTAATGTATAAAGGCTGGAGTGATTTGATGTATAATAAGTCAGCCAGGACACTACTTCCTGCTTTTCAGCTCTCTTGGTTTACACTGACTGGTTACCCTGGTTACCAGGCAGTAACCAATCAGAGACTTTAGGGGGGGCCACATGGGTCATATCTGTTGCTTTTGAATCTGAGCTGAATGCTGAGGATCAATTACAAACTCACTGAACAGAAATGTCCCATGTGGCCCCCCTTCAAGTCGCTGACTAACTCAGAGTTATAGAGCTGAAAAGCAGGAAGTTGGATTCTGGCTGTTTTATTAGACATCCAGTCACTCCAGCCTTTATACATTACATTTTTGGCTAACTAACTATATTAGAAACATTTTTTATTTTGCACAGCCTGTCTATTTACGCAGTTTTTATTTTCACACTGAACTATTCCTTTAAAAGTATATTCTTAAACCAGGAGACGCATACCTAGGGTTTAAATTGGTTTGGTAAATTTGGGGTATAATCCATTTTTAGCATACTGACTAGGAAAGGATGATCACAGTCTTAACATGTGGCATGTCTTGACTTCTTTCCAAATCTGGATTTAGCCACCAAGAAAGAGAAAAGCCTGAGTTCACAATGGTCCAATTATACACTACTGAGGAAAAGGTAAATGGTCTGCTTATGCAAAAAACACCCTATGACCTTAGCAGCCCAATGGGCACATTTGCAGCACTACAGGAACTATAGCCCAAACGCACATTATAATAGTCAAATGTATTTAGAAATTACCTTAGCCCTGTAGCATCAGCTTATGTTAAAGGCCAACCTCATATTCTGCTGGATAATTAGTGACAACCCCTAAGCTTAGCTTCTCAACAGCCACTCAGAGCCCACTGAGCATGTGAGTGTCACAGACACTTTCCAAGATGGTGACCCCCTGTGACATATTTGAAGTCCTGGATCATTGCTGCTATTGACAAGCTGAAACTTTAGGCTGGTGGAATAAGTTCAGTATATAAAATATGGCATTTTTAGCCACATTAATTTTTAGGATTTAGTTCTCCTTTAAAGTAATGGCAATGCAATATACTGTTGCCCTGCACTGGTAAAACCGATGTGTTTGCTTCAAAAATACTACTATAGTTTCCTCCAGTGCTGTGCAACTTCTGTGGTACCGAGGGTTGGAATTTTTCTGACCTATATGGTGGAGGGCCAAAAAGTGATTGTTGGCCACACCCTGTTTTAAACCACACCCATTTGAAACCACACCCATGTTAGCAAAATAATCGCAGTAGCACCAAAAAAAAGCAGGGATATCAAAACTGCCAGATTGATACCAGGCCGATTTTTGGCCAGATATTGATCCGCTGGAAGCCCTTATACACGGGCAGATAAGCTGCCGAATTGGTCTAAAGGACAGATATCGGCAGCTTTAATCTGCCCGTGTATGGCCACCTTTAGTAAAATATTCAGATGAATATAAACATGACTAGATTTGTCTTTATAATCCAAACTCCCAAATTGCTACTGAGCCCTGTACGGAGTTCTTCTATCATACACAAGGACAGACTCCCAGTGAATACAATAGGCAATGATCCGTTGCACAATGGCCTAAGCAGAGCAATGTGTTTTACAGTTGAGTGTTGGTCCACAGAGCCCCGTGGGGAAGACTCAGTCAAGAGATTATTTACATATCAACATATTAAGAAAAAGTTCCAGGGATTTATTTAACATTTTGGAATAATAGTAGTAAACAAAACAAAAAAAAAAATAGCACAGCAGTGAAAAACATAGAACTTTATACAAACTGGCACAATTATGAAACAAACCTCACTGCATTGTTTTTTTGTTTTTTTTTTTAAAGCTGGGTGTAATATTAATAGGATTAAAATATGCAATGATAGTTGCTACTTCAGTAGTCCTTAGGTTTCCAAAAAAACATCACTGCTCTGATGACCTCAGGATTACGTATACATAAAGATTTATATACATTACTACTGTTATTCTTCGTTCCATAAACCCAAATGACGACAACGGCTGCCTCTCTCTAGTTCAGGATGTATTTTACAAACATGAAAACGGCAGGCAGCCTTGAGTAACTTTATTTTTTTCCTTTTTTTCAATATATGTTTTTTTAAAAAACAAAATGACATTGGACACGAAAAAAAAAAAGTAGAAATAAATAGGATATTTATAAACAAACAGGCGATGAGCCTTGTAATTCAGAACCGTCATGATGTCCCCATAGTCTGTGGCTGGTAATGCAATCCTAACAGTCAGACAATGACACACAAAGCTAGGCCCCCCTTGTAGAGATTTGGTTTCAATGGAGATTATACCATCAGGAAAGGACAGTGGAGGGATTTGTTTGTTTTCTTTTTAATTAATTTTGCCCCATCTAAGGGTAAGGGCACACCTGGCGATTCGGGGAGATTTAGTCGCCTGGCCTTCCCCGTCTTGTGCCGACTATAATGAAAAGTCGCCTGCGGCATGGCACACGCGGCGCTTCGTATTCCGAAGTTTTCTCGTTAGGCAACTTCACAATACAAAGCACCGCGTGTGCCATGCTGCTAGCGACTTTTCATTCTAGCCGGCTCAAGACTGGGGGAAGGCGTTCAGGGAGATTAGTCACCCCAAAGAAGCGGCGATTAGTCAGCAGGCGACTAAATCTCCCCGAATCGCCAGATGTGCCCTTACCCTAAACCCTCTTACCCATCTCCCTACAAATCTCAACTTTGTAAGAAGAATTGTTTGTAGCACCTCAAACCCATCAGCAAGAAGGTTAAACCTGTACAAGATTCTGGTTGTGGTTTTCTAGTAATTGTTAAACTGCTACTCCATGATGAGACCATTGGAACTTCCAGTTATGAAACAGTAGAACAGTCACAGGTTTGCTACCCCGGAAACCATAAAAGAACGGAATAGGCAAAGCCTTCACAAATTGTCATGGGGCATGTCTTTGCCTTAAAGGATAAGTAAACCTTTAAAACAAGTGAATGTAATATTGATGAGGGTGCTATTCTAAGAACGTATGCAATTTACCTTCATTATTTATTTTCTTTTAATTCCAAGATATTAAAGGCAAAACAAACCCTTAATAAAAAAAACCCTACCCCACTACCATACATAGACCCCCCTCCCCCCCCAGCCTAGCTGCTCCCTGGGCAAATGGCCCTAACTCTTTACTTACCCCTCCGTGTAGATTCTGTCCAGTGAAGTTCACGGGCGGCATCTTCTCTTTGATAATCTTCGGAATGAGACCAGCGAAACAGCACATGCGCAGTTGGAGCAATTTTCTGTTTTGTGACGATTGCGAATGCGACAAAACTCATGAAAATTGGCGAAGTGCTGGTCTCACTTTGAAGTCTACCGAATCGGCTGAAGATGGCGTCCGTGAACTCCGCTGGACAGAATCTGCACAGAGGGGTAAGTAAAGAGTTAGGGCCATTTGCCCGTGGGGGGGGGGGGTACTATGTAGAGTAGGGGGGTAGGGTTTTTTTTAATTAAGGATTTGTTTCTCCTTTAAGGGATACATGTACTGTTAATATGAATTCATTTTTTTTCCAACAGCGCCACCTGCTGATCAGTTTCCGCCCAGTCTGACCGCCAAGTATCCAAGGAAGTTGTCAGGAGAAAGAGGCTGCTCAGATGTTCTTCTGCTTAGGAAAGATTTAAGAAATATTTCTAATTTTATTCCTAAGCAGAAGAACATCAGAGCAGCCTCTTTCTTTCTCCTGACAATTTCCTTGACTACTTGGCAGTCAGACTGGGCTGAAACCGATCAGCAGGTGGCGCTGTTGGACAAAAAAAATTAATTCACATTAACAGTACATGTATCCCTTAATATCTTGGAATTAAAAGAAAACGTTCTTATCATCAACTTTACATTCACTTATTTTCAAGGTCTACTTATCCTTTAAACCAGTGAATAGCGGAGCCTACATTCACTTACGGTGTATATCCAAACCTTTACCTTAAGTCTAAAAATGTGTCAATTAGTAAATGGAAAAAAAGCTTCGGTTGTGTGTTGCATTACACCCTATCCTCCAGAATTACGCTGCATGGATTCCAGAGGGATTGCACTTTGTTGTAGCAAGTCCCAACCTGTGGCCCCTAAACTGTTCATAAACTAAAGTCCCATGGGCAAGATGTTGGAAATACTTGCTATACAAACTGCTTGAGACTAGAGCCTTCCAAACTGATTACGTAGTTAATAAGGCAACGTTAAACAATTTAACGTTCTTTCATTCTACCTTTGAGTGCCATTTGTTTTTTGCAATGTGATACTCTGCAGTGAACAATTATTTAACTACTTCCTGGATAATAGGGGAAGTCAGTGAGGGTCATGTATCAATAGTGGGCAAATTTGCCCATGGGCAGTAACCTGGGCCACCAATCAGATTCTTGCATTCATTGTTCGACTTGCAGCTGGCTTTAAAAATCTAATCACTGATTGGTTGCTATGGGTAACTGCCCAAGGGCAAATTTGCCCACTGGTGATGAGTGCCAGTGTCTTTGACATAATTTATTACTTTTAGAGGGGATTATGGAGAATTTATATACGAGTCAGTCAGCATAACATAATTACAGTAAACGGAGAATACTTGATGCCAACAAGCTTCCCAACAAATGAAGATATAACTATATATAACTTGCCTCACAATTACACAGATACCGGACTTTCAAATCTAAGTGAGTGTCTAGAAACTGCCCCTCCATTCCTTGATACATATTTTTCATGGATATGATACCTTCCACTGCTGGAGGGCTGCAAGGACAGATTTCCAAGTCACTGGCTGAAAAGACCACAAAAAAAAAACGTGGTCACAAGTTTCCCAATTGATTTGGTTTAATGATGCTGATGTGTAATATGTTTGCAGTCTTATCAGTTAATAGTCTAACCCCAATATGTAATAAAAGGCACTAAGTTTGCCCAGGAGAAGTAACCCATAGCAACCAATAAGATGTTTGCTTTTAAACAGGTGACCAATAAATGCTACCTGCTGATTGGTTGCTATGGGTTACTGTTCCTGGGCAAACTTAGTGCCTTTTATTAAATAAACCCCTGTCTGAGCACCTGGACGCATGTTTCCCTTCTGTATATTTCTTCTTAAAAGGGGTTTTAAAAGAAAAAAACAACAAAAAAAAAAAACATAAATGAGACGCGAGTTGGCATCTACAATTGATTGGGACAATTAAAAATAACTATTAACAGAAAAATCCATGTCCATTAACCTTTTCACTGCTGAATGTGAAAAAGAAATTGTACTTATTTTACTAACAACAAATAGCAGCATTAGGGGGGTCAAAAAATACAAAAATGACCATTCGGTGATCCTTCTAAATCTGGTCACCCATTAGATGAGAGCTTAATCCCAAGAAGCTATAGTGTAACCGTCACAGATTTTTAAAATTACACTAAGGCTATGTGCACTGGGAGCGAAGGCTCCTGACAGTTGCACAGTGCTATGGGTACTTTAACCCAAAAGAAATACCAAAATCCTACACTTTCCACAAGCTGGTAAACGGTGATAAGAAGTGGGACAGATAGATCCTCTTCCTGCATGGGATCAGACAGACAAGACCAATCCTAAGTAACATTCAGATTGTTTGATAGGGAGTTCATGAAATGGCAGGAATGTTCATAAACTGCCACTAAAGTTGAGTAGGTAGAATTCGAATGATCTGATGAGCTCAGGGCACAGCACTTCACTGTCCTTTAAATTTGGAATGACATGTGTCATGTGGCACCCAAGCTTACCTCTTCACTCCCCCATCACCTCCACCACATCATCATCATCCCGCCCATCCTCATCACTAGACCCAAGCTCTGTCTCCCCTGATGGGAGCGGACGGGATGAAGTCCCAGGAGAGGCCTGGTAGTTAGAGGAGAGGTAGCCAGGAAAATTTGAAGCAGGGTTATTAGTGGGGAGCCCCCGACTGAGAATTTGGGAAGGATAAGGGGCAAACATTCGGGTCTGAGGGAGCAGAGGTTGTGAAAAGGAAAGAGGGAAACCATGAGGCAACAGATAATGTGGAGGAACAGAAGGGGCAGAGGAAGTCCCAGAGTTGTGGGTCATTAGATTGTCCTGAACCTGCGGCAGTCCTGTCTGTGGGTCTGACAGCAAAGATGGCAGTTGGAAGTGTGATGAGCCCCCTCCTGGTCCCATGAACACAGGGTTTGCAGAGCTGACTAGGTTATGGTTCATTGTGGAAGGTGTAACCCCAAATCCTGTGTTAGGGTAACTCATCTGTGAGTATGGATTCCTCTTATTGGGAGGCCAGTGGCTGGATTGGTCTTGGGGCTCCCTCCGCTTTCTCGGTTGTAGTTTGGGAGCTGGATTTAGTCCTTGGTGTTGAAAGTCCAGGTTCTGAAGTTGGGGGGCTGTATTTGAGCCCCGGGCAGCTGCCGCATCTGCATATTTCTGAAGCTCATTCATGATTTCAGGACTGTCTGGTGAGAAGGGCCTGGGAGGATCCTCTGAGTCTTCTTGTGTGGGACTGGAGGTTGAGTGCCTTCCATTGCTCAGATATGGAGCAGAGCTACCCTGTGCACCTATCAGAGAGAAAGTAAGCATGTTATCAAAAGCAGACTAATGGAATGTACTATTAATACTGGTTTATAGGAAACTAATAATGAAGATGGCAAGAATTCATTGATAATAAAATACACCTCATAACATGAACATTCCTGAAATGGAAAGAGAGAAATAAGAATGAGGATAAGACTTAGTGCAGCCTGTGCCGTGCCCTTTTCAGCATCATGCTCCCCAAAGGGTTTTCTAAATAGAAACTTGTATATATCACGTGTCTGAAAGGTATAACAGGATTTATTACCTGGTGTTGCCAGTCTGCGCACTTCACCACTCTTTTGCTTTCCGCTGGCTCTGATGGCAAATATTCGTCCATCACTGGTACGGATATAGGTTCCTGAGGAGGGGAATTAAAATAATTATTTTGGAACCAGCAAGTGAGCTTTTTTTGTTTATTCATGTATATTCATTATAAAATGAAACTGTCCAACTCACACCTCCCTATTTATACCTTCTTTATGATTCTCTCTCACACCTTTCACCTTATATTCTATTTTCTCCCCTTCATCTAACAGTCTTCATTTACCTTAAACTTTCCCCACTGTATCTTCTGTCCCGCATTTCCCCTTTATTCTGCCCGATCTGACCTGTCCCCTTCTAATCTTCTATTCTTTCTTTTGATTGGCTATGTTTTACAGATGAATCCCATGAGCACTGTAACCCAAAGTGGTTCCGCTTAATGACTGTATACTACAACTTCCAGTTTATTAGCTGGTGGGCTGGAAAGCACATGTGGAGTAAGGGAAAATACTAGAATGTCAACATAGTGCCTACTACAAGTAAAGCAGGCTCAGGATGGTGCACCTGCAGGGAACTAGTGGGACTGCTGAATAATATTTTGCCCATATTTCATTAGGCAATGGACAATATTTAATTTTATATTGACTGGGCAATAGTATTGATGTTCCCACCACTCAAATTAAGAATATATATATATATATATATATATATATATATATATATATATATATATATATATATATATATATATATATATATATATATATATATATATATATATTCCAGAGGTTCTTAACGCACACCGTAATGCATGATTCTGAGTCGATACCTGGGTGCTATCTTCAAGGGCAAAATTATCCAAATGTCGAACGAAAAAAAGATGCACACCAGGGTTTGTGTACAAAAGATTAAAAATCCATGTTTATTAAATTACATTAAAAAATTCGGCCCGAATTTTTTAATGTAATTTAATAAACATGGATTTTTAATCTTTTGTACACAAACCCTGGTGTGCATCTTTTTTTCGTTCGACATTTATATATATATATATATATATATATATATATATATATATATATATATATATATATATATATATATATATATATATATATATATATATATATCATAAAAACAGGGCTAGGCCTCGTTTTTACATTCTGGACCACATAAAATGTATGACAGGGAACACAAGCTTTTTGTTCTTACTGTTAATCACTTACCCATTTTGTCTATTAAAAATACAGACTAAACTCTTGCTAAAAAGGCCCACTATAGGATGTGTTGGTCATTTTATTTGCCTCAATCCTGTGTGGGTTGATAGCTTTAATATTCTCACACGGTGTTCCAATATAATACTTGTGCCATTCACATTGAGTAGGATGAGGCTAATTTTTCAAATACTCTTTGCAGAAACTACTGTATAGAAAACGATACACTTAAATAGCTTAATAAAAGCTATGCTTACCTTTTGTACCACGGATAACATGGATACTCTCGCCTGCGCTGATACGTGCTTGAACATCAGTGGAGGTGGTCATTCCTGGAATAACAATATCTAGATGGAAAAAAAAGATGATGAAAAATGGCAAACATAAAACCAGTATGTGGATGGAAGTTGTCCAATGTTAAATTAACTATACATCAAGTGGAGTATAGGTTGGATTGTATTTATCTCTCTGGGCAAGGAAAGCAATTTGATTTGGATTTGGTCACCAGAGAGCACTCTTTCTCCATCAAACTGCTTTTCCTGATCCACAGGCATAAGTGCAATAGTTGAGGCCTCAGGCCTTTAAGACTGGAAGAAGCACCCTTACCCTGCTACACCAATGGAAATAGAGCAGCTAATCAACAAACAGTTCTATCAAATAATAATAAATACTTGCTTTGTACAAGGTGTGCTTTGATTAACTACTTATTGCTTTTTATTTATCAATAAGAGTAATTAAAAATGCTATATGTATTCTATAAGGTAAAGTAGAGTAAACCTGGTTATTCTTGCCCCAGTTGCAATACAGTTGGAGCTAATTTCTTTAATATGATATGGTCCAGTTTCCACCTAACTAGATAATTTTAAATGTATTTCATATTATTAACAATAAATCCGGATTTCCCAAATATTGTTACCCTTGCAATTTGTATCCGAGGCATACTCGATAAGCTGGTATAGACAAACTACGCTGCAATAAATCACACCACTGACTTTCATTCTGTGCAAGCAAAACTCTTGCAATTTACTGGATGGATAGGACTCCACCTTCTAAAGAAGCAAAATTCTCACAGAGGTAACCTACAAGGCAAGAGGCTCACAATCTAATATTAATATTTGGAGTTTCTGATGGGAATCAGCATTGATGCATAAACACCGACCAATTTATGAAATACTATAAAGAATAAACTACATTTAAAAGAAAAAAAGCAATTCTTCATTGGCCAAGCCATGATCGCTTGTATAATTGAAAAAATAAAAAACCCACCTGTGGTGGTGACAACTTTTTGCACAAGCACGCCTGCTCTCTGAAGATAGTTGACTGGGAGGTTAAATGGATGAACAGAAGCCGATGCAGATCCTGGATGATTCACAGATACGTGTCTCGGCAACATAGGGATAGGTGTAGACTGCAGTGGCCGTACACTGGCCACAGGCCTATCATCTCCCTTCATGAGTGGGCGCCTACAACACAGCAAATACAGTGAAACCTCGATTTTAAAGGAAAACTATACCCCCAGAATGAATACTTTAGCAACAAATAGTTTATATCAAATTAAGTGGCATATTAAAGAATGTTACAAATCTGGAATATATATTTAAGTAAATATTGACCATTTACATCTCTTGCCTTGAATCACCATTTCATGATGGTCTGTGTGCTGCCTCAGAGATCACCTGACCAGAAATACTACAACAGGAAGAAGTGTTGAAGCAAAAGATAGAGCTCTGTTTTTTAATTGGCTCATGTACCCGAACATGTATGTTTTTTTTGTGTGCACCGTGAATCATAGGATCCCAGGAGGCGTCCTTTATTTTTTAAAATGGCAATTTTCTATTTAGGATTACCCAACGGCACACACTACTAAAAAAGTATATTACCGGTATTATGAAAATGGCTTATTTTTCCTCTATGAATGTTATTATTTGTGAAATAAAGAGGTTTAAAATGCTAATCAGATATATAGTTTGCCGTGGTTCTGCCTGTAAATTGTCAATTCCAATTAGTCTGCCCCTTATACAGTCCTGCACCAATCACTCATTGCTTTCAACCAACATTTTGATAAAGAAGCCCATTTAACTTAGAAACCCCTAATATACCCATCACAGTTTCCTGTTTCTTCAAAAAGTATGAATAAATGCCATTTTCTATGCTGCAATCCAGCTGTTTAACAGTTCTTCTCTTTCTGCATCATTTGAAATCCTGGCAGGGAAGGAGGGACTAAACACTGAGGTTACAAATTCTAACAACTTCTCCACAGCTTACAGTCAGCATGCAGGAACTACATAACCCACAATGCATTGCACTATGATGTTCTGTTTCTTATTGAAATCACATGTGCAGGGAATTGTGGGGTTTGGAGGATGCAGGCTGAGGACAGATGGCTGTTGATACAAAGTAACAGTAGTCAGCCAGCTCAGCAAAGTAGTCAGACAGATCAGCAAGAGAGCAGGGGGCTCAGCTTAGGAAACTGTCAGAAACCATTAAAAATCACGAAAAATCTGCTTATTTTTTTAATTGATGTACATAGCAAAGTTGCTTGAAATTATGTTGACTTTACAAAAAGTTTAAGTGATGTTTTTGTGGAGTTCCCCTTTAACACAGTAAATATTGTATCTCAAAGTAAAACTGTGCTTAAATCCTTTCAGTACTTTTAGTACATTTACATTAGGGATGCACTGAATCCACTATTTTGGATTCGGCCGAACCCCCGAATCCTTTGTGAAAGATTATTCGGCTGAAAACCGAACCGAATCCGAACCCTAATTTGCATATGCAAATTAGGGGTGGGAAGGGGAAAACCATTTTACTTCCTTGTTTTGTGTCCAAAAGTGTGTCCATATGCAAATTAGGATTCGGTTCGGCCAGGCAGAAGAATTTGGGCGAATCTGAATCCTGCTGAAAAAGGCCGAATCTTGGCCGAATCCCAAACCAAATCCTGGATTTGGTGCATCCCTAATTTACATTTTCCCATTTTACAAAATTTTTCCTGGTCCCCTGAAAAACGTAAAATGGGGGTTCTACTGTATGTCAATATTCAGCAAGTTTTTTCAAATAACCATACTTCTTCCAAGGGCATCCTTCTTGTGCCAGCATATGTGGGTACTAACCAGTGCCTCTGATTAAAGGCAGGGATGTTACTCAGACTGTGGTCTGGAGCAGGGTAGTACTGTGTGTAGGAGGGTCGTGTATATGGTATGGATGCTCTCTTCTCTTCCTCATAACCACGCTTTGCAGCCTTTTTCTCAGCTAGTGTCAGTTTCTGCTCCTTGCGATCCAAAAGCAGGGATTCATGCTGAAAAGGCTCCTGGTAAAAAAATATGATGAATATAAATATGATGGTGGCTAGGACCTGTTGGGAAGTCGCCAATGTATACTATACATGGACTGATTTACAGATTGTAACTAATACTGTACACAAACCAGCTACATCTTAACTCCTTTCCAAATATCTCCCTAAATCAGGAGTGCCCATAATATACTAATGTGGGGTCTACTTTTAGTGGTGTTGTCTCATTATGATCTACATCCATAATATCACTGTTAGCATTCTGTTACATGGAAAATATTACTTACATTTTATATTGATTTATAAGAGAATTAACATTACTGTACTGTATACAACTATTTCTTAAGTAACCTTAACAGAATAGACATCTGAATGAAAAGAACAAAACAGAAGGGTAATTTAGTCAAGCTGTTTGTTGGCAGTGTCTTGAGATCTACTGATCACCAACTAAAGGTCTACTGGTAGACCCCCGATTTAACTTTTGGACAACCCTGCCCTAAATGGTCTCAGCCTTTTACCACATACATTTGATTGTGTCATTACTACACTAGTTATTCAGGTTGTGTGCAGGCACTTTGACAATAGAACTATGGCTTGTCCATGTAGTATTATGCCTTGAATACCTAGAACACAATATAACCTATAGTTTTCCCTTTTCTATCAACTTTCCGGATAACGGATATTTCCGTAATTTGGATCTTCATACCTTAAGTCTACTAAAAAATCATGTAAACATAAAATAAACCCAATAGGCTGGTTTTGCTTCCAATAAGTATTAATTATATCTTAGTTAGGCTCAAGTACAAGGTACTGTTTTGTGTACTGAGCAAAGGGAAATCATTTTTAAAAATTTGGATTATTTCAATAAAACGGAAGACTGCCATTCAGTAATTCGGAGCTTTCTGGATAACTGATCCCATACCTGTACTTTGTAAACAGAGGCAAATCACATTGTCATCTATGATGTGAGAGAACTTTAACTGTAACATATACACAATAGACATTTTGTGTGTACCAGTGACTATTTCCCAATAGAGTGGGATATAACAATCTATTGCTTTAGAATTCACAGCACATCATGGGAAATCCCATAGCAATTAACATCTTGCTACTTGAAGTGAAATTATTATTTCACTGCAGTTCACCTTGGTGATTAGATGGGGATACTGGAGACAGGCTTTCTGTAGGACAGCTTCATGGAAATTAGATGGATCTAGGTGTTTCCGTGTGGGATCTGGCTCCTCTTCCACAAAATGCAGCAGATTCTCTACCTCCCGGCGTGTAAAATTCATTTCGGGGTTCAGATCATCAACCACACGATCTGAGGGGATGATATATTTTTAGTTTCCTAACAGTTATACCCCAAGTGAAACTACATTTTATTTTATTACCTGACATTCCTTGCTTTGTTATCTGACGATCATAAATTTTTTTCTCCAGAGTGAAGTCAGATACCAGTCTGTAGATATGACATGGTTTCCTTTGCCCATATCTGTATACTCGGCAAACAGCTTGAGCATCATGACATGGGTTCCATGATGCATCAAACACCACTACACGATTAGCACCAATCAGATTTACCCCAAGGCACCCAGCACTGAGAAAGAGAGAGAGAGCGAGAGAAGGGTTTAAAGGAAAAGGAAAGCTACCGAAGCAGTTTATTGCCAATAGATTATCCACAATAGTGCAAGCTAGATCACTATATTTATTCTACAGAATGCTTAACCATATCTGAGTAAACAGCTCTAGAAGCTCTCTCTGTTTGTTTAGGATAAGTGCTGCCATATTAGCTTGGTGTGACATCACTTCCTGCCTGAGTCTCTCAATCATAGCTCTGGGCTCAGATTACAGCAGGAAGGAGAGGAGGGAGGGGGAAAAGGGAGAGGGAGGGGGAAAAGGGAGGGGGAAGGGGAGATAGGAGCACTAGCCCTGGAGCTTTATGTTGAAAACAGGAAGTCTGATACAGAATCCCATACAGAAGCCCATGTGATAAAAGGAAAGAAATGCTGTGTTTCTTTGACAGAGGACTCAGATCAGCATTACTTTGAGGGTTTACTGGTGTATTTATATAGACCTTTCTGATAAAGCTTACTTAATTTTAGCCTTTCCTTCTCCTTTAAGAGACAAGGGAAAATATTTTCTATATATTTATGTATTTGATAAGCTTGTCTGTGACTTACATTGGTTTAATCTCTATTTTACGAAGTAAAATGAACCATAGCTTACCGTGTGGAGAGTAAGAACAGCCACACCTTTTCATTACTCGGGTCATTAAACTGATTTATTAACCTTTCCCTCTCTGAGGCGGAAGTGCTGCCGTCCAGTCCTGGGGGATACAGAGATAACCGATTTGAACAGAAACAACCAATGTAAAGTGCTCCTAAATGTAGCACTTATATAAATGCATACACACAGGCAGCATGGCACACTTATACAAATTATTACTATGCACAGGGAGAAGCCTAAAACAGAGATGCACAATATTTTCAAGCCAAAACCAATATGCACACACAATAGGCACTCACAAAGTCATGCATTGTAAAGCCGTAATCATACAACCTACCACCAATTAGCCTACTCACTGTAATAGTTGATATTCCGAATCCATGTGTGACCTTCCTGGCCATCAGACCCCACCGGGATTGGCATTTTCCTCTTGGCTAAAAATTGCTCAATGATGGACAAGGTGGACAGGCTCTGACTGTAAGAGCAAACAGTCATTACTTTCAAATCAAATTTCTAATGCACGGACAACGCTATATTATTAACTTCAGTATAACTCATACCTAAACACCAGAATCTTGTCGCCCACTTTCATGCTTTCTTCAATCAGGTGAAACAAAAGCACCATCTTGGGTGAGTTTGGCAGTTGGCCTGGTATGTAATCACAAAGAATCTCCTTGGCCTATGGTAAATAAAAGTCATACCAATAAGCAGGTTTGTGGCAGCAAGAAAAAAAAAACATAAACAATAAAGTAATGTGACCATCAACATCATCAAAATAATAGGTAGAACATCTGCCACTAACTGGGCATAATCAGTGAAGTGGCCTCTTTACACATCAGAAAGTGAGAAGAAAAAGTAAAAATCAACAAAAAAAATAGTACAGGTATGGGATCTGTTATCTGGAAACCTGTTATCCAGAAAGCTCCGAATTACGGATTGGCTGTCTCCCATAGACTCCATTATAATGAAATAATTAAAAAAAATATGTATAAATGATTTCCCTTTTCTCTGTAATAATAAAACGTGCCGTGTACTAAGATATATTTAATGCTTATTGGAGACAAAACTAGCATATTGGGTTTATTTAATGTTCACATGATTTTCTAGTAGACTTAAGGTATGAAGATTCAAATTACAGAAAGATCCGTTATCTGGAAAGCCCCAGGTCCTGAGCATTCTGGATAACAGGTCCCTGTACTGGCAGATGCAAAGGAGGCAAGGTGAAAAGTGGGAAGAAGGAACGCCTTTGGGCACAATGGAGTATCAGTACATCTATAATTTTCTTCTGCTCAAGATAGGCATTAATAAAGGATTGTTCTGCACTTGACATTTTGTGACTATAAAGACTTTCATTCATCCAGGTCATGGTATATCTAGTGTAAGTAATTCTAAAACAACTGGACTTGCTGGTTAATAGATGCACTTGCTAACTGCACTTGAGAAACTGTGTGCCCCTTGTGCCCCAATCTTATCACTTGGTCACTGGGTATAATATTTTCATCTATAATAATGGATAATAAATGGAGGTCTAATAAATGGAGACATTTTTTCAACTGGCCAGAACACAGAATATGTTTATATCATATTAAAGGGCATGGCAAAGAATCTTATGAAACTGAAATATATATTTAATTAAATATCGCCCTTTTACCTTGAGCCAACCATTTTATGATAGTCTCTTTGCTGCCTCAGAGATCACCTGACCAGAAATACTGCAGCTCTAACTGTAACAGGCAGAGGTGGGGATGCAAAAGGCAAAACTGTGTCCGATAATGGTCTTATGTGAACATGTATAGTTTGTTAGTGTGCACTGTGAATCGTAGGATCCCAGGGGCTAGCCCATAGTTCTTAAAATGGCAATTTTCTATTTAGGATTACTCAATGGCACATACTACTAAAAAGTGTATTATTATGAAAATGGTTTATTAACATGAAGCAGGGTTTTACATATGAGCTGTTTTATGCAATATAATTTTATAGAGACCTGCATTGTTTGGGAGTAGTTTTCCTTTAATTAGCTTCTTCAATGACCCCTTAGTATGATTGTTCTCATGCACAACATTTTTCCTACAGAACTTTCACATTATGAGATGAGACTACAATACTTTAATATGAAACATAATAGCTATAATCTCACAAGTCGAATCACAAATTCAAAAGCAGCTAAAGTCCTGAAAACATTAACTTTTTAAATGACGTACCTTAACAAAAGGCATGCTATACCACAATACATGCATTTTTGTGTGGTTATAGTTTCCAGTGGAGCTCTGAAGTATTAAAATATTTTATTGGATATATTAACTAGCAAATACACAAGATATCTGGAAGCTCCAATATTTAGGGCAATGATGCAGTAACAATCCTCTATGGTAGGTTTTAAATAAGGCAATTGGCATGAAGTCTGATCAACAAGCACCATAGTCACAAACATGTTCTCAGCTTTAAAGTCACAAAACGAGGTTTATAGGAATTCTAGCAAACAACTTAAGACTGAGGACAACAATTGTTAAGTCTACAATTGAACCTGAACTTACCCATTCGTATGTGACAACCTGATTGGCTTTTTCTTGGGAGGGGTTCAGAACCATACCCTGCAGCTGCTTCGTGTGTGCTGTCTCTCCCATGAGGGCCCCCAAGCTGTTCGGTTCTACCTTGATCTTGCCACTTTGTGCATGGCAACGATTATTAGTGCCCAAGTCTTCTACATCTAAGTCCTGCTCATTTGCCAAGTTTTCCTTCTGCAATGCTTCATACAGCACATCAGGATGATTCCAAATCTGAAGGCATATAAGAAAGAATAAAGTGCACTGCAGAAAATTGAAGAATAAAGTATAATGTAAAGTAATGAGTGAAAATGTAGCCCCTAGCTAGATACTAAAGGCAAGACTGCTTCTTTTTATTGGTGGTGGTGGGGAATGTATAGATATACAGGAAGGACATGCTAAAGTTGTTACTGAGGCAATGGAGTGGAGGCTTACTATCATGGTTTGAGGCTGACAAACTTACACCCATCTAATACTTGTGTAGACCCAGATACAATGATTAAGAAAGTTCAACTTACCTTACAGCAAACACAGAATGCTTTGAGTGGGTTTAAGCCTAGCCAGCCACTATTTCCTGCATCTCGAAATCTGTTCATAAATTCAGTGTACAAATCCCGCTGAATTTTAGACAGACGCACCAAGATAACATGTTCCTCTTTAAACGGAAGCTGCGCTTTTAACACTGTATGTCCACGTCTTTTCATAGAATAAAGCAGAGAGAATAGGGCAAAAGTCATGAACATAGATAACCAATTTACCAAACACACTGTAGTATTGTTGATGCCTGGATAAAGTTGTTTACATCTGCACATTCTAATACTTATGGATTGCATCCTATTGCATGCCTACAATGCAAAGTCTCCCTTTTTTTCCTGAATTCGGTTTAGGCTATTGGAGCAATATCTGAAAATCCTTGTATTTTGTAGGAGGGAAGCCTCTCACTATTGCTACAATAACCCCACACTCCTTTAGTTTGAACTGCAAATAGTTGTTTCTGTTTTCAGTGTAATGGCATGCATGTAGTTTGCCTGTGGACATCAATATGCAAACCCCTTACTTGCCCACCATAAAAGAAATACAAGGTGTAGATGCTAGTGCTAAGTGTATTGCACTCTAAGGGGCAGATTCACTAAAGGGTGAAGTGGCCGTCGCTTTCAACAAATCGCCAGAAATTCTATCCACTAGGACATTGCCAATTCACTAACAGGTGCAGAGGACAATTCGCTAGCGAACGAGACAGTCAATAGCGTTCGTTCGCACCCTATCGCCAAGGACTTTTCACTCTGGAAAACGGTCGTTATTCCGCAAATTCACTAAGATGCGAATTTTACAGAATGTTACCTCTTTCGCCAGTTTACTTTGCCACCTCAGACCAGGCAAACTGATAAAACGAAGCTACATCTTCCTCAATCTTATTAATTAAAGTTGTAAAAAACCGCTGGCGACTTTTCTTTTTTTAAAGTGGGATTGGCTTCAAAAGCCAGAACGATTTAGATTTATGTGTGAGGATTTTTTTTTTTTTTAAACTAATTTGAGGGGCATGCCACATTTATATAAGGGTGGTCTCATGTCTAGGGCATTAGAGGATATCTGTCTATATCATGGCTCATAGGACATGTGTTTGAAAAAGTGGCCACTTCAAGCATTTGCACCAACATTATTATTAAAAAGACGTCCATACAACTTTTAGGTACCCGCCCTATTCAAATTAACCTAAACACAAGAGTGCTAGTGAAGTTTCACTAGGCAGAAATGAACGCTAGTGAAAATTCGCTATGAAATGCTTGCCCTGCCAAAGTAATGCTAGCGAAAATTTGCCAGCGTTCGGCTGCTGAGACGCAACTTTGCATTTTAGTGAAGTAGCGTAGTGGTAACGAATTTGCACTTGGTGAAGTGGTGAGCAGTGTGGTGAATCGGTCCCTGGCGAAAATTTGCCTTTTAGTGAATTTGCCCCAAGGGTTATAATATGGCACTCCTTAGCATGAAGACACTTCCACATACCCCAATATAAATTAACCATTGTCTTTGAATATATAACTTGTTGCATTTGTTAGGAGAAAAGATCTAACCTTTGAACAAATCCTTCCAGTAAACTGTGCAAGACATGGCTCCGGTATCGCATGAGTCTCTTGTCCTGGGGTGTGCTATCCATACACTGTCCATTTAGGACTGGCCTTTCAAACATGTTGCTAAACTCTTGCCTAGTACCAAGAAAATCAGGCCGCACAAAGTCCACCATGCACCAATACTCAATTAGGTTGTTCTGCAAGGGGTAGCCTGTTAATACTACCCTCCTTCGTGATCGGATGTTCTTCAAGGCCTGAGAAGTGCTGGCATGACAATTTTTTATACGATGACCTTCATCACAGATCACTACGTCTGGGCCAGGCCTTGACAAAGCCTTTTCTATCCCTGTGGTAGGGGAAAAGGGAGACAAACAACAGCCAACAGTCAAGCCAAGAAAAATATTGAAGAACTATGAAAGTTAAACAAAAAGTAAGACGGTGATAAGAGAAACAGCTGACAAAAAAGCTTACGGCTAGCAATGCTAGGAAGCAGAATAAAATAGCATAATAAAAGATTATCATCTTTTGTTTACATAGAACAAACATATCCACACTCTTTTACAGAAACCACACATTATTCCGTGTAACAGTGGTCCCCAAACTCTCTATCACAAGAATACTCAGAGGAAACCTATGCAAACATATTGAGAACATAGAAATTCCTTAGCTGATTGTACCCAGGCTTGAAATGAACCTAAGACCCCAGCAATGCAAGGAGTCATTGTGCCATCATGCTGCCCATTCTAACTATTCCAATACTACCTTTTAGCATTTCTTGTTGACGATCCTCTTCATCCAAATCAATAATTACAGGTCCCGCAGCCTTTTTGCTCTTTTTTTTTCTACCAGCAGTAAAGGATTTTTTCAGTGAAAGCAGCCTGTACATTTCATAGCCCATTAACAAGACTCCTCCGTCTGTCACCCAGCCATTTACTACTTTGGCTCGTGCTGCTGTTGTTCTGCAGGTGTTGAAATGAAAGAAAAATAGTTGAGAAAACCACAGCAATCAAATAAAGAAAGTTCTATAGAGACATATGAAGATAAAGAACGCATTTACTATGAGTGAACATGGCAGTCTATGAGTGAGCAATTATCACTAGCAGTCTATAATTGCTTCTATGCAACTGCAGCGCTTCTGATTGACTTTATATGCATGCATAATACCAGTAACTGACCAACCACACCTACTTGTGCTCGTCGTTCATAATGTGGACTTTAAATGCACGTGGCTGAACCAGTTCATGGTTATGATCCTTTGGCAATGATTCCGGTGGAGGGAGCCACATGTTGAATTCAGCAAGCCAGTTTTGCAATGTGTTGACCTGGAAGAAAAGAACTTGAATCATGGAAAAGGCAAACAGGGGCTGACAGACAAATAATCAAGACCATATGGCCATTAATTTAACGTTCCTTACCCTTTGGCACTTAAAGGAATTGTAAAGATAAAAACTGGGTAATAGAGAGGCTGTGCAAAATAAAAAATCTTTTCAATATAGTTAGTTAGCCAAAAATGTAATCTATAAGGGCTGGAGTGAGAAGATATCATGACAACATAATAGCCAGAAAACTACTTTGCAGCTCTCTGGGTTTCCACTGATTGGTTACCAGGCAGTAACCAATCAGTGACTTGGGGGGGGCACATGGGTCATAACTGTCGCTTTTGAATCTGAGCTGAATGCTGAGGATCAATTACAAACTCACTGAACAGTTATGTCCCATATGGGCCCCCTCCAAGTCGTGACTAACTCACAATTAGAGAGCCAAAAAGCAGGAAGTTGTGTACTGTTCTCTTTGTTGGAGATCCAGTCACTCCAGCCTTTATACATTACATTTTTGGCTAACTAACTATATTAGAAACATTTTAGGTATTAAATGTTGCCTTCTTTTTCTGCCTCTTTTAGCTTTCAGATGGGGTTTGCTGACCCTGGCAGTCTTAAAAACTATTAGGATAAATTGACACTAGCAACCAGATAGCTACTAAAATAGAAAAAATCTACATCATAATTAAGGGGACCCGTCACCCAAAAAATTATTCCAAATCATATTTTATCATGTTAGTCAAGCAAGATGAACTTTAATTTCACTGCATAAACTATTTGAATCTTGTTTCCATCAGTCTGGGAATTCATAATTATTGCAAGCAGGCAGGAGCTATTTTGTGGACACTTTTATAAAAGCAAGCCTTGCATCATCTCAGAATCTTGTTTGTGCATCAGAATGGGGGACCTGATGTCCATCCCCATGCCCTGGCTACACAATTAAATGGTGAAGAGAACGGGGGAATGTGGGGAGAGCAGTGACATCTAGTAAGTGCAGAATGGGAAGTTAAATTAATTGCTTGCCCCGCCTCTAGGCCTAAGGCATATTTGATTGACAGCTGAGATTTATGAATGAGTTTATGAACTATAAATACTTTAATTAAAAAAAAGAATTGGATTTCATGTTTAATTTGAAAAGAACTTTTATTAAACAGCGTTTTATGTCTGGGTGACAGGTCCACTTTAAATAGAACCACGGAAGAGATAAGAACTGCTGAACAACCAAAGGCCCTGAAAGTTAAAATTGCATCGACTCCAAAATCTCACCGGTACAATTGCAAGCACAGTCTTTGCTGAGGTATGTTGGAAGAGCACATCCAGGAAGGATATAACCTGTAAAGTCTTTCCCAAACCCATACTGTGGGCCAAGATGCAGCCAAATCCACTGCTGCTTGAAAACCTTTCCAAAGACTCAACAAGGTTGTCATACAGGAAGCGAATGCCACCAATCTCAAAAAGAAGTAGAAAGTAGAGAAAGGTTAGGAATAAAGACAGAGGATATGGCAAGGCAAAGGGACGATACTTACAGGGTATATGGTGGGAACATGTGCAGAGATCACAGCACAAACACACAATGTAAAGCAAAATATAGCAGTATGCAACGTATAGTGGAGAAGAATGGAACGGAGCCCAAAAACCTGTATAAAATCAGGATACAATCATGCATATACCTGGTGAGGTTTGACAGCTCTTGCAAGCTGTGGTGCCAGAAAAATGTCTTTCTCGTTAGGTGGGTGGTTAATGTTTACTAGGACATGGCCCAAAGCATCCGCTTGATTAATGGCATCATTCACATGGGAGCCACTATTTTCAGTGCTTATGTCTTCATCAGCTTCATTGGTGGAATCTGCATCTGGAACTTGTAGAGTGTCCTCGTCCCCAGAGCTCAATTCAATTATTTCTGTAAGACATCATTGAAATGTGGATGTTAAAGAGTACATCAGATAGACTTTAGTAGACTGCTACTTCTATGCAGTATGAAGCTACATTAAATTGTTGTGCAGCAAGACTATACTCTGTATTTTTTCCACCGAACTTTCAACACCATCGGACTTTAATCACTCCAGACAAAAAATGTAGTGTTTTTTTCCCCCGAAAAAAATTGTATTTTCCCCTTTAAAAGTCCGACCAGAAAAAGCAAAAAAAAACATTAACAGGGTTTACTTACACTTTAATATAAGGTTATCAGATCATATTAAATAATTAAGACAAAATTTTTGACAGCCAGAAAGGCTGTACTAATTTGGTGGGATGTATCATTGGTTGCTAATGCAAAAACCAGTCGCAATTCGGGGGGACGCGAATACATGTTTGCAAAGAGAACAATGTGGCCTTTGTAAACACTTTGCCCCTCACACGACAGTAAGCTAGCAATTGCATATTTTATACTTTGTGATAGTGCTCAGTGTATGTAATAAAACTTCAATGAAAAAGTTGTTACATTTCCTTCTAACGTTTACGCCACCTTCAAGCAGGTCTTAAAGGTTCCCAATGGTCGAAGAATATTACATTGCTCCATGCAAATTTGTTCTCTTTGTGAATTTTATTATTTTATTATTTCCCCCATTGTGTTTAATGGAAATGCAGTTTGCAGTTAAAAAAGCCAAATAACAATGCTCTGTTAACCTTTCATTTGGGAACTTTTTGGGTACAGGTGCATAGTGCTGAGCAGACTATCCACAATGTATCAACATATCTTTCAACTATATCATGACATGTAAAAGTACTTATTCCCAGTTAATCATCTGCTTTCTCAATCCTATCCCATTTAATCCATTCATACTTTCTTTTTTGTTCCTGCTTACCATCTTTAATGCCATGAGCCTTCACCTTCTCCTCATCATCACTATCACCACTGCTGCTGTCAAGACAGATAATTTCTTGGCTTTTCACCAACTGCGACACATCTGCTGCTCTCAGCTCAATCTCCTCTGAAGAACAAAAATAATAATAATGTTATGATAAAAGGGAAAGCCTCCCATACTCAAATCAACAAGAAAAATGGCCAGGAAAATTCCACAAGTGCTCAGTCTCAACAAAAAGCAGTCTCTGTTTCAATGAAGTTACTACAAATCAAGTAGAAAATTATGAGTGATGCATGCACAGCTAAACAAAAACAAGAAACTCTTGGTAGGTAATGGATCAATGAACTTATGTTGGTTGGTCTGTGCATAGCACCCGAGACCCCGGAGACAAGTCCCACGGTGCGGGGTGCCAATGAGCTCTTTTACACAGTGTAAAAGTTCAAACAACCCCAGGTGTCAGCAAAAAAACTGACTAGAGAAAAAGTACTAACCTCCTGAGGACACAACTCAAACTGACCTTAGCTCCGCCTGCTGGGGGTATAGCCAGTGAAGGTGGAGTCAGTTTTCTTGGTTGTGTCCTGCCTCCTAGTGGTACTAGCTATACCCACTGTCCCTGCGTCCCCCAAGCTGACTTGAGGTACTTTGTGCTAAGCACCACTATGCCATATTTTTCTGATCTCCCTGACACTCCCTGCTTCTACACAGTTGCTTGACATTTAACTTAAAGTCGGCAAGGCCAGGCAAAAACAGTTTTTTTGCTAGTATGAACTCAATGTAAAATGTGATTTAACTTTCAATTAAAACAAATCAACAGTCCATTGAAAAGTCCTATGTATATAGAAATCCCTCTCTTTGTTAGGCTTTAAGATATGAAGCCTAACAAACATGCACACTGTTGCAAACAAAATGCCCTATTTTGCCTACCCTGCAGAAAGTCTAATGATACAGTGGGTAAAGTTAGCGGCAATGGGTAATCCTTCCTCTGTTGTTCCAGTCGTTTTCGTCTTTCCAACTCCTCCTGCTGAGCTGTCTTGGTCACAGATTCTAACTGATCTTCCCGCAGGAGTTTTCTATAAAAATCAAGATAGGAAAAAAAGGAGTCAAATTCTCAATCTCTCTCTCTCAAGCGGTTCCATAATAAGACGTCATTTATTTGTTCCAGTGTTCAGAGATTACACTGCAAAATGTTGATCGTGCAGTAACATATTGCCTACTATGTACATATTTATGTTTAAGGTGCAAAGAAGTTTCATAGGGCTTTGAAATAATATACCAATCAAGGGATTTATAAACTAAAGGGGAACTATTTCAAAAATGAAAATTTAAAAAAAGCTTCATCATACTGAAATAAGTTCTAAATACAATAAATTAAATATTTTGCATCGTTCCTGAAATCATCAAGTTTATCTTCACAATCCTTTTCTCAGCATCTGTTTCTCTTCATTCTGTCTTCATGTAGCAGTTGGGTGTCAGATATTCATTGACAGCTGGATCCAATACATCTTATTGGGGGGGGGGCTTCCTTTCCTAGCAGATCATTTAGAGCTCACTCAAATAACTGATTCCAGTACAAACAAAATCTAACAAAATAACTGCCTTTTGCACAAATTCTGCATGTAGAGAGACATGATGTCTGGTGATTTTAATAGTGAGCTCTAATACATCTTGTATGTAAAAGGAGCCCCCCTATAAGATATATTGGATCTAAATGTCAATCAATATCTGACACTCAAGAGAAGATGAAGAGAAAAAAAAGCTGAGAGAGGAATAGTGAAGATAAACTTGATGATTTCAGATACAATGCAGAATTTTCAACTGATTACATTTAGAAAACTTTCTTATTTTAGTATGATGAAGCTTATATAAAATTTTCATTTTCGCAATAGTTCCCCTTTAATAAACAAAGGTTGAAGCATGAAAAAGGAGGGTTGCAGGGCCCTGTTTGCCAGGCGCTTAGAAACTTTTATGTTTACATTTAAAAAAAAACAAAAAAACTGGGTGTCTAAAGCAGTAGAAATGTGTCCCACCCTGAACATGACATGACCTTAGAATTACTTAAGGTCCTGACCAAATGACAAAGGGCCTGGAGTCTCACCGAATGTTTCTTCTCAGGTTTGCAGGTTTCTGTGCACGCTTTTTCTTTGCCTCATCTGATTCTTGTTCACTCTGTCCTGAGGTAGTTGAGTGCTTCCTTCCTTCTCCTTCTTGCTCAGAATTGTCTGCACCCAATGCTGCATTCTGGGACTTCTCTGCAAAGAGAAAGATACACTCTCAGACTCCAAGGGAGAGGGGAAAGAATTCTAAAAGGAGCTTGTTAATACAGAATGAAGAGTAGCACTTTAATATCAAAACTTACTCTAATCTGTTATGCATACAAATATTTAGAGGAATGTGCACTCAGAACCGCATTAATGACATTCACATTATCCGGCAAATCACCAGCTGTGCGTGAGATAAAGTTAAACTAAATTAAAATTTATAAAAAAGAATCTCAAAAACCGCACTCAGTGAATTAAATCTCAATTCATTCAATTTTATTATTATGAACTCCCAAATTAATCAAAAAATGAATTTCATTAACTACAATCATCTATTTAAATATCATAAATTAGTACCGAATTTTATAAATAGTTAAATTCATGTACAAATTAAGTCAAAAAGCCTTAATCATTCAATGGAAATTGATTAACCAAACTGTCCATAAATTAATTTAGTAAACCATGTTGTACAATTGCTGTTAAAAACTCTAATAAGAGTGGGAGGTAAGGGTAAGGGCACACCTGGAGATTCGAGGAGATTTAAATGCCCAGCGGCTAATCGCCTCTTCTTTGGGGCGACTAATCTCCCCAAACTGCTTCCTCATGGCTTCCGTCTGCTTCAATGAAAAAACGCCTCGGGCGACTTCGGCTTTTGATATTTTTTATGTTAATTTTGTTTCTTTTTTTATTTAATTTGTACATGAATTTAACTATTTATAAAATTCAGTACTCATTTATATTTAAATAGATTGTAGTAAATGAAATTCATTTTTTGATTAATTTGGGAGTTCATAATACAATTTAATGGATTGAGATTTAATTCACGGAGTGCAGTTTTTAAGATTCTAATCTGTCATGCCTTAGATCCTGAAAATTCTGGATAAGGGTTCCCATAACTGTTTATATGATGGTGATTCATAATTGAGTTAATGTGCGTTTAATAGGATCAGTTAGCACAGAAGCAAAGACCCTTCAGGCACAGAGGGGTTTATCCAAGAGTCCTGCACAATTATACAGGATACAGTAAGTGCCTGCAGCTGAAGTTACTTTCCTATTATATAATAACCAGAAATATCTCATAGGATAACCTGCTTCTATATAGAGTTTTACCAGACTCCCAAAGCACCCAGAACACAAATTATTCAATGCTGTTTCCAGAGCCAAAAAACAGTTTTGCAGGGAATACTGAAATTATTCAGCAAACAGCCCAACAGAAAAGGCGTTCTCTTCACTGAAGGAGATGCTCTATACTACAGGGATGGAATCCATTATCTGGAATGTTGGAACCTGGGGTCTTTCAGATATGGGATATTTCCATAATTTGGAACACCATTCCTTAAAGCACTTAAAAAGGTTACCCATTAAAAAAAATAGTACTAGTTTATTACAGAGTGCTGTTGATTATGTTGATAAAGCAAATCATTTAAACATTTTAATTGCTCTGAGGATAAAATGGACGTTTACAGATAATATACCTGTATAATGCCGCACTAAATAAATAAAATACCTTAAGTTCTTCTCTGACAGAAATCCTGGGGGACTGCATTGCTGCCTGACCTGCTGGCTGGGCCTACAAGGTTGTACACAATAAATCACTGGGCCACAAAGGCCAATTCACATTTCAAGAGGTTAATAGTCCCAGAGTATTTAATCTTACAGAGGACTAGTAATAAGAAAAAAACCTTATGTGAATATTTCAAGGTACTCTATTTATTACATCTTTCAGCTAAACCTTAGTTCCTTAGTATAGTGGTTATTATTGTTGTACAGTGCTTTCCAGTGCAGGTAAGTGCCAGTTAAACCATGAAGAACCCAGTCAAAATAAGGGCCTGTGACCCCGGAGCACTAAACCCTAAAAATGATTGTGGCTAAAAAATGCCATATTTTATATACTGAACTTATTGCACCAGCCTAAAGTTTCAGCTTGTCAATAGCAGCAATTATCCAGGACTTCAAACTTGTCACAGGGGGTCACCATCTTGGAAAGTGTCTGTGACACTCACATGCTCAGTGGGGTCTGAGCAGCTGTTGAGAAACTAATTATCAATCAGAAATTAGGCTGGCCTGTAATATAAACTGATGCTACAGGGCTGATTATTCAATTCTAATGCTAATTGGTTTTGACATATCTACCAGTCTGCTACTAGCCTAAGGAGGGTTAGGAAATGTTTCTTAAAAGTATGATGATTTACTTTCAATCTGTGCACTCAGGTAGGTCTGTGTAAAAAGAAATACATTTATATTTATTTCCAGAAGCAGAGATAGTGTTTATGCACCGTTTCTACATAAACCTAACTGAATGAGCTCATGTCAAAAACAGGGATATATTTAACCTTTAAGAGGTGAATAGGGGCATCCTCTCCCCTTTCTGCTTTTGTTCTTGCTTGATTATAGAAATGCTCAAAATGCCCATGTGCCATAACCATAAAAGTTAGGCATGAATAGAATGGGTTCAGATGCCATTTATGGATTTCCATAGAACTATACTGGAAATAGCCACCAATTAGTAGCCAAAATGTATTCACTTTATAGTATTATTATTACTTATTATTATTCACATGTATTTATATAGCGCCAAAATATTGTGCAGCACTGTAAAATAAATGTGTTTATACAACTAAATCACATGAATTACATATGTAGACCATATGGAGTTACATAAATTACAACCAATACCGGTACAAAAGGTGAGGAAGACCCTGTGCAAAAGAGCTTACGATCTAAAGGGAAGGGAATAAGACACAAGGTATGGGAGTGGAAAAGTTCAGAATTAAGTGGGTGAGAGATGTAGTATGCAGTTTTGCATTTGGTAGCTAAGCAGAGTGAGGGTAGACTTCTCTCAATAAGTGCGTTTTAAGAGATCTTTTAAAAGCAGAAAGGTTGGGAGAAAGTCGGACAGACTGAAGGAGAGAGTTCCAGAGGAGGGGTGCAGCCCTAGCAAAGTCTTGAATGTGAGTATGTGAGGAGGTAATAAGAGAAGAATGGAGTAGCAGGTCAGTAGAAGAGTGTATTAAGGCGGTTGGGTGAGTATATAGAGATTAGTTCAGAGATGTAGGGAGGGGCAGAGGAGGAGCAGTTTCTGAGGTGTATAAGCCTGGCGGCTGTGTTCATTATGGACTGGAGAGGTGACAGGAAGGCCAATTAAAAGAGTTACAGTAGTCAAGACGTGATATGACGAGAGAGTGAATTACTGCCCATTTAATTGATTGACTACAGAGCATTTTGCCTTTAATCTTACCACCTCATGTATTACCAAACAAGACACAGCAAAGATCAAAGAGTAACACAATATCTGTGCATTGGCGGATGTTTCCTTGGCAGCTGGTGCTGTACATTTAACAATCCAAGGCCCAAATGACATGAAGAACAAGAACTGATAGTCCATACCAATATCAAGTCTAATATAGAAATCTGAAACCATAATAAAAATTGAGTTTTCAGTATTTCACACGCTCACCTCTATCTACCCTGTTGATACAGACCCCTCACAGATTATCTGTTTAACCAGCCATTCACTAAAAAGAGCTCATATCTACAGGAGATTGTAACCTCAGGAGATCCCAGTGCAGCAAGGAAATCCACTCTGGTCACCATAATTTATGAAGTGGCCACTAAGAACAGTCAATGAATTGAACTTAGCACAGCAGAGGGTAATGTGATTAATTGTAAATGCAATTGCTATTGAAAACAGTATATGTTTGTTCTTGGTTATTCTCTGCACTGCTGGTCTAGACTACAGGTATCATTGAAATGATGTCCAAATATAGTTTGAATCCGAGGAAACTTAGGTCACTCCAGAAGTCCAGCGTTAACTCAGGTTCTCCACCACCTGCTAGAAAATTCTTCCTAGTAAAAAGTCGCTGTATTGCTCCAAATACAATTTGGGGAGGGAGAGTAACAGAATTTTTTTTTATATAGTGTAGTATTTTTTGAACACTTTATCACTGATCCCCTTAGTGACTTCAAATTAACTGCGTGGTCACCAAGTTACCCTTTAATGAAATATTTCACATATAAAAAAAATCTTTTTATTTTTCTCTACTTTTGTTTTAATTTAAGTATGAAACAAGTTTGATATGTGGTGACACAATATAGTGTGAATTGCAAAGCACGGTTGGTTTGAAGTCACTAAGGGGATCAGTGATAAAGTGTTCAAAAAATACTACACTATATAAAAAAAAATTCTGTTACTCTCCCTCCCCAAATTTTATTTGGAGGAATACAGCGACTTTTTACTTGGAAGAATCATTGGAATGATGTCAAAGTAGTCTTCTCCCATGCATCCACGACTACATTTCTCACAATGTCTTGCAGGTTTTCTTATTAATTATCAATAACGTGCTCTACAGTAGCACCCTATTTTATACTAATGCAAGGTATTGGCAACTAAACCCTTAAGCTTATTAGTTTTCTGAATTAATAGACAAGAGCACAGAAGTGTGCAATGCAAGTCTGTTCACATCAAATGTATCAATAGTACATGTAGCTAGGACAAGCAATGCAGAGAACTGCAAAGGATACCTCAATATCAATGACAAATTAAAATTAAAACCCAGGTATATACGGAGTGACTTCTTGATATACAAAGGGCATATAACAGAAAGATGGATCTTCAAATTAGAGACAGAGATATTTTCTTTAGTAACAGAACACTTTGAAACAAACTGAAATTCATAAATTATTGAGTTTGTTGACACTGGAGCAAAAGCAGAAGGAATTTTTATTTACAAGGATTTAGTTTGCATTTATTTTCCATAGATAGGGAATTCAGAGAGCTTAGTTTATTGTGTGTAAATATACCCCTTTCACTACTAATGTCTAAAATCCATCTTGTGTGAGCACTAACAGACAGATCCCATCTCTGTCAGTGTTTGCAAACCTGCTTTTTCCTTCCCACATTTTGCAGTTTTGTATTAGTATGAACATCTGAAAAATACATGTTTAAGTGTATTAACACATATAGCATAATATTGATCCAGGGACTCCTCAAAAGTGCACCTATGGGACAAAAATTGTATCCCCCAAACAAAGGTACGGGCTATTTTTAAATCCCCCCCACCCCCACCAGCGCTGGTACACTCACACCAGGCAACCGCACATGTGCTTCTGACGGTACACACATGCACATAATGAGCAAGTTTAGTTAGGGATAATATTTTTACCCAACAGGTGTCCTTTAATAACCACCTTTTTTAATCCTTCTAATGCTTTTGAGGTTTTTTTTTTTTACCTTTCCTGAAAAAACTAAGGGTGACGTCAGAATATGTGCCATTAAACGTAATCTTATTTGGCATTAGTGTTCAGAAAAGCCCACTACCTCTGTAGATTCTTTGTTACTGGGTTATGTTATTCAATGATATCTCACAAGTTGCCAAACAGCTCTCAATTTAGATATGAACAGAAAGCTACAGCTTGCAAAGAATTAATAATGATCCACTAGAACGCCTTGCACAGCCTCTATAATTACAGATGTCAATGTTATGATAAAGTTATTATAACACCAATCACTGCCTCCTAAGTGGAATTTATAGCCAACACACCAGATTTCTCTAAATCAAACACACACACACTCCATGCAAATGACAACAGAATTGTGGTGGTCTACTAGAGTATAAAGATAGATACAGAAATGTTATTTTTACTTGGTATCTGTAAAATATATTTCTACAGAAATACATTATCACTTTCAGAATGAAAGGTTACTACTGATCTCCTGTTGACGGGCTACAGTAAAACACAGCAAGAAATTAAGGAACAGTTACCAGTGCTTATGTAAACTGCCCAGGAGTGAAAGGGTTAAGGAAATAGTGCATAATGTTACAAATACATTCTTTACACAATAGTAACACACTTTAGCTGCAAAAAATATCTCGATTTCAGCTATCACATATTGTATGGGGCAAATGTCATGATTTTTAACTCACTATTTTTATCTTGCATATCATCCTCATCATCACCATCATTCTCCTCCTCCTCCTCATCCTCCTCCTCTTCTTCTTCTTCGTCATCATCATCATCATCTGCTTCTTCTTCCTCCTCCATATCTTCTGGGTCCAATTCAGGCTCGCTCCCTGTGATGGATGCGTCAGACATCTCAAGCCTTTGCAGAAATTTTCCAGGTTATCTGCTCATCCTTTTCTGACAAAGGGGAACTGCAAAAAGGACAAAAAATATTAATAAGGCAAAACAGATACCTAAAACAGTAATGTCAAAAAGATGTGTGTATATAGAGAAAATACCAAATTATGCAAATTAATGTGATATTTTGTACCATCCTTCCGTCCTGCTATTTTAACCATTTTGCCGTTTATCTGAAGTATATAGTAGTGTATAGTAGGCTTCCATATATTATTCATTCTAAAGCCAAGTTGCCTTGTAAATCCAGTTTTGCGTAATAATGTAAGTGTAATTACTCACTGATTCATGATCACAAGGTGGTAAAGCAAGGTGTAAAGATAAAAATACATCTGGCAGCATTTTGTACTATTTCATAGCAATACATATATAACACAATATGAAGTTATTTTTCAATCTGTCATCTATTTAAAACAGATTAAGCGATCTGCTCAATAAACTCACAATCTGCTTGTTTTTGTATGGTTTACATATGTGACTGGCCACACAGCAGTATTTGTCTATCCCATTCTGCACTGCTGGGTCTTTCTCTTAACACAATGTCAGTCCTACACAAGCCTAACCAGGTCTTATAGGGAAACGGCACACTGTTCACTATGAGCAAAGTACGGTCTACAGACATTTCACAAGGCAGGATATGGCACATATCAGGGATTTCCATTCACTTTGAATTGGGGGTGAGTTCTAGCTACATAATACTAGCGTACCATTAATCTTAAAGGAGAAGGAAAGTGTTCTTGCACTTGGGGGTGCCAAATGTTAGGCACCCCAAGTGATTGTATTGACGTACCTGAAACCTTGGGTCGGTGCTCCTATCAGCAGAAAACTTCACTGGCCCGGGGTTCTTCCAGCGAGCACCAAGGAGCGATCCTTTTCAGTCTTCCTCTTTCTTCACGCAGCTGTGCATGCAGAACTTTAACTAAAAAGTCGGCTATTTCGTTCAACTGCGCATGCATCTGCCCCGGGAAATTTGAAGAAAGAAGAAGCCAGAAGAGGATCGCTCCGTGGAGCTCGGTGGAATAACCCCGGGTCGGTGCAGTTTTCTGCTGATAGGAGCACCGACCCAAGGTTTCAGGTAAGTCAATACAATCACTTGGGTTGCCTAACATTTGGCACCTCAAAAGTGCAAGAACACTTTCCATCTCCTTTAAGCAGATACCCAACTGTTTCCAAAGTCAGAACCAACAGAATAGCAAGGGACAGACAGATAGTGCTTTTAATAGAAGTCAACTTTAACTGAAAATTGTGTAATGCATGTATATTAGAATGTTGCTTAGAATGATGTCTATCAGACAAAAAATTATGTTTTAGTTGACATGCCTTCATGGCTTATATGTAGGTGCCCAGTCTTCACTATTTTGTGTCCTTTTCATCATCATCATTTATTTATATAGCGCCGACAAGATACGCAGTGCTTTATCTTAGTTATAACAAACAGGGAATAAATGGTGGATAACAAACAAGGGTTACAGAGTACAATAGGATTAGAGGGCCCTACAAATTAGAGTTTAACTAAACTAAAGGATAGGGTACCATTGAGACACAAGGATTTTAGAAACAATTTTGTGATTTATGATACAGCAATGATTAATTAAGGTACATTGAATAAGCTTCTTTAAACAGGTGGGTCTTTAAGGAGCGCTTGAAAGTTTGGAAAGAAGGAGAAAGTCTGACAGCTCGAGGCAGAGAGTTCCAGAGAAAAGCAGAAGCCCGAGAGAAGTCTTGTAGACGAGAATGGGCAGAAGTGATGAGAGGACTTCTTGAATTTTCTTGAACGAATACAGCTTTGGTTTTCTTAAAGGATGGAAAGTGCCTCAGTAGCTTCCCAGTGCAAATCATTTGCACACACACTCTCTTCAGACCCCGTTATCCCAGTATTCAGATGACAGACTAAAGCTCCCCATAGACACGACGATTCTTCTTGCCGTACAACCGATTTTAGCGAAGTCCGACCAATCCTTCGAAATTATCGTGCAGTTAGTGGGATTCAAACGATCTAACATCTTACGATTTTTCGGCCGACATCTGTCAGGAAATTGATCGGCCAGGTCAAAAAATCTTTGTCGGTCCCAGTGCAATCTATCTGTGTTTGCAGGGCCAAGCAGGCAGCTCCCCTTTGTTTTCCTGGCAAATTGGTCTTTTTAGCTGTTGGACAATTCGTACGATCGTTCCGAGAAAACCGTGGTCTCACGATGAGGATCGGATCTTTTAAAAATCTCAACATCTATGACCAGCTTTAGAAAACGGTCTGACAACAACCCAATCACTTACCTGCCCCCATCACCAAATTCTCACGTAGAATTTTATCAGATTGATAAAATGTTGTTTATAAAGTTGGATGTAGCCGTATATGTTTAAAGACATACACCTGTATAGGAGTAGCGCTGGCTGCCATTGTGGGTCGGGTGATGCTGCACTGATAAAGCTAAATAACACAGTTTGTGCCTAATTAGACAATGAATGAGTAAGGGGTGTCATTACCTCACACTCACATATATAGGGATGGAATTACAGGCACAGGAGCTTCAGAGCAGCAAACACAATGACAGCAGACAAATGAAATGGATGTTAAAGCAAAGACCCAGCACAGAGAGAGATATTGCCATAGAGTTTCTCAATACTGGACTCTTCAGCTGTTGTTCAACTACACCTCTCAGAGCTGCTAGAAAGCAAAACACTTCCAGGGAATTCTAAGTGGTGTAGTTGAAGCACAAAAGCAAAAGCCGCCGGTATACACACTTGCCACACGCACATACACCTAAGATCCGCACACAGCCTCGCTCTCTGACACGGCGGGAACTCCTTACCTCCCCCCGCGACGCTCTATATCTCCGTTCTCCCCGCTCCCAGGGCTTCAGTTCCGGCCTGTTCGACTCTCCCCCACCGCCTCTGCTCAGTCCCTGCAGGCCCGTCCGCCCAGTGTCGCCCGCCGGGAACACAGAACGTGTTGCACAAGGTTCCGGCCGGGAAAGAAAGGTTCCGCCTCAGGGGACATAGAGGAGGCATTCTGAGACAGCACTTTAATTCGCCTTTGTAACACTAACACTTCTCTTGATAGGGACCAGACTGCCTAGAGGCAAGGCAGAATTGAGTTGGGAGTTGTTATAAAACAATAAGATGAAACATTTCATGAATTGAACTCATAGGACTTCACTTCTGTCCTGGCTGGGCCTGGGACCTTAGTATCTGAAAGGCCCTTTGAGGAGAAAAAAATGCACCAATTGATTGATTTGGTCAGGAAGTTTGGCCAATTTAAAGGGGAACTCCACAAAAACATAACTTAAGCATTTTGAAAAGTAAACACAATTTCAAGCAACTTTGCAATATACATCAGTTAAAAAATAGGCAGACGTTTAAGATTTTTAATGGTTTCTCACAGTTCCCTAAGCCTAGCCCCCTGCTGATCTCTCTACTACTTTGTAGAGCTGGCTGACTACTGTTACTTTGTATCAACAGCCATCTGTCCTCAAAACCCCACAATTCCCTGCACACGTAGGGTTGCCACCTGGCCGGTATTTTACCGGCCTGGCCAGTAAAAAAAATTATAGCTTATCCCAATGTTATTAATAGGGAAAAAAGCTAAATATATATTTTTTTATATAGATTTTTTCCAGAAAAGGTGGCAACCTTATGCACATGTGATTAATGTAATAGCTCTTCCTGGCCAACAGCTAACATGCTGTCTGGTTGTTGGGGGTCACTAACAACATATATCCATGCTAATGGCACACAATACTACTGGACTTATGTTGAAAAATTTTTTATGTCAAGGTCATATAGAAGTCAGTGGGAGCTGTCCTCAACCAATTGTACAATTTTTCTATTTAGTACAGGCTTTTAAAGGTTTTCATGGGTTTTTTTCCGCTAGTATTCAAGGAATTTTGTTGTCTTATTTGGATCGTATGGATCGTAAATGGTATGTGTGGTTTAAGAGAAATTGTTTTTTTTTGTGGTTTAAAAAAACACTAAGGGCTGAACTCCACGGTGCACCAAGGAGCGATCCGTTTCCATGCAATAACACGCATGCAACGTGTCTGATGTCCAGCAGATAAAGGAAGTGAATAAGAAATCGCAGGTAAAACCTACATGTATCCGACTGTCATATGAAGACGCATGCAGAGTTTTCAACCGACAGCTGCTCTGTAACAGATAACATGGCCCTTGGGGACACAAAGGGGCTGCAAAGTCAGATCAACAACTATTGTTTTTGAGAGTACAGGTAAATGGAGGGCACTCTCATTTAGAAAAATAAAGAGACAAAAATGCAATAGGAGGAGCAACAAAACCTAAAGTCACCCCTACAGAGCAACCAAATATAACATGTCAAATATCAGGTCTGCACACTTACAAAAAATTGTTTGACTCAGGTGGTATGATAGAAAATACTTTACTGTTTAAAAAGAACAATTTAACAGTAACACAATGTTTACAAAGACAAAACACTCCACATAATTGTAATATACATACCACCCTTTGGTACACACAAGGCAGAAAAAGAACAACAAGAAGCGGATATACCTGCCAAATGGGAACAGCCCCAACGTTTCGGCACACAGCCTTTGTCAAGGGGATTCAATTTTTTGTGAGTGTGCAGACCTGATATTTGACATATTGTTTTTCAGAGGACAGGACATTCTTTCACAAGGAATCAAGTATGCCCTTAACAGGTTACAAATAGAACAGCTGAACAGGGTTAGCTGAAGCTGAATAATCATTGCACTAAAATAAATTGCTGAAACTTGCATCGACAGTAACAGGAATTAATAACAGTGTATAATTTCACATAGGCAGCAGAATGTTTATGGTTGGGTAGGCCCACGGTAAGAGATTGTGAAGCATGTGCACTACGCAACAGCAAAATGAACATTGGTTATTAAAAACTTGAGCTAGAGTAATGCTCTTAGGGTTGCCACCTCACTCCTTTAAAACCGAATCAGACTGAACTGGTTTATGTGCAGTCATGCATCATGCATCTAAATTGCTAATTAGCCATGCAGGCTGTGTATTCCATATGTTTTAAAGGGGTGAGGTGGCAACCCTAGCTCTTGTGCTTAGAATTTTTTAAGCCCCCCTCACAATATTATACATTCCTTGTCTGCTATTGTATGTTTGATAAAGGATTTCTGTTTATTGCCACTGTTCATTGCCATAACACCATACGCCTATTTCTATGACGTATATTGTAGCCATTTCAATATTCTTGTGTAAACCCTGGCTAAAGTTTTTTGTCATGGCAAATATAGAGCAATCAGTGCCATGGTCATGCTAATGCAGCGATCTCCAACATGTTGCTCACCAACCCTTGGATGTTGCTTCCAATTTTCCCAAACAGGTGGGTATTTTTAGATTCCTGGCTTTGTGGCTAGTTGTGGTTGAATAAAGCCCAGGTGTAGTGCCAAACAGAGCAACCTATTGGCGGAGAATACATACAGAGCCTGCCAAATAGCCAATCACAGAACTTTTGTCATGGTTGTGTTGCCCCCCCCAACTCTTTTTACATTTGACTGTGTCTCACAAGTAAGAAAAGATTGGGGACCCCTGTGCTAATGATAGAAACACCTGCTAGAAGCTCTAAAATACTAACCACATTGTGGGGCACATTTACTAAGGGTCGAAGTGAATTCAAAGTGAATATTCAAATTCAAAAACTTAGAATTTCGAAGTAATTTTTGGGTACTTCGACCATTGAATAGGCCAAATTTGACTTTGATTCAAAGTGAAAATGCTTAGACTATTCGACCATTCGATAATCGAAGTACTGTCTCTTTAAAAAACTTTGACACTTCGCCACCTTAAACCTGCCGAATTGCGATGTTAGCCTATGGGGACCTCCTAGAACCTATAGCCAGTATTTTGCTAAGTTTTGAGAAGTCAAAGGATTTTTTTGTAAAATCGTACGATTAGATCATATACTTGATAAGATCGTACGATTGAATCGTTCGATTCGAAGTACGATCGTATGATCTTAAAAATCCTATGAATTCGACTTTGAATGTCGAACTGGCCTATTCAATGGTCGAAGTTTTTTGCACTTAGAAATTCACCATAAATCTGCCCCTGTGTGTATGTGATTGAGACCTTAGACTGTAAGCTCGATTGGGGCAGGGACTGATATGGATTTTGTATTATCTCTACATTGCACTGCAGAATGTTTATAAAAAAGATTGATAATTATAAATATGCACAGCAGGGCCTGATAACCTAGTCAACCACCTTTGTTCTAGTCTAGTATTTACTTTTCCAGTGGGTTGGGGACCAAGTAATGCAGAAACAAAGAAACAGGAACTGTCTCAAATAGTTGCTCACATGTGCCATAAGTCCAGCAATTAGAATATAAGCAATTTGAGACAACTTCTTGTCACTTCTTGTTAAACAACACAGAAGAAACATGGAATATGCCACAAAACCTGTATATCAACAGTGTATGTATGAGGTGTGTTTTATGACTGTGTGGACTAAGAAAATAGATCTCAAAATTTCCAAAGATCATTTTCTGCACACCTTGCTCTAAGCGACAACTCAGCTTGTGTTTCATTCGTTGATACCCAGTTCCCAGCTTTTCCAGGGATTTTATATTTTACACTGAAGGCAACGATTATGAAAAAGAACATTTAACGTAATCTCCATCTCATGGGGATAAGAAAGTAGTCTGCTGAAAATCATTTAAACATTGTTTACCTTTAAATTAACTTTTAGTATGATGTAGATGGTGATATTCTGAGACAAGTTGCAGTTGGTTTTCATTTATTATTATTATTTGAGTTATTTGGCTTTTTATTCAGCAGCTCTCCAATTTGCAATTTCAACAATCTGGATGCTAGGGTCCAAATTACCCTAGCAACCATGAACTGATGCATAATAGACTAGAATGTGAATAGGAGAGGCCTGAATAGAAAGATGCGTAATAAAAAGTCGCAATGACAATATATTTGTAGCCTTGCAGAGTATTTGTTTTTAGATGGGGTATGTGATCCCCACTCGAAAGTTGGAAAGAGTCAGAAGAAGGCAAATAATTCAAAAACTATAATAAGGAAACAATAAAGGCCAATTGAAAAGTTGCTTATAATTAGCCATCTATAACAAAGTTAATGTAAAGGTGAATTACCCCTTTAAATAAGCCCATTAGGATTGTTTTGCCACCAAAATGGATTTGTGATGCTCAAGTTATGGAGCTATAACTGTTTTATTACTACAAAGAAAAATTAAAAATTATTTCCTTGAGAATTATTTGCTGAAAGTGAACTGTAGCCCTCCCGTAATTCAGATTTCTGTCACAAGAGACAGAGTAAAGACAAATTGGGTGATAGTAAAGATTAATTTGTAATTGATTATATATTTTCAATGTTCTTGTTTCCATGGTATAAACCTATATTGAGCTGGTGCTCCAAACATTATAGAAGATTGAAGCTTCACTGCAAAGATTCCTTATTTGGACTGCCAAAAGGTTGCTTTTTCTTGCCATACAGTAACATGATTTGGCTTGTTTGAATTGAATAGTGCCACGATTAATCAAATGTTTTTAGTAATTATACTGGAAAAACTACTGTACCACTTTAGAAAGAAAAGTATTATGTAAGACCAGCAAATTGCAACACACTGATTCTTGCTGAACTACAACTCCTAGCACCCACATTTGCTGAAGGCTGCAATCCTTTATCTAAACATTTCTAGATATGTAAATTTGACAAATGTGACTATAGGTGCCAAGAGACAAAAAGACAGAAGTTTAATTAAACCCAGATTGTATAGATCAAACACTTAAGGATATTATACATATGTATAATAATATGTAAGGTAAGTAACTACAGCACAATCACAGAGGGAAAAAGAACATGGAGTATCGGTAGTTTACCTGGCTCAGGTAATGAGTTTGTGCACTATAGGGCAAGTATATGCAAATATAGACAATGAATAATGGGAAAGAATGTAATTGGCACTGTGTTGTTTTTTTTTAAATTAGGGTATATGGTTTTTATTTCTTGCACTAACAGAAAATCCAAACCACTTTCAGTTTCCAAGTTTGTGCCTCAACTTCTTGTTCTGCTGAGTCAGTGGGGCTCATTTATCAACATTGGGCAAATTTGCCCATGGGCAGTTACCTATAGCAACCAGCTTTTTTTAAAGCCAGCTGCAAGTAGAACAATGAATGCAACAATCTGATTGGTTGCCGTGGGTTATTGACCATGGGCAAATTTGCCCAGTGTTGATAAATGACCCCCACTGTGTGAACAGGACAAACCATGAAACAAATTGCCAGTCTGTAGATAAGCCCTCCATGTAATGATCTGCTGCTTTCCCCGAAATCTTGTGCCACAATGTCTGCAATAAACAAGATGAAGGCTTAAACCCGTGTGAATTGGTGTGCTTCTTCCCCCTTACATAGCCTGCTGCTAGGGTTGCCACCCACCCGATATTTTACCAGCCTAGCCGGTAAAACACCTGCCAAGGCCGGGGCCAGTATTACAAATTTACCGGCAATGTAGTTGCCGGTAATTTGTAATACCCTTAAAAAAAGTCTTTGGCCCCCAATTCGCTCAGAACTTACTTTTTTTTTTCCAGCCTTCTGGCAATCGCACAATGTTGTTGATGTTGTTGCACGTACCTTTTGCGTCACGGTACGTGCATCACAGACAGCCCCCTTTGTTCCTGCCCCCCCCCACTGGCCGGTAAAATTTTTCAGAAAGGGTGGCAACCTTATCTGCTGCTTACAGTATATCAAAGCCTAACCAAGAATGCAGTTGTGGAAGAATGATTTATAAAAAGCTCATTATCAAGATTTAAATGAATGAACCTGACAGGGGTACAGAGGGGGGATTCGGCAATCACATTTCTATAAGATTATTATTTGTTAGAGTGCCAACATATTGCGCAGTGCTGTAAATTGAAAGTGCTTATACAATAAAATCACATGAATTACATACATATAACATACAGAGTTACATACATAACAACCAGTACCGGTACAAAAAGTGAGAAAGGACCTGTGCAAAAGGAGAAGGGAATGAGACACAAGGAGTTGGAGTGAACATAAGAAGAAATAAGCAATGTGAGAGAGTAGCATATGGAATCACTTGGCAGCTAATCAAATGAGGGTAGACTTCTCTAAATAAGTGTGCTTTAAGAGATCTTTTGAAAGCAGAAAGGTTGGGAGAAAGTCGGACAGACCGTGGGAGAGAATTCCAGAGGAGGGGTGGAGCCCTTGCAAAGTCTTGAATGCGAGCGGGTGAGGAGGTAATTAGAGAAGAATTGAGTAGCAGGTCAGTAGAGGAACGTAGTAAGCAGTTGGGTGAGTATTTAGAAATGAGTTCAGAGATGAGTAGGGAGGGGCAGAGTTATGAAGTACTTTGAATGTCAGGGTTTGAATTTTATTCTGAAAGGTAGCGGAATCCAGTGCAAGGATTAGCAGAGTGGCATGGCAGAGAAGGAGCGGTTGCTGAGGTGTTTAAAGGAGAAACAAACCCGTAACATAAAAAACCCCTACCCTTTGTAGACCCGATCCCGAACAACTGCACATGCGCCGAAAGTCACATGCATGCGCAGTTATTAGGGACCGGAAAATTACTCCAACTGCTCCGAAAACGAAGGTCTGCTTCCGAAGTTTAACAAAGAAAAGAAGATGGCTGCCGTGAACTGCGGGGGACAGAATATGCGCAGAGGGGTAAGTAAAAAGTTAGGGGCATTTGCCCCGGGTACCACCTAGGCTGGGGGGGAGGAGGGAGGTGGTCTACAAAGGGTAGGGGCAGTGTTCATTATGGACTGGAGAGGTGACAGTCTCTGGCGGGGAAGGCCAATTAATAGAGAGTTACAGTAGTCTAGACGTGATATGATGGGAGAGTGAATAAGAATTTAAGCGGCATCTTGGGTAATAAATAACTGTAGGTGAACTGACATGATTTAATAAGTGACTGGATATGAGGAGTGAAGGGCAGGGTAAAATCTTGGATAACCCAGAGGCACTGGGCCTGTAGAGATGTGGTGATAGTGGAATTGTTAACTACGATAGATACTTCTGGGATATTGCGGGTATTATTTGGGGTACAGAGAACCATTTTCGTTTTAGAGATGTTAATTTAAGGTAGCATTGTGACATCCAAGTACAGACAGCAGACAGGCAGGAGGAGACCCGATGTTACGATTGGTATCCCAAACACAACAAACCCCAAGGTCCCAGTCACGGCTCAGCCTTCTGCCTTTAACAACCAAATTTCACTTCTGGAGGAGCCCTCCGCTACTCGGGTGCCACCAGGTCTTAATAAGGGAGGACCAGGGGGAGAGTTCTGGGCAGGCAAGGGAACCGCAAGTTATACACAAATGGAGAGCAAGGAGCGCAGTCGGGGTCAATACCAAACAGGCAGAGCGGTACAGATTCAGGAAACAAGAGCGTGGTCGGGTCACAAGTGGGGTCAATATCAAAGGAGCTGAGCAGTACCATAGCAGAAGACAAGAGAGAAGTCAGTAAACAGGCCGAGTCAATAACAATAAGCAGCGTAATACGGAATCCAGAAGAATGGTCTAATACAGGCAGAGGTCAGGACAGGCAGCAAGACAGGACTTGGTCAGGAACAGGCAGGGTCAAAACAGCTATGAACACATAGAAATTGCACCCAGGAACTATGAATAGACATTTTACGTTGGGCAATGAAAACTACACAAAGAGCCCTTTAAATAATTTGAATTTTGCGTCAGTGATGATGTCACGTTCGGGAATTTCCAAATAAATGTGGAAATAGCCAATTGCACAACCCAGAAGAATTGCACATTTACCGGGACAGCGCAGGAGGATACAGACAGGGCAGGCGTCCCAGCCAAGGGTGCAACAGGCGTCCACGTCACAACCCCACTAGATAACCAGGGTGAGTAGTCACACCCAAGTTAAGAGCTCTGGATTGATTTAGAGGGGAGACACTGAAGGAACGATTAGTGAGGTAAGAAGAGAGTCAGGAGATGGCCATGTCACAGAGGCCAAGCGAATGGAGGGATCGGAGGAGAGGATGATCCACAGTGTCAAATGCAGCGGAGAGATCAAGCAGTATTCATAGTGAGAAGTGGTTGTTGGCTTTAGCTGTTAAAAGGTCATTAGTTAGTCAGGTCAGGGAAGTCTCAGTCGAGTGTAGTTGCATATGTCCAGATTGTAGGGGGTCCAGCAGGTTATTGTCAGAGAGGAATGAGGTTAGTCGGTTGTAAACTAGACGCTCAACTAGTTTAGAGATGAAAGGTAGCAGAGAGATAGGTCGGAGGTAATCATGAGGATCAAGAAAGGGTTTTTTAAGAATGGGGGTGACAAGAGCATGTTTTAGTTGAGAAAGACTCCAGTTGAAAGCAAGAAATTAAATAAATGAGTAAAGGCTTTGATTATATAGTGTAATATCAATTTTGTTTTTGAAGTGCTCAGCAATATCTTGAACAAAGACAGATGTGCACGGAATGGGTGGGGAAGGGGAAAGAAGAGTTAAAGGTAGAGAAAAGTTGTGTAGGATTTTTTAGAAAGGGAGTTAATGAGTGTAGTAAAGTATGTTTGTTTGGCTTGGGAAATGCTGTGGTTAAAGGAGTGCAGGGCTGATTTGTAGTTCCAGAAGTCCGATTATATGCGGAATTTGCGCCAGCGACGCTCAAGTGCACGTGAATGTCTTTGTAGAGCTTTTGTATGAGTAGTATGCCAAGGTTAAAGCGGTTTGGATCTAGTGCATTTTGTTTTGGCAGGAGCAAGTTCATTGAGGGCAGTGGTGAGTGTGTTGTAGTAGAAAGAGGTAGCCACATTAGGAAAGGAGGTGGCTGAGATATTAGAGTGAAGTGAGTCAAAGGATAAAGAGAGGTGCAACATATCTAGTACTTGTAGTCACGGTAGGTACGTGTTTGTGGGGTAGCAGGGGATGAGGAGAGAGTTAGTGAGAGTTGAAAGGTGAGTATATTGTGATCAGAGAGGGGAAACAGTGAATTGGTAAAATTGGGAACTGAACAGAGTCTGGTAAATATAAGATCCAGAGAGTTCCCATTGGAGTGAGAGGGGGAGTCTGAGTACAGAGATAAGCCTAGGAAGGATGTTAGCAAAATAAGTTTAGACACAGCAGGGTTGCTAAGATCAGAAAAAAACTAGAATACATTTTCAGCACAAATTCTATTTATACTTATCTTTGGATTAGACGTTAAGAAGGTGTTTTAATTGTTATACTAAAGGGAAAAAAGCAGAAGACAGTAAAAAAGAAAAAAATTAACCGAAAAAAGAAAGGAGAGAAGCGAGAAAGAAAGAAAAAAGAAGAGAAAAAAAAATAAAGGGGGTTGCCTCCCAACAGATCTGCTTTTTGCAGGACAGCCCCGATTTTTGGCTTCCAACCCGCGATAGCCCCTCAAAAGTCCTGCTTTCTTACTGCCAATCACAGTCTCGCAAGATGAGGCACTGCCTATATTATATAAAGCACAGCTATCTGAAAAGAAGAGAACAGCCACAGCTTAAGAGTCCTGCAGCGGGTCGGGTACCTGCGGGTTACCCTCAAAAAAAGCGGGCACCCTGCGGAATGAGGGGAGGCTTTTCAGGTGCAGGTATACCCACAGGTCTGCAGGTCTGGTGGCGGGTCTCATCTAAATTTCTTATGTAATATTGTCTATATTTTACTCCTTTTAAAGTTTTACAAAACTTTTTTTTGTCCCACCCACTTTTGCTGACGTCACTTCCAGTTTGCAGCACCATCACTTCCTGTTTGATGGCAGTTGGTGGGTTGCGCATAAGGCAGTTGCCGGTCCGGTAGCAGATCGAAGTGGGTAAATATGGGGGTTGAGGTTCGGGACGCAGGCTGCGGGTTGGGGTCAGGTCTTAGAAATTGGTAGGGATGCACCGAATCCACTATTTTGGATTCGGCCGAACCCTCGAATCCTTCGTGAAAGATTTGGCCGAATACCGAACCGAATCCTAATTTGCATATGCAAATTAGGGGTGGAAAGGGGAAAACATCTTTTACTACCTTGTTTTGTGACAAAAAGTCACTCAATTTCCCTCCCCGCCCCTAATTTGTATATGCAAATTAGGATTCGGTTCGGCCGGTGCAGAATGATTCGGCCAAATCCGAATCCTGGCCGAATTCTGAACCGAATCCTGGATTCGGTGCATCCCTAGAAATTGGTTCCGTGCAGGACTCTACCACAACTGTCTGTCATGAAATGCTACGTGGCCAACCCTGTGTCTTTAAAAGTGTAGCCACTAGTGATGTGCCGGTCAGGTTTTTCCCGACCCGCGCCTGCCAGAGCCCGACTTCCGGGTTCCTTTTTATAGACCAACTGACCCGACCAGCCGATGACGTCACAAAGGGGGCAGGGCAAGCAGGCACGCATCTATAAAATTTAAACCGGAAGTCGGCATTTGTAAGGTCGCGGGCGGGGAGAGCAGTCAGAAGAGCTCAACCCGCGACCCTGAAAGGGGGGGTACGAGGTTGGCCCGAACCCGCCGACCCGTGGGTATTGGCCTGGCCCGCACATCACTAGTAGCAACCTTACAGTGGAACCAAAGAGCAAAGTCAGGGGTGGGGTCAATGATGTTGATGTAGTGGGACTGGGGTGATAACATTTAGGCGTGGTACTGTGACATACCGGCTGGGCTTTGGCACATTTTGGTCCAGAGTTTTGTCAGGGTTTTAGGACTCTGAATCCCAGATAGGCAGTTTTGAACTGGGCAGCCCTTGAAAATACTCGACTGTCAAAAGCAGACGGATGCCAAGCCTAGTCTTTCAATAAATACTTGCTATACCATAAAATGTTAGGGGGCAACAACTGTTTTTTACATAACTCCCAGCATTTCAAAAATGAAAACCGGGACCAAGAGGCACATTTATCAAAGGTTGAATTTCGAATTCATGTGAGTTTTTAAATACTCCCATGAACTTGAAATTCGACCAATCGAAATTTATAAAAAAAAAACAATTTCATAAACTCGGATGAATAGGACCTAAAAACTAAAATCGAATTCAATTAGAGTTTTACAAACTCGATTGTTTTTTCTCTGGAAAAAATTCTAATGTTAGGAAGGCTGCAAACAACTCCAAATTGATCACAGGACCTCTCCCATTGATTAAAAAAGCAATTTGGCAAGTTTTAGGTGGCGAATAGTCGAATTTGGGTTCTTAACGAGCCAGTGTATGATAAATCTCAAAAAATCTAATTCAAATTTTTTAAAATAAACTTGAATCAGATGTGAACAATTTCCTAGTCTAATTTGACAGTTTTGGCCACAAAAAGACTCGAAAAATTCTAATTTTCAATTCGACCCTTGATAAAGAAAACCATACCCACTTTCTACTTCTATCTCTTAAAGGGGAACTAAAGTCTAAAATAGAATAATGCTAGAAATGCGGTATTTTGTATACTAAATATAAACATGAACTTACTTTCAAAGTTGGCCGCAGGGTGCTGTCATTTTGTAACTTTGTTAAACATCTTTGCAAGACCAAGACTACGCACATGCTCAGTGTGGTCTGGGTTTCAGTTGGGAGGTTAAGCTTAGGGATCGTCATAAATTATCACAACAGCACAAGTCAAATAATTTCTGCCATAGAAGCCGATACAGCAAGACTGATTAATAATTACAATATGCAGACTGCACTGGGTCTACGGACACGAATCTCTACACGGTCGCTGGCTGCTTTACAGGGAAACAAACGGAGCTGCTCCAGTTCTAGGAACTGAATTTGAAAGTATGATCAGTTTCCCTGCAGAGTAGTTAGGGACCATCTGAAGTTTATTATCTGCAGCTGTCAGAGCAAGTAAAACGTAGGAGGAATTTCAATGCATACAATCAGGTTTCTAATAAAAATAGTACATATATTTATTTTTCATTAAAGAAAATACAAATTGGATTTTATATGCCTATACATCCCCTTTAATTACCATGCCCATTGTGAAAACACACCATTTAACGTCATATTTGATAATGCTCACTGGCTCCTCTCTGCAAAGTTTCAAGGTGGTCATGGGTCTGAGCAGGTTTGATGTTTGTCAATGCTTAGCTCTCACAGGACATTTAACATCGATCCAGGACTAGGGTGGCCTGGCTGGTAGATCTCTGATGAAGTGCAGTGACACGAAACGCGTCAGACCTCATGGCGCAGGGTTTAACAGTTTGTTAATGTGTTTAATAATTAAATAAAATGAAGTTTTTTTACCAATGAATTAATGAGCAAGCGATTCCTTGATGTGATCCGAAGACTGCACTGTCCAGGATTTTGGTGTGGCCTGGCTGGTAAAATTGATGGCTGATCCCAATGTTATTTATAGGGAAAAAAGATAAAGGAAGATATGGAAGGCTGGTATGAAGAGCTTGGATACTACCCCTGTGTTTTACATAAAATGTTTGGGGGCCACTCCTGTATCTTTCATGAAATGCTTGGGGCCACTGATAAGGTTGCCACCTTTTCTGGAAAAAAAATACCAGCCTTTCTATATATTTATCTTTTTTCCCTATTAATAACATTGGGATCAACCATCATTTTTACCAGCCAGGCCAGTAAAATACCAGCCAGGTGGCAAACCTAGTCACTGCTATATTTTTCATTAAATATTTAGAGGCCACTACTATCTGTCATGAAACGCCTGTAGATCACAACGTCATGAAATGTAGGAATATAAAATGTAGCTCATGTAAAGAATGGGGGGGGGATGGCTGAAATGTTCGCAGTGCGCTGGTAAATGATGTCCCTCTTCCTGTTTTTCAAATATTTGAGTAATTGTGTGGCATGTTGATTTACACTGCTCACACACACCCTATAAAATCCATAAAGCAAACAGCAGCTACCATTTCACTTAAAATAATCAAAAACCATCCATAAACCATCAGACAATTTAGTGCAATAGCGATTAGAACTCACGCAGATCATTACATTTTTAATAATTCATTGTTTTTAAAATAAAAACAACTACAGCAAGCTATAAATTGGTTACTGCGGCGACAATCTTACACAGGCTTTCATAATAAAAAATACGTTCTTATTTATCCAGTTTCACACCCACTCGGTTATCTTGCGACACATTCCATACAGAGCCCTGCCATAAGGACATTACATAAAGCACAAAGGTGTGCCAACATGGCAGAAAGCAGCACTTCCGCCTGTTACACCACCCCAGCCAGAAACTACTTCCGTTCACACAGCAAATCACAGCCTTTGAATAGGAAACCGCCTCCACGCACGCGTATCCTTCCGAACAAAGAACGCCTGGTTGCGCATGTCTGGTGGGCCCTGTTACCAAGGAAACGAGAAATGCTGCGCATGCGTCTTAAAACATGCTGTGTTTCCATAGTGATGCCATAAGCTGGACCACCGAGATCACCAACGCAAGGGAATCTTCTCAGTGCGAGATACTGCTTCTGGCGGGTAATGGAATAGCTGGGAACTGCAACCGGTCTTTCTTTTGCCCTCACATTCAAAAGGGTAGCTTACCCTTAAAGGAATACTCCTACTTTTTTTTGCACCATGAAATAAAAAATGATTTAAAGCTAATATTCCCAAAATATTAGTGTTTTTTAATCTTCTTTGTAAATGCTATTGCAGCATTTGTTTGTCAATTTCTATCCTTTGTTTTCTGACTCTATAATGGAGCAGAAGTCAGTTCTCTCCCAGGTCTTGTGAAAAGGGGTTGTTCACCTTTAAATTAACTTTTATTATGATGGAGAGAGTGATATTCGGAGACAATTTGCAATTGGTTTTCATTTTTTTTATTGTTTGTGGCTTTAGAGTTATTTAGCTTTTTATCCAGCAGCTCTCCAGTTTGCAGTTTCAGCCACCTGGTTGCTAGGATGCAAATAATCCTAGCAACCATGCATTGATTTCAATGAGAGACTGGAATATGAATAGGAATGGGGCCTAAATCGAAAGACGAGTGATAAAAAGTATCAGTAACAATATATTTGTAACCTTTCAGAGCATTTGTTGTTTAAATGGGACAAGTGACCGCCATTTGAAGCTGGAGAGAGTCAGAAGAAGAAAGCAATTAATTAAAAAGCTATTAAAAAAAAATAATGAAGACCAATTGAAAAATTGCTTAGAATTGGCCATACTATAACATACTAAAAGTTAACTTGAACGTGAACCACCCCTTTAACGAGCTGGCTTGTGTGCACAGTCCTCCTATAAGGATCCAATAAAATATTCAGCATTTCACATGATTTATAAACAGGACTGCTTCTGCCATGAGGCAAGATGAGCCACCTCTTGTAACTTTAAGAGCCGAATTTCCAAGTTTTAACCCTGAAATTCGTTTCTGCTAGTCCGGAGAGCACTATTGATGCGGCTCCAAAGCTGATGTTTTAAAGGAGAACTAAACCCTTGATTTAAAAAATCCCTACACCCCCTACACTACATAGACCCCCTCCCTGCTCCCCCAGCCTAGCTGTTGCCCCTGTTAAATGCCCCTAACCCTTTACTTACCCCTCGATGCAGATTCAGGGCACAGGCGACATCTTCTTCTCTTCGTTAATCTTCGGGTCTTCTTCCGGTGACTTTCGTCGCATGCGCAGTTGTCGCAAAACAGAGGATTGCTCCAACTACGCATGGCCCGATATGCCGCTCTCTTCATGAAGATTACCGAAGTGAAGAAGATGGCGCCCATGAACTCTCCGATGTTCTGAATCTGTCTACTAAAAAATTCATTTCAACTAGTATTAAAGGAGAAGGAAAATTGTTCACCACTTGGGGTGCCAAATGTTAGGCACCCCAAAGTGAATGTATTTACTTACCTCAAACCCCGGGCTGGTGCTCCTATCAGCACCTATCTGTGGGCTGCTGCCACCTGAGGCAGCAACCCCGATGCCGCCCCCTCTCCCACGCCGTACTTAAAAGTTTGGCATCGGAGCGGGTCAAAAGGAGCTGCATCGATAGCGCAGAAGCGAGTACTGCACTTTCCACACTAGCAGAGCCGAATTTCCGGTTTAAAAAACAGGCTTTTTGCCGCCCCTTGTAACTGGTCGTTCACTGCCGTCCCAGGGTAATACCACGGAGCACTTCTCTTCAGGCTTCTTCTTTCTTCAAATTTAATAGAATAAAATAATATACAGTCATATCAAAAAGTTTGGGAACCCCCAAAAAATGTTGAGATGAAATCGGACTTTGATAAATAACCCCCTATGGGTATGGAGATCCATATTACAGAAAGAAAAACCCCAGGTATCGAACATTCTGGATAACAGGTCCTATCCTTGTACTAAGACTATACAACTAAACTCATTTAGACTAATTTACCTAGGGCTTCATGGTTCAGAGGCCCATCCGTTTATACTTTTCAGCTCTCAGTATTAAATTGAACTGGAAATATTTTGTATGGACGAATGGTCAAAAATACCGCCATCCAGAATCCAGACACTCATCAAAGGCTATAGGAGGCATCTAGAAGCTGTTACATTTGCAAAAGGAGCTCAACTAAGTATTGATGTAATATCTCTGTTGGGGTGCCCACATTTATGCACCTGTCTAATTTTGTTATGATGCATATTGCATATTTTCTGTTAATCCAATAAACTTTATGTCACCGCTGAAATACTACTGTTTCCATAAGGCATCTTATATATTAAAAAGAAGTTGCTACTTTGAAAGCTCAGCCAATGATTAAAAAAAAAATGGGGTTCCCAAACTTTTTCATATGACTGTAGATAGTTACATGCTTTCACATAGGCTTTTGCTTTTACAAGAGGAACCTGGTTTCTAGAAAACTCTCAGACTGAAAACAGAGGTTAATAGCATTACTTTTTTCATTATGCAATAGTTATCTATTGGGGGTTTTTTTTTTTGTTTTTTTCTGAAGCTTCGTTCTTTTCTCCCTGAGGTTCTTCTGGACCAGTTGCCAAATCTTGTAGAACTGCAGCATTTCTTAAGCCACTTGTCTGTGAGGGAGCTGGCCCCACCCAAAAAGGAACTGATCCTAGAGCAGGTATGAACTCAAAACTGGATGAGAAGGTCTAAATAAACTTATTGGCAGAACCTGTACCTGTCTGTACTGGTACTGTAGATGGTTCTCATTTGCAATACACTTTATGATGGTGGAAGTAAATAAAAATGATAGACACTAAAAAGGGACATATAAAGGATAAGTAAACCTTTAAAATAAAAGTTTAATAATAAAAGCGATCATCTTTTTTTTTTTTCAATTCCAAGGTTTTAAGGGATACATGTATTGTTTATATGAATGAATTTTGTGCCACCTTCTGGTCAGTTTCTGACCATTCTGAAGTCTGAGCCAAGGAAGTTGTCAGGAGAAAGAGGGCTGGTCTGATGTTCTTCTAGTGTGTAAAAACATTAGAAACCTCAGATAACTTTTCTCACATATGTCCTAACCAGCAGAACATCAGACCAGCCCTCTTTCTTTCCCCTTAAAACTTTGCCGTCTATTTGGTGGTCAGAATGGTTGGAAACTGACCAGCAGGTGGGGCTGTTGCAACAAAATGAATTCATATAAACAGTACATTTTTGCCTTATTATCTTGGAATTTTAAAAAATGAATGCAAATTTATCAATTTATCAATTTTACATTCACTTATTGTAAAGCTTTACTTATCCTTTAAATTAAAGTCTGCTTCCGCTCCCCTGCTGCTTAACGCAGAAAAACGGAACGCAGGGGAGCGCAGGTAAAAACGCTTGTCTGTAAGAGCCCTTAAGTGTTTTATATGCACATTTGCTCTTGTGTCATGATGTTAATGCTGCAGGCAATTAACCACAGAATCTACACAGTCTGTTTTATTTCTTGAGGTAAGGGTTTTTTTATGACCATGCGGAATGAGTGCTCACACACAGTTACTCGCTCATTCTGTGCAATGTTACTAAGACATAGAGTGCAGCTGTTTGCAGCTCACCTTATCTTCATGCCTGCCACTGCCAGAATACAAAGGTCCACTGTTGAGGACAGAGCTGCCCAGCTGGGGCCTAACAGTAGCAACTGTCCCAAGGGCCCCATTTTGAGGCAGTGTCTGGCTCTCCAAAAAAAGACTGGGTAGTTCTTTTTTAGTTGCACTTACTAGTTGATTCCAATTTCTGAGGGCTAGTAGGTTATATTTTAAAGGGATCCTGTCATCGGAAAACATGTTTTTTTCAAAACACATCAGTTAATAGTGCTACTCCAGCAGAATTCTGCACTGAAATCCATTTCTCAAAAGAGCAAACAGATTTTTTTATATTCAATTTTAAAATCAGACATGGGGCTAGACATTTTGTCAATTTCCCAGCTGCCCCCAGTCATGTGACTTGTGCCTGCACTTTAGGAGAGAAATGCTTTCTGGCAGGCTGCTGTTTTTCCTTCTCAATGTAACTGAATGTGACTCAGTGGGACATGGGTTTTTACTATTGAGTGTTGTTCTTAGATCTACCAGGCAGCTGTTATCTTGTGTTAGGGAGCTGCTATCTGGTTACCTTCCCATTGTTCTTTTGTTTGGCTGCTGGGGGGGGGGAAGGGAGGGGGTGATATCACTCCAACTTGCAGTCACCCATTCCGATTAGAAGAAAAGAGGTTCCGCCTAAATATTCGGAAGGGGTTTTTTACAGTGAGAGCTGTGAAGATGTGGAATTCTCTCCCTGAGTCAGTTGTACAGGCTGATACATTAGATAGCTTTAAGAAGGGGTTGGATAGCTTTTTAGCAAGTAAGGGAATACAGGGTTATGGGAAATAGCTCATAGTCCAAGTTGATCCAGGGACTAGTCCGATTGCCATTTTGGAGTCAGGAAGGAATTTTTCCCCCTCTAAGGCAAATTGGAGAGGCTTCAGATGGGTTTTTTTTTGCCTTCCTCTGGATCAATTAGCAGATAGGTAGTTAATAAAAAAAAAAAGTTGAACTCGATGGACATGTTTCTTTTTTAACCTTACTTACTATGTTACTTACTATGTAGTGCAGCAGTAAAGAGTGATTGAAGTTTTATCAAAGCACAAGTCACATGACTTGGGACAGCTAGGAAATTGACAAGCTAGTAGCACTATTAACGGATGCGTTTTGAAAAAAACATGTTTTCTGATGACAGGATCCCTTTAAGTCTCTCGGTTTTACTCACTCATTCTGGCTTTTACAACTCTTTGCCAACAACCAGTTAGTGGTATTGTGCAGCGTGTTTTAGTATATTGTGTCAGTTTTAAAAATAGAGATTTTTTTTTACTAAGCAAATTTTCCTCCCTTGGCCTATATTTCATGCGTTGTGACAGGCCTGTGAACCCACCCATAATATAGCCCTGTGGCTTCCTGAATGATGAGCTTTAATCCTGGCTTGGTAGGATGTGGTGGTGGCTGCTGTCACTGGTGCATTGAAAATTATTAAACTCACACAGAATTTTGCAAAGTACTCTGCTCTGGCCTGTCGTATTGTGATATCCAGCATGCTGTTATTGTACAAATATGGGACCTGTTATCCAGAATGCTTGGGACCTGAGGCTTTCCGTATAATGGATCTTTACGTAACCTGGATCTCATACCTTATGTCTACTGGAAAATCATGTAAACATTAAATAAACCCAATAGGCTGGTTTTGCCTCCAATAAGTATTAATTATATATTAGTTTTGGTACAGGTTTGGGATCCATTATCCGGAAACCCATTATCCAGAAAGCTCCGAATTACGGAAAGGCCATCTCCCATAGATTCCATTATCATCAAATAATCCAAATTTTTAGAAATGATTTCCTTTTTCTCTGTAATAATAAAACAGTAGCTTGTACTTGATCCAAAGTAAGATATAATTAATCCTTATTGGAAGCAAAACAAGCCTATTGGGTTTATTTAATGTTGACAGATTTTCTATTAGACTTAGGGGCCGATTCATGAAGCTCGAGTGAAGGATTCGAATTGAAAAAACTTCGAATTTCGAAGTGTTTTTTGGGCTACTTCGACCATCGAATGGGCTACTTCGACCTTCGACTACGACTTCGACTACGAATCGAACGATTCGAACTAAAAATCGTTCGACTATTCGACCATTCGATAATCGAAGTACTGTCTCTTTAAAAAAAACTTCGACCCCCTACTTCGGCAGCTAAAAGCTACCGAAGTCAATAGGCTTGCCTATGTTTTTTTGATCGAAGGATATTCCTTCGATCGTTGGATTAAAATCCTTCGAATCGTTCGATTCGAAAGATTTAATCGTTCGATCGAAGGAATAATCCTTCGATCGTTCGATCGTAGGATTTGCGCTAAATCCTTCGACTTCGATATTCGAAGTCGAAGGATTTTAGTTCCTAGTCGAATATCGAGGGTTAATTAACCCTCGATATTCGACCCTTCATACATCTGCCCCTTAAGGTATGAGATCCAAATTACCGATAGATCGTTATCCGGAGAAAACCCCCGGTCGCAAGCATTCTGAATAAAAGTTCCCATCCTTGTACTGTTTTATTATTTCTGAGAAAAAGGACATCATATTTAAACATTTGGATTACTATTAAATTATTTGTATAAAATGAAGTCTATGGCAGATAGCCTTTCTGTAATTTGGAGCTGTCTGGATAACAGGTTCCTGGATAATGGATTCCATACCTTTATATTGATTTTTATTATCTGACACAGACACTTTATAGCTGCTCTTCATAAACTAGCCCATTTATCTTACATTTTCAGGAGTTTGCATCACTAATTCACACACTGTATATTCTATATTCAAGTAGATATGGAATTGAAACTCCTTTTAAAGGAATTGTTCAGTGTAAAAATAAAAAACTTGGTAAATAGGCTGTGCAAAATAAAACATGTTTCTAATATAGATAGTTAGCCAAAAATGTAATGTGTAAAGGCTGGAGTGACTGGATGTGTAACATAATAGCCAGAACACTACTTCCTGCTTTGCAGCTCACTTGGTTTCCACTGATTGGTTACCAGGTAGTAACCAATCAGTGATTTGAGGGGGGTCACGTGGGTCATAACTGTTGCTTTTGAATCTGAGCTGAATGCTGAGGATCAAATGCAAACTCACTGAACAGATATGTCCCATGTGGCCCCCCTTCAAGTCGCTGACTAACTCAGAGTTATAGAGCTGAAAAGCAGGAAGTAGTGTTCTGGCTATTATGTTACACATCCAGTCACTCCAGTCTTTATACATTACATTTTTGGCTAACTAACTATATCAGAAACATTTTTTATTTTGCACAGCCTATCTATTTACCCAGTTTTTATTTTTACACTGAACTGTTCCTTTATGGAGATTAAGACTTTTTAAACGAATCATCTTTGTAGCTAACGTTTCACCTTTACTCTTATGGCTGACATATTTAAACCAATGAAATGATTATACAAGTGATGGTATTTGAAGTTTTAGGAATGTGTCCACAATATTAATGCAGAGTTTTAAGCTTTTTAGGCCTTGGCATTTCAAGTACAGAAAGGCCCAAATAACCCACACCAACCCACTTAATAGTGACTGTCTATGGCATCATACAGTAGCCCCTCTGGTATTTGCCAGAACCCTCATGCCAACCAGCCAAACTGGAATACACATATGGGACCTGTTATCAAAAAGCTTGGGACCTGGGGTTTTCCAGATAACGCATTTTTCCATAATTGGGATCTCCTTACATTAAGGGGGTTATTTACTAAAGCTGATTTTTTTTTCTGGTTAAAGTTTTAAAGGGGAAAACCAATTTTCCTTAGTCCTACAGGCAGCACACACCAAAGGGTTAATCCCCAGCTCCACCCCTAATGACACAGGAAAAAAGAACAACCAATAGTTAAACAACATCCATAAATACCTGCTAGCACAGTCCCCCCTTTGTGTAATTTTTTCCTGTCCGCTCTTAATGACATGCAGCAGCAGGAGCCATCCAGGTGAAGATCCAGTCCCTTAGGGGTCTGAAGACCGTATGGCAGACCACTCGAGGGTGGGTCTTCCAGGGGAGCGTTCTCCCTTAGGTTTCTGAGCACAAGCCATGGCTTCCATACAGGCTGTGGCTTGGTATGGAAGCGCAAAAAAGATTACCGGATCGGAGGCTTGCTTGTGTCGAGTGGCGCGCTATCCAGTACTGACACTTCCGGGTCGCGCGTCTGATGACGTCATCGCGAGTGCGCTGGAGGCGCATCTCGCTGCTGAACAGAGGATATGGCTATAAATGGCAGCCAAAAGGTTTTTTCTCTTGCCTCCTGAAGTTTTTCCGTGGCTGGGGCTGCCGGAGCTTTGTTAAGGCTGCTAAGGTATGTGACTTAGGGCACATGTATGGGAGTTTTTCTCTTTTTATGCAGCCTTAAACTAGGAGATAATTTGTTTGTTTTGGCATACATTATCTCTTTTCATTTTTCTCTTGGCAGATGTCGGAAGGCAAAAGGAAGCGGAAATCAAAGCATAATGTTTGCTCTGGATGTTCCCAACCTCTTCCAGAGGACTGCCATTCATCACGCTGTCATCATTGTCATTCTTCTTCCTTAAATCAAGAAAGATCAGATCAGTTATTGGGCATGTTTAAGGACTTACTTCAGAAAACTTTTCAAGAATTTTCATCAAAAATTTCTGACCAACAAAGTATTTTACAAGATTCCTCGGACGTGGAAATTGAATTAGGAGAATTATCTCCTTCCTCTTCTTCATCAGGATCTAAAGAACCTACGAAACAAAAAGATGATTATTATCTCTTTCCCTTAGAGAAAATGCCCAGGCTCATTAAAGAAGTTCGTAAAGTAGTTAGTGGTAGAGTTTCACAAGCACCTACAGAGGATACCGGACTTCCATATTTTGCTGTTAAAAAACCAACATGTTTTCCGGTGCATGATACAGTTAAAAGTCTGATTGAAAATGAATGGAAGAACCCAGGGAAAAAGCCGGAGGTTTCCAAGAGGTTTAAGACAATGTTTCCGTTAGAACCAGAAAGTACATCGTTATGGGATGATCCTCCTAAAGTAGATACTTCGGTGGCTAGACTATCTAAACAGACTACAATTAAAGTTGAAGAGACGGGGATTAAAGATCAGATGGACCGTCGAGCGGAATGTGCTTTTAGGAGATCCTATGTGGCAGGGGTTAATATCTGCAAACCCTCTTTGGCATCCGTATCAGTTTCTAGATCTCTAAAATTTTGGCTTAATGCTTTAGAAGAAGAAATTGATGCAGGCACCTCTAGAGACGAGCTTTTGGATATGATGTATCCTATTAAGTTAGCGTCCGATTTTCTCTGTGACGTAGCTGTCGAATCTATTAAGATTGGAGCAAGGGTGATGGCACTTTCTACTTCTGGAAGAAGAGCTTTGTGGCTAAAAGCTTGGTCCGCGGATTTGGCATCTAAAAATAAATTGATCTCCATGCCTTTTGAACCAAATAGACTCTTTGGCTCATCATTAGATAAGCTTATTGACAATCTGGCTTCAGGAAAAGGGAAGACCCTGCCTCAAGATAAACCTAAGCCTCAAAGGAAACCTCTTTTTCGACCATCCAGACGTACTTCCCCACAGTCTGGTTCAAGGAGATATTTTAGAGGGAACTTTGTTGACAGAAACAGAGACAGAAGGAACAGATTCAGCAACACCAGACCCAGATTTGTTCCAAGAGATGATGATCAAAAAAGGGATGAGAATAAGAAAAAGCCCTCAGAATTCTGACACCAAAGCCCAGTCGGAGGTGGGAGGAAGACTGGCGTTCTTTTATCCCCAATGGGAAGAGACTACCTCCGACGCCTGGGTTTTAAGAGTAATAAAAACAGGTTATTTCATAAAGTGTATGAAGCCTCCAGTTCAGAGGTTTCGACTGACTTCGTTGAAGTCTTCCCCGGAGAAACAAGAAGCATTACAAGATGCGGTAAGAGACTTCCTATACATGAAAGTTTTGGAACCAGTTCCGCTTATATATCAAGGAAAAGGTGTTTACTCAACCTTATTTCTGGTTCCAAAAGTGGATGGCAGACTCAGATTAAAAATAAATCTGAAGCATTTAAACCAATTTATTGTAAAAGAAAAATTTCGCATGGAGTCAATAAGGTCGGCTATGAATATCCTAGAAAAAGGGGATTACATGTTGACGATAGATTTGAAAGATGCGTATCTCCATGTTCCGATACATCCTCTCTCCAGGAAGTATCTTCGAGTTGCGATACAAGTGAGAGATACAGTTCATCATTATCAGTTCAAGGCTCTACCCTTTGGCATCACCTCCGCTCCCAGGGTATTTACCAAGATAATTGTAGTGATAGCAGCCGCTTTGAGACAACAGGGCATTTTCGTAATTCCTTATCTCGACGATTGGCTAGTGAAAGCCAAATCTTACCAGCAGCTTCTGTTACACAGGGAGATTGTACTTTCTCTTCTAAGAAGTCATGGTTGGGTCATAAATCTAAAGAAGTCTATGCTTCATCCAACAACGTCGGTGAGGTTCCTAGGGTTCATGTTGGATTCAACACAGATGAAAATATTTCTTCCGAAAGACAAGGTGGTAACACTGATGGGGGCGGTCAAAGTCTTAATCAAGTCTATGACGGTGCCTATTCGATTTGCCATGAAGGTTCTAGGCTTAATGACGGCTTCCTTAGAGGCAGTACCTTGGGCAAGGGCCCACATGCGTCCTCTGCAGACAGAGATTCTTCAAAGGTGGGATCATTGTCCTCACACCTTGGACAACAACATGCACATCTCAGCCAAGTTGAAAAAGACGTTGAGGTGGTGTTTGAGACCAGAAGTTCTCTCGAAAGGAATGTCCTTTCAGGCGCCCAATTTTCTGTTAGTGACAACGGATGCGTCTCTATCAGGTTGGGGAGCTCACCTTGGGGATCATTTAGCCCAAGGCAAGTGGTCATTTCTGGAAAGGAAAAGATCCTCAAATTTCAGAGAGCTCAGAGCAGTCTGGAAGGCTCTCCAGAGATTCAAGCCTTTTCTGAAGGGCCGGCAAGTATTGATCCAGTCGGACAATGTCACAACGGTTTCTTACATCAACCGGCAAGGTGGGACAAGAATTCCGTTATTGATGAAGGAATGTCATCAACTGATGCAATGGGCAGAATGCAATCTATCTCTTCTCAGGGCAATTCATATAAAAGGAGAAGACAATTGTTTGGCGGATCATCTGAGCCGGAAATCCCTGAATCAAGGAGAGTGGGAACTGAACTCGGAAGTATTTCATCACATAGTTCAGATGTGGGGCGTGCCTCAGATAGATTTAATGGCATCCAGACTCAACAGGAAAGTTCAAAAGTTTTGCTCATTGAGGAGGATCGACAGTCCGGATTTTTTGGATGCAATGTCGATTCAATGGAATTTCGAGATAGCTTATGTGTTTCCACCCTTACCCATGATCCAAAGGGTCCTAAAGAAAATCAAACAGGACCGGGCATCAGTGATCTTGATAGCCCCTTTCTGGCCGAGGAGGGCATGGTTCACAGACCTGATTTATCTGTCCAAGAAGGTGTTCTGGCGCTTGCCACAGAGGTCGGACCTGCTGTGTCAAGGGAAAGTGTTTCATCCAGATCCTTCCAAGTGGAACCTGACGGCTTGGAATTTGACAAAGTCAAGGGCTGTCTCAAGGAGTGGTAAAAACACTCTTACATTCAAGGAAGTTGTCTACCTCTAAGGTTTATAGCAAAATTTGGCGAGTTTTTCAGCAATGGTGTGAAAACAAACACATCTCTTCAGGAAATTGTCCGATTTCAGAAGTTCTACAATTTTTACAAGATGGATTCGACAAGGGCCTTAAACCAGCAACTTTAAAGGTGCATGTTGCAGCTCTTTCGGCAATTTCAGGTAGAGTCTTGACTAATGAACCTTTAGTCAAAAGATTTCTAAAAGCAGTGTTGAGGTTAAGACCTTCAATTAGAGATCCGGTAGTTCCATGGGATTTAAATTTGGTTCTCAACGAATTATGTATCGATCCCTTTGAGCCTCTAGAGCTCATAGATCTGAAGCATTTGACTTGGAAAACAGCGTTTTTGGTGGCCATTACATCAGCCAGGAGGGTTAGTGAGTTACAAGCTTTAGGAGCAAATTCTCCATACACGATTTTCTTTCCGGACAAAGTAGTTCTCAGAACTCTTCCGCAGTTTACTCCTAAAGTTCCTTTTGAAAGGAATATCAACTCTCAAATTGTATTACCATCCTTTTTTCCCTCTCCCTTGGATGAGGAAGAGGCAAACTGGCATAATTTGGATGTTAGGAGGTGCATTTTGAGTTACATTGAAAGAACAAAGGTCTTTAGGAAATCGGAGCATCTTTTCATTTTATTTGGAGGAAAATCTAGAGGGAATAAGGCTTCAAAATCAACTATTTCGTCCTGGGTTAAAAAAGTGATAACTCTGGCTTATACGTCAAAAGGAAAAGATCTGCCAGAGCAGCTGAAGGCTCACTCAACGAGAGCAGTTTCTACTTCTTGGGCAGAAAAGTCATCTCTTTGCATGGAAGAAATCTGCAAAGCGGCTACTTGGAGCAGCACCTCAACGTTTGTCAGGTGCTACAGACTGGACTTAGCAGCCTTACAAGATGCAGCTTTTGGCAGCCGTGTGTTGGAGGCAGTTCGTCAAGACCATGTATAATTAAGTTCCCCCCTCTTTGGGCTAGCTTGCTAGTTCCCTTTGGTGTGTGCTGCCTGTAGGACTAAGGAAAGGTTAAAATTTGTTCTTACCTGAAATTTTCCTTTTCTTTAGTCCGTAAGGCAGCACAAATAATCCCTCCCATTTGAATAAAATTATTGCATGATATGTTGTCAGTCTTTATTTTGGGGAGCTTGGAAATAACACAAAGGGGGGACTGTGCTAGCAGGTATTCATGGATGTTGTTTAACTATTGGTTGTTCTTTTTTCCTGTGTCATTAGGGGTGGAGCTGGGGATTAACCCTTTGGTGTGTGCTGCTTTACGGACTAAAGAAAAGGAAAATTTCAGGTAAGAACAAATTTTAACCTTTCCATGGAAAAAAACCCTCAAATTTTCAGAGGTTTATTAAACACCTGAGGCTGCTAAAGGTCTGAATGAAAAAGTACTCCATCTCAAACCTGCCGAGGTCCTGTAGAAATCAACGGCAGATGTCCCTTTTACAATTGGAAGATGTCATGATCTGTGCTGGGTTTCGTACGAGAATCCGGAAAAAAAAATGTGGTTTTCGTGCAAGAATCTGAAAAAGTCTTTCTGGAGTCCAATCCGATGAAAATCATATGATAAGGATTTTTTCACAATTTTATCGAGTCTTTTCCCGCATCAGATTTTTTGCGTTGATTTATTGATAAATAAGGTAAAAATTTTGGATGGGAATTTGTTCAAAGTTTTGAAATTTTTTGATTTTAGTAAGTAATCCCGTAATTCTGAGCTTTCTGCATAACAGTTTCCTGGATAACGGATTCTATACCTGTATCACTCTGAGAGAGTATTTTATTTCAGTGATTATAGATGAGAATAGGCCAGCCTTCTAACTGCCTCCTATGTTGTTCAGAGGAGGCATGGATGGTTGAAACATCTACAAACGGGTTGGTGCAGCAGTTAACAGGTTAAAATATCAGGAAGTGCAGTTGAAAGTGAGGGAAATGAGTGCACAGTGGAAATGTCATGGGGCCTAGCAGTGAGAGAGTGAGAGGAGCAAACTGTAGGATGAAAACCATAAGAAACAAACAGCAAATTTTACCAGCCACAGATCTAGAAGAAAATCTACAGACGCAGAACTTTCTGTGAATGGAAACAAACACATCATTCCGGGGAGGGGTCCACGTACACACAGATTAGAGGCATACCTCCCAATTGTCCCTTTTTCGGAGGGACTGTCCCTCTTTTGACAACCTGCAGTCCCTCATTTGTACTGGAAAGTCCCTATTTTCTCTGCATTGAACAGCCAGAAAAAGAAACAAACTTTTCTCACTTAAAGGAGAAGGAAACCCCCTGGGCGCAAAAATCCGTCCCCCCTCCCCTGTGTTGCCCCCCCTCCCTCCTTCACCCTGGCGTGCCTGTCCCCCCGGGCAAATGCCCCTAACTTGTTACTCACCTCTCTGCGCAGGTCCTGTCCACAGAGTTCACAGGCGCCATCTTCTCCCAAGCGGTCTTCTTCCTGGATTAAACGGCATCTTCTGGCGCATGTGCAGTAGGAGTATTTACCGGTACGGATCTACTGCGCATGCGCTGAATGTCACGAAGTGAAATCGGAAAACAGCCAACAGGTGCAAATAAGATACTTTGTAACAATTATGAGACACAAAAAAACAGTTTAGATAAGGAGAAATATTTCCAAACTTTCATAACCTGCCAAATTTTGTAAAATGAACATGGTAATTAGGGGGTGTGGCCACAGAAAGGGGCGTGACCCAAAAAAATTGCTGCGCTACGTTTGAAACAAAATTTTGTCCCTCCTTTTACTTCCAAAATGTTGGGAGGTATGTAGGGGTGTTATATTGAAGCTAGTCTCTGTGTGTGTGTGTGTAAAATAAAGATGGTGAACTGATAACAGCCTTTTAAAAGTAATTAACTTTATAAAACTAAAAGGACCAGAAACATAACAAAAATTTTAAAAAAAATTTGTTTCTACTTAACGAAAAAAAAACACCAAGGCAGTTTTAACTTTAAATTCGCAAAGTCCTTATTAAGAAATTACTTACTGATTTCTTGCGCTCCTCTTCAGAAACGTCGACAGGGCAGCTATCCATCGTGCGGCGCTCAATTTCCCCTCCCTGGCTATCTCCTATAGAAGGCAGGGTGGAGAAATCGAGTGCTGCACAATGGATCATCGCCCTGTCGCCGTTTCTGAAGAGGCGCGCAAGCAGAGAATCGGTAAGTAAATCTGTAAATTTCTTAATAAAAACTTTGCGAATTAAAAGTTAAAACTGTGTTGGTGTTTTTTTTCCGTTAAGTAGACTTCGTTACTGGTCTTTTAAGGGTCAGGGCACACAGACAGATTCCGGGAGATTAGTCGCCCGGCGACAAATCTCCTCTTCTTCGCGGCAACTAATCTCCCTGAACTGCCTTCCCCTGCCTTCCACCGGCTATAATGAAAATCGCCGGGGGGAACGCACTCGGAGTGATTCGTTTTCTGAAGTCGCCCGAAGTTTCGAAAAACTAATCACGCCAAGTGCCATTCCGCTGGCGATTTACATTTTAGAGGGGCGATTTACATTTTAGCCTCCCCTGTTCGGGGCGACTAATCTTCCCGAACAGGGGAGGCAGTTCGGGAAGATTAGTCGCCCCAAAGAAGAGGAGATTTGACGCCGGGCAACTAATCTCCCTGAATCTGCCTTTGTGCCCTGACCCTAACACAGTTTATGCAAATACACAACAAGGGGTGTCACATGCTTATTCTGGGGTGTACATTTGAAGGCAAAAATAATCCCTTAACCCCTTGAGTCGCGAGATGCTTAAACAAGCACATAGCTAACATATGCAGGGCCCCATCACTTGTGGACCTCGGAATACAAATATCAGCATTGTTGTTCAGCATCTTTCACTTTCACTTCTGCCAATGTGTGATTGTTACTGCTCCTTCTGATAATGGGCAACAAATGTACAGATACAGTGCTTTCCAGTGATAGTGAATGTGCCTTTCTCTGGTTTATTACCCTACTTATTCAGTGGTACCTGCTTCCTCTAAATAGAACAATCATCTGGTCCCAAGAAAATATCTTAATTTCCCTTACGATCAGGACCTGGCATTTTCCGGATAATGGATCTTCATACCTTAAGTCTACTAGAAAATCATGTAAACATTAAATAAACCCAATAGCCTGTTTTTGCATCCAATAAGGATTAATTATATCTAGTCTGGATCAAGTACAGGTAGGTATTATAGGGAAAAGGGAAATAATTTCTAAAAATATGGATTATTTGGAGTTTTTGGAGAAGGCCTTTCCATAATTCGGAGCTTTCTGGATAGCGGGTTTCCGGATAATGGATCTCATACCTATATATCCATGAATAATATGATATTCCGTATGTATTTACACATATGTTTGTTTTGACACTGACAGACTGGGTGATTCCTAGCATTTTATCACTTAATGGGAAAAGGACAAAGTGCTAGAAACTGCCTCATTTTTAATGGCAAATGCCACCAGGTGCAATTTCCTGAACCCGGCAACTCCTATTGACTTTCATTTCTAGCGTTTTGTCCCCCTCCCATATACAGAGTTTTTATTATGGGTGGCATGTTTCCAAGATGATGGTTTCATTGAGATGCCAGGGAGTGCAGACCTCGGTGCCGGTCATAATTTTACTTTGTGTTTCTATACTGAAAGGTGACACTAAGGATGTTAATTGAAGCTTTTTCTGGGTGAAATTTCCCCCCACTTCCATCACACCATCTGAGTGGAGCAATTACCCCCAATGGCAGGCAAGTAGTAATGACAGGGTTGTTTGCAGCAGACAGCTACTACTGAGTGAGATACCATTCTATGCCCAATAAGGGCAACCTTTAGTCATACAGGGATGCAGCTACCCACTGTTTTTGCCATAGAGAGCTAATTAATGGAACAGTAACACCAAAAAATTAAAGTGTTTTAAATAAATGAAACTATAATGTAGTGTTGCCCTGCAATGTAAAAACCTGTGTGTTTGCTTTAGAAATACTACTATAATTTATATAAACAAGGTGCTGTGTAGCCATGGGGCAACAATTCAAAGCTGAAAAAGAAGAAAAGACACAGGATACACAGCAGATAACAAATCCCTCCCATAGTATACAATGAGATTTTACAAAGCTTATCTGTTATCTACTGTGTATCCTGCTGCTACACAGCATCTTATTATATGAACCCAACTATTTCTACACGTGAGCAACAATCAAATGTAAAAAGAGTTGGGGAGTAGTGATGAGCGAATTTATTTGCCAGACATGGATTCACAGCGAAATTCCGAATTTCGTCATATGCAAATTTTTTCACAAAACTGCAGCGAAAAAGAAAAAAACGCCCGTTGACTTTAATGCATTTGGAGAAAAAAAGTCACCATAAGAAAAAACGCCCATTGACTTTAATGCATTAGGACAAAAAAAAGTCGCCATAAGAAAAAACGCCCATGGACTTTAATGCATTAGGACAAAAAAGTCGCCTTAAGAAAAAATGGGCATTGACTTGTTTGTTGACAAAAATTATATAAAAATATGAGTTGACAAAAATTATATAAAAATATGAGTAAAAATTGTCGTGCGTAAAAACACCCATTGGGGGTCAATTATAAACTTCGCGCAGGGCAGATTGGTTCGCAAAGTGAATATATTTGCCCTGCGCATGGTTATATTTATAAAGCTGAATAAGAGGGTGCATACAGAATTGCGAATTTTTTATTCACAATGCGAATGTCTAAAGGGACTTTATAAATATGTCACAATTCGCAAATTGCGAATCTTTATGCGCACACTCTGCAACTCAATTACGCCACAACTTTGGTGGCGGATAAAATATTTGCAAAACAGTTTTGCAAACTGCGAATTTAACGCTATTTTCGTGATTTTTTTCCTGTCTCATTTGCGCGCCATTTGCGAAAATTTATTCACACTGCGAATTCGCAAAAACCGGAAAGACGGGCAGAGCAGTGCAATATATTAGCGCTCAGCAAAAAACATGCGCAATACAACCATTTGCGAAAAATATGCGCTGCGTGAACTTTATAAATGACCCCGACTTCAATGCTTTTCACAAAATTGAGCCGTTTTGCGAAATTTTTTGGCAGTTTCGCAAATGTATTAGCGAATGCGAAACGGGACAGGTTCACTCATCCCTATTGGGGAGCAACACAGGCATAAAAAATGTTCCTAAGTAGTGCAAAATAAGTGCTTTGATTGGTAGCCCCTATGTGGACTGGCAGCCTACAAGAGGTTCTGTTCAGCAGTACACCTGGTTTTTAAAAACTTTTTAAAACTTGCCTCCAAACTAAAAATGTAAAAAATAAGCTCCTGTTTAGGCCACTGGGAGCAACATTCAAGGGGGTTGGCAAGCAACATTTTGCATACAAGCCACTGGTTGGGGATCACTGATAAACTATAGTAGTTTCTGTAGCAAACACACACAGTTTTACCAGTGCAGGGCAACAGTACATTATATTTTCACTACTTTAAAACACTTTCATTTTTAGATGTTACTGTACCTTTAAAGGAGAACCAATGCCAGGGGCACCCTTGCTACTGGTGTATCTGCCTTCGTTTTAATTGTTGCACTGAAATCTGCACTGTGTGACAGTTGATCACATTTTGGGTGACTGGTGACATTCCAGTGGTTGAAAGTTGCATTTTCTGTTTTACTCAACACCTGTAGACTATAATATTCATTCTCAGAAACAGGGTCTGTAGTGTCAGTCTGAGGACGAATGGTAAGGCATTGACTGCTTCCTTGATCACCTTCCAGCTGCAAATTTGCCCAGTTCTAAAAGCCAGGTTGCAAGCTGGCTATGATATAGAGGCATGTGTTCTCTGTATAGTGCTATGCATGGTGAGTAAAGATATTCGTATTATGAAAGTCCCACCATTGGAATGTATATAGCATCTGCAGAGTAGCTTTCCCAGCACAGTTGCCTTTGGGCTGACTCCCACCCTCTGTGCAGGAGTCGGACACTGCTCTGCCCAGCCCTCATTCTCATTTCTCCCTCGCTTGCTTGTGGCTGACTTTTCCCAGTTGATATGCCCCTCTAACTTCTGCCGAATTACCACTGAGTCTCTTGGCTGAACATCTTCTCTCCCTAAAACCATTTTAGTGACTCCATTTTTTTTTTTGCCTTCTGACGTGCAAGTCTTGGCTGCTTTTCTTCCAGAGAGCTGGATTTCTTTGTCTTGATTCTGCAGGAAACTTGAGGGTTCATCTCAGAGGTGTAATCTTTATATTTTGCCAGATACTTCCAGTATTATGAATTAGCTCCATGCCAGGAGGAGGCTGCCTTGTATTTGCAGAAAACTGATAAATATCCTGGGAGCTGCAGGCACAGTCACTAAGGGGCAGTGCATATGGGTCAGTGACCCCTCTCTGAATTCCTGCTGTCATTTTCCCTTGTGTCAGCAGTGGGACCCTCCTTCAGCAAGAAATAGCTTCATCCTAAACACCATGGCACAAGCACTGAGATGAAATGAGGACACTTTATACTAGTGAGCAAAGTCACGCTCTTTTGTAAGTTTCCTGTTGCTGCTTTTTCCCCCCCCCCTGCAATCTTAAGTCATGAACAGAGCAGGGTGCTACAGAAATCAAAAAGTCGAAGACATGGGGAGGGCGGAAGCTTGAGACTTTAACATAAGAGAGCAGTTGTCTAATGCCAGAGAAAGAAAAGGAGAAGTTATTTAACTCCCCTGCTGACTGGAATTCTATGAGATGTGGGAAGATGGGGTCGGCTATGAGATCATTGAGCTGAAGGATCTGAAGCCGTGTGATGGCATCGATCTGACACAAAGCTCCCGTGGGGGGCACCGCCTGGAACGCGCCAACGCTGTCAGGATCCCCCCAAGCAGGACACCCCCCATTCTGCAGAGGAGCCTGAGAAGGAGAATACTTGGACAAGGTGACACACAGCCACCTGGGAAAGCAGGAGAAGGACACTATTTCCAGCCCACATCCAACACTCAGCACACATGGTGTGACCTCTGCGGGGACTTCATATGGGGCATCTACAGGAAAAGCCTTCGCTGTGTGTGTGAGTACCAGGGGGTAAAGCAAATGTTAACCCTTATTTACCATATCCTATCTATAACATTTATAAAAGTTATTTGAACCAGTTAAAATGTGAACATTATATATAAAAATGCCACTTTTTGCCTAAATTAATATTATTTCTGAGGACACACTGGTGTCAGGCTTCTGTGCACGTGTCTTGCTGTGTAGGTACCTACCTACATTCTGTGCGGTGGTTGCACACAGGGAGATTTGCAGCAATATTAAGGAATATATGTCTGTCACTAAGGTGGTATAACAGTGTTTCTCTTTTACTTTATATGGGGGGGGGCATGAAGAGACAAAACACTGCAAACCTCCCTATGTGGTGTGTTACCCTTACAGTGCGTTCTGCTGCATGATACCACATTCATTGGTGGAAGTAATCCACACAGCTCTGTACTGATAGAGATGGAGACAATAGTTTATGAAGAAAAGTATTACTACTACAGGTATAACATTTAATAATAATGTTGTCTCCATCCCTTTGGGTAAAGAGCTATTTGGATGAATTGGACCATTCGCATTAAGTGACGGAATGCCTTGTAAAAGCTCCAATATCAGCCATTGAACTTTGTTAACCAATGATTATAACCTCTTAAATGTGTTGTTAAGAACATGTTTTTATTACATGTTGTGTGGATCAGGAGTAGATTGTACTGTGCTAAATGGTCCAATAAAATACATGGGGTATAGTGGCGGAACCAGATCCGGACTGAGAATTAAAATAGGCCCTGGCATTTCAGGTACACATAGGGTTGCCACCTGGCTGGTATTTCACCGACCTGGCCGGTAAAAATGATGGTTGATCCCAATGTTATTAATTGGAAAAAAAGATAAATATATAGAAAGGCCGGTATTTTTTTCCAGAAAAGGTGGCAACTCTAGGTACACAGAGGCCCAATCAGCCCACATAGATGCCCAAACAGCCCCCACCAGCCCACTAAATACTGACTTTCTATGGGACCTTATAGCAGCCCCTCTGGCATTTGCCAAAAGCCACAGATTGCCAGTCCGGGCCTGAGCAGAACTACCAGGGGAGCAGGGGGGGAGCGATTGCACCTGGGCCTGCACCAGATATAGCCACAAATAGAGATAGACACACCTCACTAGAAGGCAAATCTAGTCTCTGTTCATTTATATGGAATCTATAGGGGTATATTTATCAATAGATTAAAGTACAAACAGCAGACCCCCCCCTTTGAGAAATCTGCCCCAATATCTCAGATTGCTAACAGAACAACTGGTCTAAGATGTCAAATCCCAAGAGTGTCCCTTGTGGCTCCATTGCTGTGAAACATAGAAAGGTCAGTATTCTTGGTTGGTTTTACCCTTTAATAACTTAAGAGTTCAGCCTCTCAGTCATGGGAATACTTTGGTTTTATGCAGAAAGAACCTATTGTTTGGCAGTCTATAGGGGTGACAGGCAGCTGGAGACACTCCACATGTGATTGAGCCGGAGGAGCATTTCGGCTATATCCAGCAGGATACGGGTTGCCCATGCCTGCTCCATAATATGTTTTTACGATTAGTAAAGAATGAAATAATTCAACATCTTTTAAAGCTGTATCATATCTTTGGTTGAGTGCCAAGAAAGCAGTCTGTGGATAGATGGCAGATAAATGTTTTCACATCATTGCACAGGTGAAGGATCCATCTGCTGGCTGCAATCCCATTCTGGACCCTCTTCTTTTGCTTTGATCATCTATTGCTGATGCAGGAGGGCTGAGAGGGAAAGAGAGTCCAAAGTTATGCCACTGGGCAGGGGTGTGCCTATTGGTACAAAATCAGTAGTCCTATGCAGAGAAACGAATGCCAACCTGAGACGTTTTAGTGCCCCCTTCCTCTGTGAAGCCTGCAAATGTGTAGAGACCTCTCCCGGGGGGCCACGACTCTATGTATGAGCCAATCAGTGGGAGAGAATTCAGTGACCAAAGGTGGCTACATATCAGTACAGCAGCCCTTTGCATTTCTGTTAAATGAAGCCAAGAGTCCTGTAATTATCCTTTGAAGTTACACCCAGCTCAGCTGCCCCCTTTCTATATTACTATAATGGGTGAAAGCAAAATCAGAAATGTCTCTTTTTTTTTAACATCTCACAAAATAGGACAGGACTTTGTAAAAGTTGCAGAAAAGCTGCTGTTCCACTGTAAATCGATGCACATGTGCCTGGAATCAATTACATCTCGTGGTCAATATGAGGTTATGCGTGGGCGACGGTTGCTATGGGCTGAATTGAAATGTTATGGTTTCCCCTATGTAACATTTTTCTAAAAGGGCCAGTAACACCATTAAAAAAAAAAGCCCAATATTTGTCTAGAAATACTTGTACAGAAATGGTCCAATTGAGCTTTTACTTTGCACACTAAGGGGCCCATTTACTTAGCTCGAGTGAAGGAATAGAAGAAAAAATACTTCGAATTTCGAATGGTCGAATATGGCTACTTCGGCCATCGAATAGGCTACTTCGACCTTTGACTATGACCTCGAATCCAATGATTCGAACTTAAAATCGTTCAACTATTCGACCATTCGATAGTCGAAGTACTGTCTCTTTAAAAAATACTTCGACCCCCTAGTTCGCCACCTAAAACCTACCGAGGCCAATGTTAGCCTATGGGGAAGGTCCCCATAGGCTTTCTAACAATTTTCTGGAAGGAATATCCTTCGATCGATGGATTAAAATCCTTTGAATCGTTCAATTCGAAGGATTTAATCGTTCGATCGTAGGAATAGCGCTAAATCCTTTGACTTCGATGTCAAAGGATTTACATTCGCCAGTCGAATATCGAGGGTTAATTAACCCTTGATATTCGACCCTATGTAAATCTGCCCCTAAGAGAAAATGAAGTGCAGTTAAACAGAAGGGGTAATGTATCAAAATCTCTGTTGCAAGTTCTAGAGCTGTTTTGCTCTTCTGAGGCTCTAAATCCAACACAAGATGAAAAGAGCAGTGTCGTGGGCACAAAGCAGGCCTGAACTTGCCCTGCTGCATCTTGCACCCATTGGACACCCTAGCTTTTGCATCTGAATGGCATGCAAGATAGGGGCATCCAAGGGGACACCCATGTAACCTGCATCGGACTAGGCACCTAGGGCCCACGAGTACTGCCCCTGACCCAATCTCTCCAGTGTTAGACCTGCGCTAACATACAGCAGTGCTCCATGTTGGATGTCACCTGGAGTCAGGGTGGGGCAAGTATATCAGAGAATGTGGCTGCCAGGTTAAGTTGGGGGAATTTGGGCCACTGGCCCATCGGGGGTTTACCCTGCTCAACGCTGCTTGTGCCACCACCAGCCAACCCCTCATACTGCTAAACTCATGGAGCTCTGTATTCATAGAAGAATAAACCTTTTCTCTACATTCTGAAGTGTGCCTATGGTGCTACAAATGAGGCAGAGTGCAAAGTGAAAAAACATGGCACCAAGCGTTGTACATTTCCCCACTGCATTCTCCATCTTAAAACATTATGCTGCCGGAACAACTGACCTGGTAAATAATAATATTGGGAGGTTTTATTACAGAGAGAAATAGTTACTGTAAACCCGCACTGTTCATGCTGTGGACATTCCGCATTATTTACTCGCCCTAAAACAGTGGTACTTCTAGGGTGCCCAGAGCAAATGTTAGACCCATCCTAGTAACCAATCAGTGAGAGCTGCAAAGCAGTAAGTAGTGTTCTGTTATGTTAGACATCCAGTCACTCCAGCCTTTATACATTACATTTTTGGCTAAATAACTATATTGAAAACATGTTTTATTTTGCACAGACTATCTATTTACCCAGGTTTTACTTTTATACTGAACTGTTCCTTTAATGCCAAAACTCTATAAAAATCTGCAATAGATCAAGCTGCACCACACGCCGGCTCATGTTCATGTGTATCATGTACTGGCTCAGTGTTCCATAAACTCATACAGTTACCACTTCACTAAATACACACTTACATACCTAGCCCCATTCACTACTATTATATGATCCCTGCACTATCCAGCCACCATTATGCACTGACTCACTTGTGCTATATGTTTAGTACTGTATGTCTAACAAACAGGCCCGGACTGGCAATCTGTGAGTTCTGGCAAATGCCAGAGGGGCTACTATAAGGTGCCGTAGAAAGTCACTATTTAGTGGGCTGGTGGGGTCTGTTTGGGCCTCTATGTGGACTGATTGGGTATGTGTACCTAAAATGCCAGGGCCTATTTTAATTCTCAGTCCAGACCTGCTAACAAAGCTAGTGAAACTGCTAATCTAGTTTATTGCAGGTAATGGGAAATATATTTCCACTCTTTCTTTATTAACATCATTTTAATAAGACAATTCAAATGACTTCTTTATTTAAAATCTTGTTAATCTTGAAACATGTGTTCGCAATAAAATGTATCCTACAGACATGTTCCCCATCTGCTATTAATCTGCAAAACCACTAAATCTATATATGCAATTTATTAGATAATAATTAAAGGCTTTGTTCACCTTTAAATCAACTTTTAATATGGTGTAGAGAGTGATATTCTGAGACAATTTGCAAATGGTTTTCATTTTTTATTATTTGTGGATTTCGAGCTATTTAGCTTTTTAATCGTCAGCTCTCCAGTTTGCAATTTCTGCTATCTGGTTGCTATGGTCCAAATTACCCTAGCAACCATGCATTGTTATGGATAAGAGACTGGAATATGAATAAGAGAGGGTCTGAATAGAAAGAGGAGTAATAAAAAGCAATAACAATACATTGATAGACTTACAGAGCATTTGTTTTTTTAGATGGGTTCATTTGAAAGGTGGAAAGAGTGAGAAGAAGGCAAATATTTCAAAAACTAGAAAAAAAAATGAAGGCCAATTGAAAAGTTGCTTCTATAACATATTAAAAGTTGACTTAAAGGTGAACAACCCCTTTAAGCATAAAGCCTTTTGAAAACAGGTTGTTTTTTACATGCCTCATGCTATACACAAAGGGACAGATTTATCAAAGGTCGAGGTGAATTTTCGAATGAAAAAATTTAAAATTTTGAGCTATTTTTTGTGTACTTCGACTAGGGAATGGTCCAAATCCGATTCGATGTACTGTCTTTTCCATCGGGAAAAGACGGATCCACATATCACTACTGGACAATCCAGATTGGCTGGTTTTATAGCGTAGATCCAGCCTAATAGTTCTGAGCCATATATCCAAACTTGCAGACAGACTCTTTTGATCTTGTTAGATGTGATCAGTGCAAGATATCGGCACATGGCAGTATATACATGTTCCATTACTCATGCTTGCACACAACACAGGGTATTTATTTACATGGTAGGTATACTTCCTTAAACGAACAGTTCAGTTTGAAAATAAAAACTGGGTAAATAGGCTGTGCAAATGTTACTAATATAGTTTGTTAGCCAAAAATGTAATGTATAAAGGCTGGAGTGACTGGATGTGTAACGTAAATAGCCAGAACACTACTTCCTGCTTTTCAGCTCTCTAACTCTGAGTTAGTCAGCGACTTGAAGGGGGGGGCACATGGTACATATCTGTTCAGTGAGTTTGTAATTGATCCTCAGCATTCAGCTCAGATTCAAAAGCAACAGATATGACCCATGAGGCCCCCCTCAAGTCTCTGATTAGTTACTGTCTGGTAACCAGGGTAACCAGTCAGTGTAAACCAAGAGAGCTGATAAGCAGGAAGTAGTGTTCTGGCTATTATGTTAGACATCCAGTCACTCCAGCCTTTAAACATTAAATTTTTGGCTAACTAGCTACACCTCCCACATTTTTTCATCATATAATCAAGGGTATTAACATGCTGGTAGCTGTAGCTCAACAACATCTGAGGACCCAAGGTTGGTAGAGAATTAAACACTAGGTGCTACTTGCACTGCCCACTTGTTAGTGCTGGGAGGATAGTAAAGTACCAAGGTGTATTCTGTCCTGTCCCAGCAATCATTATGGCTCCACATCGGAGTCCATAGCATACCTCCCAACATTTGCAAAATGGAAAGAGGGATAAAAAGAACTGGCACAGGCACCATTCTGACAACACCCGCTTTTTGTGGCCACACCCCCAATTACCATGTCCATTTCACAAAATGTGTCAGGTTATGAAAGTTTGATGTGTTGTAACAGTTTTGCTAATGAATGTAAAATTGCCCTTTAAACTGTTAGTCTCAGTTTCCCCAAGAGACTGATTTATCTTAAAAAGTTACAATTGTATCGTTGCTTATCTTAAATACTTACAAATGTATCTAAGTGCATGTGCTGAGTGTTTTTGTCTCTCTGCCAAAAAGCCTTTTATTAAGTAGGGATGCACTGAATCCACTATTTTGGATTCGGCCTACCCCCAAATCCTTCGTGAAATATTTGGCCGAATACGGAACCTGAATTTGTATTTGCAAATTAGGGGTGGAAAGGGGAAAACATTTTTTTTACTTCCTTGTTTTGTGACAAAAACTCACACGATTTCCCTCCCCGCCCCTAATTTGCATATGCAAATTAGGATTTATATTCGGTTCGGCCTGCTGAAAACGGCCGAATCCTGGCTGAATCCCGAACCGAATCCTGGATTCGGTGCATCCCTATTATTAAGTTTCACAAACTTTGTAACTTTTTTTTGGCATCCAGTGCAGGAGATCAAAGAGAATCTCTGGACTTTTTAATAAAAATCTGGGACTGCGGGCTGAGTTGTCAATATCAGGACTGTCCCACAGAAAACAAGACTGTTGGGAGGTATGCCATAGTAGTGCAGTCATATAACCTTTCTGTCGTGCCAGACAATCAAACATCCCTTCACATAAAGTAAATTTCATAAAAGGGTAACTAATCGGAGTTATACAAATCAGATGCTTTTGTCCCCTGATGCTTTTATTTTAGACTTTAGGCTTGTCCGCTACCTTCCAATCAAACAAAGGCTTTATTCATGCATCTTGGGACAGTTGGTTATGTAAATCAGATGGGAAAATTACTTATTTTGGTTTCTTTTTTTGGGGGGGCTCCCTTAAAGGGGTAGGTCTTCTTAAAATCACCATTACCATGGTATATAGTATTGTAAAACAATATGCAGTCTTAACTCTTTATGGTCTTAAGTTTAACTTCCCAGCAACCACTAAGCAGCATGTACATCATACTGAAAAAGGGTTCAAATAGGAAGATATGCAATAACAATACAAAATTACAATAACATGGAGACCTCACAGTCAGATTTTTTTGATTGACGGATCAGGAACAGAGAGGCTAATAAATAAAAAAACATAAAATTGATACTGAGTATTGGGCTATATGTAAAAATTGGCATTTAAAAGGTGTTTGAGACTAACACATTGACCTGATTACAGAGGAATTTCAGTCTAGATTGCTCCGGTAATTTACTTTACATGCAACATGATTCTAATTTGGGGCCTAGACTTACTGTAAAGGATGAATGTCAGAAGGAGAGTTAAAGGGACGGTAATACCAGCAAATGATATTGTTTTAAATATGATGCACTGTAAAACTGGTGTGTTTGCTTTAGAAACTCTACTATAGCTTGCAGGACCGCCATAAGAAATCGCAGGGCCCCATACGACAAAATGTCCTGGGCTCCCTGGGCTGCACCCACCGCAAGCCCCATCTACAGGTCCGCCCTCCCCACCCCACAGGTCCGCCCCCCACCGCACAGTAAAAAAACAAAAAAATATTGATGGCTAGGGTTCCCACATGTTAATAAAAAATAAAAAGATATTGGTTGTCAGGGCCCCCCATAAAAAAACATTTGTGGCCAGGGCCCCCCATTAAAAAATATTGGTGGCTAGGACCCCACATGAGAAAAAAAAAATTGGTGGCCAAAATTGGTGGCCAGCCCCCCCCCCACATTATGAGAAAATTGGTGGCCAGGGCCCCTTAAACGTCCATGCCTTCCCTATGTCAGCAGTTCCAGAAAGATGGGGGGCCCGACTAATCAAGTAAGTGTGGCGTGGCCGGGCCCCCCTTACCCTCGGGGCCCCCTACAACTCTCCCCCCTGTCCCCCCCTGATGGCTGCCCTGATAGCTTGTATAAACAAGCTGCTGTGTAGCCATGGGGGCAGTTCAAAAAATTTAAAAAAGGCACAGGTTACATAGTAGATAACAGAAAAGTTCCCATTGTATTCTACAGAGCTTATCTGATATCTGCTATGTAAATCTGAGCTTTTTCTGCTTTGAAAGGCTGCCTCCATGGCTACACAGCAGCTTATTTATATACACTATAGTTGTCTATGGAACTGACTTTCACCCCTACATAGTAGAGCAGAAATGTTGTACATTATGTTTCGGGTTTCTGCACCAGCCCAAGGGAACCACGGCCCTTTAGCAGTAAAGATCTGTGTTTCCAAAGATGCCCCAGTAGCTCCCCATCTTTTTTTCTGCTGATTCACTGCAAATGCTCTGTGCTGCTGTCACTTACTGAGCTTAGGGACCGATGCACAATATACAGTACACATAGAATATACTGTAAATGTCACCAGGTCTGGACTGGGATTCAAAATAGGTCCTTGCACCAGCCCACTTAATAGTCACTTTCTATGGTATATTACAGCAGCCTATCTGGCATTTTCCAGAACCCACAGATTGCCAGTCCGGGCCTGAATGTCACAGTATAAGGATGATTATTAATTAATACAGATAATTACTACGTCAGTTCAAAAACCAGTGCAATTAGCATCAAAATTTAAGAATCAGCCTTGTAGCATCAGCTTAAATTACATACAAACCTCATTTTCTGCTTGATAATTTGCAACGACCCCTAAGCTTAGCTCCTCAACAGCTGCTGAGAGCCCTTTGAGTATGTGAATGTCGCAGACACTTTCCAAGATGGTGACCCCCTGTGACAAGTTTATAGTCCTGGATCATTGCTGCTATTGAGAAGCTGAAACTTTAGGCTGGTGCAATAAGTTCAGTATATAAAATATGGCATTTTTAGCCATATTAATTTTTAGGGGTTAGTTCTCCTTTAAGAACACATCTTTATTATAGGATCAATTAAAAATACATATTAAAACCCATATATTAAAAATGTATAGAGCACTTGGAAATGATCAAAGCACTACAAATGTGAGTGCATGGTCATATCCCCATGTTCTCAAAGCATAAATATTATAAGTTGCATTGTGAGAGATCAGGTGTATTACCATCCCTTCTATACCTGTCACTCACCATTATAGCCCAAATTCCATCATCAACGGTCTTGGAATATTTTTAGTAATGCTCATTACCGACGGGTGAATTTTCAGAGCCATTATAAGTAATATTTTCTAAGTACTGTATATGTTTTCCATGTATGTGTTTTACTATGCATTTTAAAGAGATTGTATAATAAAGATGTATAGCGGGACTATATCCACTTTGAGTTTATCATTTGGGGGGCGGGGGGTTGGATATCTTCTTTTCTTTTTCTAAGCCTGTATTTAACAAGTACCCATATGTCTGTAGCATAAGCACAACAATTAATAAGACACACATTAAAAATGATAAATGGGTTCATTAGTTCTTCATCATATTCAGTGGGCAATATTTTTAATAAACTGTACCACATTATGGGAGGTACATGCCTGTTGCCCTATAGCACCATCCAGTGGACAGTATGCTAAATGCATGCAACATGTCAGAACTCCGTCTGAGATCTATGCAGTGTGAGAAGTCAGTTATCAGTGGGAGGATGCATACACAGAGTTCATCTCTATGGATTTTAGATCATTTAAGAACCAGAGACAAATGTTTAAATGAAAAAGAAAAATGTTCTCATTCAAATAAAACCCTATCCCCATGCTAATAAATGTCTGGTTAGAAGACGAACTCCCTGCTACATACTCTCATCCTGCGCTGTTTAGGATGCCTCTGTCTCTTACTTTATAAAGACTCTTACTATCTCTTGCGCCTTCTTTTAGACTGCAGTTTCACCTGTCACTATCGATGCCGTGCTCTGATACATTTAGACTGCAGCAGAGGGACTGATTTAGAGAATGACCCATCTGAAGACAACTCGTGGGAGAAAGAATCGAATGTGGTGAGTCTTTTAAACATATTTTGAACAGTCTAGCCAAGTTATTGTGATGATACTATGGGGCAGATTTACTAAAGGAAAAAGTGCCCGCCGCTAGCGAAAATTCGCAAAAACGGCAATTTGCAGGGACATCATCAATTTACTAAAAGGTATAGAGGACAATTCACTAGTAAAAGAGCTCAACACTAACAAAGTTTCACAGTGAATTTTCTCTCAGGCGAGCGATCGTTTCTCTGCAAATTCATCAGAATGCAAACTTTCCACTACATTACCCTTTTCGCCAGAGTCTGCTTCACCAGGTTATACCTGGCGAACTGATAAGATCAAGCTACATACTCCTTGATCTTATGTCAGTGAAATCATATCATGTATGCCGAAAAAGTCATAAAAAGGTATCCTGTGAATGGCTGCCCCCATGGCTACATAGCAGCTTGTTTATATAAGTTATTGTATAGTTTCTGAAGCAAACACATCAGTTTTGCCAGTGCAAGGCAACAATACATTATATTGTCATTCCTTTAAAGGGCATGTAAAGGCAAAAAAATAAAATCCCATTTTTACTTTCTTTAATGAAAAAGAAACCTGTCTCCAATATACTTTAATTAAAAAATGTGTACCATTGTTATAAGAAACCTGACTGTATGCAGTGAAATTCTCCCTTCGTTTACTGCTGTGGATAGGAATTGTCAGATGGTCCCTAACTGCTGAGCAGGGAAACAATCATACTTATGAACAGCAGGGGGAGCACCCGCCTTACTTCCCAGCCATGCAGAACTCAAGCAGCTTTGTTTATGACGATCCCTAAGCAGCCCAGACCATAATGAGCATGTGCACAGTCTTAGTCTTGCAAAGATGTTGACCCCCTGTAGCCAACTTTGAAAGCATAAATTATTTGTTTGATTAGGATTGTGGTGCAGTAAGTTCATGTTTATATTTAGTATACAAAATACAGCATTTCTAGCCTTATTCTATTTTAGACTTTACATGCCCTTTAAGACACTTTAAAAATGTTTTGGTGTTACTGTTCCTTTAATTTCTTCTACCTATGGCTTCTAATGGCTTCCTAGAAGTAAGGGCTCGAACTGATGAGCATTTCTTAGTGTGCTTCCCTGTGGTCAGTTTTAGAGGGTTCAGCCACAGGGGAGCAAAGGAAGAAACACAGCAATACGTTGTGTTCCCACTGCAGCAATACTGATGAGTGTTTGTTAGTGCGCTCTCCTACGGTCAGTTTTAAAGTGTTCAGCCGCAGGGGAGTACACTAAGAAATGCTCGTCAGTACGAGCCCTTAACATGCAAAATTGCTGGTGGGGGGGGGGAGGCACATACGGTACACAGTTCCCTGAAGTTTCCTTGTGAGGAAAAGTAGCTGCGCCGCTTATGTTTTCCCAGAGGTGATTTGCATGTTAACTACTGAGAAATCATTTAGAGGAAATTAGCCGCTCATGCTAGAGGAGATTCATTGCTGAGTGACTGATCTCATGTGACCCCAAGGGATCTCTGCCCAAAATCTTTTGCATAATGAAATAAAATATAAGACTAAGCCAGTTTCTAACATATGTTACTCAATTATACTTCATTTCATTTGTTTTATGAAATTCTACAAACCAAGAAGTACTAAGTTGCTTAGAATTACATTTTCTTTCATTAGGCAAAATAATGAAACGGTGTTTGGGTGGACATCTAGGTTAAACATATAACAATGGTGATCACTTTAAGGGTGGTGGTAGACAGGGAGATTAGTCGCCCATTGATAAATCTTCTCTACTGCGGGCGACTAATCTCCCCAAATGCCTCCGGCAAGAATACAAATCGCCGGCGGGATGGCATACAAATTCGCTTGCACGAAGTTGCCTCACAAGGAAACTTCTAGTGACTTCGGAAATCCGAAGTGATTCGTATGCCATCCCAATGGTGATTCGTAAACTTGCTGGCGGGAAGGCATTTCAGGGAGATTAGTCGCCTGCTGTAGAGAAGATTTGTCACTGGGCGACTAATGTCCCCATGTGCCACCGCCATAAAATTTGCCCAGCACACAACAGCAATTACTCAACAATTAGTGTTACTAATCTAGTAGTCTCTAGACAAATAAAAGCAAACTCCTAATTGGCTCCTCCTGACTGCAAAGTTCAGCCTTTGATTGTCAATATCTCCTCTTTACATATGATAACACTTATGTCAATAAGTATAATAATGTAAATTTCTTTAACGTAGCGATAACATATCTGTCTGTATCTGTCTGTCTACAACTTCTGAAGACACTGATGTAAGAACACCGACAGTTTGACTAATCCTGAATAGAACAATGCAGGTGCCATGCACACTTTATACAAATAATTAGTTTAGGCACAGCACACACAATTTGTAGTATTGTGTGTCACATCTTCACATAATTCCTGGTTGTCAGCATAGTGCTCCTCCAGACGTGCTGGTCTATTTCCATAGAGCCCAGCCCTTACATAGGCAGTAACCTCCTCTTCTTTTTGCAGTGTCGGACTGGGACACCAGGGGCCCACCCAAAAACCTTAGACCAGGGGTCCACTCTCAGTACTATTATTTTTCCTCTCCTCACTCAACCTCTATTCTCCTAGTCTCTTTTTTTATCTACTATAATTGATTATTCCATCTATTTGGCATCTTTTTCTTATAGAAATAGGGAATGCCCATGAAATAAACCAAATGTTCACCAGCACAAGGGCCCACTGACTCCTGGGCCCACCGAGACTTTTACTGGTATCCCGGTGGGCCAGTCCGACACTGCATATAGTACTTCCTACAGATTACTGTGGGAAGTGGTGACCGACGATTGACCGCTTGATTTCAGCCTGGTGGCAGAGGTTAAACTGCCACATGTGATATTAGACTTACAGACTGCCTCATATAAATGAGGAGGAAGAAGCTTAGCTCCTGTTGAAAACAAAACACCTGCAAAGCTTAATTATGGAGATTCTAGTCCAGCAGCACACGGAATTAGTAAAGAAAATAGTGTTTTATTGTGCCACAAATAGGCAACATTTTGGCCCTTCATCGGGCCTCAAGGCTTAATTGTGGGGATTTCTAATTACCCAGATATACAGGCACTCATGATTCCTAACAAGATATAACATACAGTGTCAGACTGGGACACCAGGGGCCCAGCCAAAAACCTTTGACCAGGGGCCCACCAAGTAACCGTAGACCAGGTGCCCACTCTCACTACTATTATTCTTCCTCTACTCACTCAACCTCTATTCTCTTTTCTTTACTTATTACTCTATTATTATATCTATTAAGCCACTTAGTTCTCATTCACATAGGGAATGACCATGAAATAGGCCAAATGTCTAACAGCACAAGGGCCCACTGACACCTGGGCCCACCGGGACTTTTCCTGGTATCCCTGTGGGCCAGTCCAACAAGTCTTTTTGCCTCTGAAACCGTTATGTCCGCTCCTGCTTAAAGGAGAAGTAAAGCTTAACTAAAGAAGTAGGCTAGAAATGTTGTACATTATGTTTTGGGCGTCTGTACCAGCCCAAGGCAACTATAGCCCTTTAGCAGTAAAGATCTGTGTTTCCAAAGATGCCCCAGTAGCTCCCCATCTTCTTTTAGGCTGATTCACTGCACATGCTCTGTGCTGCTGTCACTTACTGAGCTTAGGGACCCACTCACAATATACAGTACACATAGAATAGAAATGTCACAATATAAGGCTGATTAGTAATTAATACAGATAACCAGTGCAACTAGCACCAGAATTTAATAATTAGCCCTGTAGCATCAGCTTAAATTACAGGCCGACCTCATTTTCTGCTTGATAATTTGCAATGACCCCTGAGCTTAGCTTCTCAACAGCTGCTCAGAGCCCACTGAGCATGTGAGTGTCACGGACACTTTCCAAGATGGTGACACCCTGTGACAAGTTTGAAGTCCTGGATCATTGCTGCTATTGACAAGCTGAAACTTAAGGCTGGTGCAATAAGGTCATTATATAAAATATGGCATTTTTAGCCATATTAATTTTTAGGGTTTAGTTCTCCTTTAAATGCATATGGCTGATTTCCACAAAGAAATGCAAGACTTTACATTTTGCTCCAAAATCAGTGTGTTTGCTCTAGAGCAGATACAATAGTTCTGGATGCAAAAAATAAAGAAGAGGTCACTGCCCGCATAGGGGCTGACATTGGCCTGCAAAATCCCTGTGTGGCACCTTTACTTTCCCCCTTCCACGTCCAAGCTGGTTTTTTAAAATCTTAGATACAGCTCAAGCCTGTTAGATTTTATTTTTGTTTTTTCCTGTATTTTGACCCTTGCCTGCATTATAGACTGCAGTTATGTTCTGCCACCACTCTCTTAGCTGCACCTCGATCTCACCCATGTCTATTTAACTACCTTTCTGGTCTCCAGAGTGAAGTAGGTTCTCTGACATTATGGTCACAAAAATTTCTGGGGCCCCAGAGCTTGGGGGTTTTCCTGTTTCACAAAGGGGTTTAAACAACTGCAAGCAGTCTTCTAGGGTTCATTCACAACCGAACCATTACAATGGCAAAGTTTAGAACCAGTATTTCTGTGGAAAATGCGTCGGGGGGGACCACCGTGACAATCAAGTCTCCGATATACAAATGGCTTGATAATATAAAGTAGCAGTCAATAATTATAACCGATGTTCTAGCTTACTGACATAAACACTATCGCTAGTCCCAGCTTACACTGAGATTTAAAAGGGAAGGAGGGGTCCCAAAAATATTTGTTTTTGTTCTACATGGATGCCATGTTGTAACTGTGTTCTGGTGGGTCCCAGGCTGTGGAACATTGCTGTGATGTGGTGTTGTGTGTAGAGAGTCAGATCATTCAGCTGCCCCACCAGCTTTAGTGTTAAAATACAGAAGTAAATTTGATCAGGACTTTAGAAAAGAACATACTACTTTAAATGGGGATCATTTTGCAATGACACAGTGATTATATTGTCTTTTTATTCCCTTTCTTAACTCTTTACAAATTGATTAAATTCTTATTGGATAATAATGTACATGTTGCAGTCGTTTATCACAAGTTACGCAATATACTGACCCCCTACACATGATTAATGTATTATCCTGACACTGTCTCTCTGTAGAACTGTCTGTCAATAAGCAGGGTTCACATAACAGGGTCTATGGCCTTAGAAATCGGATAGCCGTGGCTAGCAGCGGGGATGGGTGGTAAAAGGACAGTTGTTGGAAGACAGAGTCCCATTCAATGGAAGGTAATATCGCTGGGGGGCACTGATCTGCTGACATACATTGTGATCTGGTGTAGCCTCCCTACCCCCTTTTCTTTGTGTATTCAGATTTGCCTGGGGTGTAACTATGGAGTTGGTTATCTGTTTGCTGAGAGTACAGTGTATATTGACTTCCTCCAGCCCTAAGGTAGTTAACTTCTACATCCATCACATCACTGGGGAGGATCAATGAATAGATGAATTCATTTCATGGCTTCCCCAGAGCAACAGCGTTACCTCTTTTGTACTAAGGTCAATCCCAAATCCTATATAGTTGGGTGTTGCCTGGGAATAATTGAGTTTCTTCATTAGACGGAAACGATCAGTATGCCATTTACATTAAATAATTTTCTAATTTGAGGTTTCATTCATACTTAAAGGACCAGTAACAACAGAAAAAAAAGTTTCCTAAAGTACTGAAAATATAATGTACTATTGTGCTGCACTGGTAAAAGAAACACACTTATAGTTTATATATGTGTGTGTGTAGTCATGTGGGCAACCATTCAAAGCTGAAAAAGGTTAAAAAGCACAGGATACACAGCAGATAAGAGATAAGCGTTGTAGCATACAATGGGATTCCTCAGAACTTAAACAGACAGTGACACCAGAAAATATCCTTATTTTATGCCACTGCCTGACACCCTCCACTGTAACCTCAATGCATAGTAATCCACAGTCAACTGTGTACAATAGCTCTAGCTGTGTTTTTGGTTGCTCTATATCTTCTTTACTTTCTTATCTTAACCACCCTATTGAAGACTCTACTGCTGGTCACCCTTGAGCTACCAAGTCATGCACTGTGATTATGTTCATCTACATAGGCAGAACATCAGAAATCTGGTTAAAGGAACAGTGTTTTAAAGTAATGAAAATGGCATGTACTGTCACTTTGCACTGGTAAAACTGATGTGTTTGTTTCAGAAACTCTACTATAATTTATATAAACAGGCTGTTGTGTAGCAATGGCGTAAATTGAAAAAAAGGCTATATTGCACAGGAGGAGCAAGGGGGGGTCTATGTAGGGTAGGGTTTTTTAATAAGGGGTTTACTTAGGGTTGCCACCTTTTCAGGAAAAAAATACCGGCCTTCCTATATATTTATCTTTTTTCCCTATTATTAACATTGGGATCAGCCATAATTTTTACCGGCCAGGCCGGGTGGCAACCCTAGGTTGACTTCTCCTTTTAAACACTTTAATTTTGATGTTACTGTTCATTTAACCACCCTATTGAATACTCTGCTGCTGGTCACCCTTGAGCTACCAAGTCATGCACTGTGATTATATTCATCAACATAGGCAGAACATCAGAAATCTGGTTAAAAAGGGGACTTCAAAGTTTTTACCTGTTGCACTGCCAAGAATATACAGTTGAGCAATCAATGGTGTCTCATAGATACACTCTCAGGGACAGCTATATATAGTAAAGGGCTATATAAGGGACTTGTTTCAAGTTAAATTCATGTCATATTGGACAAATACAATTATAAATTGGTGACTGGTCCAAAACCTAGTGACTTTGGTAAAGGCCCAGAAATGAAGCATCCTTCCTTTGAAAGCCAGTGTTCAGCCATCTTTTGTCTGTTTTCTAAGAAAAGCCCCATCTAGTCATATATGTTCATATACTGCCCTCAAAAGCATTAGGGTGATGGCAGACCTGGAGATTTGTCACCCATGATTAAAACTTTTTTTGCTGGGACTGCAAACTGGCGAGCTACTGAATAAAAAGCTAAATAACACAAAAACCACAAATAATAAAAAATTTATACCAACTGCAAATTGTCTCAGAATATCACTTTCTACATCATATTAAAAGTTAATGCAAAGCTAAACAACCCCTTTAAAGAAGGGGGTACATTAGCCACTTTATAAATCATTTCTAAATAAGTCTCACCTTTGAGTTAGCTTTATTAGTCTTGATCTGCTTTATTGTTGGGCATTCATATATATATATATATATATATATACATATATATATATATATTGTAACAAAAAACCGCACTCACAGGACTTCAAAAAAAGCCGCAAAGGCTGTGATTTATTGATCCGACGTTTCGGCTACAACTCTAGCCGTCCTCAGGAAGAAACAAACCAAACAGATGTGTGGTCAAATTTAAAGTGAAGAGTTGGCGCCAAAATTAGCCTGTGACATCATCACCAAGCGCCCACCATTACCAAAAAGTCATGTGATAGACAAAGTCATGTGATTGACAGAGTGTCAAATGTAATTAGTGAACCCCAACAAGCCTATATCAAAAGGGCCAATATATACAAGTGATAATAGTGGGTGATCCCTCTGATCGTGATAAGAGAAAAATACATTAAAGTTAAAAACCGCGATTGCCTAGTAACAGGCCTCGCACTATATATATATATATATATATATATATATATATATATATATATATATATATATATATATATATATATATATATATATATATATATATATATATATATATGCCTAATTTAAACCTTGTGTTTCACAGATACCAATGTTACAGCCTGTGTTTTTTTTAGACTCCTGCAGTTCTTATAGCCAAAGCTACAAAGCCACTGCAATAATTGGATTTACTAGACTTAAATGTATGCATAAATCTGCCATTATCTTCTCTCAGGCAGGATGTCTGGTACTAGGACTTACAGAAAATGTCTTTCCCTAGGGACTGACCTTAAGGCAGCGGTGCTCCAGAGGATACGGTCAGGCAAGAACTATTGAAATCAGGATGTTCTCATATGTGCAGGAGATCAGGCCCAGGGTTACAGTGGCATGTCATAGTGAGTCACTGCCAGTGTTCCACAGAAATATCCTGCTCTGCTAAAATATAACATTAAGCTGAATTAAATACTGAAGCGCACTAGAGCAACAATTATTTTTTAGTATGAATAAAATTAAATTAGGGTTAAAATGAAATCAGGATTAGCAAAAGATGGTTTTGTTAAAAGGATAGTTCACCGTTAACTTACATGTCCTTTTTATTACTTTAAAGGACATGTAAACCCTCCCCACAAAAATTTAATCAGCAAACAGCCTCTTTGAAATCTTTAGATACCTGCCACTCTGGTTGTTAAAAGGTTAACAGTAAGGCTGTAGCATCCCCTTAATCACTTAGAAATCCTTCTCCTCCTCTAACCCAGCTCTGCTCCCTCTTTTAGGATTGCTTTAGCTGTTGGCACATGAGCATGCTCAGTTCTCAGCTCAAATTACTAAACACGCCCTTTAGTCTAACAGCCAATTAAGAGATAGCATTGCTAGTTCCCATAGAAACTCTAGCTGTCTGATCCTATTTTTTCTCCTAACCGCCTCTCCTGAGCTCAGCTTAATCATTACAGTGCTCAACCCCAGCAGAACTTTTTATAAAAGTATATTATGCCTGTGTAAAGCTGCATTCTGCATTGCATGAACTTTACAGCATACATGTCTCAATGTTACTGATGATGTGTCAGAGAGAAAATGGCTGTCCGGTAAAAGCTGCTATTTGTTTTAGGAAATTCTGATGGTGCTGGCAAACGGAGGGGGTATATGCAATACAAATTATGTGGCTTAGGTGGGGAAGATATGCCCAACTTATATACATGATAGGAAAATATAGGCTTTACATGTCCTTAAAACTAATTTCATTTTTTGATGTTACTGTTCCTTTAAGAGCCATAATAGCTAATTTTCAGGTAAACTAATTCTTTAGTCTCTCGTCTCCTTTGGTTCTTTCTTTTACTAAAAGACAACGGTGCCGAATGTCAAGTCTGCAAGAACATGGTTTTGCTGACTTTGAATATCTGTTGAATGGAAATACACTTCCCGAGGTCATTACCCACTCCTCTTCCACACGAGAAAATGAGACTTTTTTTCTTAAATCATCACACAGACTAAACTTGTTCCATGGATTCCTACAATGCAGCTGCCATGCAGCAAACAAATTCCAAAGCTACTGCCAAGGGAAAGGTTCCCAGAATCTTGTTAGATGTCACATGGTGCTTTTATTACCCGTGTCTCGCAGTTGTACATGATTTTACACACCATTGTAAACTTTGTCTTGTATTTAAAAGCATAGATTGCATTTCATCCTGCGATCCTCTCCGTTATGCCCGTGTGGAAGATTCCTAAAACGTTTTTATTAACTTTATCATAAACATTCTCTGAGTGAATTAACATGACAGCTAAAATGCCACCCGAACTGTCAAAATTAACCCTGTACCTGAATACATCGATATACAATTACATTATAGTTTATGCAACCAGCTGGGATATTTCTGCAAATATGCTGGGAGATCACCTTGCCCCAGGCAGCTGAATGTCCTACTTTTTATAGGTCAACCAAACGGTATTGGTACCCAAGGCAAACTGCTTATATTCCCAAACCCGGTACAGTTACATAATTTTTTTAGCACCCACAGCCCTTCCCCGACTCATATTCCCCATTGTATCCTTCCAGAATAAAAAGCCTTAGTAAGCAGCTCCATCTCAAGTAGAATTGCATTTCTGATTCCAAACAGCCGGTGGGATTCTACCCTGGATTCCAACATATCATCACTTCAATAAGCAGTTAGTTATGTATTGCTAAAGTGCAATCCAGAGACTTGTGTAAAGCTGTCTCTTCAATCGAGAGCAGGGCGAACTAACTGGAGTCGCGCAGTGTGGCTGTGACCCTCTAACAGATTTATGTAGCCCCCACATTGTCCAGTGGTGTTTGGATATGTAGAGTCCTGCAGCGGGTCGGGTACCCGCAAAAACCTGCGGTACCCTGCGGGTTGCGGGTAGAAGTTCCGGGTGCGGGTATAGACACGGGTCGGGCCGCGGGTCTTCTCAACAGCGATTTTTACTCCTTTTTTATGATCACGCCTACTTCTGATGATGTCACTTCTGGTTTACAATGACAGCACTCCCTGTTTTATTCCTTTTTTTCTGATCACGCCTACTTCCGATGATTTCACTTTTAGTTTACAAAGACAGCACTTCCTGATTCTTGATGGCAGCGGGTCGTGGGTCCGGGTTGAGGATAAGATACTTGCGGGTCTGGAAAATTAATAAAGTACTATAAAAGAGGTTAATGTTACTGGGCCCCATAGCAAAATCTATTTAACCCCCCCTCCATGGACCACTTTTACCTTCTATGCCCCCAAGCAGTTGCAGGGTCAGCTCCCTCTACAGTTACACCCCTATCTAATACTGTTAGCAACAGTACAACATCCAACACTATAGGAGTCGCCCAATAAATCATCGGCAGGATTAGCACTGGTGCAAAGAGCAAGATCACCTTTCACGTAAGAAGGTCGTAAACTGACTCACAGCCCGTTTTTTTCCCGATAACTCCTGTCTCTTCCTACAGACCATAAGGGTAAGGGCACACCTGGCGATTCGGGGAGATTTAGTCGCCTTGCAACTAATCGCCTCTTCTTTGGGCGACTAATCTCCCCGAACGGCTTCCTCGTCTTGTGCCGGCTATAATGAAAAATCACCTGCGGCATGGCACACGTGGCGATTCGTATTCCGAAGCACCCTGAAGTTTTCTCATGAGGCCTGGGCTTTTGTGGCCTCACCACAAAAAGCCCACAACAAACCTTACTCAAATTCTATATTATTCAAATCAGTGAATAGTTGCTATGGTAATATGGACCCTAGCAACCAGTGCCATCACTGTGTCAGGGTGAGAGGGGCATACCACACCCACACGGGTTTCTCTCAGTGTTTTACAGTGGATATTAGTAGCACACTGGCAACTTTTTCCCGGGAATGTGCAGAGCATTTCCAAGAACCATACAAATAACTAATCCTAATGAAAGAGCCGCCATAATGAGAGGCGCCATGAAGAAGCGCTGCCAACAGGGCACAACTCCAGGCCTCACACGGCAGCGCCTGTTCTATTTCAAGAGCGCGCGATGCCCCCGCTGCCTCCTGCTCCTCCCGCCCCTCAGACTAGTGATGACATCTCTGTGGCAGGAAGTGGGTGTGTCCGGGCAGAATGAAGTCATGGTTTGCCCCATCCCCCCTCTCGGCAAAGTGCTTTCTGTGCTCCAATCACAGGGCACCATTCCCACTTGTGTATATTCAACTGGAGCATCACAGGGGGAGATTTCATAGTGACAGGGACGGGAGCGCCCGGGGAAAGGGGAAGTTATCGTCAGACAGAGATCTGCTGCTGCTGCTGCTGTACGAGTCTGTTAGAGTCGCCACTATGGGGAAGGGAGATAAAGAAACACCAGCTTTCGAAATGACTTGGGACAGCACCTCCAGCAGTGGCTACTGTAGCCAAGAGGAGTCCGACCCCGAGCTGGAGCTTTTCTACACTGCAAGAACCTCGCTCTTCCCACGGAGAACGTCTGCTCGGCCCCTGGTGAGGCGCTTTCACTCGCACTAGTGGGGGAGGGGTGGGACTGCCTGGGGCAATAGGACACTGGTACAACTGCAGCGCTGCAATTTTAGGGATTAGGGTTAGCGCTGGAGCAGAAGAGTTGGGAGGTTCAGGCTGAAACAGAAGAGTTGGAGGGTTTGGGCTGAAACAGAAGAGTTGGGGGGGTTTGGGCTGAAACAGAAGAGTTGGAGGGTTTGGGCTGAAACAGAAGAGTTGGAGGGTTTGGGCTGAAACAGAAGAGTTGGAGGGTTTGGGCTGAAACAGAAGAGTTGGTGGGGTTTGGGCTGAAACAGAAGAGTTGGGGGGGGTTTGGGGCTGAAACAGAAGAGTTGGATGGTTTGGGGCTGAAACAGAAGAGTTGGAGGGGGTTTGGGCTGAAACAGAAGAGTTGGGGGGGGTTTGGGCTGAAACAGAAGAGTTGGGGGGGTTTGGGCTGAAACAGAAGAGTTGGAGGGTTTGGGCTGAAACAGAAGAGTTGGAGGGGGTTTGGGCTGAAACAGAAGAGTTGGAGGGTTTGGGCTGAAAACAGAAGAGTTGGAGGGTTTGGGGCTGAAACAGAAGATTGGGGGGGGTTTTGGGGCTGAAACAGAAGAGTTGGGGGGTTTGGGGCTGAAACAGAAGAGTTGGAGGCGGGTTTGGGCTGAAACAGAAGAGTTGGAGGGTTTTGGCTGAAACAGAGAGGTTGGAGGTTTGGGCTGAAACAGAAGAGTTGGGGGGTTTGGGCTGAAACAGAAGAGTTGGGTGGGTTTGGGCTGAAACAGAAGAGTTGGAGGGTTTGGGGGCTGAAAGCAGGAAGAGTTGAGGGTTTGGGCTGAAACAGAAGAGTTGGCGGGGTTGGGCTGAAACAGAAGAGTTTGGGGGGGGTTTGGGCTGAAACAGAAGAGTTGGGGGGTTTGGGCTGAAACAGAAAGAGTTGGAGGGGGTTTGGGCTGAAACAGAAGAGTTGGGGGGTTTGGGCTGAAACAGAAGAGTTGGGGGGTTTGGGCTGAAACAGAAGAGTTGGGGGGTTTGAGCTGAAACAGAAGAGTTGGGGGGTTTGAGCTGAAACAGAAGAGTTGGCGGGTTTGAGCTGAAACAGAAGAGTTGGGGGGTTTGAGCTGAAACAGAAGAGTTGGGGGGTTTGAGCTGAAACAGAAGAGGGTTTGGGGGGGGTTTGAGCTGAAACAGAAGAGTTGGGGGGTTTGAGCTGAAACAGAAGAGTTGGGGGGTTTGGGCTGAAACAGAAGAGTTGGGGGATAAGCGCTGGCACTTTAAGGAAGGGTAAGTGGTAGAACTGCAGGTAAGGGTGGAACTCCAGAAGTAAATAAATAGGAATCTGAACTAATAGCAAGACGTCTAATAGCAGAGCAGTCAGTAGAAAATAAAAATATTGGACTGTGTTAGTAGCAAGGGGCCGGGGTGAGGCCATTACTGCTGGAATGACAAAGGGCCATGTGGCTGTAAGGGAATGTAAGGGAATATGCAGAACAAGGTATAGACTAGTGGTCATCTCTAGAGGAAGGGGATGGTGAAATGTGCTCCTCTGTAGGTTTCACTATGAGTAGAAGTTTCATTAGAAATGATCCATGATTTATCACAGGAAATGATTATCAATTGAGAAAGAGTTACTACTCATGGCCATCTTGTTCCTATTTACCGGGCTTCTAATGTAAAGTACAGGCTACTTGGCCCTGACGATTCTGCGCATATTTACTTGTATAATAGGGAATCTGTGTGACATTTCTGTAAGTGCGGTGATACAGAGAAAACAAAGTGATGGATTATACACATTGGTGGTTATCTATCCATCTAACTTGGCTAGGCTATAGAGAATTGATAATCCAGTGATGGCTGTACAGTTTATTGTCTGAATAGTTTTGCAGCTGGAGGAAAATCCACTCTACTTTCTCTTTATTGTGTAATAATATTGTCATTTGGAAAGTACTGCACCTACTGAGGGTGTAATAGAAATAACATTATATAGTGAATAAAGTACCCCCTCTTGTAAAATATAAGGATATTATAAGTTACCGAGGAGTTTCATGACCATATAAAAACACGGGACCGAAGGCCGAGTGTTTTTATACAGGTCATGGAACTCCGAGGTAACTTCTAATATCCTCATATTGTGCAACTGGGGGTACTTTATTTATTATAATACACAAGTTTTGGTGAGTCATGTGACAGAAATGACATCAGAAGTCACCGTTTATAACTGATGACATCAGAACTCACCGTTTATAAGGATATAATTTACAAGATAGTTATGGCTTTTGTGTATGATATAGTGAATAAAGTACCCCCTCTTGTAAAATATAAGGATATTATTAGTTACCGAGGAGTTTCATGACCATATAAAAACACGAGGCCGAAGGCCGAGTGTTTTTATACAGGTCATGGAACTCCGAGGTAACTTCTAATATCCTCATATTTTACAACTGGGGGTACTTTATTTATTATAATACACAAATTTTAGTGAGTCATGTGACAGAAATGACATCACTACTCACCGTTTATAACTGATGACATCACTACTCACCGTTTATAAGGATATAATTTACAGGATATTCATGGCTTTTGTGTATTATATATATATATATATATTATATGTTATTCCATTACACCCTAGTAACTATTTTTGCGGCCAAAAATGCTATGTATAAAGCGCCATCCCATGCACTGTTATGATTCCTTTTTCTGATAAAGGTTCAAGTATAGAACCGAAACATTGGATATAATTTTTAATTCACTATTTTATCATTTTTGATTACTATCCTTGGAGTGCTGTCACTATTGGATCTATAAATTGCTTTAAATTGGACCGGCACCCAGGCATTTACTGGACTTTTGGTTGTGCGTTCCATATATATATATATATATATATATATATATATATATATATATATATATATATATATATATATATATATATATATATATATATATATATATATATATACAAAAGGAGTCCGCACTCAAAGGTCTTGTGAAGAAAAAAAGTGAGTTTAATCACAGACTTTTTTTCTTCACAAGACCCACACACACTCTCACACACACTGGATGGTAGTGAAACACAGAAGCAGTGTGTGAGTTGCACACACAGAGAACTTTCATGCAGAGGGTGTGCCACACTTCCTTCCTTTCTGCTTTCCGGTACTTGATGTTCCCAGGGCTTGCAACAAAAACACTCTCCACCTCTTCCCAAAACCTGCAAGTCTGGGAAAAGAGCTGGCTCCTCATAAAGTGCAGGACAAGCCCTCCTCCAGCTTCTTTTCTCCCTTTCCCTCCCCACCTTCATCCTTCCCAGTACCAGACTAGCCTGATGCAACGCTGACTCAACTGGGAGATTTAGGAAGGGAGGGGAGAGGGACAGGAGGAGCACATTACAGAGGAACCGATTAAACCAACAAGTGGAAAGAGAAAGTCACGAAGCTCCATTTTGTATTTACTGCCTTTGTTAGATAACTTATATGCTTTTAGATGGGAGAGGTTTAACAGTGAAGTGTAGAATCAATAAGCCAATAATGCATCACAGCTTGTACAGGGTCTCTTTGGGGCCAGATGGCTCCGAAAGTCATGCATAGGGCCAGACTGTATATTAGTGAGAGCAGTACTGTTGCAGTATGCAGATTTCTGTGTGGCCATAGACGTTACAATTTACGATTTTTTCTGGAAAAGATCTTTCAAAGAACAATTGTTTATTTCAATATACGTGTAGAGTTGTATCGTCAGATAAACAGGTAGAAACAATAGAAATTTACCTGTATCTGACGATTCAGCACTAACAATGGGCCAATGTTCAGATGCCTTCAAAGGCGCCCAATCAAAAGTTTTCGCCTGGGCCGATCGACGAGCCAACCGATATCCACGTCTTCTGAGTATATCGGTCGGCTCATCTCCCACCATACACGCACCAAATATTGCAAAAAAATTGGCTTTGTACGATATTATTGGTGCGTGTATGGCCACCTTTACACCTTTTTTTTTAGTGATCCATGGATTATTCATCGTATAGGCCACCACCACATCTGAACTGATTTACAAAATGGGCCCTGACATTTCAAGTACAGAAAGGCCCACACAGACCCAATACTAAGGACCAGTTTGCTGCAACTCACAGCCCCACAGACACCTTTAACAAACAGATGTGTAAATGTAAGGCTAATTCCAGATGTGGAGGATTCTCAGCCTGCATTTGTCTAAATAAGCACAGGCCAAGAATCCGTGCCTTTCTTGCCTGCACTGCGTCGGCTTGGGTGCATACGTCAAATTATGGTGCCAAAATGCATGCTCGTAAATTTCGGCACCAAAATCCACTGTCTTTGCACCCAGACCAATGCAGTGGTTGCGGGTACAGGTAATGATTCTCAGCACAGGAGTGGGTTCTCTGCCTGCATTTATCTAGATGTATTTATCTAAATGCAGGCTGAGAATCCACACCACATCTGGCAGAAGCCTCAAGAAGCTTTTCAGATAAAGGGTAACTGAACCTGCCCAGTGTCTTAAGCTGGCCATCGACCCAAAGATTTCCCTGCAATATCAGACGAATGACCATACATCCTCATCTCCCAAACCTGCCACAAACCATTTAGATCAAACAAAGCAGTAAAGAACAGATCAGCTGATGTTCTGCCCCACAGCAATCGTAGGGAAGTTTTTGTCGGACAATGCTGACAGTGACAGTCTCACACTGAAGATCGTCAGATCGGCAGTACATGCAGAGATATGATCGTCAGCCAACAGAAATCTTTTAACCTGCCCGATCTACTGAACGACCGATCAGCATGGCAAGATAAATGTCGGGACGCTCCACACATGATCCGAAAATCGTACGAATCTTCGATCTTTGTGTCTATTGGCATCTTTTGACTCAGATGCTTTTAGCTTCCCAGTAAAAAACAACTTCTCATTACTAACCAGAAAGGAAACATGAAGAATGAGATATGAGAAACGGGAAATGCACATCTGTGTCTTAGTGCCAGAAGCAATTACTTTATCAAGATTTCTCAATTTTGCTCTACTCTACACAATGTCTTTAATCCCTTTTATTTCCATAAAGGTACCCCCTTACCAGAATTATCTACTACCAGCATCAGTTCACTGTTGTACTGGAGCACTGACCCACAGCAAACCAGTCAGCTGAGTGCAGTTAGAATAATACATTAGCTAGTTGCTATGGGTTACTGTGCTGGTACAATTGGAACTGCCTTTGTAAATTAGTCTTTTTGAGTCGATTCTTTGTGACCTAGAGGCATTTCTTCTGACCCTATTAAATGGACTTTGCTTTTGTTTGTATGAGTGAAGGGTGGCAGATGAGCCCCCACTTGTCTATGTTGGTTTAATGGAAAAGCTAAATTCCTTTGGGCTCCTTAGCTGAGATGTGACGACATATTACTGTGCAACACGGATGTCTTATCAGCAGTATATTGCCTCTCCATTTGAAATAGATTTGTGTTTTGGGGAAGGTTTTGCGGTATTGAAATCAGTTTAGCTGAATTCTGATTGTCTTACTGTAAACTTAGGAATTACAATATAAAATAGTTTATGTAATATGTGGTTTACTTTTCTTACAGGATGAAAAGCCAGAAAAGAAGCCGCAGGCCCTGAGCAAGGCAGAGACAGATCAGAAAATAAAAGATTATAATGCTCAGATAAAGAGCAATCTCTTCATGAGCCTGGTATGTCATGTGGAATGGATTGTCATGCTGACTGACTACTTTATGTGTGTATTTATGACCCAGTTCAACGCTGTCTGGTGCATTAGAAGAGTAGAGCATCCAGGGAAGGAAAATTGTATTACTTGGTGCCTACATTCAGTGGCTTTCATCAGTGACTTCATGGACCCTACCATGATGCTGGTTTCCATTGTTCACAATGCCCCAGTAATAATTTATGTATATTGAGTAACTGAAAGAAGTCTCTATGTGACAGTATGAGTGTCTTTGGGAAGCCCATTCCTCTCTGTGTTACAGAATTAATGACTTGTAACACTTAAAGGGGCTGTTCACCTTCAAACACTTTTTGCAGTTCAGATAGTTCACCAGAAATAAAGATCTTTTCCAATGACTTTCCCTTTTTTATTTGTGTCTGTTTTTCTAATACTGAATTGTACAGTTTCATTTTTCTCCTTCTAAAGCAGCTCTGTGAAGGGGGGGGGGTCGCTGACTCTAACTGTTTTAAATTGATACATTTGTTATCTTTGTCAATGCTGAGCAGAATCCCTGCGTTTCATTAAAGGCAGCTTTTAGAATTGATGCAATAGTTGCTAATATTCTACAGATGCTGCTGAAAATGTAACCAATAATTGTATCAACTAAATGTAGCAAAACAGTTCAGATTCCGCTCCTGAGCTGCCAGAATTGAGACACCAGAGACAGGAACATTTAACTTTTGTAAAAACAGTAAAAAATAAAAGATGGAAAGCAATTGAAAAAAGAGTTTGTTTATGGTGAACAATCTGAAAACAACTGCACTGAAAAAAAGTGTTTGGAAGGTGAACAACCTCTTTAAGTCATGTATGGCAGCTAAGATAATTATACTTTGGCAAGAGAGAGACTGGCTGACTGACAGAAGAACAGACTGTTAGATAATAGAACTCACCAAAAGCAGATCTTACCTGTCTTTGTTAACATATGACTGACAAAGATAAGCCATGGCATGGCTGCATTGACTTGATTGAGGTTGCTCATTGGCTGAAGCCTGCAGCCTTCTGTGTTACCATTTGATTGACAGAAGACCTTGTCTGTATATGGGACAGTCTTAGGAAGTCTGTTTGTCCAACTGTGTCAGCCTATGTGACAGAACCTACACGCCATGTGTGTCATCTGAAAGTGTGCATAAATTCCATACTGTTTATTACTGGCTTTGTGACTGTAAAATCAGCTAAGAGAAATATTTTCAGGCTGATGTGACTTCAAATTACTGAGCAATCCTATGCTGGTCCGTGTGACAGTATGCCTTACTTACAGATGCCTGTAGCATTTTACATAGAGGACAGACCACTAACCCACCTTTGTTTCTTTCATAGAATAAGGATGGCTCATTCACTGGATTCATCAAAGTTCAGCTGAAACTTGTCAGACCGGTTTCTGTCGCAGCTTCCAAAAAGCCTTCCTGTTTACAGGATCGGAAAGGTAGTGGACGCTCCCAGCCAGTCAAACGTAGGACCTCCTTCTACCTCCCCAAAGATGCTTCAAAGCACCTGCATCTGAGTTCAAAGACCCCAGCTAGTGAGGTCATTCAGGCGCTGCTGAAGAAGTTCACTGTGCTTGATAACCCCAGGAAGTTTGCTTTGTTTGAAAGGACAGAAAAGGGTGGACAAGGTAAGGAAAGAACACAAGTAGCAGTCATAATATAGGCTTAAACCAATAATACATGCATATGGGGAGGCTAAAACCAATAATGTAATTGGCAGGAGGATTAGGCGTACAGAATCAGCGGGTGACAATGCCACATTCTTATTAAAGGAACAGTAGCACCAAAAAATGACAGTGTTTTAAAGTAATGAAAATATCATACTGTTGCCCTACACTATTAAAACTGATGTGTTTGCTTCAGAAACACTACTGTAGTTCATATAAACAAGCTGCTGTGTAGCAATGTGGAAATATATAGCACAGGTTAAATAGTGGATAACAGATAACACCATTATGTACTAAAGAGCTTATCTGCTTTGTAACCTGAGCATTTTCTCCTTGGAATGACTGCCCCCATTGCTACACAGCAGATTATTTATATAAACAATAGTAGCGTTTCTGAAGCAAGTTCCAGTGCAGGGCAACACTGCATTATATTTTTATCAAGTTAAAACACTTTTTTTGATGTTGTTGTTCCTTTAACTTGTCTTGTAGGGGATAATAAATGTGTACCTCTAATGCCTCCCTACAGTGTCCTTAAGGAAGTTAACTGACGACGAGGAGCCTCTGAAGCTGCGTCTTCTCTCAGGACCATGCGAGAAAACTCTGAGTTTTGTGCTTAAGGAGAACGAGACAGGAGAAGTCAATGTAAGTTATTGTGATCACTCTGCACAGCTTGTAATATTTTTTTTGTTTGTTTTGCCCTGATGTGTCTTTTTTTTTTTAGACTTTTTTTATTGTTTTAAAACACATATAACATATGTAAAAGACAAAACATGCCATTGAGGTAACAGTTTCCATGACAGGGTACTTAGATAATATACATGACATGAGAAGTCTAACAAGTAACCAGGGTTAGATCCGCCAGTAGTCATATAGAACTCTACGATTTTCAGGTTATAACTTTGAGAATTGTGATTTACGTAAGGAAACCGCAACCCCCTAGCCCTGCCTCCCACCATGGGTTGTTTTTATTATGGATGCACCGAATCCTTCTGCCTGGCCAAATTTCGAATTTGCATATGCAAATTAGGGGCAGGGAGGGAAACCACTTGACTTTTCGTTAAAAAACAAGGAAGTAAAAAATGTTACCCCCTTCCCACCCCTAATTTGCATATGCAAATTCGGTTCGGTATTCGGCCGAATCTTTCACAAAAGATTCGGGGGTTTGGCCAAATCCAAAATAGTGGATTGGGTGCCTAGTTTTTATACATTTTAACACCATCTTCCTTCTTTGTTGTAGTGGGATGCATTCAGCATGCCGGAGCTGCAGAATTTCTTGCGCATTCTGCAGCGTGAGGAAGAAGAGCACATGCGACAGATAATTCAGCGGTACACACGTTGCCGGGAGAAGATGCAGGAGGCGCTAGCATCACGCTCACCTGGCTGAAACACCCATCCAGCTCCACCAAAGAGGAGAGTATGAAGACAGTGAGGCTGAGGCTAAAGACGCAAGCACGGTGTGACTGAGACTGAGTGCTGGGTGAAGCACTTCCTGAAGTGCATGGGAGGGGGGGTAAGCCTCCCTGGGAGAGATGTGAGTGAGCGCATAAGAGAGTGTGTCTGTGTGGGACACGAGATACTGTGAGTGTTCCTGTGAGAGATGCACAATATGAAGGAGGCTGATTAGTGACACCAAGGATGCCAATTATCACTTGCCACGCTGCAAAGAGGATTCAGAAGATGCTTCTGTGTACTGATAAATCAGCCCCTTCTGAAAAGCGAATGCCAGATTTTGACAGCTTGGCAGATTCTTGTATGTTTCTATTAAGGCCCTATATGACAGAGCTGCTGTCACCTCATATTTACATCAGTTCTGCCAGTACATGAGTGAAGTGACACAGAACATCCCTGTCCATCTAGCTGTGCTTTTGCACATGCTGCACATAAATATTTCTGCTTTAATACCTGTTGTCTGTTTCATTTATTTGGATCAATTTAATGCCTAAAATGTGCTCCCATTAATAAATTATCAATGAAGGCTATTGAAAACCGCACACTGCATCTTCTAGACCACAGAGTATCAAACCTCATTTCAGCAACAGAGAGGATTTTAAATAGACTGCTGCATCAGTAAGTAGAAGGGACATATTAATGGCTCTTTTGTGGTTTGGTTAAGTAAGTAAGAGATCACACGCAGTTTCGCTCAGCGTTTGCTAATTAAACAAATTTCTCAAGATGTGCCACCCCCTTCTGTTCACTACACTGAGCTTCTGTACTAAGGGCCCGTTTGCACATTATTGGGTAGGTGGCATCTGTGTCTTAGCTGAAAGAGGAGGGTAGCGATTTCATCCCGGTATGATTGTGTATATGTTTTGCTCTGCACTTTACAAAATGATTAACAAGTCATACACACAAAAAGGTGTACAGTTAATATAAATAGTGAGAATATCTACATAAGTGCTAGGAGCTTTAAAACACCCAGGAAATTTCCCACAACCCTCATGGATTTGTTTTAACTGTATGACAGAACGGTTGCACCTTGATATTCCTGCATCATAGTTTGTACCTTTTCATATTGCTGGCCAAATCGTTATTCACACATGCCACCACTTCCTAACCAAAAAGCTATGGACACCAGGAGAGGGGAAGATGAAGGAAAGCTCAATACTGCCAACTGAGATAAAACAGAATGTACACCCTAAATCAAGGGTCACCTCTTATATGCATGAATCACACTCAAACGTGTGTGAGGGAGACACACAAGCTTTAAAAAAGTTCCAGGGTGTTGCCCAATAAGTGCTGTGATTGGCTGTTTGGTAGACTTATGAGAACTAAACGCAAAGTCTGATCAGTGTGCTGCAAAGGGGTGGGGTTTGGATGCAATAGATCATGGAACTTAGTGGATTTTTAATATTTAATAACTGGAGGGCTCTACTTGGTAGTATGATATCCCATGGTTTTCTGAGGGTGGGCAGCTCTGCCCATGGAGCTACAAGATGCTCAAAATTGCCCTGTCTTCTATAACCCCACACAGAACCCTTGATTTATGAATGAATTTTAAAAGCCAAGATTTTATATTTCTTACATGTTGCAGCAATCAATAATATTTCTCCTTTTCACTTGAAAAATGCACCAGGGTACCCTGACCCGAACATCACTAGCCCACGTGTAAGAGCCCTTAGAGCAGCAGTGAGGAGCAGCTATGTTAATTTTATTGATTACAGGCCCCAACATGTTGTCACAAGTAGGCATTCTCCCCAAATTTCAGCCTAATTGGAGTTTAGACTAATAAACCCTGCCACCTCTCCAAGCTCCTACCACTGCTGTTACCATTCCTCATTCAGTAGTTTTGCTTGGGCAGAAATTAATTATTTGCGTATAGAACCAAGTTAGGAAGAGCTATAGTATACAGCAGCGATCCCCAACACCTTGGATGTTGCTATTAGTGGCTTTAAAGCAGGTGCTTATTTTTGAATTCCAGCCTGGGAATCAAGTTTTAATTTCATAAAAACCAGGTGTATTGCCAATAGGGTTGCCACCTTTTCTGGAAAAAAATACCAGCCTTCCTTTATATATATCTTTTTTTCCTATTAATAACATTGGGATGAACAATCATTTTTACCGGCCAGGCCGGTAAAATACCAGCCAGATGGCAACCCCAATTGCCAAACAGAGCCTTCTGTAGGCTGCCAGTCCACATAGGGGCCACCAAATAGCCAATCACAGCCCTTATTTGGCATCACTATGCACTTTCTCATGCTTTTGCTGCTCCCCAACTCTTGAATGTGGCTCACGATTAAACATAAATTTGGGTACCACTGAAAGTATATTGTTTCCAGTTATGAGACAAGCTCCCTGACCCCGAATTAGTGTTAAATTTTGTAATTAAGATGCCGCCATCAGAGAAAAAAAAGTAGTTGTCCAAATGTGGTAGTGTCCTGCGCGGAACCAATTTTTGAGACCCGAACCGCAACCCGCATACATAGATTTTTTTGCAATGACCGGGTAGGGGCTTCAATTGGGCGCCAGCGACAAATTTGGGTGCGGCCGCATCCAATTCAGCGCACCTGCATGTGACAGGGTAGGGGCCTCAGTTGGGCTCCAGCGACAAATTTGGGTGCACCTGCATGAAAGGCGCACACCACGTCAAATGCGGGCTCAGCGGCCCAGTTCATATATGTCTGCAGCCCGGTGGTTGGGGACCTCTGCCATAGGGTACCCGCATTTTTAAGGGTAACCCACTGGTACCTGACCCGCTGCAGGACTCCACCGTGTGGGGCCTTGCACTAAAAAGGGAAACGTAAAGGGCTGGGATTCAGTGAGACAGGTTCTCAGGGTTGCCAGGTTGGTGGGCTTCCAGCCAAGCTGGGCTACTAATTTAAAGCCCAGGCTGGTTTTTAGGGTAGGACTTCATGGACGTTTTCAGCGCAATCCGACGAGCTGAGAAAACAATAATAAGGTAAGAGATAGAATTGTTGCATGGTGTTGCAGAGTTGATCCGACGCGACACGACTGTCGGATGCAGACGCAGCTTCTGCATCCTGCGACAATTCTATCTCTCACCTTATTTTTGTCGCAGTGCGTCGGATCGCGCCAATAATGTCCATGTAGTCCTACCCTGAAAGTATAAACTAGCCAAAGTACGGATTTGGCCTACTTTTTGGCCTTTTGGCTGGTTTGTACTTTTGAAATCTTGTCGTAATGTGCCAAGCCTGTGTCTCCCAATGCATGTTGGGCAATGTAGTTTTTGTTTCACATTTTGCAGACTGCCAAGTTGAATGTAAGACTAAAATACCCAGCATGCTATGGGACTAAGTTGTGTAGAAGTTGGAAGTTATCAGATTTTGGGCTCTGTACCCCAGTCTCTCTTCACTCTTAAGAATTCTCGCATTTTCCATCGAGTTTCCTCAATTTCAGACAATTTGGAGGGCAAAAATCTGCTGGTCACCAAAGTGTCTAGAGGTTAACCTGTATTTATTTATAATACACAAAAGCAATGAATATCCTGTAAATTATATCCTTATAAACAGTGAGCAGTGATGTCATCAGTTATAAACGGTGAGTAGTGATGTCATTTCTGTCACATGACTCACTAAAATTTGTGTATTATAATAAATAAAGTACCCCCAGTTGTGAAATATGAGGATATTATAAGTTACCTCGGAATTCCATGACCTGTATAAAAACACTCGGCCTTCGGCCTCGTACTTTTATATGATCATGAAACTCCTCGGTAACTTATAATATCCTTATATTTTACAAGAGGGGGTACTTTATTCACTATATAATACACAAAAGCCATGAATATCTTGTAAATTATATCCTTATAAACGGTGAGTTCTGATGTCATCAGTTATAAACGGTGAGTTCTGATGTCATTTCTGTCACATGACTCACTGAAATTTGTGTATTATAATAAATAAAGTACCCCCAGTTGCAAAATATGAGGATATTAGAAGTTACCTTGGAGTTTCATGACCTGTATAAAAACACTCCGCCTTCGGCCTCGTGTTTTTATATGGTCATGAAACTCCTCGGTAACTTATAATATCCTTATATTTTACAAGAGGGGGTACTTTATTCACTATATTATGGGGCCCCTATACCTTCTGATTTTGTAGCTGACTTTGGCTGGTTTTAAAAATGACACCTGGCAACCCTGCTCTCAGGACTTTACCAAGACTACAGCAGCCAATAAACGTTCTCTCCAAATGTCACACTAGCTGACCCTCACTCTGGCCTTCCACAACTATATATACTACGACTCATCTTTACCCTCACCCAAGGGCACAGTTTGTCGGGGCCGCCATTGAGAGACCACATTACACTCGCACAGGACATACTGTACACACTTTCGCACATGTGCTTTTAATTCCACGCCCCAAACCAATACAACTATCGATTGGCTCTCGCCGATCACGTGGCGAGGTTTTTTTTCCACGCGAGGAAGTGACGTCGCCTCTGGGACGGAGTGTGTGACAGACGCATCAGTGGAGCCGGGATCTGACCTAAGGAAGGATTGTGGGGCTGAGGCAAAGGACCTGCCCTGTCATGGGCGGTAGCGCCTCCAAGGCCCGAGGGCTGTGGCCTTTCTCCTCAACTACAAGCGAGGCGCAGCCAGGAAACGACGATCAGAGTGTGACCCGTATGCGGAAGGCCACCCCGTTTATCTTTACCCGGCGAGGGTGAGAGCTGCTGTTGATACGGAGGCTTGGGGGGAGGATGTGCTGCTGTAACAGCTGGTGGGGTGGAGGGAGCTGGTGCCATAGGGGCAGGTACTGGCTGTATAAATAAATGATGAGAGACAGCCTGAAGCAATAACACTCCCGACCCAGTGATGCTCATGGAAGTGACTGGGCTCAGTTGGTTTCTTCTGTATGAAAGCCAGTGCCTGTAATTATGCAGCATACTACTTCCGCCAGTCCTGCAGGGGAAGCTGGGAAATGTAGTGCAGCGAGCAGGACTGTTCACTGTTTGGCATACAGCCAGATAAATACACAAAAATGTGCTCTAGGGCCTTCGCCTTTAGTACCAGTCCTGCCTCGGAGCATATTTTATTGCTGGGCTTTTTCACTTTGAGCCTCTCCAGGGTTGAACATTTGGCCAAGCCCAGGGGCTCCATTAACTCCTACCAAGGTTACTGGAATTTAAAGGAGATCTAAACCCTAAAAACAAATATAGTACTTATCTTAAATACTTGCTGCACCAGTCAAAAGTTACACAAACTGTATAACAGCCGTCATTATTCAGGCCTTCAAATATGTGTATGTATTGTTAAGTGACACTCACATGCTCAGGGCAGTGGATAAGAAGACTGTAAGCTCTACGGGGCAGGGGCCTCCTTCCTACTATGTCTCTTACCACATAGCACTTAAGCTCTTTGTCCTGATATGATTCTGTATTTATTTATTATGTGATTCGTCTCCCCCATGTATATATATATATATATATATATATATATATATATATATATATTGTACTTTAATTCACTGTACAGTGCTGCGGCTCCTTAACAGCACTTTACTTATAAAGTTACACATACATACGAGTCCTGCAGCGGGTCGGGTACCCGATGGTTACACTCAAAAAAACGGGTACCCTGCAGAACGAGGGTAGACTTTTCAGTTGCGGGTATAGATGCGGGTCTCTTCCTGCTGCAGCTCTCTCCCTGCAGCTTTCCCTCTAATCATCTCCCCCTCCCATCTGACTTCCGGCACAGCTCTCTTACATATCACATGGTGTGCTTCTGTCCCTCTCCCTCTCGACTATCGGCCACGTTTGATGATGTCACTTCCGTTTCCAGCAACATCACTTCCAGTTTGATGGTGGTCGGCGGGTTGCGAGTCGTGTTGTGGATAAGGCAGTTGCGGGGTTGGGTAGTGGTTCAAAGTGGGTAAATATGCGGGTCAGGGTCTTAGAAATTGGTTCCGCGCAGGACTCTAACATACATACAAGCTTATGGTTTATCACAAGTCAGAAAATGAGCTTCACATGTCATAGAAGATGCTACAGGGCTGATTATTCCATTCTCATTCACTGGTACCAGAGCTGCCATGCAATGAGCATCTAAATTATTGATCAGCCTTCTATTGTGACATTTCTATTCTATGTGTACTGTATATTGTGAGTGGGTCCCTAAGTTCAGAAAGTGACAGCAGCACAGAGCATGTGCAGTGAATCAGCAGAAAAAAAGATGGAGAGCTACTGGGGCATCTTTGGAGGCAAATATCTTCCCCGCTAAAGGGCTGAGGTTGAATTGGTGCTGGTATTGGAACCCAAATATATACTGCAGAATTGCTAGCCTAGTTCTTTGTTAAGCCTTAGTTTTCCTTCAGATGTTCCTATATTAGCCTGAGATTCAAGAATATGTAGTCCAGCAATTTTTTTTTTAATCCTCACTGGCCTATAGTTGGTGCTTCCAGTCGTATCTTGGAAAACAAATAGTCATTTTCCCCCAAATCTCAGCCTAATTGTAATTCCATCTAATAAACCCTAAATATTATCTAATAAGATTTCGAATATTTTGACAGCAAAGCCCCAAAATATCCTCCCTCTTCGCTTTACTGCTCTTGCTACCGGTCCTTTGGTAATTAAAGTAATGTTTCTATTGCAAAATCCTGTAGAACTTATTACCTTCTGGTTATATATTAACCAACTTTTGTTGAATAACCTTTTCTCTACTGGTGACTTAACTGTCTCTGATGTCTCCTCATTGCTAAATATACTACACAGAGTACACTCTGACATGGGAAGTGGTTTTAATGCATGTTATTTGGCTGCAATGTAAGGTTCTTTGGTTATTTCTGGTTATATCCTCTATCTAGTGTATGTATGATCCCTTGGTTGATCTCTTTTTTTCCGCAGCTCTATGTATTTTGATGAAGATGGGGATCTGGCTCACGAGTTTTACGAAGAGACAGTTGTGATGAAAAATGGACGAAAACGGGCAAAACTTAAGCGAATTCAGAAGAACTTGAGACCTCAGGTAACCAGAAATGCCTTCAGTGTAGAGTCCTGCAGCGGGTGGGGTACATGGCGAAATGAGGGTAGGCTTTTCAGGTGCGGGTATAGATGCGGGGTCGCGGGTCTCTTCCTGCTGCAGCTCTCTCTCTGCAGCTTTCCCTCCACTCGTCTCCCCCTCCCATCTGACTTCAGGCACAGTTCTCTTACATCACAACACGGTGCGCTTCTGTCCCTCTCGGCTATCGGTTTGCAGCAACATCACTTCCGGTCCGATGGTGGTCAGCAGGTTGCGGATCCAGGTCAGGTAGTGGATCAAAGTGGGTAAATATGCGTGTCGCGGTTCAGGTCGTATCCGGGTCTTTGAAATTGGACTCTACTTCAGGGACTTTGTACATAAGGAGGAACAGTGCATAGAAAGAGACAGGAAAAAAAGCTGTGTAATAAACATATTGCTTTTTATATATGCTAGGGATGCACGGAATCCTGGATTCGGTTCGGCATTCAGCCAGGATTCGGCCTTTTTCTGCAGGACTCAGATTCGGTCGAATCCTTCTGCCAGGTGGACCGCATCCTAATTTGCATATGAAAATTAGGGGCGGTGTGGAAAATTGTGTGCCTTTTTGTCGCAAAACATGGAAGTAAAAAATGTTTTCCCCTTCCCACCCCTAATTTGCATATGCATATTCGGCCGAATCTTTCGCAAAGGATTCGGGGGGGTTCGGCCAAATCCAAAATAGTGGATTCGTTGCACCCCTAATATCTGCCTTCGTTTTTGTATGATTCATATAGCCGCTTTGTGACCTGAAATTGACTATTTTAGTTCTGTAGCTTTGTTTGACTTATTAATATTCATTAACCCTCCAGCAGCCTAACAACAGAACAATGGGTAGGTAACCAGATAGCAGATCCCTAACACAAGATAACAGCTGCCTGGTAGATCTAAGAACAACACTCAATAGTAAAATCCAGGTCCCATTGCAACACATTCAGTTACATTGAGTAGGAGAAACAACAGCCTTCCAAAAAGCAGTTCCATCCTAAAGTGCTGGCTCTTTCTGAAAGTACATGACCAGGCAAAATGACCTGAGATGGCTGCCTACACACCAATATTGCATCTAAAAAAATACACTTGCTTGTTCAGAAATTAAATTTTATATGGTAGAGTAAATTATTTGCAGTTTAATTTAGAAAAATTTAGAAATAAAAACTATGTCACAAAAATCATGACAGAATCCCTTTAAGAGGGCAGTTTCAAAACATCTCCACCTCAGATTTCAGAGTAAACAGAACAAGGCTAGATTATCCATAGTCAGATATGTCCATGCTTTCTGGCATCTGAGCATTACCATTGACTTGGTTGTGATGGAATTATTTTTTTAGAGCACACGTGTTTTGTGTGACCTGTAACTGCGTATGTATCTGGGTTAGAGGGTGTCTGAAAAACATTTTGCTGGAGGGCCATAGACCCTGATACTATACCACTGTGGGTGGGTTTATTACAGTCCAGTTACTTTTTAATGGTTTATGATTCCACAAAGTATTGTGGATTATTAACCCACAAAGCACAAAATTAGTACAGTAGAACCCCCACTTTACATTTTTCAAGGGACCAGGAAAAAATTATGTAAAATCCGGAAAAATGTAAAATGTGTTCAAGGGGTGGTTCACCTTCAAGTAAACTTTTAGTATGTAATAGAATGGCCAATTGTAAGGACATTTTCCATTGGTTTTCATTATATATTTTTTTTGTAGTTCTATAATTATTTGCCTTTTTCTTCAGACTCTTTCCAGCTTTCAGATGGGCGTCGCTGACCCCATCTAAAAAGCAAATGCTCTGTAAGGCTACACGCTTATAATTGCTGCTACTTTTTATTGCTAATCTTTCTAGTAAGGTTCTCTCTTATTCATATTCCAGTCTCTTATTTAAATGAATGCATGGTTGCTAGGGTAATTTGGACCCTAGCTACCAGAATGTTTACAATGCAGAGCTGCTGAATAAAAAGCTAAATAACTCAAAAACCTTAAAACCTTGTCTCGGAATATCACTCTCTCTACATTGTACTAAAATTTAACTCAAAGGTGAACAACCCCTTTAGTGTAACTTTTTCTTCAAGTACTGAAAGGATATAAACAGATGAGTCAGTTTTACTTTGAGATACAATATTTACTGTGTTAATAACCAGGCTTAAGCATTGCATCGTTAATGTTACACTATTGAGCATGTGCAGGGCTTCTCTGTCATTCACAAACACAATCTAAAGTAATAAGTGATTGGTGCAGGACTGTATAAGGGGCAGACTAATAGGAATTGACCATTTACAGGCAGAACCATTGCAAAATATACATTTGCTTAGTATTTAAACCTCTCTATGTCACAAATAACATTCATAGAGGAAAAAAAGCAGTTTTTGGGTACATTTAGACAAAATTTTGATGTAAAATCCGGGAAAACGTTACTTAAAATCAGGAAAATTCACCCATTGAAATGCATTATAAACGGATGGGACCACACATAAAAAATGTGGGAAAACTTAAAGGGATCCTGTCATTGGAAAACATGTTTTTTTCAAAACGCATCAGTTAATAGTGCTGCTCCAGCAGAATTCTGCACTGAAATCCATTTCTCAAAAGAGCAAACAGATTTTTTTATATTCAATTTTGAAATCTGACATGGGGCTAGACATATTGTCAAATTCCCAGCTGCCCCTGGTCATGTGACTTGTGCCTGCACTTTTGGAGAGAAATGCTTTCTGGCAGGCTGCTGTTTTTCCTTCTCAGTGTAACTGAATGTGTCTCAGTGGGACATGGGTTTTTACTATTGAGTGTTGTTCTTAGATCTACCAGGCAGCTGTTATCTTGTGTTAGGGAGCTGCTATCTGGTTACCTTCCCATTGTTCGTTTGTTTGGCTGCTGGGGGGAAAAGGGAGGGGGTGATATAACTCCAACTTGCAGTACAGCAGTAAAGAGTGATTGAAGTTTATCAGAGCACAAGTCACATGACTTGGTGCAGCTGGGAAATTGACAATATGTCTAGCCCCATGTCAGATTTCAAAATTGAATATAAAAAAATCTGTTTGCTCTTTTGAGAAATGGATTTCAGCGCATAATTCTGCTGGAGCAGCACTATTAACTGATTCATTTTGAAAAAATGTTTTCTCCCATGACCGTATCCCTTTAAAATCAGAGTACTGAAAAATTATTATTCATAATATTAATGTACATCAAAAGTTACCTATTGCTGATGTTGATCATTTTCACGGATAGGGATGCTTTTGTAAGTAATTGTTACTTGAAGTTCCTAAACCTGACTGTTTTACCAACCTGACAGCACCTTTACAGAGGATCGTGGGTAATGTAAACGCATCTGTAAATACTTTTATGGCAAAATTATAGATAGCATAGCTTTTTTTTTAAAAAAAAGGTTTAATTTCTGGTGTCAGTATCTCTTTAACATCGAGGTTTCACTGTAGTATGTTTTTGTATATATACACATATGTGTCAATAGTCCTTTTCTGTCTACTGTTCAACATAGATTAATACCTTCTTATTTACTTTTCATTAGGGCATCATCCGGTTAGATCATCCATGCCTCCATGTGGACTTTCCTGTTGTCATTTGTGAGGTCTGACACTGGCTGACAACCGCTGCCTGCCATGCTGTTCCCTCTTCTACCAACCTCCGTGCCCATTGTCGTGCTCCTGAGATAGGGAGCAGGAGGAGAGTAAAGGGGGAACACAAGAACAGTCCCGTACAGAGACTTTAGTACTGTCTGTGCAAAGAACTGACCGAAGATGTGTGATAGAGACAGGACTTTCGCACTTCGCTGCTGTGGGGCACATTTCTTACAGCATGTGCTGTAGAAGGAATTCCTGTAACCAATGGGTGTAGTCGGTGTTTGCCACCCCTTATGGTTTGTTGTTGACCAGAAAAGAGGTGTCTGTACCACCAGCCTTCCTTATTGCTGCCAGGGAGTGTGGTACAAGTTCACAACCTCCTTTCTGTCCTAAGCAGACCAGACGCCAGCACATTAATACTTTCTGAACTGCAACACTGCTCACAGGTTCGCCAAAACCTTACACCTGTAGTACTCCACGTTTCACTTATACCCAGCACAGATGTCTTGCTAGGTATATGGTTACAGCAGCAAATCAGGGATGTCCAAAATGTGGGTCCCCAACTGTCATGCAGCTGCAGGCTACAATTCTGACAGCTGCAGTTTAAAGGGGAACTATCGCAAAGATGAAAATTGAATATAATCTTCAGCATACTGAAATAAGAAACTTTCTAAACACAATCAATTAAAAATTCTGTACCGTTTCTGAAATCAAGTTTATATTCACTATTCCGCTCTCAGCATCTGTTTCTCTTCATTCTGTCTTCATACAGCAGTTGGTTGTCAGATGAATGATCCAATATATCGTATAGGGGGCTCCTTTTGCCTAGAAGATGTATTAGAGCTCACTCTATTAAAATCACCAGACATCATGTCTCTCTACATGCAGAATTTGTGCAAAAGACAGTTATTTTGTTAGATTGTGTTTGTACTGGAATCAGTTATTTGAGTGAGCTCTAATACATCTGCTAGGAAAGGAAGCCTCCTCTATAAGATATAATGGATCTAACTGTCGGTGATTATCTGACACCCAACTCCTGCTTGAAGAGAGAGTGAGGAGAACCCAATGTTGAGCGACGAATAGTGAACATAAGCTTGATTATTTCAGAAACTGTGCAGACTATTTGATTGTATTTAGAAAGTTCCTTATTTCACTATGATGAAACTTATATTACAGCTGGTGATCCACTGGCTTTACATCCCAGTCTCAAATTGTAGATTTTTATTTAACTGAAATATACAATAGCTGCCTAGTTCCACAGATGCTGTCTTCTGCACCAATCTGCTCGTACTTGAGTGCATCAAACAGCAAGGGGTAAAATGTGATGTAAAGTAGGATTCTATTGACGCACACCAAGCAGCTCCCTGCACTGGGAAGGAGCATTCATTGTTGTCTCTTTGAGCAATGCAATGGATTTCTGGCAGTTGGCTCTGCCATGGGAGATTGCGCTAGGATTATCAAGCAAATAATATATGTAAAACTTGCCCTATATATGTTAATTTATTACCTTTGTGTTTTTGTTTGTGTCCTATATGCCTCATGTATTGTCTTTGCCTTGGTCTCACTGCCGTGCCTCTTTCAGCTTGTTTAAGGGAGTCACCAGGAAGCACCATGTGCATGGAATACATATCCCCAATAAAATTCATCTTTGTAATACGAAGGATTTTCTCTGTGTTGAGAATACAAGGCACATGTGACGTAACGTATTTATTATATTCAGGGCATTTTGCAAGTAATCATACACTGCTCAATACAACACTTATGTTAAAAAAAAAAAAAAATTTTCATTGTATTGAGTATGTGTAATGTTTGAATTTTAAGAGACTTTTTTTTTTCCCACTGGCCCCTTTTCTGCTCCTAAAAGAAATATACACTTGCATTCGGTGTTCCCGTAGGAATATATTGTACAGGTGTGGGATCCGAATTACAGAAAGGCTGGTTCCCATAGACCAATTATTATCAAATGATCCAGAGTTTTATAATTGATTTCCTTTTTCTCTGTAATAATAAAATGGTAGCTTTTACTCGATCCCAACTAAGATGTAATTAATCCTTATTGGAAGCCTATTGGGTTTATTTAATGTTTATACTATTTTTTTAGCAGGCTTAATTTACAAAAAAATTTGCAAAGTGCTACAGTGCATGAAGAATACAGGTATCGGACCTGCAATAAAGGATGCTCGGTAACAGGGGTTTCCAGATAAGGGATCTTTCTATAAATTGGATCTTCATACCCCACACATTTTCACCTCATCAAATCTGGCCCCCGTTGCAAAAAGTTTGAACACCCCTGCAGTGCTGTATTCACTAGATAGGTGCAGGTCCTCTCACTCTAATCAAAGGTACTGGGGTTGTGGGTGTTTTGAAGCCTAATGAAGAGGATTCGCTTTATCTTTATACCAGCCTTTACTTCTTTAAATGGTACCTTTAGTAAAAATTGTGCGTTGCATTGTAACACATAACTGTCACTAGGTGTCCCTGTTGCACAGAGGCTTGATAAGACCGGCAATAATAAGACAATTCAACAGAATTAGAACAAATGGCTGGAGGGTCCTGCAAGTGAGAGCCCAATCGTCCTTTTGTACACAAAGATTTATCAGTTATAAATTAGCTCTTTCTCCTTTGTTATTTTGGCTTATACATCTGCACTTGGATATGGCACGCTTGCTGAAGAATCAGGGTTGTTCTGGTTTGTAATGTTAAATGTGTATCAACTGGTACACACCATGCTTTACACAAAAAAGGTATAAAATCAAAGTATAATTTATCATGCTGCGTTATTCCTCTTGCTCTTATTATATTGCCTATTACCATTTCTGAAATCACAGACTCAGTTACAAAGGGTTATAATGTTTTTTTATTTCATTTACTCCATAAATATACATTATTTTACACCATTTGTAACCCATTCAAGCTGAGGAGGAATTCTGCACAAAAAAAACAAAAATAATATTGTGCAGTATTTCTAAACACACTTAAAATTTTTGTGCACTTTAGAATTAATTGTGAAGGGGTGTAGTTCCCCTTTATATCCTTAATCCTTTGAAACCAATAATAAATAAATAAGTTCTTAGTAATCCCAATTAGAGATCTCCAATGTGAAGCATATGGAAATAGACCAATCCTTAAAGGGATCCTGTCATCGGAAAACATGTTTTTTTCAAAACGCATCAGTTAATAGTGCTACTTCAGCAGAATTCTGCACTGAAATCCATTTCTCAAAGAAGCAAACAGATTTTTTTATATTCAATTTTGAAATCTGACATGGGGCTAGACATTTTGTCAATTTCCCAGCTGCCCCCAGTCATGTGACTTGTGCCTGCACTTTAGGAGAGAAATGCTTTCTGGCAGGCTGTTGTTTTTCCTTCTCAATGTAACTGAATGTGTCTCAGTGGGACATGGGTTTCTACTATTGAGTGTTGTTCTTAGATCTACCAGGCAGCTGTTATCTTGTGTTAGGGAGCTGCTATCTGGTTACCTTCCCATTGTTCTTTTGTTTGGCTGCTGGGTGGGAAAAGGGAGGGGGTGATTTCACTCCAACTTGCAGTACAGCAGTAAAGAGTGATTGAAGTTTATCAGAGCACATGTCACATGACTTGGGGCAGCTGGGAAATTGACAATATGTCTAGCCCCATGTCAGATTTCAAAATTGAATATAAAAAAAATCTGTTTGCTATTTTGAGAAATGGATTTCAGTGCAGAATTCTGCTGGAGCAGCACTATTAACTGATTCATTTTGAAAAAAATTTTTTTTCCCATGACAGTATCCCTTTAAACAGAAAGAATGCCTACTCACAGACCAAGCCATACGGTTGTGCTCATAAGTTTACATGCCCTGGCAGAATTTATGATTTCTGAACCATTTTTCAGAGAATATGAATGATAACAAGAAAACTTTTCTTTCTCTCATGGTTAGTGGTTGGCTGAAGCCATTTATTGTTAAACAACTGTGTTTACTCGTATTAAATCATAATCACTACACAAACTATCCAAATGACCCTGATCAAAAGTTTACATACCCCAGTTCTTAATACTGTGTATTGCCCCTTTAACATCAATGACAGCTTGAAGTCTTCTGTGGTAGTTGTGGATGAGGCTCTTTATCTTCTCAGACGGTAAAGCTGGAGAAACCTTCTCTGTTCCCTATGCAGTAGGCTCCTCTGTTGCTTATGTAATACGTTTTACTATTCCCTATGTAGGAGGCTTCTTCATTCCCTATGCAGGAGGTTTCTCTATTCCCTATGCAGGAGGTTTCTCTATTCCCTATTTAGGAGGCTTCTCTGTACAGGAGGTTTCTCTATTCCGTATGCAGGAGGTTTATCTATTCCCTATTTAGGAAGCTTCTCTATTCTCTGTACAGGAGGTTTCTCTTTTCCGTATGCAGGAGGTTTATCTATTCGCTTTGTAGGAGGCTTCTTCATTCCCCATGCAAGAGGTTTCTCTATTCCCTATACAGAAAGCTTCTCCATTTCCTATGCAGGAGGCTTCTCCATTTCCTATGTGGGAGGCTTCTCTGATTCCTATTCAACAGACTGCTCCTTTGCTGTATCACTGTCTGGGCTGGGAATTGCACTGTCATGGAGCGCAAGACCCTACAGTGGATAGTGAAGACAGCAGAGAAGATCATAGGTGTCTCTCTTCCTTCCATTACGGACATTTACACCACTTGCTGCATCCGTAAAGCCACCAGCATTGTGGCTGATCCAACACACCCGTCACACTCACTGTTCACACTCCTGCCATCTGGAAAAAGGTACCGAAGCATTAGGGCCCTCACTTCCAGACTGTGTAACAGTTTCTTCCCCCAAGCCATAAGGCTCCTGAATACTCAGGGACCGGACAGATCTCTCTCACACACACACTCCATCTGACCTTACTAAATACCACAACGTTACACAGCCACTGTACACCATTGTATAAATAAATAGCCATTGGATACAATTGTTCTCTATGAGCACATCTGCACTTTATCATGTTCTTTATCATGTTCTTACTACTATCCTATCACAATGATACACCAATCATGTCTGACGTTTGGCATTATTTACTAAACATATTACATCTGCTGAGTGTACACTGTCTTGTCCTGTCCCTGCACTGTCCTGTCTTGCAGGAGTTGCATATTTTTGCACTTGCACATTTTGTCTGTGTCCGGTACATCTATGTTGTGTGTAGCACCATGGTCCTAGAGGAACGTTGTTTTGTTTCACTGTGTACTGTACAAACGTATATGGATGAAATGACAAACTCACTCTTGACTCTCTATGCATAAGCCTTCTCTGTTGACTGTGCTGCAATTTTCTCCATTCCCTGTGCAGGAGGCTTCTCCATTCCCCATGCTTTAATGAGAAGCAAACACTTCCAGTTTAAATTACAATCTGAGTAACAGAAACATGAAATGTTTCAACTCTTGTTTACAATATGTAAAGTAAATGAAGTCCAATTGCCCTAAACTGCCACTTTGTGTGTGTGTGTATACGACCACTATATACGATAATAAAGGTGAATTGTAAAGTGAACTTTGCTGTTGTGTCATTTCAGTGGTCATTTTGAGAATGCTCAGTAGAACCCTGATTTTACAGCCCCAGATTTTAAGGTTTCCTAGGGTTTTATGCAGCCAAGTTGTGTTTTGATGTCATCCACTGGAAAACCCATAGTCGTGGTTGTACTGTAAACAAAGCAGAGGTAGGTGCGCTTTTGCTGGACTAACTGGTATTGCGGGGGAACTGTAGATTTAGTTCACAAAAGAGACTCCTAATGGCTTCGGTCTGGCTGATCGTCTTAGTGACCTGTCGAAAGAGAAATTTGCATAGCGCAGAAAAGCCGGTGTGCGGGTGCGGGAGAATGGTTTAGGTACGCTTACCGAACATTGGTGTTAAACACAGCACTCTGAGATTGTACCGGTGGATGTCGGGTGGTGCCTTCCTCCTGGGTCTGGTCGATCCGTCCAGCGATGGAAGATTACGGGTTATATCGTCAGCTGCTATCTTACGGTCTCCTATTGGAATCGGTCTATTTGGCGTGACACCTGTTTGGAACAAACTTACATAGCGCAGAGGAGCCGGCTTTACGGTCCAGGAAAGCGGTGAGTATATGCTTACCGAATCCCGGTGTATCTTAGCATTTGGAACCCGTATGGGTAGGAATCTTGTGGCGCCTTCCTCTTAGGATTCTTGCCGATCTCCCCGGCGGTCTGCAGGAGTGGTTGTAGGGGTCAATGGTGGCTGCTGCCGGAAGGTGGTTTCCTCCCTATGTGTAGTTCTTCGGGTCTCAGCGTTTCTTTTCGCTAAAGGTTTCTTGCAGGCACTTAGTTAAACACAGCGCGGTGTTTTGTAAAAAATATACTTTTATTTACATAAATTAGAGTTTAACAGAGCATTGTAAGCCCAACGCGTTTCGTATCATAAAATACTTCCTCAGGGGCGAATTGTACTGTAAACAAACAGAAAAAAAAAATAATAATACTCCACAATGCCGCCAGTCAGCTGACACATTTCTCTAGGCCAAAAGTGCTGATGTGATCGTGGGTAATACAAGGCGATGAACACGAGCAGGACCGCCATCAGAAATCGTACTACAAAATTTCCTGGGCCCCCTGGGCTGCGCCCACCGCAAGCCCCACTTGCAGGTCCGCCCTCCCCACCATACAGTAGAAAAACAAAAAAAATATTGGTGGCTAGGGTTCCCACATGTTAATAAAAAATAAATAGATATTGGTGGTCAGGGCCCCCCATAAAAAACATTTGTGGCCAGGGCCCTCCCATTAAAAAATATTGGTGGCTAGGACCCCACATGAGAAAAAAATGGTGGCCAAAATTGGTGGCCAGGGCCCCCCCCACATTATAAGAAAATTATTGGCCAGGGCCCCTTAAACGTCCATGCCTTCCCAAAGTCAGCAGCTCTCAGAAATATGGGGGGCCCGGCTAATCAAGTAAGTGTGGCGTGGCCGGGGCCCCCCTTACCCTTGGGGCCCCCTACAACTCTCCCCCCTGTCCCCCTCTGATGGCTGCCCTGAACACGAGGCTGCAATAAGGTTATCTTAAGGTGGCCATACACGGATAGATCCGCTCGTTTGGCGATGTCGCCAAACGAGCGGATCTCCCTCCGATATGCCCACCTTGAGGTGGGCAATGTCGGGCTGATCCGATCGTGGGCCCTAGGGCCCAACGATCGGATCCTAGCGTTCGCCAAACGGGCGGTCGGATCGCGGGACCGCATCAACGAACAGATGCGGCCGTGATCCGACGGGATTTTTAATCCCATCCGATCGAGATCTGGCCGACTTTCGGCCAGATCACGATTGGGGAAGCCCGTCGGGGGCCCCCATACACGGGCCAATAAGCTGCCGACACGGTCTGTCGGCAGCTTTTATCGGCCCGTGTATGGCCACCTTTAGGCTGATGTTTTTATCCCAGAACTCTTTGCTGTGTACATCCCTTTCCTCTCTTATGTGACAGAATCTACGTGTGTCCTGGCCAGATCTTTGTGTGACGGTGAAACTGACCCAAGAGGATATCCTGGAGGAAACAGAGGGTAGCATGAGATTTCATTTCCTCTGTCACAGACAATGAATCTTTCACTCACATCAGGATACTTTTCTTTCTTGTTAAGTACAGTGTATTAGCTCTTCTCTACCATGTGCACTCAGCAGAGACTTTCTGTGGCCTCATAAAATTTGTATTGGCCATTAGACTTTGGAGCACCCAATCATAGATATAACCGTGCACTCAAACTATTATGCGGTTCTAAATCCGTTTCACCTTGTTATTATGTGCTCCTTGGTACAGACTAACAGTATGGGAAAGAATTGCAATGAGTGTAGTTGGAAAGATAGTCTCAAAGCTCTTAATGATCATACTTCAAAGTAGGGCTATAATGGGAGCCATCTATTGAGCTAAATTGCTCTATAATGTCAGTTAGCAATATGAATCATATATTACCCAAGGGCTGGCGGGTGCTATAATCTGTAATGGTTTAGCACAGCACCAGCTATAAATACAGCAGGATAATATGGAATGGAGGAAGTCACTGAAATAAATCATAATAAAAAGGCCAATGTACAAAATTCTTAGATTCAAGGAGTACTGGTGTATGGGTATGTCTTTTGGTGAATTGTCTTTTCAGCCTTTAATAAAAAAAAGCTCTATTATTGATAAGATCCTTTAAGGCCCTTTCTATCTATATAGCTGCCACCGTAGACACATGAATTATAGAAGCTCCAAGGTCCATTGCTTATTATCCCAGGGGAGATGAGACTGCTGACACTGCACAGCAATTAAAAGGGAATTAAAATGAAGTGCAATGGAAAGCACAGTGGCCAAGTAGATTTTCATTGGGTTTTCAGAACTGGAGAACAAGAATAAGGCATAAAAGAGTGAAAAGGCCAAGCTGTGAAGGGTAACCACAAAAAACTGGATTCCTTAATACATAGGCACCCCATGGCAGGTATACAAGGATCAGGAACCACAGATTAGATATTCTGCACTGGATATGCTCAGAGTAAATAGGAAAGTCTGCTGAGACACTTCATTAATTTAGCGTCAGACATTGAGACAGAGTTGTGCAATAGGCCACAATCTCATAGGGAACGGTAACATGGAATCAGTGGCATAACTAGAGTGTGCTGAGCTCCCCTGCAGAAAAACCTTCAGAGGGGCCCGGCGCAATCCAATCCCCATCCTCCCGCCCACTCCCGCCCACATCCTGCCTCTGCCCTGCCCAGACTCCTCCCACATCTCCACCTATGTCCCGCCCCGACGTGCACCTCCTTCCTCGCTGGTAAGAGAGCGGCTGGGGAGGATTATTATAAGCTATAGAGGAAGCAGAGGTCTACTTCCTAAATCCGAATCATGAATTTCGTATGGATCTGATGCCCAAAAACTCTGGATAGAGAACTGGCTAAAAGATAGACTACAAAGAGTGGTGGTAAATGGAACATTTTCTAATTGGACCAGTGTTGTTAGTGGAGTACCGCAGGGCTCTGTACTAGGTCCCTTGATTTTTAACTCGTTTATTAATGACCTGGAGGTGAGCATTGAAAGTACTGTTTCTATTTTTGCAGATGATACTAAATTGTGCAGAACTATAGGTTCCATGCAGGATGCTGCCACTTTGCAGAGTAATTTGTCTAAACTGGAAAACTGGGCAGCAAACTGGAAAATGAGGTTCAATGTTGATAAATGCAGGTTATGCACTTTGGCAAAAATAATATAAATGCAAGTTATACACTAAATGGCAGTGTGTTGGGAGTTTCCTTAAATGAGAAGGATCTAGGGATTTTTGTAGATAACAATTTGTCTAATTCTGGGCAGTGTCATTCTGTGGCTACTAAAGCAAATAAAGTTCTGTCTTGTATAAAAAAGGGCATTAACTCAAGGGATGAAAACATAATTATGCCTCTTTATAGGTCCCTGGTGAGGCCTCATCTGGAGTATGCAGTGCAGTTTTGGACTCCAGTCCTTAAAGGAGAATTCAACCCTTTACCAAAAAAAAAACCCCTACACCCCACCAGGGGCGGAACTACCGGGGGAGCAGGGGGTGCGAGCGGGCCAGGGCCCCCCGGCAGTCCGCCCGCCGCATGTTCCCCGGCCAGTTCCGGGTGTACGGAGGGGGGCGGGGGCCCGGCTGCGTGTCCTCCGCCAGGCCCGCCCCCCTCTAGTTCCGTTTTTGCACCCCACCCCACGTAGACCCCCCAACCTAGCTGCCCCCTCTGGGAAATGCCCCAAACTTTTTATTTACCCCTCGGTGCAGATTCAGGGATCACAGTTCACGGCAGCCATCTTCCGGGTCTTCGTGTCTTCTGGTGATTCTGCAATTTCCGTCCAATTCGGCACAAGCGCAGGTAAATTGCTCCGACTGTAGAATTAGTTCAGCACAGCACCATGTGGTTAAAAAATGCCTTTATTCAATTTCTCATGGCAGACTGCTCACGCGCCACTTCGCCAGTCTCCATCTCAGCTTACCGAAGACCAGGAAGATGGCTGCGGTGAACCTCGATCCCTGAATCTGCACGGAGAGGTAAGTAAAAAGTTAGGGGTATTTCACCGGGGGGGGCAGCTAGCTTGGGGGAGAGGAGGGAGGGAGGTCTACGTGGGGTGGGGGGTAGGGTTTTTTTTGTAAAGGGTTGAATTCTCCTTTAAGAGGGATATAAAGAGGGATATAAATGAGCTGGAGAGAGTGCAGAGACTAAGTGAAACTAAACTGGTTAGAGGGATGGAAGACTTAAAATAATTATTAATTATGAGGGGAGACTGTCAAGGATGGGGTTGTTTTCTCTGGAAAAAAGGCGCTTGTGAGGGGACATGATTACACTTTACAAGTACATTAGAGGACATTACAGACAAACAGCAATAACCAATAGATTTAACTATGTAACTATGATATCTTCCAATTGTAAATGGGACATATGCCATTGACTTATACAAGACCTCAGCAGGTTTCTGATGGAGTACATTTTTATTCAGACTTTTAACAGCATTGTAGTTTAATAAATCACAAAGAATTTTTCTCTATGAAAAAAATGGTGTTTTCCCTTCACTTCAACCAGAAAAAACTGGAATTTAGTAAATAATCTCCTTAATGTTAGTAGACCTATAAATTACTGCTCTAACATTTTCTTAACCTTTTTTTGTGACAATTAACAAAGAAGCCAAAACAGCTTAAAGGAAATGTCTACAGCGGAAAAAACAAACGGGCATCTTTACTGAGCAAATCACTGACAAGGCAACCAGCTTGTATGGATCCAGCACTAATATGGTCAAGTGAATTCCATTAGAAAAGACAAAAAAGGAGCAGGTGGAGCCCAGATATAAGAAGAAGTTTAGGGGGAAAAAAACATCAAAAATTGTCATCAGTGACCAACAAGCCACTACATAAGGACTTACTGCACTGACAATATGAACCTAATGGAAAACCATTTACTGGTAAGAAAATCCCCAGTCAAGTTATGTTGTTGTAGGTATCTAAAGATATTTGAAACTCACTCCGTATCTATAAGGGAAAGGAAAAAATGAACAAGGAAGACCTTCCAACTAAAATCTATGTTGGAAGGTAAACAGGTTGATATTGGGCAAGATGTTGAGCTTGTAACATGTAACTAAAGACCAAGGACCACTATATTTTGGAAGTTCCTAGTTCAAGAGGTTGACTTCTTTAGCCAGACCCGTGCTTCTGCTAGACAGACATGTAGGGCAGGGGTTGGTGGGGCTGTGCTGATACAATCCTATACAGACAGAGGAAAGGTGGTGTGCACAGCAAAGGCTTCAGAATATGATCAAGCAAAGACAAAGAGAAAGGTACAAGGGGAGAGAAAATACCCACCTGTGGGAGGTGCTGCTGGGCATAAGAGGAGGGGACTGGCTGTATTAAGTGAAAAGCTGGTGAATGAGTCAATAACAGTGCCCGGGGAAAGGGGAGAGAAAGAGACTCAACTCTCCCCATGGCTCTGCACAGGTTGCAGTGGAACCTAAAACAAGTTTACACTGTACCACTGTCATAGGATGGTCATTTGGGCTTACGTGAATGTAGGGTGGGAATCCCAGCACTTGAAAGTAGAGCAGAAATTGCTTCACTGACCTCTGCACAGGATGGGCTTCTTTGGTGAATATTTGATAGACTGAATTGACAAACATTACTTTATCTGCATGTTGTAACAGTTTATTACAGCTCTCTCCTTATCAAAGAATCTACCTTCAATAAAAAAAGGTTACTATACACATATCTTAAACCCAATAAAAATATTGTAATAAGAACAAAAGTGTCACTGTTTCGTTACTTTAGATTGTAAGGGCCCTCTTTTCCTCTTGTATCGGCTCTTGTTTTTGTATGTAATGTGTTCCATGTATACACCCATTTATTGTACAGCGCTGAGGAATATGTTGGTGCTTTATAATTATGTGATATGAATAATAATAATAATATAATGTAAGGTCTTGATGTGCACTTTCTTGTGTCACTGCATTCTGCATTGCCTTAATCACAAACATACATGGTAAGCCACATTAATTATAGTTATTGGGCACGGCCAGGCCTGGATTTGTGGGAAGGCCACAAAGGCCTAGGGTGGCAATTTCTATGCAGGCTGTATAGTTAGTAATAGTAAGAAGGAATCCACACTGACCCAATGCTTCCCCTTTCTTTTGTTTTAATAGCAATAAACACAGGAGGTTTGTGAGTGAGTTGTAAGCTACGTGTTGGTGCAAAATAAAAGTCACGGTTGGTTTTGGTGCAAGTGTACCTGGTGGTGCCACAAATCAAAATCCATTCCATGGCACATCAGTATGTATAAATTATGATCCCATATAAACATTATTAATAAACCACTATAGAGTGCATTCACAATGCCCCATGTTGTTTGCAAAGTACAAACAAGGCCGCAATTGGGACAATAAAAGGGACAATAAAACACAGTGTTCATAGTACAAAAGGATTGTGCAAGAGACCTGTGACTGGAGCCAGTTTCACAAACCTGTAGTTGTAGAAGTAATAGACCCCAATATTGTTTTAGAACATTCTGCAGAAGATCACTTAAACTACGACTTCTTGTGAATAAATATTTCATACTCTTAATTTACTTATGACTTATGACATTTCCTTATACTTACGTTTAAGGTGCAACCTGCTTCCCGAATGTATGACATTAGCATGCATAAATATGAGCTCTATATGTTATTCTCTTGTTGGAAGAACAGGGCAAAATATCTGGATGCTTGGCTACCTACCCAAATGGGGAACCTCTCTATGGCATTACAGTGTTTGATTCACTGATTGGCTGTCCTATTGGTATACATGATTGGACACTAAATCCTATACTGTGGTTAGTGTTCTTAGCTTTAAAGGGATACTGTCATGGGAAAAAAAAATTTTTTCCAAAATGAATCAGTTAATAGTATAAGACTATTATTTCTGGTGATCTAGCTGAAAACAACTAGTTGTTTGAATGTGAACCACTCCTTTAAGAGAATATTTAGCTTTATTATTGTAGAAGAGCATTCTCTGCATTAATGATCCCAAGGTAGGTAAGAACAGCTATGGGCCGGACAATTGGCCAAGCAGCCCTATCAGTTCCAGGCAGACACTTTTAGGCACAGAAGGACTGCATGTGTAAAGATCAGTATATATATATATATATATATATATATATATATATATATATATATATATATATATATATATATATATATATATATATATATATATCAGTAAATAGTGGGAAACCAGAGCAAAATGCTTACACTCTAAAAGAGGAAATGCATATTGTAATCCAGAAGCTGCTGAAAAACCATTACAAATAGATCACTGTTGCCCAAATATAGAAAAAAAGAATAACTTTGAGTTGTCTCACAAACCTTGTATATGTCCTTTAATAGAAGTGCTGTGATGTTCATCATTGTTCATTGTAGGGGCAGAGACACTGTATGGCACACAGCAGAAACAGGAAGCCTTGATTAAGTTAGGTCCCCTTGCCAAATTTAGTCCGGTGAAGAAGAAAAGCCATTATTGCTCCAGAGGCAGCCGGCACAGAGGGGCAAGGGCAGATTTCAGTGTGATGCTCCCCTCCCTTCTTTCTCCTCCTTAGAGATTCAGCATCAAAGCACAATTAACTGCCATTTTAACAAAAGGTGAAGGTGCAGTTAAGTACTATTGAAATGCAATCATTTTTGGTTTATTTTTGTACTTGAGCTATTTTATAACTCTACAGAAAGTGACCCTGGAGAATAAATACTCCCTATGAATATTCATAAATATGTCAGTGACCTTTAATTAATATATCCTGTGACAATATGTTTCCATATCCCACCCTCTTCTCATTATGTTCACGTTCATAACTGAGGAAATGGGCAGGTGAGTGTGGAAAAAAAGGGCAGTTTGAAGTGCAATGGATGGAAAATAATAATATATATCCCCAGGGACGCTGTGAGATGTATCTCTGCTGTCAATATCTCTCCAGGGGGGAATGTTTGGAAACCAGGCTGGTCTTCTGTCCTATGGTGGAAGAAATGACAAGACCCAATTTAAAAGTGTTTTTTGCAGGGTAGGACTGCACTGCACCTTAGTGGATCCCCAATGTTCCAGTCTGACGCTGGTTTTTTTTCCAGGCAGTGTCGGACTGGCTTACTGGGATACCAGGAAAATTCCAGGTAGGCTCAGATGTCATCATTTGCCTTGTCTCTTGCCTATCACTTGGCCATTCCCAATTTCTATGAGAGAACAGGGTTGTCACCTTTGGCGGTTTATAAACCCAGACTAAGGGGTGTGTGTGATGTCGTTGGTGCAGGCGCAGTGGGATTATTAGATTGTGAGCTAGAATACTGGGGCTGTCATATGCAGGAGTGTAGCTTTTGGGCTAGAGGAAAGAGCAACATTTTGCAAAGAGTCTCCCGGGTCTTTGCCAAAATGTCTGTGCACCATATATTTGTCAAAAGGCCCTTTATTAAAATGTCTTTATTTAAACTGCATAGTTAACAGTTGTGTATAATCAGTAATAAACTGTACAAAGTCTAACCACCATGGGATTCTACCCTCCCCAAAAGTCTTTAAAAACAAGGACATCGCTACCCAAACTTTTGTGCAAAATTAAGACTAGCAAATTGAGCTGGAAATAAATATATGTTACATGATGGTCTACACAATAATACATGTCTGTTTAAAGCACCCTCAGTCCTGACAGTGGCACTCCAGGTTATTGCCTGGGTTCAGAATAACAGAAAGGTACCTCACACATATACTAATTACATACCTCCCAACTTTCCCATTTTTCGAGGGACAGTCCTGATTTTACAGCTCAACCCGCAGTCCCAGATTTGTTACTGAAATGTTCCAACTTTCTCTTTGATCTCCTGCACTAAACAGCCAGAAAAACATTAAGTTTCTAACATAATTGGCATAGAACCCAGAATAGATACTTCGATACTTTTGGAACAGTTTAAGGTCTCACTGGTCCGATACCCGCGGGACCCGCGGGTCGGTCCGACCTCGCACTCCTATTCATGGGTGGACACCTTACACTCCCGGCTTCCAACTTCTTCTTTTATAAACCGCCTGTCTGCTCGCCCCGCCCCTTTTGTGATGTCATCGGCGTGGGCAGCTTAAATGGCAATTCACCTTCATTAGCAAAACTGTAATAACACATAAAAACCACAGAAATGTGTTCAAACTTTCATAACCTGCCAAATTATGTAAAATGGACATGGTAATTAGGAGGAGTGACCACAAAAATGGGTGTGGTCAAAATATTTTTGTCCCTTTTTCTATTTCCAAAATGTTGGGAGGTATGGAATTACATACTTTATCTATGTTACCAATGTTTAACAACTAGACTCCCTGGGCCCCTTAACAGATTGGCCATGGGTCTCCTGTTAATATAAACTATACCCAGGTAACCAATTATGAACAGCTGGACTCCCTGGGACCCAGACCCGGACTAGCAATCTTTGGGTTCTGGCCAATGCCAGAGGGGCTGCAGTAAGATGCCATAGTCAGTCACTATTTATTAGGCTGGTGGGGGGCTGTTTGGGCCTCTGTGTACTTGGAATGCCAGGGCCTATTTTGACTCCAAAGTCCAGTCCTGCTGGGATTGACCATTTGGGGTCTAATGTAATTTCCAAATGAATACATATTGCTTTTAAGGGCACAAAAAAAATTGGAGCCAGTGGAATTCTACCTTCAAACTACCAATAAACAAGCCAACCATCTGTGGGGTATTTGTTCATCTGAGGCATCTGTGACTTCTGATGGCTTTAGTAGCGCTCTCCACACAGCAACTCAAGGTGACCACCAGCTGTCTCTAAGATGATGAGCAATGTTTGTGCCATCTCAATTCATCATAATTCACGTGAATCGCTTATGAATGCAAAACCAATTGCCCAGGATCGGATCCTATTAAGAAAAGATCAGCCAGCTCTGACAGGGGTGAAAAGGCAATAGGTACTGTATGTCAGGGGTGGAGAATAGGTCCAAGGTGAGTGAAGTAATAAACTCAGGAATCCATGGCTCTTACTGACGAGCGGTTGAAGCTGCGCTCCCCTGCATTCCGTTTTTCTGCGTTCAGCCGCAGGGGAGCGAAGGAATAGACACATTAAGTTCTTTTCAATGGGGCTGTACTCACGCAGGCGCGTGTAGGCGCTGAACGCAGGAAAAATGCAGCGTTCGGCGTCTACACTCGCCTGTGTGAGTACAGCCCCATTGAAGAGAACTTAATGTGTCTATTCCTTCGCTCCCCTGCGGCTGAACGCAGAAAAACGGAATGCAGGGGAGCGCAGCTTCAACCGCTCGTCAGTAAGAGCCCTAAGGGATAATTCTGTCAGCCGAAAGTTAGAATAGATGGGAGGTGGGATATATGAGAAGCCAGGAGTAAATAGTGAGAAGAGGCCTCAGTTGCTTTGGTATTTTACCATTCATACATGCCTAGAATGGCCCTTGCTATTTTAATCACACGTTAATGGTAGTACATGTTCAATGAATAATAATCACTTATTATGGGTTTCATGGTCCTGACTGGGAAATGTTGTGGGGGTTTATATTATTTGTAGAAAGTACAGTTGTTACTGGAAATTCCCGAAGCCCCTGGTAGCGCTACAAGTTTTCCACCACACATATAAAGCATTACAACTGACTCTCCCATCTATGTATTAATCCCATAGTCACAAACCTTTCCTCAGTGCTCAGATCCCCAATACTAAAGGCACCATTGCCCTAATGTTATCCTGTAGCCTACTACAGCATAATTTCTCCCTACTATACCTGCTCCCCTACAGTCACAGTCCCTTCCCAGAGACTATTATCCTCGTGCACCATCTCTCCCTACTATACCTGCTATCCCACAGTCACATTCCCTTCCCAGAGACTATTATCCCACTGTTACTATAGGCACCATCTCTCCCTACTATACCTGCTATCCCAAAGTCACAGTCCCTTCCCAGAGATTAGTATCCCACTGCTACTATAGGCATCACCTCTCCTACTATACCTGATATCCCACAGTCACACTCCCTTCCCAGAGACTATTATCCCACTGCTACTATAGGCACCATCTCTCCCTACTATACCTGCTATCCCACAGTCATAGTCCCTTTCCAGAGACTATTATCCCACTGTTACTATAGGCACCATCTCTCCCTACTATACCTGCTATCCCACAACCACAGTCCCTTCCCAGAGACTATTATCCCACTGCTACTATAGGCACCATCTCTCCCTACTATACCTGCTATCCCACAGTCACACTCCCTTCCCAGAGACTATTATCCTACTGCTACTATAGGTACCATCTCTCCCTACTATACCTGCTATGCCACAGTCATAGTCCCTTTCCAGAGACTATTATCCCACTGTTACTATAGACACCATATCTTCCTACTATACCTGCTATCCCTCAGTCATAGTCCCTTTCCAGAGACTATTATCCCACTGTTACTATAGACACCATCTCTCCCTACTATACCTGCTATCCCACAGTCACACTCCCTTCCCAGAGACTATTATCCCACTGTTACTATAGACACCATCTCACCCTACTATACCTGCTATCCCACAGTCACACTCCCTTCCCAGAGACTATTATCCCAACTGCTACTATCAGCACCATCTCACCGTTCTAATCCACAGTCCTTTCTGCATTGACCCCCTGTAGGTGCTGCAGGCATATTGCAGTTCTGTCTCTTAAGTACATATTTTCTGCTTGCATACATACATTTCATTTTGTCTAACAGTATGTCTATGTCATTTGTGGAGCTGAATACAGAGCACAATTGCTAGAAGGGAGAATTGTTTTATTTATGTTTTACTCTGGCCTGTTAGTGGCAGTAGAAGCCAGCGCGTGTGGAGAATGCATTGGGACCCCATCCCACTTGTACCACACAGTTTGTGTAGGCCTGGGCTATGTCTGTTCACATGAGAAATGTTTCATTCATCTGAGATACTGGAATCACAAGGCATGAGAGTGAAATGGTTAATTGCGACACACAAACAAACACGAGTCAGATATCTAACAGTTGTTCCTGTCGTTCCCAGAACAGGCCAAATTTCCTCTCCTCCTGCCAAACCTGAGTTCAGTGGTAGGGGGAGGGTAGGAATGAGTAATGATACAGCTGAAAGCAGGCATAGTTAGCCTCGGGCCCTCCAGATGTTGTTGAACTACATCTGTACAGCCTGCAGGTTGCACATCCCCTCTCAGGACGTTAGCATGTAAGTGTGGTTATGGGGTCCATGGAAATGAGGCGAAGAACAAGCAAAGACTCATTACAAAAGGTTCATGGAAAGAGACAGTGCGGCCTAAGGGCTGAATCATAGAAAGGTACCCAATACATAGTGATAAAAACATGGCGAATATAAATGGAGAGTGAATTCAAAGAAAAACTGTATAGGTTGCTCTTATCAAAAAATGTACCTTGCTAGGGTTGCTACCTTACCTGGGACAGATTTATATTGCAAGATTTCCACCGTTAAGTTAACTTTTAGTATGTTATAGAATAGCTAATTCTAAGCAACTTTTCAATTGGCCTTCATTATTTATTTTCTTACAGTTTTTGTATTATTTGCCTTCTTCTAGCTTTCAAATGGGTGTCACTGACCCCCATCTTAAAAGCAAATGCTCTGTTAGGCTACAAATGTATTGTTATTGCTTTTTTATTACTTATCTTTCTATTCATATTCCAGTCTCTTATTTAAATCAGTGCATGGTTGCTAAGGTAATTTGGACCCTAGCAACCCGACTGTAAACATTGCAAACTGGAGAGCTGCTGAATAACTCAAAAACCACAAATAATAAAAAATGAAAACCAATTACAAATTGTCTCAGAATATCACTTTCTACATCATACTAACAGTTAACTCAAAGGTGAACAACCCCGTTAAACCACAACCCATAATCAACCAAGCCGATAATATGCCACTCCCCTTCTACACGCAACCACTTTTAAGCCTTTTTAAATCACAGCAGTATAAAAATGAGGCCAATATAAAAGTTTAAAGGGAGGATGGGCTCTAGGCAGTTGTAAATATGCCATAGTGACCCACAAAACTGCTGTCCTTTTCTGATAATCATATATTTATTTATTCTTCTGGATATGATCACTTATAGATATGATTTGCATAATGCCTTATATAAGGGCTACGCAGGGGCGATCCTGGCCCCTCCGCCGCCTGAGGCAGCAGCAGTTGCTGCTGCCCCCCCTCCCCCAGAAATTCGCTCTTAAAGTACCAGGAGCAGCATTTTTGCTGCCCCTGGTACCTAGTGGGGCGCTGCCGCATGAGGCGACAGCCTCAACTCGCCTCATTGGCGAAGCACCCCTGGGGCTACGATAGATGAGGAGACCAATCACAACACATCTTCTGTGGGTGGGCAACTAATCTCCTCCAAATGCTTTCCCACCAGTCATAAAGTAAATTGCTGGTGGTAAAAAAACTTCCACCGCTTCGACTTTCTGAAGTTGAGTTTTGGGGGACTTCAAAAAGGTGACTACGTTGACTAATCTCATCTACTAAAGCAACTTAAGGTCCCCATACATGGGGCGATAAAAGCTGCCAACAGGCCGAGTCGGCAGCTTATTGGCCCGTGTGTGGGGCCATCCGGCGGGCGCCCCCGATCGATATCTGACCATAAGTCAGGCAGATGTCGATCAGGTAGGGTAAAAAAATCCCGTTGGATTGTGGCCGCATCTGTTCGTTGATGTGGCCCCGCAATCCGACCGTCTGCATTGCCTCCATTCTGATCCGATTGTTGGGCCCTAGGGCCCACGAATGGATCAGCCCAATATAGTTGGATTTTCGGGCCAATTCCAGTGCAGACCACAGAAACTTCCAAATAGGATAGAGACCCCTTCTATTAACTTATATACAACTTCAGTAGGTCTGAGATGCTGGATTTTCAGATTCTGACTTTTTCCATCCTTGAGGTATAATAAATCTCGAAAAATTCTAGTTTTTTTTCCCACTACAAATTTGGATTTTATAGTAAAAAAACCTTCAACTTTAATAAATAAACCGCTAAAAATATATAACTAATATTTTACTATGCGTGTAAACTTAATCTGCGGTAAACTGATCAATACTATATGCTGATAAAATTGGTAATATGAATGTGTGCAGTTTGTTCCCCCCAAAGTAATGATTTGGTCACAGCACGTGGGGTGTATCTTCACCTCCATTTTTCAGCTGGCTGAATTGGCATGTTTTCTGCTTGTGGAGAAAAGCTGTGCCCTGTTATTCTTCTGACCTACAGCAGATGCCCTGGGGGCTTCACTATGTCACAGGGCTGGTTGTCGCCTGGCATTTAACTGTCCTAATTGGTAAAAATGATATGTGATGCCTATGTTTTTAATAGGCAAGAAATATAACAAAAGTAGGAAGGCTGGTGCTTTCTCCATAAAAGGTGGCAAGCATACGGAGCAGCCAGAGTTTTTGCAAACTTGGGATCGGTGACAGGTTAGGACAGACAACGGGAGGTAGAGAGAGATACACACCAGGATGTTGGGTAAGATATTACAATATACAAACACTTTGTTCCTGTTGCTGTTTTTCATCACTAGTTGTGGAGGGAGAGAGAATTTCACCTGTCAGCAGATTCTTCATCCTCCCTCCCCTCACATCCCCGAAAAGAGCGTCACCTCCTTTCTCATCCCCTGCTGTTTGGTCACAAGACCCTCAGGTGACAATGTTTGAGGATATAAGATACTGACCCCTGCCCTTACCAAATTGCATGAAGGGTAGCAGAGTCCCAAACCCCTCCTTTATCAGTCTACTGGGCAAGGGTGGGAAAGCTTCCCATTCCATTCAACAGAGGAAATAAGTTGAGATTTGGGTGGGGGTGGCAGGAAGGAAAGGGGGGGATCGACAGAAGGGGCAAGAGAGAAAGAGACTGGACTGACAGTGAGAAGAGCCCAGCTACAAAAGCTGCCTGACAGTTACACTGGACAGAGAACACATATACTGGACGAAGGTAAGGCACAGATCTGGCTGGTAAAGGGGGTATGGGAAGGAATAGAAGCAAAACAGTATAAGAGGGTTAAGAGTTACGGATCCACTGGCACATATACCTTCCTCTGGATTAAGGATGCACAACTGCAACCTGTTTGGCTGCTAATGTTGTTGAACTATAACCCCAAGTGCTCCTGTAAAGTCTCTGACGAAGGGAGGCTGAGTTTTACAGTTTTACAACAGCTATAGGGTATAAGATTACACATCGCTAAAAGGATGCTAATGCCAAAATAATGTGTGTTCTCATATGAAAGCCAGAGTTATTACAACAGAATAATGCACCTTTTAGTCAGTTTAGCCAGAAATGGTCTATTGGAATACAGTTTATGAGATACCTGTATATTAGGGTTGGGTGGCAGTTATAAAAACAAGGAGCTTCAGCAATGCCGGAAGAGTGTGCAGGTGTCAGGGACTATACAGCTGTATAACACTGTTTCCACAGACTTTTTATAGCAGCAAATAGCACCTGCACTGGATGGATTCTGAAATAATATCCGGGGGCTCTAAACAAGGAAGTCATTTTATCTTTAAAATAATAAGTTAAAATTGCGGACACAGAACAGGTGCTATAGTAGTACCGGACCAACAATCTGTATTCTCTTACTGCTGTAAGAAGCCATAGACCCGTAACATTTCTAGGGGGCTATCAGATTGCCAGGGCCAATTCTAAATATCAGTCTGGACATGACAGGGGCAACTCAGTGATGGGAGATATGCTTAGTATACTAGGGATTATAGGCAGCAGAGATAGTCTGACATTAGGCAGGTAAAGTGAGAAGCATAAAAATGTGGGGGTAAAGCTGAGTGGCACAACTTGAGGGTTAAGAACAAAAAGATCCATAAACATGTAGGGGACTGCCTGTGAAAATAGGTATCTGTGTGCACAGATAACTTGTACATGATTCTGTGCATGTAAGGACATGACCACGGGAGATGCTCCCATAGAGTTGGTAGTTTTCTGATTTACCTGCGGATATTTAATCCTTCTTATTCAACAGAGAACATATAGCTTTATTAGAAAATAATGTGAAAGTAGGGATTGCAATTACATATGATATGACCCACAATAATGTTTCCTCTGAGGTTTCTAAAATTTGCTCCACTTTCCCTTGAATCCAGGACTGCCTCACATGATTTACTGAGGACATATGCTGGAGGGCCCGAGGATGGGGTTGGGAGGTTCTAGCAGGGGCATAATTACAGAGGAAGCAGATCCTGCAGCTGCAGGGAGGTCCAGGAGGTATAGGGGCCCCATGAGGTCCTAATTCATATACGATTTGGTAAAACTGGTCAACCTGGGGGCCTGAAAAATAATCAGCTGTGAGGCCCAGTAATATCTATCAAAAATTTGCAAAGCTACGTAACGCTGAAACCCTGCACTGAAATGAGGCTCCGTGCATGCACGCCTTCTTGTGCGCATGTGCATGCGTCGAGTATGGAGGCCAGGGGGTCCGGAGGGGGGCCCTGGACAGTGGTCTCTCTCGGTGGTCACTGGGCCCCCCAGTCCGACCCTGTATCTATCTAGTATAGGTAAATCTAAAAACAACTGGATTTGCTGAGTAATCAATGAAGACGTTTCACTACTCATCCGAGCAGCTTCTTCAGTTCAGTTTGAAGAAGCTGCTCAGATGAGTAGTGAAACGTCTTCATTGATTACTCAGCAAGTCCAGTTGTTTTTAGATTTACCTATACTAGATATACCATGACCTGGATGAATGAAAAACTTCATAGTCATAGACCCTGTATCTAGTTATGACACTGGGTTCTAGAATAGGGTAATCCATCCTGTGATTCTCCAGGGTGTAGTGAGAACTGGAATTCAAGAACACGTAGATGGCTGCTGGTTGGACATTTCTGTTCTGACAGTTAGCCAGTCTCAATGTGTTTGGAACAGCATGTGCCAGGGTCCTCTGTGCTAGTTGTTGGGGACCAGTTCCAAAACAGCAGGAGGAACATTTTTGTTTGTTTTTGAGACAGGTCCAACTAGCAGGACGCCACATCTTAAAGGGATTCTGTCATGATTTTTATGATGTAGTTTTTATTTCTAAATTACACTGTTGACACTGCAAATAATTCACTCTACCATGTAAAATGTAATTCCTAGCCCAACAAACGTTTTTTTTTAGCTGAAATATTGGTGTGTAGGTGCATCTCAGGTCATTTTGCCTGGCCATGTGCTTTCAGAAAGAGCCAGCACTGCTTTCTGGCAGCCTGTTGTTTCTCCTACTCAATGTAACTGAATGTGTTGCAGTGGGACCTGGATTTTACTATTGAGTGCTGTTATTAGATCTACCAGGCAGCTGTTATCTTGTGTTAGAGAGCTGCTATCTTGTTACCTTCCCATTGTTCTATTGTTAAGTTGATGTGGGGGAGAGGGAGGGGGGTGATATTACTCCAGCTTTCAGTGCCGCAGTAAAGAGTAACTGGAGTTTATCAGTGCACAAGTCACATGACTGGGGGCAGCTGGGAAACTGACAAAATGTCTAGCCCCATGTCAGATCTCAAAATTAAATATAAAAAACTTTTTTTCCCCATGACAGTATCCCTTTAAGAAGCATCTGGGTAGTGAAGTTTAGTTGTAATTGTAATACTCGAGAAGATACAGACAAAAAAACGAGACAGATGTGAGAGGATTTGGTCAAGCAGATAGTCTAGCTGCACAGACTGTCCCAAATGAGCAAGTTGTTATGTCCATCCTTGCTTTGACCATGCGGAGAGTCTATAGCAGAAGTAACTCTGCATGTCAACTTGGCTTGGCTAGAGGGTAATTTCCACAAAATAAGCAAAACAGAAAGAGAAGTAAAAAAAAAGTGGCAGAATAGAAAGAGGGAAGTACAAAGTGATTGGGAGCAAAACGAGCAATCTGGGAGTTTCAAGCAGAAGCTGCAACCACAACACAAAGTATGGAAAATAATATATGAGATCTAACATTTCCATACTGAACAGGTTCTTTAGAGGGATAGTAAAGGGGGGGGGGGATCTTGCTGTTGTCTTAGGCTTTCAGGGTATGGTGGGAGTTGTAATTCAGCATTAGCTTGAGATTCCTGTGCTTCACATTGTGGTGAACATACATGGCACAGGATATTAGTGATTGCTATTGTTTATTGCTTTATTAGATCCTTAAAGTTTTTAATAGAGAAAATATCCAACACCAAGACAAACAGACTCACTTGTATGTTTTCCCCAGAATCAGGTTTCCTGGAGATGACAGTTTTTGACCCCACAAAACAAGTGACTATGGGTGGCACAGCTGTCTAACACTTCCTTGCCTGACTCACTGTGGAAGCTTAGGAAGCTGGATATTTGCCCATATTCCCCTACGCAAGCGTGCGCAATCCTGACTTCCTAAATGTCTCAAGTGACTTGGGCCTGGGAGCTTGGTGGCGGCTGCAGCTCAAAAAAAAAAAGGTTTTATTTATTCTGTATGTGGCTTTTATGTGTCTGTTGTTAAAGGGGTGAATTAAAAACTCTCCTCTCCCCTCACATAGTTGTGTTAAAAGACTCATCAGATCTCAATGAGTTACAGTAGAATGAGATGTGATGAACTGCTGATTCCCACTTATGCAGTACGGCCTTTGTCTGTTGTGAATGAACCCTTCATCTATCTTGACTTATATAACAATATTTTCTTTATTTTTTCTTTTGTTATTTTTCTTTTTGTTGTTTTATTGTTGTGAACAAAGCCATGATGGTTTGTACACCTGTTGTCCCTTCTCCAGCACTGGGGTCTCAGGATATCCTCATAGGAGAACAGCTGGTGATATTTAACTCAAACAGAATACCCTGCTGCTGACTGATCCATCTAGGCTACTGTGTGGATAATCTAAGAACTCCCTCAAGTAGGGGGCTGGGGACCAGTGCACAGATTTCAAGGCTTACTCGCTTAAAGGAACAGTAACACCAAAAAATGTTTTAGAGTCATGAAAATATCATGTTGATGTAGTGTTGCCCTGCACTGGTAAAACTGATATGTTTGATTCAAAAACACTACTTTAGTTAAAATAAACAAGCTACTATGTAGCAATGGTGGAAATTGAAAAAAAAGTCTATATGGCACAGGTTAAATAGTAGATAGCAGATAACACCATTATGTTCTACGGAGCTTATCTGTTATCTGCTGTGTAACCTGAGCCTTTTCTCCTTTGAATGGCTACCCCCATCGCTACACAGCAGCTTGTTTATATAAACTATTAGGGATGCACCGATTCCACTATTTTGGATTCGGCCTAACCCCCAAATCATTTGCGAAAGATTCGGCCAATATCGAACCAAATCCAAATTTGCATATGCAAATTAGGGGTGGGAAGGGGAACATTTTTTTAACTTCCTTGTTTTGTGACAAAAGGTCATACAATTCCCCCCGCCCCTAATTTACAAATGCAAATTAGGATTTGGTTCGGCCAGAAGGATTCGGCTGAATCCGAATCCTGCTGAAAAGGCTGAATCCTGGCCAAATCCAGGATTCGGTGCATCCCTATAAACTATAAAAGTCTTTCTGAAGCAAACATCCCAGTTTGCCAGTGCAGGGCAACACTACATTTTTTATTCATTACTTAAAACCACTTTCATTTTTTTTATGTTACTACTCCTGTAACACAACACCCAAGTTCATTATATAACTATAATATGAGATACTTTCATACAATACTATGAAAACCATATCACCATTGAGTGGGGGTGGGGGTCTGGGGAATGGTACAATCCCTAATTTGAAGGGTTCCACTATATATATTATATAGTTCCCCTTGAAAGGGAATATAGGTAAATATACACTTGTAAATTCACTGGTATTGGCATAGCTTGTTCCAATGGGATTATTCATTTTGGTTGAGCAAATCAGGGCACAGTTGGGAATATCAAGGGCATGGATAAAAATTTTACATAGCATTGTTGAAAGGCATGACTTATTGTTAGACTCTTGGTATGAAGTTTTGGAACTGCAGTTGAGGGTTTCTCTATAGAACACAAACTGTGTTTGTAATAACTGAACAAATAAACAAACAGTACAGGTATGGGATTCGTTATCCGGAAAGCCATTATCCAGACGGAAAGACCTTCTCCTTTTTCTCTGTATAATAAGACAGTAGCTGGTACTTGAGCCCAACTAAGAAATAATTAATCGTTATTGGAGGCAAAGCCAGCCTATTGAGTTTATTTAATGTTTACATGATTTTCTAGTAAATCCAAATTATGGAAAGATCCATAAAACCCCAGGTCCTGAGCAATCTGCATAACAGGTCCTCCAATACCTGTACAATACTAGTGATTTTTTGGCCAACAAAAATACATATTATACTGTAGGTACTGTATAGGAATAGCGGATACGTCAGGGCTAATCTGCTACTGGTATTTAAAGTTTAGTGACTGGCAAAGTAACAGCTTGCTGACTTTATTTCATCCTCATTAAGATAAACGCCAAGCTTTGTGTGACACTTCAGCACAAGTCACATACATCATGTTTGTGTCTATGTCACTGTCACCCTGCTATAGATCTTGCACAGTTTCCCTTTTGTTTGTGTGACAGGGATCTCTTTGTTTAGTCTCATGCCTCTACTTGTGTTACTGTCACACTTGTCCTTTGAATTGGGAGTTTGTGCTATGGCAGCTGAAGGCTGTGTGTGTGCAGAGATCACTGGGTGCCGCAAGCATGGGGCATCCCGAGCATGGCATAGTTGTGTACAGATGCATCTTCAAATACAGAATTGTGTGGGAATGTGGGTGCAAGGACCCACACCCACCCATCACGAATGTTCTACCCATACACACAACATTCCTCTATACTGGTGCACATTCCTCTATACTTTTATGAATGTTCTTTTAAGTGCAATAAAAAGGGACTGTGCATAGTAGTTACTTGTAAGTATGCCATGGTCTTCATCAGGTCATCATCTATAAGGATCAGAGAGATGCCATTTGGAAATGTTTGCTCCCAATCATTTGCAGCCTAAATCTGTCCTGAATGTAGGAAGTATCAGACATAGCACACATAAGTGATTCTCAGCTGAACAACTTATTGGATAACCTAGCTGTCTATAACATCCAGTGTGGGACTGGCCCACAGTGATACCAGGAAAACTCCCGGTGGGCCCAGGTGTCAGTGGGCCCTCCTGCTTCTTTGGCCTATGTCATGGTCATTGCCTATTTCTATGAGAATAAAGAGGCTAAATAGATGGAATAATAGGTTATAGTATGTAAAGAAAAGAGAATAGGAGAATAGAGGTTCAGTGAGGAGAGGAAGAAAATAATACTTAGAATGGGCCCCTGGTCGAAAGGTTTTTGGGTGGGCCCCTGGTCTAAGGGTTTTTGGTGGGCCCCTGGTGTCCCAGTCCGACACTGATAACATCCCATAAGAACTGCCATTTCCTATAAAACAAAGCTGCCCAACATTGCCCCATTAGAGTTCTGAGTGGTGAAAATTATGTTATAACATCAGAACCAAAGTCTTTTCAGCCTATGGACTCCTTCAATGAAGTCCTCAACAAACCGGCAGCACCATTCCAGACATACCCCCCTTAAGTAACTTAGAGGTGTAGGTGTTTGCACATAATAGAGGATTAAATGTGTTGGAGGCTATGGTCAGGTCAACTTGGATTCCCACCAGAGAAGTCATACAATATTCTACTAGTTACATAGTTAACTACTTGAGATACCCGCAGTAATTTTCCACCACACCCTGTGTCCCTTCTTTGCAGTGGGTAAATGCATGAATAACACACACAGCCTAATGGGGCCTTAGTACCAGTTTACCAACTATACCCAGACAATGGTGGGCCCCCTAGTTTACCAATCCAGTTGACCTACATACCCTGCTGGCACCAGAGTCTCTAGACCACTGTGGGATATTAAAGCTTAATTCCTTGTTTAGTCAAAGCATAGTTCCTGAGAGCAGTATGTTCCTTACTCACCCAATTACTATTCTAGGGTTATGTACAAGCAGGAAGTTAGTCACACCCCCTCACCAATGATTACTGGAAGTTAAAAAATATAAGTTTTTTAAATTTCTCGAAGATTGTGCAAAAGCACCTCCTAGAACAATCTAAAGTTAGAAAATGGGGTGGGAGGGAAAGAGTTTGATCCGGTATCACTTAACAAAATACAGTGATTATTCAAAGGAACTTATACAGTTCCTATTGGATGCTGTCAGGTTCCTTTTGGAACATAACTACTTTACCTTTGATGCCAACTTTCGCCCCCTCGTTTGCCAATTTATATATGGGGTGGTGGGAGGAAACCCATATTACTGCAAAACAGAGAGAACATCTAAAGCTATACATGCGCTATATAGACGATCTTCTGTGTATATGGCAAGGTACCCAGGAAGAATTTGTCAATTTTTGAAGGATATCAACAGAAATGACTTAAATCTGGGATTTACTAGCCAATTTAGTCCAAATCAAATAGAATTTTTGGATGTGATGTTATCAATAGAAGATCAGGCAATAAACACGAGTATTTTTCGTAAACCTTGTAGTGGTAATACTCTCCGGCATGCCTCTTCCTGTCACCCAAAAAAACGAATAGAAGGAATACCGGTGGGACAGTTTTCGAGGCTTCGAAGAAACTGTTCCACAAGTAAGGATTTTGGGAGCCAGGCACGGGATATGCAGTTGAGATTTTTGGAGAGAGGGTACAAACAAAGAACTATACAGAAAGCCTTACAGAGGGCAGAAGGGAGTAATAGAGAGAATTTATTGAGGACCAGGGAAAAGGAAAACAAAAGTCAGAACTGGTCAGATAGAGTGGCACTTACTACCAGATACAGCAAACAATTTTTTGAACTATCTAGAATTGTAAAAAAGTTTCTGCCAATCCTCTATGGCGATGAGCACTTTTTCAGAGTATTGAGCCAAGGAATCAATGTTATTCCTAAGCGGGCCCATACCCTGAAAGACATGCTATCACCTAGTCATTTCAAAATGGAAGGCCAAAGACGAGATTTGGGGCCACTTACATCAATTGGTAACTATAGATGTGGGAGCCACAGATGTATAACGTATAGGCATATGAAAGTATCAAAAAGATTCAAATCAACAGTGACAGGGAGGGAGTTTGACATTAAAGGATATATCAATTGCAATACTACCTATGTGATATATCTGATCACGTGCCTTAAATGCCAGATGCAATATGTGGGATGCACAACTGAAAAATTGAAGGAAAGAGCAAGGGAGCATATGGGTCAGATAAAAAATCCACGAATGGCGGAAAAGAGTAATATTACTAAACAATTTACTGCCTGTAACGGAGGAGACTTGGAATTTTTCTGCATTCAAGGGATAGTGAGAGTCAGATTGGGAGAGAGAGGAGGTGATCAGTTGAGCCTTTTAGAAAGGAGAGAAGTATTTTGGATTTTCCATCTGGGTACACATTTGCCCCTAGGTCTCAAGCATGAGTTTGACGTTACCTGTTATATTTGAAGGGGTTAATAGTGCTTAAGGTTTCTAGGTGGGGCAATCTATAATAAAGAGAGAGCTAGTGACGGTTTTTATAAACAATAACAAGTGCAAAAAAAGTGAGTGTAATTTATTTTTGGAATTATACTGTTTCAATGTGATATATGATGTATATACTTTATAGATATTGTTAAACTTTAAATACTATTTGAATTTACAAACAGTGATACATGCAAAAGAATACAAACACCCCACACAGGTAATTATGGGATTTAATTAACAAAGTAGGGTTAATCCCTCACAGTTTTTGGTTGGTTTTAAAGAAAATGGGAGGGATTAATAGGGTATAAATCCCGCAGAGGACATGCTGTTCACAGATACACCTATGACTAAGCGCCAAAGGGTGCGAAACGCGTAAGGTGGGCCTGGTGGGGATAGTTTGTATCTGAGTTTTAATGCTAATTTAAATAAAATGGAATTTTTTTACTGAAAAAAGCCTTGGGACAGTTATCTTTGGATAAATGATTTTTTTGCAAGCAGGAAGTTAGTCACACCCCCTCACCAATGAGTTACTGGAAGTTAAAAAATATAAGTTTTTTAAATTTCTCGAAGATTGTGCAAAAGCACCTCCTAGAACAATCTAAAGTTAGAAAATGGGGTGGGAGGGAAAGAGTTTGAAGATCCGATACTGTTATCAGGTTACATCTCAAAAGGCTAAAGCCTAAAAAGAAATATGGCTAGGAATCCTATATTTTATATACTGAGCTTTACCGTCACAGAGGTTCAGCAGCAGACTGGCAATATGTGGATTCTTGTATATGCCAAAGGGGCTGCTGTAAGATTCCATAGACAGTCACTATTTATTGGGCTGATGGGGAACTGTTTGAACCTCTGTGTACTTGAAATGCCAGGGCCTAATTTAAAGAGGTGGTTCACCTTTGAGGTAACTTTCAGTATGTTATAGAAAATCGAGACCCTAGAATCTTTGCAATTAGTCTTCATTATTTATATGTTATAGTTTTTGAGTTATTGGCCTTTTTCTTCTAACTCTTTAGAGCTTTCAAACAGGGGTCACTGACACCATCTAAAATAAATGCTCTGTAAGGCTACAAATGTATTGTTTTCGCTCACTTTTTATTACTCATATTTCTATTCAGGCCCTATCCTATTCATATTCCAGTCTCCTAATAAAATCAGTGCATGATGTTAGGGTAATTTGGACCCTAGCAACCAGATTACTGCAATTGCAAATGGTAGAGCTGCTGAATAAAAAGCTAAATAACTCAAAAACCACAAATGATAAAAAATGAAAACCAACTGCAACTTGTCTCAGGATATCACTCTCTATATCATACTAAAAGTTAACTGAAAGGTGAACAACCCCTTTAAATCCCAGTCCAGACTTTTTCAACAGCACTGGGAGCTTCTTTCTGATCTTGTCTGGCCATCTTTTGAGTGTCAGTGGCACTGCACATGCTCAGTAGGCTCTGGGCTGCCATTGAGAATCTAAGCTTGGGGTCATTATAGAAGTAGATGCTATAGGCAGTGGTGTAACTATTTATTAGCAATAGGGGGCTCAGGGGAGAGGTGGGTAAGGTCCGTAATCCCCCTGCACACACCATCTTGCCTTTCAGATGCTGCCCCCACTTACCTTTCCGAGCACTGAAGTGGGTCGAGGGAGGGGGTGCATTGCCAGGGTCGGATTGGGGGGCCTGAGGCTAAGCCTGCACGCTGGAGCACCGTGTGTGTGCGTATTCGCGATGTGATGCGTGTGTGTGCACTATATATATATATATATATATGGGATCCGTTATCCAGAAATCTCTGCATTACGGAAAAGCCATCTCCCATAGACTCCATTGTATCCAAATATTCCAAAGTTTTAGAAATTATTTCAATTTTCTTTGTAATAATAAAACAGTACTTTGTACTTGATCCAAACTACGATATAATTAATCCTTATTGGAAGCAAAACCAGCTTATTGGGTTTATTTAATGTTTATATGAATTTCTAGTAGTCTTAAGGTATGAAGATCCAAATTACGGAAAGATCCATTATCCAGAAAACCCCAGATCCCAAGCATTCTGGATAACAGGTCCATACCTGTGTACATATATACATTACAGCTATATGAGTATATATTAAAAATACACTATGACTAGAGACAAAGCTACCAGGCAACTGTCAGCACAGAACAGACTTCACAGAAGGTGCTTTTAAAAAGTCCCAGATTAACTTTACTCTCTGACTCCAAAGATATGGCTGTTCCTTGGTCCCGGCTGAGGTGTTTCTAGGGCCAGACAGGAAAAAGGAAGGAAACCTATGCTGGTGGCAGTTTAGAAATCGCCTGTTCCTCAATAGTCTGCAGCAAGCCTGTGAGCTGTCTCTTTAATCATCGACTCCGCCCCTCTAATAGTGGACTGTACCACATTGAGGGGTGTCTAATCCCTCAGGCTCCTGAAACTGGGAAAGGGGAGGTGACAATCTTAGCGTGTTCCCCCCTCCGCCCCACCGAGAGTGGAAGCGAATGTGCGGCCAGAAGAGTTCTCTTTATGTGAATGAAAGGCCCGGGACTGGGCACAAGTGGAGTGACACTATGTCTGTGCGCAAGGGACGCGGCTGCCGGGGCTGATAGAACACAATGCGGTGACCCTAAACCCAGGGGGGCCCCAGGTGAGGGAGACTGACAGACTGCTGGCAGCGGGTATGTATTGCAATCTGCTCGCTTTATCCATTCACTACAAGCGCTATTGTATTATACCCTGCTGCTGCTGCTGCTGCAACCGGGAATCTGCACAAAGCGCGAGGCTCAGGCTCAGCTGCTGCTTCTGAACTACAGCTCCCAGCATCCTCCTCGAGCCAACGTTACACAAGTTAGTCGATAGAAGGCCTGCCCTTCAACCTTACTAACACTTACTTCTAACACTGCCAGCTGAGGTATCATCTGTACACGAGCCTGTGTGCCTTTAAATGGGGAGGTTCACTTTAAATTAACTGTTAGTATGATGTACAGAGTGATATTCTGAGACAATTTGTATTATTTGTGTTTTTTTTTTTTTTACTTATTTAGCTTTTTATTCAGCAGCTCTCCGGTTTGCAGTTTCAGCAGTCTGGTTGCTAGGGTCCAAATGACCCTAGCAACCTTGCACTGATTCAAATAAGAGACTGGAATATGAATAGGAGAGGCCCGAATAAAAAGATGAGTGATAAAAAGTAGCAATAAGAGTCAGAAGAAGAAGGCGAATAATTCAAAAACGATAAAAAATAAATAACGAAGACCAATTAAAATGTTGCTTAGAATTAACCATTCTAGAACATACTGAAAGCTAAGTATGTTCTACAATGACTAATTCTAAGCAACCTTTAAATTGGTCTTCATTATTTATTTTCTATAGTTTTTTATTATTGGCCTTCTTCTTCTGGCACTTTCCAGATTTCATCTGGGGTCACTGACCCCATTCATAAAACAAATGCTCTTTAAGTCTACAAATGTAAAGTCCCTGCTACTTTTATATTCAGACCCTCTGCTAATTATCTTCCAGTTTCTTTTTCAAATCAATGCATGGTTGCTAGGGTCAATTGGACCCTAGCAACCAGACTGCTTGAATTGCAAACCGGAGAGCTGCTGAATAAAAAAAAAAGCTAATCTACTAAAAAAAAAAAAGCACAAATAATAAAAAAATAAAACCAGTTGCAAATTGTCTCAGAATTACTCAAAGTTAATTCAAAGGTGAACAACTACTTAATTTTTTTTTTTTGCAGCCCTGACAGACTGGATCTATATAAGGGGGTTAAAACAAGTGGAAATGCTAGAAGCATGCATAGCTAAAGTTAATTTCATTATAAACACATATTAATAAATCACCAGCATATTCTGCAGTGTTGTACAATATAAGAATATAAAGGTGCAGGCAGTGAAGAGGATTCTTGTCAGTAGAGCTTACAATCTACACAGACTATAAATGTGAGCCAAAGAATCTATGGTGTGTGTTTGTGTGTGTATACACTAGTATTTAATATTAGTTAATATGTTGTAGGTTTTAGTGTGTATGTGGTTGTGTAGTTTTTTTTCGGCTTGTTTGTATAGATGAACAATGTATGTTAAAGGGGTTGTTCACCTTTGATTTAACTTTTAGTATTATGTATTTGCTATTATTTGTGTTTTTTGCGTTATTTCGCTTTTTATTCAGCAGCTCTCCAGTTTGTAATTTCAGCAGTCTGGTTGCTAGGGTCTAAATGACTCTAGCAACAATGCATTGATTTGAATGAGAGACTGGAATATACATAGGAGAGGATAAGTAATAAAAATAAACAATAACAATAACTTTGTAGCCTTACAGAGCAATCTCCCCGAACTGCCTTCCGCTTGTTATAATGAGATAACGCCAATGCACTTGCGGCGCTTTGATTTCCGAAGTCGCCCAAAGTTGCCGGAAACTTCGGGCGAACTGGGAAATCGAAGCGCCACGAGTGTGCCCTTGCCCTAAAGGTGAACCACCCCTTTAGATAAGAGCCCATATACACGGGTGATAGTTCCATGTGTTTAGGATTTAAATTTTGTTGCAGGAATGAGTGAATACGTTTCATTTTATTCAGTTTTAGCATTGTTGCATCACATTGTGTAACATGCACGATTATATATATATATTAAAATAGAGAACTCACTTATGCACCAGAGATCTGCCTGTCACCCCTCTATGCTTCCACACATTTACAAAAGCTGTTCCTTCTATTCATCCCTATGATAATCACCAGCCGATCAATCTTTGCTTGAAAACTCTGGCTATTGCACTTACAAGTCATAGTCACCTGACCAGCAAGTATAACTTTAACTCCCATTATTTAAGTTTCAATGGTGTAGGACTTGACTGTGGGGACAATGGCAGTTCATTAGCTCAATAATTAGACTTTATATGACTATAACTGGCCTTAGACTAAGCCGTGACATTAAAAACTCATTGACTTTATGAAATCTTGGCATGGAATGAATATTCTATAGACTGAGAGATAATAGAGAGTAGGGTTTCGGGGTGGGGGGGAGAGGGTTTCTGTGGAAACTAAAGGAGTCGGAGTGGGGGGTTGACATCAAGGTGCTGTTAGAATGAATAGTGGTGAATTTAGAAGGAGACAGAAAGACAAAAGACCCCGGTGAGACGTAACAAAGGAAATAAGAGCAGGAATAAAGTGTGTGGGCTGAATGTACTAGGCCTGCAGTCAATGTATAGGTTTATATGCAAACGACTTCTCCTCTAAGGATGAACTTCTGGCTTTTAAATCCTCACAAATTCTCTTCATCTTTGTCCTTCTCTCCCAAATCAATCAAATTCAGCCTCTATATTGATCCAGATGGAGGCAGTAATCTTTCCTTACCCTTGGTTACCCTGGGTCATTGGATCCAGGCTTAAACATTGGCTCTCATTAGTATTGTCTCGTCTATTATTGCTGTTACTCTCGGTACTACTCAAAGGGAAACCAGACAGACTCAACAAAGCAGAGAAAGAGCCAATGAAATAAATATCCGTCCATATGAACTGGGTCTACGCTTGCCAATTTGGCAACTATTTTAATTGACCAATTAAATAAGACTATTTAAAATATATGTGGCAGGAATTAAAGCCTATCTTAATTATAGGGGGTATCAGATAAAATATAGTCTTGCGTATTTAACCCCTTATTTGATGTGATCAGTGTGTTGAGATGGAATGCTCCTTCTGACTGAATGCAAGGCTTGGATAGAGAAACAAATAAGAGGGAGGCAGGGGGACATTAAGAAAATTAGAGACCACCCCCCTTGGGAGGAACATGAAAGGAGAGACAGAAATGAATGGGGAATTGGGGGAGGGGAACGATTGAGAAGGAGCAGCATCAGAGATTATAATAAAAGAAGCAAGTGCACCAACCCACCCTTCCATTAGTATTGAGCACCTTCTCCCATCTGGACCTGGAGAAGATAAATGACCAGGCAAAATCCTCTGACCAACAAAGACCAGATGGAGAGGCAAATGGGTAATATCCATTGTGCATTTATCAGCCATAGGGATAGATACATAACTCCAAACACAGGTCATTCCATTGTGAAGTCTGATTTCCTAGTACATTCTCTGAAACCCCTGTATTTATAGGAGTGGAGACATCCTGATTTTTGGGAGGTCTTTGTGATCCTGATGGGAATCTAAGGGAATCCAAGGTACCTGTGTTCCTTTATTCTTTCTGGATTATCACTTAACTCCTCAGTACTTCTTCACCGGCAATGATTGAGCATTCAGTTGACACAAATTACCATATTAATTGCAATAGGTTTTTCACAGTTGAACTTGTCACCCACATTTTTAAGCAACTGCCTTGTGGACTGAAGGACACTGGGGACAAAGTGGTAGAAGACCTGCCAGTCATCAGTACATTTTTAAAAAGCCCTCTCGTTATCTGCATTTCCCCTTGATTTTGTGTATTTTCTGAGCTTCAGAGATCTTAAATGGTATGTGCTGTCGGTCGGTAGGTGGGGGGCTGAATTCTTTTTTGCTTCAAACACAAGGCTGTTCAAACAAGGCTCAAGAAATGTTCAATAGGCGTCGACTGGAAAGGAACATTGGTTTCCTCTTGTGTAGGAACCCGGCAGTTGCAGGTGCTGTTACTTCAGTTGAGGTATGGAATCTTTTTTTATCTGTCAATCCGGCAAGAGTTGAGGAACCTTTTTTTTTTTTACTGTAATTTTCCTTTCATCCTGTGTTGTGCGGGTTTAAACTGCTGGGAGCTTTTGTTGTTGGTATTACAGTCGGCTTCTATAAAAGTGTTTTTGGATGCTGGCCAGTGAAAGGTAGATCCTCTATTAGGCGGATGTAAAGTTTGGCAAGTTATACTCGTGCAGATCTGGGGCTACTTTTAGCTGGCTTCTGACAGCTTTCATTGTTTGCTTTTCTGGCAATAGGTGATCATTAAACCTATTTTAACCAGTTACAAGTAGCAGGAGTAGATCTTTGCTATTGGCCTTAAAAGTGGCCATACACAGGCCGATAAAAGTTGCAGACAGACCAAGTCTGCAGCTTATTGGGCAGTGTTTGGGGTCTTTTGACACAGGCTTCCCATCTTATTGGGCAGTGTATGTGGCCTTCTGACAGGCTTCCCATCTTATTGGGCAGTGTATGGGGCCTTCTAACGGGCTTACCATCTTATTGGGCAGTGTATGGGGCCTTCTGGTCCAATAAAATCTCATTGGGTTGAGAACTGCATCGGTTCTTTGATGCAGTCTTTGCTCCAACCTCCTGCATGCCCTGCGTTATGATCTGACTGTTGGGTCCTAGGGCCCACAATTGGATCAGCCCAATATCACCGACTCAAAGTGGGCATATAGGGACAAGAGCCACTCGTTTGGCAACCTCTATAAACTAAACCTTAAGATGATCTCTGCTTTCAGCCTGATTGTTTCACAGGTCAGCCAAGTGCAATCTTGGTCAGTTTGGCCACATTAGTATATGGACAGACATCCATTTTAAAATGGAATACAATAGGCAGGCTCATTTAGTAACATATGTGCTGAACTGCACCTACACAGATACCTATATACATTAGTGAATAGGGCTTCAGACCAAAATATTCTCTTCTTACCCTAGTTTACACCTTGTTCAACATACGTGTAATTAATGGAGCCTGTGCCAAACATACTTTTTTCATCATAAAAATAATCTAGGTTTTTTTATTTAATTAATTAAGCAGACAGAGAAACTGAAGCCCCTCCATGTTTGGTCCTTGCGAGGTGAATAATTAGATCACCATTGCACAGATAATCCCCCCTGCATAATAGACTCCTGTTACAACAAAGGGGGCAAGTGAGGGGTTGTATACTGGAAATGTAATTATCTACCTTGCTGGGACAATATATGAAGTAGCTTCATTTTTCCCCCAATTTTTGAATGATTAAAACAGTAGCCATATGTATTTTTGATACAAGTCCTATTCATTGCATTAATATTGCACAAGGTGTATACAACCCTATTAATGATGTGGGATTAAAGCGCTCTTTGGGGGGAAGAAGAAGACTTGGGCGTTTCTGTGTTCTAGCACCAGTGTATAACCCAGTATGAGTTATTGTGTTTTACTCTGTACATAATGAAGAACCTTTCAGGAAACTCACCAGATAAGATTATTTTCCTGCCCAGCCCATACTTGTTGCCATTCCAAACATTCCAAAATGGGAAATCCTTGTTAGCAACAGATCCAAGAACAGTTGGTTTCAGCCAGTCCCTGAATTAGTCCCTTGGCTTTTTGAGGAATATGTTATCCTTTCGTGTCTCAAGCTTCTGTTGTACATAATTAATTTTTTTGCAAATAATATTTTCCTTGTTAAAGAAGCCCCAGTTGTGCAATTCATGTTGTCACAATTTACTACTATTATGGTGACACAGACCAACTGTATTAAGATTTCTTTTTGGGTTTATATTTCTTTAAAAAAAAAAAAGATTTTCTTTATTGATCTAACGTAACAGATACTGAAGGTATAGATGCAGTGCTAGTAGCATGGGGTTAATTTACTGTGCAAACTGATGCAATCAGCATAATATTTGCTCAGTCCCCCTGTATTTCCTTGCTGTGCTGCTCTATGGAGGGATTGAGCAGTTTCACCCTCCCCAGCGAATAATTGTCCAAGTCCCACTTCATTTTCGTTTGCATGAAGGCCAGCATTAACCCAGTGGTCTCACATTCTAAAATGCAATACACTCTATAGCCATATCATTTACTGAGGCTGAAGGATCAGTGCTAGTTTTGGTGCATTAAATAGATAATTCATTGATGTAAGGATGTGTCAAACACCTGTTATCCAAAATGCTCGGATCCTATGCTTTTCCAGATAACGGATATTTCCGTAATTTGGATCTTCATACCGTAAGTCTACTTGAAAATAGTGTAAACATTAGATAAACCCAATAGGCCTGTTCTGCTTCCAATAAGGACTCATTATATCTTAGTTGGGATAATTTAAAATGTACTGATTTATTATTACAGAGAAAAGGGAAATAATTTTTTAAAATTTGGATTATTTGAAAAAAATGGGGTTACACTTGAAAAAGATCATTGCAGCTCAAAACATGTCGTGGTGGTGAATAAAGGCACCTTTGCAGCAGAATTTTCTGCGCTTTTTTGGTATCTATTACCTTACACGTTTTTATTGATAAAATGGAGTCTACGGGCGAAGGCCTTTCCATAATCCGGAGCTATCTGTAAATATTAAATAAACCAAATAGACTGGTTTCCTCCCAATAAGGATTCATTATATTTTAGTTTGGATAAAGTGCAAGGTACAATTTAATTATTATGGAGACTGTTTGCCTCTCTCTAAAGAAACATGATCTCAGATGGAGCTCGCTATGGTTGAAGTGCTGAGTGCCATTTATTTTAGCCACGGGATACTTGATAAGTGTTTCTTATTCTCAGGGTAGTACCATGTATTGCAGAATGTTTCTGGAATAAAACATGCTGGATTAGTTTGAGGAAAGCTGGACTACAATCATCTGCTCAGTCCAACTGTACCAAAGGGAACTAGAAGAAAAGCTATGGAGTGTTTTATTACGTCATCTGCATAGTGTAGATCTATTTCATATCCTTAATGAGAAAAATCATATCCAGTTAGTTTATTTAATTCACATTTGTTATATCATTTCAAACTTTTTTTTTTTTAAAGTTTATTATTTCCTAGGATAATGAGTACAGGTATGTGACCTGTTATCCAGAATGCTCGGGACCTGGGGTTTTCCGGATAACTTATCTTTCCGTAATTTTGTATCTTCATACCTTAAGTCTACTAGAAAACCATGTAAACATTAAATAAACCTAGTAGGCCGGTTTTGCTTCCAATAAGGAATAATTATATCTTAGTTTGGATCAAATAAAAATTTGAATTATTTGATTATAATTGAGTCTATGGGAGATGGCCTTTCTGTAATTCGGAGCTTTCTGGATAATGGGTTTCTGGATAACGCATCCCATATCTGTATTTATATTAATCTATGAATCAGAGTGTTGTATTGTCATCCTTCTGCAGTGACATAGGGAAAGTGCATTCCTTCGCTCTTATACAGACAAGCACATTGCTTACAACCCTCCTAAAAACCTTCTAAAGCCTATAGACTAGGACACACATTCCATCTTGATCACCAAAATGCTGCTACTTGCCCCAGAATGCTACAGATGTGCATATTTATGCGCTAGAAGTTAATGGCCCATTGAATGGAATCGGACGGAAAGTGGTGCAAGTGCTGATGTTTTGATCACGGCCCACAAGTTGTAGCAAGTAAAAGACTGCATATCCCATGGCTCTTGCAAATATTTCTTTTCTTGGTTGCTGAACATAAAAAGTGAACTTGTGTTCCAGTTGAAGGATGGTCTTACCTCCTGGTACAGAGATCACAAATAAAATCTGGTTGGCATACATTAGAGCAAGAAATTAAAGCAAATGTTATATATATATATATATATATATATATATATATATATATATATATATATATATATATATATATATATATATCTATCTCTATGTACCTACATCATTTGGCACACAGACCATGTCTAAAATGATCATTGAAAGGGCTAAATGGGCTCTTGAAAACATGAACTACAGGGCAACTAATTAAAGTTAGATATGAAATAAAAATAGATATGAATTAGTATGAATTTGTCTTCATAGCACCAACTGGGACTGCTGTTGAGTGAATTTTAGGCCCAGGGGTCCACAGACAACAGCATTCCCAGATAGGCAATAGCCAAGCTCTAAGTTAATCCTGCAAAGGATCATTTGCTTTGCCTCAGGTGGGGCCCAAAACCTTCAGCGGTTTTGGGACGTTCCTCCACCATTTCTGATGGCAGCTCAGCTTTATAAAGTATAAGCCAAATGACAGGCTGAATATTATGCCAGGTCAGTTGCCCAATCAGTCGTTCAGCAATGGCACACATGTTGCTAACTATACAGCAGGTTTAACAAGAAGAAATTGGATATTCCTGGGGCTCTCAATGTGTGTCACAGTTTCTCAGGGATATCAATGCCACCATGACGTTTCTTTATCTTGTGGTGGGATATCTATTTTAGGGAAATGCATCAATGAGGCAGCTTTCTAATCAACAGGAGTCCAAAGTGGGGCAGGTGCGTGGGACAAGTATGTGTCACACAGTCACCACCAACTACTCTCCACTCTTTTTATCATTTAGAGCCATTACAAGTAACCCTGTAGGCTTGGAGCATGTATTAGGATCTGGGAAATGCTGCCAGACATCTCCGTCATCCTGTTGATACTCCACATTAGCAGACTGCAGGTGACAAATGTCAGTTCAGGGAAGCAAAGGCATGTCTTCTCCAAGATAAATGGAAAAATTAAAATAAATCAGTGTAATTGATGTTTTTTTAACAAGGCTGCTGCCTATTTTGCTGTGTAGCTTATTGTTGTCATTTTTCCTTTTGCTGGTCTCCCTGGTGGAACCTATTCCAGGTATATGTTGTCACTTACTTCCTAAAAAGACCATCCATGCTCTTCCACCGCTGTGTTTGCCAACAGACATATCCTGCCATCATGGAAATGATAATGTGTCGGACTTTAAAAAACCAAGTTGTTGGCGCCTCTGTCCTCTCACAGTTACTCTGTGTATCCCCAGATTGGTTGACAGATTTTTGGGTGTTTATGTTGGAAATGCCAAGGGCTTCGTCTGGCATCATAATCTTTCCTTGGGAACACTGGATTCTTATGTTCAACAAAGAAACTATTGACGTTGTGTGTAGATATACTGGCAGGCTTTTTAAGCTGCAGTGGGGATATTCATTTGAATATGACTTTCCAATCTGAACCTATCCATGTGTTGCCGTATGGATTATGCTTGGCATTAACGTGCCATCAATTTGTGCGTTTATTATTAACTTACAGGAAGAATCCACCACTCGCTGAAGGATGAATGAGTTTCAGTGATGGGTTCGATGCTATGCTTACCTAATTTATTTATATTTTTTATTAGGTATCTTGGAGCTGCAGGTTATACGTATAGAGCAGAGGGGAGGCTGGATGCAGTTTGTAAATTTAATAACTTGAATACATTTTAAGTGCATGAAATATAAATCCAGTTTAAAATTTGAATTTAGCATTTACATAATTTACTGGCTGCTGCAAAGTTGCACACTGAAATTCTGTGCCAGGTCAGAAGTAATGTACTAATATCAGTAACAGAATGTGCAGGAATCTATAGCAACCCAATCAGCAGTTTGCTTTTACTGGTCGAGTGCAGTTAGAACTATGAAATCAAGCTGCTGATTGGTTACTGAATGAGGTTTGTTGAATCAAAATACCCGCTGGACTTTACTGCAGATAAATGTCATGAAACAATTTATAAATATGCGGTTTACTATTTTACTCATGTCCGGCCTTCTTTCTCCCTCTCAGGTCTCTCCTTGGCCTCTGTCCCCTATTTCAGGATGCCTTGCTGCCTTTCCTTTCTGCCTGCCTTTCTGTGGCTTCTCCTCGGAGCTACAGCCAATGCGAAGTTAAGTGATAGCTGGATGAACAAACCTACCTTCAGGCCTGTTTTTACTCGCCGCCCTTTCATTATTGCTTGGAATGCTCCCACACAAGATTGCCCACCACGGTTTAATGTGCATTTGGACCTAAAACTCTTTGACCTTAATGCTTCACCTAATGAAGGCTTTGTTGACCAAAATCTCACAATCTTCTACAAGGAACGCCTAGGCATGTACCCATACTACGATGAGCATGGGGCACCGGTGTCTGGAGGTTTACCCCAGAATGCCAGTCTACGTGCACACTTAGATAAGCTGCCAGACGGCATCCAAAAATATATACGTTCTCGGGACAAGGATGGGCTGGCGGTAATTGACTGGGAGGAGTGGCGCCCTATATGGGTGCGAAACTGGCAGAACAAGAATGTGTACCGTAATAATTCACGCAACTTGGTGGCCTCTCGGCATCCATCATGGCCACGTGAACAGGTGGAAAAAGAGGCACTTTATGATTTTGAGAATGCTGCTCGTGAGTTCATGATGGAAACCCTGCGTCATGCAAAGAACTACCGCCCACGTCAGTTGTGGGGCTTTTATCTCTTTCCAGACTGCTATAACCACGATTACAATAAAAACCGTGACAGCTACACAGGGCACTGCCCAGATGTCGAAATATCACGAAATGATCAGTTATCTTGGCTCTGGGAAGAGAGCACAGCACTTTATCCCTCTATTTACTTGGACCAGATACTAGCGTCTTCCGAGAATGGGCGCAAGTTTGTGCGTTCCCGTGTGAGAGAAGCCATGAGGATCTCCTATAGGCACCACAAAGACTACTCCCTCCCTGTTTTTGTGTATACAAGACCGACATACATACGCAAGCTTGATTTCTTGAGCCAGGTAAGGTGGTGAGACTGGAAGCATACTTATATTTTATAGTAAAGCAGTTTAGGGCAAGTAGTTTGATCTGGACTGCATTGTGCAGGGGAAGCATGGCTGTGAAATATTATTTCTCAGTCTGTAAAAGTAATAGAAACTGGCACTGGCTTTATAGAATTTAGCTATATATATAGTTATTTTAGCTCATACAGACTGCATGTACGACCCAGTAAATCAAGTAAACCCAGTCCAAGTAATAGAGTATATAGGCAGTGGTTAGGTTGGTTAGTGACTCCACTAGTGATTAGTATGTGCAGGGGATCATCCACAGAATGGGCCACAACCTTCCAGAGGTCCAAATTGTCCAAACCATTTGCAGGACAATCGGAGTGGTACAAATTTGGCCTGCACACGCTTAGTTTTGTGTGTCTGGTTCAAACTTTGCCCATGATACTATATAAGCCTATTAAGTCTATTGTGTGCTATTTTATTTCAGTTTTACTGCCAAGTTTGTCAAATTCGATCACTTCTTGGTCTAAATATTTAGTAGTTAATTGACTTTGGATTTGTATAGAATGTTGTATGATTGTGCTTACATTGACATTGTATCCGTCCAGTATACAGCTAGCAATGTTCATTCAGCAACACATCTAGGTTTGACCCATGTAATAGGTATGCGCAGCCATACTTACATATCATATTTTTGCCAGGCATTTGTCCTCCTGCTAATCTGCATTGTGTTATATGTCACATGTGTTACAAGCAATGCTTATCTTTTTCTTTTTTTTTTTTTTTTTCAAATATCGAATTATTTCTTCACAGATGGATCTAATTTCTACAATTGGAGAAAGTGCAGCACAAGGTGCAGCAGGAGTGATATTTTGGGGGGATGCAGAATACACAAAGAGTAAGGTGTGTGTCTCACTAGAATATCCATTATTCAGACCATTCATATTATCTTTCCATGCCTTTCATACCCTCTGCTGTTCCTTCTACCATCATTGTTAGCTTTCTAGAATGTCCTAGTTATAACCATTCTTCCTTTTATTGCCACATGTGGTCTGAATTTGTGTGAGTGGGCCAATACTCACCATCATGTCTCCAAATTATTGTCATTAAAAGAGAACATGGTGCTTGGAATTAAAGTCAATACCTTGTGACGTTGTTACACAGTTTGTCCTTATCATTTCTGTATATTTCGCCTGAAATTATCTGGTCTTTCCTCCACGGTGTCTCCTACACTCTCATCTTTTTACACCTGGTTACACCCATAGGAGAGGGAGGATTAGGGTAGTAATAAGAAAAAGTGGTGGGGTGTTGAACAGAAAGAAATGTTTAAGAGAACTAGGGATGCACCGAATCCACTATTTTGGATTCGGCTGAACCCCCGAATCCTTTGCTAAAGATTCGGCCGAATACGAACCGAATCCAAACCCTAATTTGCATATGCAACTTCCTTGTTTTCTGACAAAACGTTGCACGATTTCCCTCCCCCACCCTAATTTGCATAATCAAATTAGGATTCGGTTCGGGTGGGCAGAAGGATTCGGCCGAACCCAGAACCGAACAACATTTGAATTTGAATTAGTGAAGAATTACAGGCAGGGGTAATAAGATGGGAATGTGAGGGGATAAGGAGAGCAAGGAAGACTGGAGAGGAAAACTAGGGATGGAAAAGTATGGTGGTTGGGTGGGGGTGAGGAAAACAGGTGGGGGTTAAACAGGATGTAGGTATAGAAGAGAAGGGAGTGGATGGAATTAATGGGGCAGGAATAGCAGGAGTAGGATGGTCTTTATGCAGAAGTGTGTGTACAGGTATATAATATAATTTTTATAGATCGATAATAATGACTTGACTTAGGGCAAGCAGCAACTACTTGTACTAATAATGTAGCACTTGTTTCCTTAGGAAACCTGCCAAATGATTAAGAGGTACCTGGAGGAAGATTTGGGCCGCTACATTGTGAATGTGACCACAGCGACGGAGCTTTGCAGCCAGTCCCTCTGTAATGGAAATGGCCGCTGCCTACGGCAAGACAATATCACTGATGCCTTTCTTCACCTTAACTCGGCCAACTTCCAAATTGTGAGTGCCCCTAAAGATTCCCAGGGACCTTCCTTGCGTGCTGAAGGGAAGTTGTCTGCAGAGGACATTGCTGTTCTACGTTCACAGTTCCGTTGCCAGTGTTATGTGGACTGGTATGGAGACTCGTGCGGCATTCAGAGGAGAACAAATGGCGGTGCAGTAGCGACAGGCCCATGTGGAATTGTGCTGCTGGTATCTTTAGTGGCACTCATATTCACACTGCTCTGAAAGGGGCGAGCAGCATTTTTATTTTTAATCTGGACATTTGTAAACACTAAAAGGGACACGGTCAATTGAGGCCCATCATGGGAGAGCCAACCAGTCTCTGAAAAGATTGCGGCTGCTGCACAAAGTGGGCCGTATGACCTCTATTTATAAAATTTCTTTCTTTCCATCTTGTTTGAGATGGCATAGAACATTCCTACCTCTAGGACTTATTGCTGACCCCAGCACCTCTCAGGCCATACAGCAGAGGAAGCAAGGGTATAATGGCTGATGGGTCTAGCAAATACAGAAATGGGGTTGATAACTGAGCCTTGAGCAGCTAGGACTATGCAATATCCTTTACAGTCGTGTGAAGGTCAGGCAGTGCCGTAACCTCCTTGCTGCCAAAATGTAATTGGCTGTGCAGTTCCTCACATGATATAGACCACTGAACAACAAAGAGGCAAGCAAGGAGTTAAGGGTAGTCATCCACTGTTGCTGAAATACAAACAAAGGCTTATGGTTGGTGTTGGGAGTTGTAGTCCAATAACTGTTGGAGATGTCTGCAGTAAGGCATTCAGGGATCACATTACCTGCCAATTACCAATGTGCCTTCCTCTACAATCACCCAATAGCTGCAGCATTGAATAGATAGCATGGTGCCTTTGAATAGATTTATTATGCCTATTCCTGGGAAAAAACCTCACTGCCTTTTTATATCAGTGTATGTTTGATTAAATCCGGTATGAATGATATGGGCTTTTCTGCCCACATTCCTCTCAATCCGGAGCAAAATCTTTCTTTGCAATCCACTCCCTAATGCCCTCCCCAGCCAGGTCTCTGCTAGACATAACAACAGTAACTCAAGAGGACAGGAGAAGGGGTACAATAAAGTAATGGAAAGACAAAAGTGTGTTGTGTCTTTGTTACTGCTGAATATAGATACTACAGCAAATGTTCCACCATTTGTAACCTACAGGGCCACCAAATAAAGGGTGTTCCCATTCATGTAATCATTATATTTATTTAAGTATAGGTATGGGAGCTGTTATCTGGAAACCTGTTACCCAGAAAGCACCAAACGGTGGGAAGGTTAATTTTTAATCAAATTAAATTTTTTTAAAATTCTTTCCTTTTTCCCTGTAATAACAAGACGGGTCCTGGTACTTGATCCAAACTAAGATGTAATTAATCCTTATTGGAGGGAAAACAAGTCTATTGAGCTTGATTAATGTTTAAATAATTTTTTAAGTACACTTTAGGTATGAATATCCAAATGATATAAGAACCCCTTATCTGGAAAACACCAGGCTCTGAGCATTCTGGATAACAGGTCCCATTCCTGTATTCTATAAGAACAGGCATTGTGTAGGGAACTGGAGCCTTTTTGTAAAACTTCAACATACACATCACTATTAGGGTAGGGACACACTGGGCGATTTGGGGAGATTTAGTCGCCTGGCGACTAATCGCAGCGACTTTTCTTCCCGAATGCTTCCCCTCTCTCTGCGCCTGGCTAAAATGAAAAATCACCTGCGCTAATCACACGCAGCGATTCGTTTTCCGAAGTCGCCCGAAGTTGCCTCACGAGGAAACTTCGGGCGACTTCGGAAAACGAATCGCCGCGTGTGATTAGCGCAGGCGATTTTTCATTTTAGCCAGGCGCAGAGAGAGGGGAAGCATTCGGGGAAGATTGGTCGTGGAAAGTCGCGGCGATTAGTCGCCAGGCGACTAAATCTCCCCAAATCGCCCAGTGTGTCCCAGCCCTTAAAGAATGAATTATAAAATTTACAGAAATTATATTACACTATCTATCTATCTATCTTCTATCATCTATCTTTCTATTATCTATCTGTCTATCCATCTATCTATCTGCCTGTCTATCATCTATCTCTCTTTGTTTCATATATCTCTATCTATCTATCTATCTATCACAATCTATAATAAGAAATAAATAGGCATACAGTGTTCTTGTTCTTTTCCTGTTGAAGCGAGAAATTGGTCCTGATTTACCACAGTAGGGGGGTATTTTCAGTTAAAATGTAAGTTATGTGGTATTTCCGCCTTCTGTGGATCTGGTATTCAAGTCACTACAACATGCCCATTGTGATGCTATACAAAAATGAACAAGTAATATAATTATATCCCCTATTTGATGCTCCAGTGAGTCTGATTGTTCCCTTTTAGCTGAGAGCGTTAACTAATCAGATTCACTGCATCAGAACCATAAAACCCAGGCCCCCCATTCAGGGCTATTTTCTATACTCTTGTCACACTGATTATAAGATGGGTCATCATCACTCATAAGGCACCTAATTCTTGCTCTCTGATTATCTCTTGTAACAATGTGTACATTTGTTAAGGATATTGACCAGTATTTGGAACTCGTCTGCCATTGTGTAGGATCATATCACTTTGCCTTTAATATGCTAATTTCATGTTTCTATTTAGAGCCAAGTCCCTTATTTTCACTCAAAAAGATACCAGCGGCAGCAAAAAGCCACTCCTGGAATCTTAAACTTACCCCCAAAAGAAATACTTGAGCAACTGATAGTTTACATCATATTAAGTGGCATATTAAAGAATCTTATCAAACTGCTCTATATATTTAATTAAATCTTGCACTTTTACATCTCTTGCCTTGAACCACCATTTGGTGATGGTCTTTGTGCTGTCTCAGAGATCACCTGACCAGAAATACTACAGCGCTAACTGTAACAGGAATAAGTGTGGGAGCAAAAGACAGAACTCTGTTATTTGTCTCATGTGACCCAACAATTATAGTTTATTTGGTATGTTTGTGTTCACCGTGAATCGTACCATCCCAGGGGGATGCCCTTATTTTTTATTTTTTAAAATTCATAATTACCCAGCGGCACATACTACTAAAAAAGTATATTATTATGAAAATGGTTTATTTACATGAATCAGGGTTTTACACATTAGCTGTTTTATGCAATATCTTTTTATAGAGACCTACATTGTTTTAGAAGGGTATAGTTTTCCTTTAAGAGCTGAATTTCCTGTCATTATACAGGAAATTTGGATCTTCTCATCTGTGGGTGCCTATATAGAAAATAGAGCCCTGCTAAAAGCTTCAGTACAGAAACCATAATCAAGAATAGGCTGTGAATATGCAAAACACAAAGATTTACCCTCCTTTTCATGCACAACAATCACAATGGCTTGTCATCAAATTGAAGTTATTTGTTATCATCGCTCTTGGAAGAAGCCTATTGGCGAAACGCGTCGAGCGGAGACAGATCGTTTGGAGCTGCAGCGCAAGACTGAGATGCGCAGAGCAAAGTAAAGGACGCTACGGTTTCATTTGAAAAGCGGACTTCACAGATTTTATATGCGATTTTAAAACGAGGCGTTTGTGAGTGTATTTTATATTTTTTATTAAACAGCTTTTTTTAAACGATACTGCACATGCCGCTCTATTTTCTGCCCAGCTAGAAGGTTGCCGGATGATTATTGGAAGGACACGGCTTGTTTCTCTCAAAAGCGCAGATTCACTCACGTCTGTGAGTATAATATACCACCAGATCAGCACTGGGTGAAGATTTCATTTAAAAGAAACTAATTAAGCAATTAAACCAAAACTCTCTATGCTTGCTACCATTTGGTGTCTTTAGAACTAATTTGTTAATTATTAACTATAAGAGGTGTTTGTGAGATAAGGATATTTTTACACATTAGTATCTAAAAAAATTTTTTGGTGTTTGTTTTATTTTTATTTTTTATTTTTATTTTTATTTATTTTTTTATATTTTTATTTTATTTTTATTTTTTCACTGGTAAAAATTTTTTCTAGTCACTTATATTATTATTCACACTAATATATAAAATAACAGTGGTGTATATATATATATATAAAATAGACACACAGTCGCACAATCGAAGTGTTTTAATTTTGTCACACATCGTGCACTTTTATATACGTTTAATCACGCACAGTTAAAGGTGCATTTATACAAAAAATAGCAGAAAATACTGCACCATATTACGCATATCTGTTTTTGTTCCCTTTTTTCCTTTGCTTTGTCAGGAAATACAGCGATTCCCCTTTACCTTTATTTGTTATCATACATGGCAGATATGAGTGCTGCTGAACAAAATGCACAGAGCCCTTTGATTTGAGGAATAACCTTCTTATACCGTTTCACTCATATGTGAGGTGATAGCATGATTATTCCCACCTGCCCAACCTCAGTCATATCCAGCACTGTGACAGATAATGCCATACACTTTATACGGAATACAGGTATTGGACCTATTATCCGGAATCATCGGGACCTGGGGCTTTCCGGATAACGGGTCTTGCTGTAATTTGGATCTTCACACCTTAAGACTACTAGAAAATCACATAAACATTAAATAAACCCAATAGGCTGGTTTTACTTCCAATAAGGATTAATTAAATCTTAGTTGGGATCAAGTACAAGTTACTGTTTTCTTACTACAGAGAAAAAGGAAATCATTTTTAAAAATTTGGATTATTTGATTATAATGGAGTCTATGAGAGATGGCCTTTCCGTAATTCAGAACTTTCTGGATAACGGGTTTCCGGATAACGGATCCCATACCTGTATATATATATACACACACACCCTTTTTCTGAAGAAAGGATTAATCTCTTGTTGTGACACAGTTTTGCAAAATTCTAGTTGCTACATCACATTAACACCACAAGCAAGCAAATTGATTCCATATAATCTGAATGAATTGTATTTAGAAGAAGGGGCCCCAGTTTAAATTCACATTTTACTTTGGGGTCTCATACAGATGTATATTAAACATCACTATATATTCGTTTTCAGGGCCTTCCCTAGCCCTTTGTACTACACAATGACTGGCCAGATATTCAGTTCTGCATGTATTACAGCAAATATATTCCTTTATAAAAGAAATGCTCATTACATCCTTTTTTGAGTTCGTTTTAAAGACGGACAGAAAAGACAATTGTCCTGGTATTGGCACTGCCATTGGCCCACAGTACAAATGACATGTTATTACTAGTGTAACTCCTGTTTGATATCCCTAGCATTCATATGAGGCATGTACAATTTTTGGCCCTCCATTGGAATACTGCACCTTCCTGGATCGCACAAGAGCTTGTGTACTTTCACACAGTGTTAGCCCATCTAGGGATACTTGCAGAGTTGGGGATCTGTGGAATGTTACTGGCATTTTGGTCCTCACAACGTTGCTTGGGCCATAGTCCTCACCATTATGTGGGCCATTGTCTCCTATTGTAATTTAGATCTGTAGCTCCAAAAGCAATGTACTTCCATGCAAACCTATGTGTATAGACACCAGTCTAGTCTGCAGCTTATTAGTATGCATGAATAGGGGTAGATTGTATATAATGCAGTTTTATCCCTCACTTGAAACGTGAATTGCCGTATGCTGGTGCTAATTAAAAGGAGAACTAAACCCTAAAAATGTATGTGGCTAACAATAACATTTTATATAATGAACTTATTGGAACAGCCTAAAGTTTCAGTTTCTCAATAGCAGCAATGATCCAGGTCTGTGACACTCACTTGCTCAGTGGGCTCTGAGCAGCTGTTGAGAAGCTAAGCTTAGGGCTCGTCACTAATTATCAAGCAGTAAATGAGGTTGGCCTGTAATATAAGCTGATGCTACAGGACTGATTATTAAATCCGGATGCGAATTGTACTGGTTTCTGTGCTGCCATGTAGTAATTATCTGTATTAATTGCTCATCAGCCTTATATTGTGACATTTATATTCTATATGTACTGTATATTGTGAGTGGGTCCCTAAGCTCAGTAAGTGACAGCAGCACAGAGCATGTGCAGGGAATCAGCAGAAAAGAAGATGGGGAGCTACTGGGGCATCTTTGGAAACACAGATCTTTACTAAAGGGCTGTAGTTGCCTTGGGCTGGTACAGAAGCCCAAAACATAATGTGCAACATTTCTAGCTACTTCTTAAGTTAAGCTTTACTTCTCCTTTAAGCAGGAGCTGACATAACGGTTTCAGAGGCAAAACAGGTTTCTTTACTTAGGCTTTAGTTCTCCTTTAAAGAGAGACTGGATCTGACGATAAAAATACTTTAAATATTTAAGACTGCGCTGATTCACTCTCAGCCTCACTGTATGCGTTTTTATTATCTGTCCTCAGTGATTTGGCTGCCGTGGCTCGGCTAGAATTTCATTTACTGAAACAGAACCGCTAGTCTTGCAGGGAACATTACACTGGTATTTCCTGTGAAATTCTAACTTTCCTCTGGGGTATCAGCCAGCATCAGACTCACTGGCATTTACCTGTAAGTCATCAAATCTAGTGACCAGGTGCACTAGGGCACAGACCCAACACTAAGGACAATACAGTATTTGCATGATGTTAGCGCACACACACAGTACCCCTGCTCCTTATATATCCTCTACTAACCCTGGGAGATCTACTGGGGCTGTGGGTGTTCTGGTTAATGTTCAGATATGAGAGGGCTGACGCTCACAACTGCTTCCTGAGTAGACAGCGGAGATTCAGGCTTCTAATATAGTATTGGGGGGGCATATCAGCATAAGGTAACTTGCTGCAGGGGGTCCCTGAGTTTTAAATTAGTGTGTGGTCATAGACAGAGAGTAGCGAAACGGGTTATAAATGTACAGTATAGTGGTGTGAGCTGTCAGAGATGTGTTGCCTGATACAAAATAGTAAGTTGGGCTGCTTTCTTATAACAGATTCATAGAATACATACACACAAGCACTTCTATGCAGTTATTATTCTGATTGATTATTTTGCTACCCCTGCTATTAGATGATCAGCTGGTTCCTAGCAGATATACTGTATGAAATGGCATCATAAAAGTGGTCCAGGGCAGCCACAAAAATGAGAGCAAGGCCCAAATACTCCTCCGTCAGCCCACTAAATACTCTACTCTTAAAGGTTATATATACTCATCTCCTGGGGCCTCCAGATTCTAACTGGGAACAGCTTGCCATGAAGGCTAGTATTTTGTGGCACTAAAAAGACCTAGCTTCTATAGTCTCAGAATTGCCAAATAGTGACTGTCTATGGGTCCTTACAGCAGCCCCTCTGGTATTTGCCGGAACCCACAGATTGATAGTCTGGGCCTGACAATATTATTCACTCACTTGGCCAGGTCTCCAGACAGACAGATCTTCTTTGGACCCAATTTGGATCATACTGCAAGCCAGTGTTGGACCAGGTATGTAGAAATACCCTGATGGAACTCAGTCCTCTTGAGCCCCCCTGGCATAAACTATACTGATCCAACCCAGTAGCCACAATTTCTTATATACTCATGGGTGGGTCAGGTACTGCTATAAGAGAGATCAAAGCACGTTGAATGAGGCAAATCTGAGAGGGTCAGGAGAGGGCCCCATGTACACACACAGTCCCATCAGGATTTTCATAAAACTGCCAGGAAGGGCATCAGAGAGGCCCCATACAGGGCCAGTAAGCGGAAGGGTTCACACTGGCAGATTGTACAGGTAATGGATCTGTTATTTGGAAACCCATTATTCAAAAAGCTCTGAATTACAGAAAGGATGTCTCCCATAGATTCTATTATAATCAAACAAACAAAATTTTAAAAATGATGCAAACTAAGATATAATTAATCCTTATTGAAAGCAAAACCAGTTTTTTTGCGTTTTTTTAATGTTTACATGATACATGATTTTCTAGTAGACTTAAGGTATGACAATCCAAATTACCCAAAGATCCATTATCCGGAAAACCCTAGGTCCAGAGCATTCTGGATAACATACCTCTATCAGCACTTGTATGGTCAGCTTTATTTTTTGACAAAGAGGCATAAGACAAAGTAACTGGATAAGCAACCAAATATTTGAATTGGATTACCCCAGTTTATCTTGATGAAATATTCAAATGAACAAATATGTAACAGATGAAAGCACCAAATATACACAAACAGTATCAATGGTTCAGTATAAATGCTGTAAGAAATGAAAAAAAAATCAAGGAGGCCCCAACATTCCCACACTAAATTTCAAACAACTCCCACTAATAAGTGGATAAGCAGCATCCCACTGGCAACAGCAACCTTGTCAGACTCTAGATCATGAAATACTCAATGATTCAGATAAAATTTCCTACTGGCACTGTGTAGGAAGACCATTTTTAGGGTGGAGGGTAAAGCTACTAAGATCTATCTCTTTAAAAACCCTAGCAAATTTTGTGTCAAATCTGCATTAATTCATTTCTATACTCTTGAGAATGAGGAGTAATTGATTTTACCTGTATATTGTCAGTGTCCTCTACTCTTAAAGGTTATATATACTCATCTGCTGGGACCTCCAGATTCTAACTGGGAACAACTTGCCATGTAGGCCACTGCCACTAAAAAGACCTAGCTTTTATAGTCCCAGCATTGCTCAGCGTGTTATTAGATATATGCAACAATTATTGGGTTTAGTAACTGGAGGAGCTATCATATACAGTATAATAGTAGCACTAGTATGGTATAAAGTCATATTGCTGTAGTTTGTGGGCCTCAGATGTCTTGTGAAATAGGTTAGAAACAATTAAGAATATAAATGAGAGCAAGCACAGACAAGGATCCATCTGTGTGTGGGGAATGCTGATAACAACTTGACATCCAGTGTGGATGATATGTACTATATATGTTATGCATGTTTGGTAAGAGCACCTTCCTGCTTTAACATGTCCCGAGGAGTAATTACCCTTCTCAGCAGATGGGATTTCAGTCTCATTGTTAATTTTGTCCTGCTATGTTTATGGCTTTGGGAAATTCAAGGTGCCAGATGAGTGATGGAAGAATTTCTTTTTTTTGGAGTGGGGGGGGGAGGCTAGCAATTATTAACTAACACTGGGCAAAGTTGCATTGGTGCTGTATCCTAGAGCAACCAGTCACAAATGTGACTTAAGTAGACATGTCAAGATGTTGATTATTTGCTCTTAGTAACTACAATTGTTGAGATTTGGCCAGTGTAAAGGTGGCCATACACGGGGCGATAAAAGCTGCTGACAGAGTCGGCAGCTTATCGGCCCGTGTGTGGGGCTCTCCAATGGGCCTCCCTGATCAATATCTGGCCTAATGTCTGCCAGATGTCGATCAGGCAGGGTTAAAAATCCTGTTGGATCACGGGCGCATCTGTTCGTAGATGCAGTTCCGCAATCCGAGTGCCCATATTGCTAGCATTATGATCCGATTGTTGGGCCCTAGGGCCCACGATCGAATCAGCCCGTTATCGCCCACCTCAATGTGGGCATATTGGGGAGAGATCCAATCATTTGACAACATCGCCAAACCAGCGGATCTCTCCGTGTATGGCCATCTTAAAGGTGGCCATACAAGGATAGATTTAAGCTGCTTATCTGCATGTGTATGGGGCCCTCCGGCAGGCCTCCCAAATCAACATCTGGCCAAAAATTATCCAGATCTCAATTGGGCTGGCTTGATTTTTCTTTCAGGTTGAGGACCACGTCACTCTGACTTTTCATATACCCTTCATTGTAGTGTGATTGTTTGACCGTAGGCCTTTAGAACAAAATCACCCACCCAAGCTAGGCATATCAGGGGAAAGATTCTTTCCTTTGGTGACCATGCCAAACGAGCATAGCTTACAGTGTATGGCCACATTAAAGGAACAGTAACACCAAAAATTTAAAGTAATGATAATATAATTTATTGTTGTGCTGCACTGGTACAACTGGTGTACTTGTATCAGAAACTCTACAATAGTTTATATAAACAAGCTGCTGGGTAGCCATGGGGACAGCCATTCAAAGCTGAAAAAGGAGAAAAGACACAGGATACACAGCAGATAACAGATAAGCTCTGTAGTATACAACTGAATTCTTTAGAACTTATTTGTTATCTACTGTGTATCCTGTGCTTGAATGGCTGCCCCCATGGCTACACAGCAGCTTGTTCATATAAACTATAGTAGAGTTTCTGAAGCAAACACACCAGTTTTACCAGTGGAAGGCAACAGTATATTATATAGTTATTCCATTAAAACACATTAATTTTTTGGTGTTACTGTTCCTTTAAGTTGATAAATTCCATGTTCATGCAGAAACTACAGTCAGTAATTCCTTAGTATTACTGTATTTTGGACTTTTTTTTTTAAAAAAAACAAAATGTTGGAAGGGTTATCCGAGGGACTCCGAGTTTCATTAAGGATTCCTGTCTGAATAGGTCGAATAGGTTTGAATAGGTATGTTTCTGTATATATGTTGTATATAGGTCAATATAACATTACTAAAGGGTGAAGTTGTAAATGAGTTCATAGATGTTCCTGAAAACGTATTGTTATGTTACGATCCAGTTAGTTCTGTTATTTTGTCTGAATTTAGTTTTTTAATCTTAACAGCAGGAGCATAGAACCTTTAGAAAACCACTTTCATCCAGTATAAAGAAGTCTAAAAAGTCAGTTTAGCAGGTTGAAAATAACTGCTCCCACAAGGCATCAGTAGGTGAGAAGTCAATTCACTGTGATAATGGTTCAGCCTTAATGGTTATACGTCTCATTTGCTTCATGAAGCCTATAGTCAGGTCCTACAGACAGTCAATATATTGTGCAACTTAAACAGGCACAAGGAATGTTAATAATATGCTATAATCTCTCACCATGATTAAAAGCATTCTCAAACTCCCTTGTACATTTATCTGTGCGCACTGGCAAAATATTAACCAACATTAACCCTTTTAACACTTCTATTCTGCAGTAGTGTTGTATAGGCTAGACCTAAACCCCTGCTGACAGCATCAAATATTTTAGCATTCAATCCACCACCTTTCATTTATATAGCCACACAATTTAGGCAACACTCACCATTTTTTCCCCTTTAAATAGCACCAGCCTGGAGAGAACATAGTGATTTAACGCATTGACGTGTGCCTCATTGCAAGCCAAGGGAATTGGTTTTTCCTTATTTATCACATTTCAGTAAGTCGATATCTTAGTCCCCATTTTTGCATATGATTTATCCATACAAATTGTTTAGATCAGACACACAAGGGACTTGCCAAACTTGCCTGCGGTTTCACTGGACTAAATGTTGTGTGCAATATGTGTTTGCTATGCTGGGATTAGACAAAATAACCACCTTCCTGCCAATAACCACGTTTCCTAATTCCTATTGATTTAAATAGAATGGGGATCTACGCCCAAATTCCAGCCCAATTGCCTGCTGTGGCCATGTCCTGAAAGCACTAGTGCAAGCACTTGTCAAATGGCTGTAACTTGGAAACATGGACCCTGCCCTCTTTTGTTAGAAAGGGGAAATGAGACATTACTTAGCACCCATGTTATAAATAGGACTGAACCATACATGGCTGCAGGCAATGCTAAATGCAGCTTCTCTGGGAACTTCTATAATTTTCCTTCCTTATTAATAACATTGCCATTTAGTGTAAGGTTAGGATTGTAAAATACCTGCCAGATGGTAACTGATAATGCCAGATGCAGCTAACTAAGTACCTTTTAAAAAATTATTTCAGCTTCATCTGCCCTAATTCTCATATCACTGTACTAAATGCCTTCTGTATGCAATAATTAAAATATGTTAATTAGTTCAGGTTCAACATCCAGCAAACATGCCAGTGTTTAGGATCCATGCAAGCAGGTTTCATTTCAAACAAAGCCTTATTGTCCCTTCTCTGTTGATAACTGAGCCTTGCAGCTAATTTCTGAAAAACCTCTATTTCTCTTACACCAGCCAAAAACCCCTTCCAACTATTAATGAATTAAATCAATAGTAGACAGGGCCCATGTAACAATAGGTGTATATGTGATGGTAGTTGTGTTGGACTCCATTGCCTTCCATTGCTCTTGGACACAGAAGAGCAAAGCTGGGTTCAGCTGAATTTAGTTTACTTTGTCTTTGTAGTGATTTACTCTTGAGAGAAGGAGATTCTACTCCATCACAAACTCGACTTAACTGCCATTTCATACGTCCTGTATATCTGTTAGCACAGGTGAGTCCTAGTTAAATAAAAACAGCATTTAGGGAAGATCTGGGTTTATCTGAACATAAATTGGCATAGTAAAGCCAGATTAGGGGAGTGGCTTAAAACATGTAATTTTTCCATTTTATTTTATTGCAAGGGCTCAAAGAAACTTTCACTCCGTGACCCAATAGACGGCGGGTTCAACTAATAAATAGGAAATAGATCAGAGGTAAAAGGTGGATATTGGTGAATACTCCAGCTAAAATCCATTCAATTATGATTGGTTCAAACAAAGACCCACAGTCCCTTCATAGTCAGCCTGTCAGCTTTGGGGCTGGTCACAGACACCCTCTATTTTATAGCATAAGATGTAAACCATATTTACTCAAGCCACGCACACAAACGAGCGTGAACTCTGTCTTCTTATTATCTTCTTATATCTTATTCCTGATAAATCACTATATAAATAATGAATTTTCACCCTCTAGAGGTTGACTTGTTAAACCAATATTTATTGAAACTATATATTATAATATACAATTATAAATATAATATAATTAGGGCCTCATGGGGCCCTCTTGCCTCCTGGGCCCCCCTGCAGCCACAGGGTCTGCTTCCTCTGTCGTTTCGCCCCTGCTCTCTAGCACCAGCAAGAGTGGTCAAAGAGAAAGAACACAAGATGACTCCCCTTTTTAATGACTAGGGTTAGCAGCTTTTTTTGAGTCAGAATATTTGCCTTCGGGTCTGGGTTGGATGGTGATGTCACTTGGAGATGCTGATGTCACAGGGGTAAATAGGTAAATAGGAAGGCGATAACATTGGTGAACAAGGTGGGGAAAAAAGCAGAACAGAAGCAGAACAGAAGCAGAACAGAAGGGGTATACGGGTCAGGGAAAGGAGGGATTTATAGGGTATTACAAATTTACCGGCATGTAATTGGATAATCCTGTATAAAAACTGCCTTTTTAATTACTAAAGACCAGCACTCAAACCAACGGCACACATACAGTACTTGTTACTTTACATCCGCCATGAATAGCTACAGCTACGCTTTTTACTTCCTCATTTCTTCCTGTTACTGTGAGAAGCTGCTTCCTGTCAGGTGATCACATCACAAAATGGTAAACAATGTTAAACAGCAATATGAACTGATATGTGCGGTATTAGTATTAGTACTGTATAAGTATGATACAAATGACCATATGCATAGATCTCTTTAACGACACTGCTGAGCTTCGGAAAAGGCAGCGTTTTGCAGTGTTTCTGAGAAGATATGCTACTTAAAAAGTTTTATTTTTCTTTTGGATTTCAGTGTTGTAAAGGATGAATATGTTTCAAGGGGCTTCTTTTATTTTATCGTCCCTCAAATTAAAATAAACATCTATTATTCTTCTGCAGATGGAGAACTAGCAATCTAACAATGTCTGTAATGTATATAAAATAACTCAGACTATTAGGCATATGAAATGGCTGTCGTTGTCTGCTCCCTCCCTTCACTGTTGCCTGAAAGTCAGGATCCTGAAATCCAAATTCAAAGGCTGCCTTTGTCCTGCCCAAGGACCTGGCCTGTACAGTACACTAACTGCAGACAATGACTTTCAGCAGAACAAAAAATCCTTTTAGCTGCAGAATCCAGATTGAAAGGCAACATAACCCCCCCAGTCAGTTTAGAGAGCATGTTCTTTTGATCTCAGCTGAAGTCTATGCGCACCTTGGTGAAAGCACTTCGTGCAATCATGGTTGACTTCACTACACCCAATTGACTTTCATGTACCCATCGGGGCAATTATTAGAACATGCTGAGACAAGTCTGTACATTGAAAGGCACCCACTCACATACCTTAAATTACATACACGCATATATATGTAGAAATCCAGTAACAGGCTAGTCAATTGGGTGCCAGTTAAAATAATATACCATGAGTAAAGTAAAAATAAAGGGTGGCGCTCCCAAGACTGTGATCAAAAATGAAATAAATAAATGTGATGATTTGTTTCAACATTTCGTCTCACACTGAGACCGTGAATATCCTGGAATGTGATAGGAAGTTTGAAAGGAACCATCATTTGTATTTATTTTTCCATCAAGTGTGAGAAGTGCAGTGTAAAGGGGGTTCACACACACACATCTGTCTGTATATTTAATGTAACTATAATGTAAATTGCAGTTCCAACCCTTTCACAGCGATGCATCAGTTTTTAACCTGTCAGAAATTATGCTTGATTGCTCACCCTGAATGTTGTCAGTTTCATGTGAAATATCATTGTTCATACTACAGCGCATCCATATGGTTAGGTGCTGTTTATTTCTTTCTATGGAAAACAGTTACCATGAATAATGGGAAAAATGGTACTGCAAGTTGCACAGTGATCTGAACAAGCCCCTACAGCTGAAAGTAACTAATTGGGACACTGGTTCCTATAACAGGGGGTAATGTAGGATGTAAAGTTGGAAAACCTCTGCTGTACTGTATACAGCATATGTTTATACTGTTTTTACAGTAAGCTATCCAATATAGTAGCCATCTGAGGGTAACAATATTCCCTTTATGGTGTGTGTTCACAAAAATTGTGAGGCTAGAGCACAAAACAAATTGTGCTGCACACAAAATTTAATGTAAAAACCCCAAATTGATTCTGACCTGTACACACAGTTTTGTAAAATGCTCACACAAGTTTAAAATGTGTGCACAAAATATTTTTTTTGCATACATAGCCGAGGAAGAATTAGAGGGAACATTGGAGGGTAACCATAAGGGCAATGACACACGGTGCTCAAAATTTTGTCGCAGCTACAAAACCACTCTGGTGGGACAGGTTTGGGTTGAAATTGGAAAACCATTGAATGTACTCTGGGGAAGTACACTCTTCTTCTTCCAAAGATTCCTTGTCTTGGAACCAGAGGCACACCCAGAAGTAGTGTAGTGGGAAGGTGCTCGTACGAGTGGGATGCAGGTGTTGCAAAGGCAAAATTTTTTGGGTTTGGGACAATGTAGGTTATGGTTTTGCAGGTTAGGTTCAGATGCGGGTTAAGGTTTTGCAGGTTTAAGGCTGGGTGCAGGTTAAGGTTTTGTGGGTTCGGGTTGGGTGTGGGTTAAGGTTTTGTGGGTTTGGGTTGGGTGTGGGTTAAGGTTTTGTGGGTTTGGGTTGGGTGCAGGTTAAGGTTTTGTGGGTTTGGGTTGGGTTAAGGTTTTGTGGGTTTGGGTTGGGTTAAGGTTAAGGTTTTGCAGGTTAATGTTGGGTGCAGGTTAAGGTTTTTTGGGGTTTGGGTTGGGTGTGGGTTAAAGTTTTGCAGGATAAGGTTGAGTGCAGGTTAAGGTTTTGTGGATTTGGGTTCGGTGTGGGTTAAGGTTTTGCGGGTTAGGTCAGTGGTGGGCCAAGCCAACCGGGCACCCTAGGCGACCCGGGCAGCCACAGCGCTCCCCTCCGTGCTCCCCTCCACGCTCTCCTCTGTGCTCCCCTCCGCACTCGCTCGTGCAGACGTGTGCGCTCCTGAACACATTGTGCTCAGACATGCACAGAATGCCGGGGGGAGGGTGTTAGAGCGCTGAAGGGGTTGGAGGCAGGGAGGCAGAGGAAAGCGACGGAGGGGAGAGGCGGGGAAAGCGACTGAGGGGAGGGGTGGGAGGCGGGAAAGTGACTGAGGAGAGACGGGGTAAAGCACTTGAGGGGAGGGAGGCGTGGAGGAGTGCCGGAGGAGTGGGAGGAGCAGCGAACATGGACTAGGGGTAGGCAAAAGTTGGGTACCTGCCCAGTGCACCCCTTTCGTTGCGCCCTATGCAGGTGCCTCTTCTGCCTACCCCTAGTTCCGGCCCTGGGTTAGGTTTAGGTGCAGGTTAAGGTTTTGTGGGTTTGGGTTGAGTGTGGGATAAGGTTTTGCAGGATAGGGTTGGGTGCAAATTGAGTTTTTCTCAATTTAGTGAGTGTATATTGAATAATTGAAGGTGTTTGCCATAATGATGAAATAGCAGCAAGTTGGGGGTAAAGGGCAAAACTACATTAATTTTTGTCAGCTCCATAACAATAAATGGGCTTTAGGTTTCTATTGTACCATACTGTCATAGCGTTGTTTATTGACAAACTGCTTTATAGAGTGAAATAGCAGTATGTCAGTACAGTTTTATGCACAAGCACAACAGTTTGAAAAAAATTTGGCCACTGTGTGCCCAGACCATGGGAATCATGAAGGAATTTTTCAGATTCCATCCTTTGCTTTCTTGTGCAGAATATTGAGCTAAAGTCAATTTGTTTTTGCTGCAGGCAATAGGCAGTAATCCAGCCGTGTCCCTGGATACCAAAGTATTGGTACAAAAGGAGAAAATGAGATTTCTCCCATTGGGAAAAGTTATCATAATTTAGTGCCACCCCTTCTTTCTTCTAGTCATGCTCCATGTACTGTTGCCATGGGGACACATACCACAGCTCAGACAAGCCCAATTAATATAACATTTTTCATGCCCTTTATGAGAACTGTAGTTTTTCACACAGCTGTTCTGCCTGAATGCCTGTCATCCAACAGCTCTTTCATTCTCGGCAATAGGATTTGGAAGTACAAGCAAATATTCACTTTTTTAAATGATCGCCAATGATGCATCATAGAACCTGGAAAAAAAACAACCAAAATGTTATATGAATGTTTAACGGAGAACTAAAGCTCAACAAAGAAAAAGCTACACCTTAGGGCTCATCTACAGTACATCTGTTCTGTTTCAACCTCCTTGGTTGGGTTTTTTGCCTTCCTCTGGATCAACTGGCAGGTAGTTAAAAAAAAAAAATAAAAAAAAAAAGGTTGAACTCGATGGACATGTGTCTTTTTTCAACCTTACTTACTATGTTACTATGTTACTATGTTTACTAGTGATAGTCTCCTTATATCTGGGCCAGAATATACATAGAACACTAATCACTGTTATTAGCTGTTTACATTGTTGTTCATAGAGTCTGCTGCAATCAAAGTCTCTTGGAGGAACTGGCTTTTTTTGTGAGAAGAATGTTTGGATTCAGTATTGTTGGAAAGTTTGGATATATAATGTCAAAGGTTTATTTAGTAGGACTTAAAGAAGTGTGCTCTTGGAAGAAGTCTGGTGCTGTTATCCAGATTTCTTTACTGCTGTGACTGTTGGCAGATGTTGATTTGGTGGATAGGTCTGTTGGGTTAAGATCAGTGGCGATGCCACCACAAGGGGGCATTCTATTATTGACTTCAATAGTCAGCTCCCTAAACATTAGTTTTTTCTTGGATTGAACCTGAATGCATCTCAAAGCAGACCAAGACAATGTTTCATAGGAGGAGTTTAAGTCCCCAAGTAAAGGTTCTCTACTTTTTTATAGATTTTATGAAATCTGAGGTTGGCTACTGGAGAGATCAATTGTTTCTTTATCAGTAGGTAAGAATAGCAGACCATCATCTAAATAGAAGTTCTTCTAAATATACTGATAAGCACCCTTTTGGGAGGTCCTTCTCAATACAAATATTGCAAGTGTAGGAGAAGGGCTATTTGCCAAGGCATGTTTACCACATAATCATATAGGACAATAAAATAGTGAAACATCTGTTGAATGTCTGCCATACTGCTACAAGTTCCACTCTGAAACCGATCATAACTCCTACAAGAACATTGTTTAATTTAACAAAAAATTGTCTATGCAAACATTTCCTATGATAACTCAACCCAGGTCGAGGCATTGGGCATAAGGAGCATCAAAAGGCCCCTAAAATTGTTGCTGTATGTACTTGCAGGATATCTCTACTGAGTAAAAAGAGAACATCGGCATTCTTGTCGAGGACTGGTATGCAGTTGGCCAGGAATCCCCAAACTTTTACCCGTGAATCACATTGAAATGCAACACAAGCAGGAAAATAGTTCCAAGGAGTGCCACTTTTGGGTAGTGATTGGCTATTTGGTAGCCCCTATGTGAACTGGCAGCCTACAGGAGGCTCTGTTTAGTAGTACTAGCACCTGTTTTTATGCAACCAAAACTTGCCTCTAAGCCTAGAATTCAAAATAAGTTCTTGATTTAAAGGCCACTGGAGCAACATCTAAGGGGTCAGAGAGCAACATGTTGCTCACGAGCTACTGGTTGGGGATCAGTGCAGTTGGCTATGTGTGATGAATTTAGCTCTATGGTGCCGTCGATAGGTGCTTTCATAAAGCCATTAGCTCTTGTTTCAACCAATACTTGCACAAGTGCTGAGGGTGTATGGAGGAACATCTCTATACTTGTAGCAAACGTCAAATTTCTTAAAAGGGATAGAACTGGGGAAAATGCAGGGCTGGATTTACATAGTGGGTGCCCCTAGGCCTACTACCGTTCGTCGGCCCTGTCCCCTCCAGAGGGACAGGAGAAATGGGGATTGGCGCACAGGAAATTAAAAAAATGATTGTATCTCCAGTGCATCCCCAGTGTTTTTGAACCAATGTGGGTGTGGTTGGACAGCATACCTCCCCCCTAAAATCCTGCTGCCCTAGGCCCGGGCCTAGGTGGCCTTTCCACAAATCGGGGCCTGGGAAAATGTTGCACCAAGTTGATGTTTCTGTACACATTATGATCACACTTGTTATTTTTAATATTGTCTTGATTATATTGATTTAAAATCAGCAAATTCTCCTGCAAAGGAGTAGCTATGGAAGAAGCAGACCCCATGGTCTGGGCCACACTGTACCCCGGCCCTGGGTGCCACTGATAATGACTTTAGCCAGCACCCAGTTGCCCTCTAGAATTACTCTTTCTTCATAAAAGGAGAGAAACAACTTTCTATATAAGAAGTCATTCTGTTATGACAGGCTTCTGTATCATGATCAGTATAAAGTTTTAAAGTTAAATGATGGAAATATCCTTAAAAGAGAATCATTCTGCGTTGGAGCTTATGCAGCAAATCCCATCTGGGAAAGATTGCAGTAACTAGAGACTTTGCTCTTATGACTACTATCTGCAGTCTGCATTATATAAGCTGTAGTGCCTACTTGCTGGTTGTGCACAGGCAGATATAGCTTCAAATACAACCTCGATAGTCTTACTATTAAGAGATATATTAAATGCTATTATGTAGTGTTAACCCAGCCTATAACTTAAATTCTGCATTCTGCCATTAGATTAAGTGGGCTATGAAAATCCTAAATAACTGCCATTTCTGATAACGTTGTGGAGATCAGTACAAGATTCCCTCTTAACATTATTTCATTCCCCCCTCTAGATGTGGCATCAGGATACAGATACCTGACCTCAAATTGGACTGTTGGAATAATAAGACTTAAGGAATAATAAGACTTGAGAAAATAAAACTTAAATCTTTAACAAAAATATTTTTATTAAACTGCTGCCTATGCAACTAAAGTCTAAACCCTGAGGAAGTTTGTCAAAGCACAAGGCAGCAGTTTTTAAAGCATGAGCCATGTTCTTTAATTGGTATTTGTCTGTTTACATATTTACCTTCTCAATAAACAAGCTGAACGAACTGAGGCCCCCCTAGTACAACCTCAGTAACTGCAAATATTATATGTCTGTTCCACTGAAGGATTTAATATCCCCATGTATATTACTGCAATGGCATGAGAAGGGATTATGAGCAAGACTGTCCAAGGCCAGTGCATGGGTACAGAATTTGTGGGCCCATGAATTTATTGCATTCATGTCAGGCCGGAGACTGAAGGGCCCACCAGAGGACATGACTTCCATCAAAAGTCTTGTCCCACCACTGACTGTTGTTATTTTTCTATAGTTATTGATAGAAAAAGAATTATAAGTTGAAATATACGTGCATGAATCATAAGTACTCCTCACTGGCTTCTGTAGGTTGGGTGTTTCGCCCGATTCAGCACTAACAGTGGCCGATGTTCGGGTGGCTTCAAAGGTGCCGAATCAAAATTTTTCTGGCCAGCACGATCAACGAGTCAACCAATATCGGTCAGTTCGTCTTCCATGATACATGCACCAAATATTGTACAAAAGTGTTATAGCCCAGAGATGCACTGGCAGAACTGCTGTAGTGAAGAGGCAAAATTATTGCTTTGTTTTAATTCATATTAAATATGGATCCCTGTGAACAGACATTTGCATTCCTTTGTTCTGGGGTGCCTTAGATTAATGCAATGCCTGTGGAATGATTTGAACCACACACTAAAGTGAAGGGCTGGTCACAGTAAAATGAAGCTCTGTTCATTTCACATTTATGACTAAAAAACGCCTTATTCTTTGTGTGTTGTGGTTATCTACATTAAATCCATGTCCCTAATGGAGCAGAGAATGAGAAGGTAGTCAGACAGTTTCAGAGATCTGCTTCCTCTCCCTTTTCCCTCTGACACATTTATGGGATTTGCTTCTGGTTTAACCTCTTCCCTTATTTTCAGCTCCCTGTCCTCTTCTTCCCCCTTCTTCCCCTCTGCTTCTGATTTACTATACCAGTAACCCGAACTCACCAACTAGTGGAACATGTTCCAGATGTGAATTTCAACATTTTCTTTTCTGTATGTTTACTGAGCAGGATCCCCAGGGTGTTAAATGCTGCAAGGCAGGTTTAACTGTTTCACTGGTGACCCTAGTGTAAGTCATAATCCCATGTGAGTTTTTTAGCCCACTGAATCATTTCATAATCAGAGGCAACTTACCCGTGTGCCACCGTGGCCTAACAACAAGAGTAATGAAGTGTCAGGTATGCGTCCTGCACACAGGGTACAGCAAACATGAGCCTCAGGACTTTCATAGTTAAGAGACAAAATGCTGACCCAGCTGAAATTCCAATTTGAAAACATATTTTCCTTTAATGGCTGGAGTGCTATGGATCTGTGCAGATCAGCAACATGAAAGCAATGCAATTTGTATTACACAGGGCAGCGGGCAAGGAGTGATGTCACTACTGAACTGCTAACTGACTGGGGCACAGGAACACAAAGGGAAAGCTGTAGCTAGGGTTGCCACCTGGCTGGTATTTTACTGGCCTGGCCAGTAAAAATGTTGCTTAATGCCAATGTTATTTATAGGAAAAAAACATAAAAATATAGAAAGCCCGGTATTTCTTTCCAGAAAAGGTGGCAACCCTAGCTATTGCTATTACTATATTCATTATCACCAGTTTAAATTCTTAGGCGCAAACATCCTACCTCCCAGCCTTCTCATTAGATACAAACATCCTGACCCTTCACTCATTAAACACTAAGGGGCACATTTACCAAGGGTCGAATTTCGAAGTGCTAAAACTTCGAAATTCGACCATCGAATTGAAAAAATTCGATAGTCTATGTTTTTTTTAATTGAATTTAGCTGTTTTCGATCGAATGCAAATTGAACGATTCGAACGATTTAATTGATCGATCGAACGATTTTCAAAAAAACAACCCATTGACTTCTAAAAACTTAGCCAAGCACTGGCTGTAGGTTCCAGGAGGTCCCCATAGGCTAACATAGCAATTCGGCAGAGACAGTACTTTGATTTTCGAATGCTTGAATATTCAAAGTTTTTTCAATTCAAATCGAATTTTGGCCTATTCAAAAAGTACTTAGAAATTCGAAGTTTTTGAATTCGAAAATTCACTTCGAATTCACTTCGACCCTCACGCATACTACCCAGAGTCTGCCCATTCCCTGGCCCGCACCGTAGTCTCCTACCTGCCTGCATCCCACTTCCCCACATTTAGGTAAGAGAACGACTAGGTTTTTTTTTTCAATTTACATTCATTTTTTTAAGTTTCCAAGGTATTATAGCAAATATGTACTGTTAATTTGAATTCATTTTGTTACAACAGTACCACCTGCTGGTCAGATTCCTACTGTGATCCAGTCAAGGCACTTGTCAGAAGAAAGAAAAACATCAGATAACTTTTTTCATATCTTTTCTAAATAGAAGAACATCTTTCTTTCTTCTAACAAGGTCTTTTAAGATGTCACTGAACCCAGGCAAAGATCCAATTGGTGGGCCCCCTGTAGCCTTCCAATAAATTTGTGGTAGTACTACCCTTAACAGGTGAACTAGAACATAATACATAGAACAGGGGTCCAGCTAGTCTAACAGTGGATAAGAACGAATAAACCAATTAACCAATAAACCAATAATTAAAAAAATGGGAAACAAAATAAATAGTAAAACTGCAGTCTTATAAAAAATGTATCGATGCTGTGCTCTCCCAGTGGAGATGTCTCAGTAAAAGGAATTGTTCAGTGTAAAAATAAAAACTGGGTAAATAGTTAGAGATGGGCGAATCTGAAAAATTTGCAAATGTACCTCAAAATTCGCGAAACGGTAAAAAATTTGCGAAACACATTGAAGCCAATGGGCGTCAAAATAATTTTGCTGCGCAGCAATTTTTATGCGCACAACAATTTTTTTGCCACAGCGGATTTTTCGCCATCGAATTGTAGCCACAGTTTCTAATTTATTTGTTTGAGGAGAAACGTGGAAATTCGCCGCAAATTTATTTGCCCATCTCTAGATAGATAGACTGTGCAATATAGTCTATCTATAATATAGTTAGTTAGCCAAAAACGTAATGTATAAAGGCTGGAGTGACTGGATGTCTAACATAATAGCCAAAACCAAACTTCCTGCTTTGCAGCTCTCTTGGTTTCCACCAAGGCAGTAACCAATCAGTGACTTGAAGGGGAGGCACATGGGTCATAACTGTTGCTTTTGAATCTGAGCTGAATGCTGAGGATCAATTGCAAACTCGGTGAACAGTTATTTCCCATGTGCCCCCCCCTTCAAGTCGCTGACTAACTCCGAGTTAGTTTCAGAGAGCTGAAAAGCAGCAAGTATTATTCTGTTCTGTTAGACATCCAGTCACTCCAGCCTTTATACATTACATTTTTGGCTAACTAACTATATTGGAATTTTTTTTATTTTGCACAGCCTATCTATTTACCCAGTTTTAATTTTTACACTGAATTGTTCCTTTAAAGCATATCAAAGGTTGAATAACTGCCCCCCCGTGTGATTTATTAAAAAGACCCTGAAAGTGCCTCACCCTAAGGGTCTTGGAGGGGTCTCTAAGCTGTGTTAAACATGGTTGAACTAAAGCACAGGGGGCCCATACCCCCCCCCCCCGCATGCGCATGCATGAACGTCAGTGTACAATGCAACGTCTTTTTCTATGGGGGCTGCTGATCGAGGGAGCAGGTCTGGACCAGCCCAGTCCGACCCCGCTGTATAGGGGTTTTCACTTTTGCAGTTCAGTTGTTTTCAGATAGTTCACCAGAAATTCCCTGAGTTTCATTACAGGCAACTGTCATAACTGATACAATAGTTGCTAATATTCCACAGATGTAGTAAATTTTAAGATCTCAAAATCTGCTCTGGCAGTTCGGAATTACTGAGCTGCCAGACTCAAATACCAGAGACAGGAACATTAGACTTTAAATGGTGGAAAAACTGTCAAAAATAAAACATGGAAAGTAACAGAAAAAGTATTTCTGGTGAACAATCTGAAAACAATGGAAATTCAAAGTCTGCAATGTTTGCAGGGTGAACAACCCCTTTATATATAAAGGCAAAAAAATATTAAATCCCATTTTTACTTTCTTTAATTTAAAGGAACCTCTCTCCAATATAGTTTAATTAAAAAATGTGTACCGTTTTTATGATAAACCTGATTGTATTCAGTGAAATTATCCCTTCATTTTACTTGCTCTGACAGCTGCAGACAGGAAACTTCAGATGGTCCCTAACTGCTCTGCAGGGAAACGATCATACTTTCAAATGGCAGCTGGTGACTGCGTAGAGATTTGTATCCGCAGACCCAGTGCAGTCTGCATATCCTGATTATTAATCAGTCTTTCTGTATCAGCTTCTATGGCAGATATTATTTGACTTGTGCTGTTAATTTATGACGATCCCTATGCTTAAAGCTGCCTCCCACACACAGTGTGCTGCCTTCTGTTAACCCATAAAGAACAGGAACCAGACAATAACAAAACACTAGGGTATGTGCTCAACCTTATATATACGTTGATCAAATAAATAAGTTGTCTTTTTTAAGATAAATCCTGTTGTGCATCACCATATTATTTGTAGGGTAGGCACTCAAAGAGCAATCCTCCAGGCAGTAGTAGTAAAAAAGGTCTTTATTGAAGTATAAGAATGCTCGGGACCTGGGGTTTTCCAGATAAGGGTTATTTCCATTACTTGGATCTCCATACTTTGTCTGCTAAAAAAATTATTGAAACATTAAATAAACCCAATAGAATTATTTTGCCTCCAATAAGGATTAATCCTGTTAGTTGGGATCAAATACAGATTAATGAAAAAGCAATCTATGGGTCTATGAAAGCTGGAGTTTTCTGGATAAGGGGTTTCAAACGGTCTAGAAGCACCCGTTATTCCTTAACAGAGTGGTTCGATGGCTAACGAGCCTGACACAATTCTAACATTATGGCCTATGGCAAACATCAGCATGAGTGGTGTAAATGGAAACACCATTGGACCTGGAGCAGTGGCAACAATTTGAGGAAGACCTCGTTCACGAGCCGCATTCACATTCGTAGACAATGAGTTTGCTGAGATGGGAATGGGACAACTGGACTGGCCTACACAGGGCCCTGGTCTCAATCAAACTGACCACCAGTGGGATGAACTGGAACACTGATCCAATGTTCCCATCATCACTGCCCGGCCTCAACAAATACCAACAACAAAGTTCCCACATAGAGGCAAAGGGTGGAACATATATATTACAGGTATGAGACGTGTAATCCAGAATGCTTGGGACCTGTGGTCTTCCGGATAATGGATCTTTCCATAATTTGGATCTCAAGTCTGCTAGAAAATCATGTAAACATTAAATAAACCCAATAGGCTGATTATGCTTACAGAAAGGATTAATTATATGATGGAGATGTTGGAAAGGCAAATGTCCACATACTGTTGATGATAAAATATGTGTATAATGATATATACTGTATATGTGTCATTGCCATTGTGGAATCAAAAAGACGTTCCCAGTGAGGCTGAATCAGCTGGCCTGCGGGTGTTTGCCATTCAGCAATGTAACTGCCGCCCCAGAATCGCCCCTGCCTGAGGGACTTTATATGTCTTTCTCCTGCTCAATCTGAGAAGTGTTTGGAAAGGTGGAACTGAATCCCAGGGGGTGCCAGGACCTGTTGATTCTCACTGAATATCATTGTTTGGGATGCTTAGTACTTTTAGGTACTCACACCCACTGCCTCTCGCTGCATGCAATGCACCCATTGCCTCTCAATGTATATAAGGTGCTCTGAATGCAAAGACCCATTGACTCTCATTGCATACAGTGTGCCTGTGTTGTCCCCTTCTCTCTGTGTAATGCACTTGTGGTGCCCGTACACACTGTTTTTTACTGTATAATGTGCTTGGGGTGCCCTACCCACTGCCATATACTGTATATAGTCAATTCTCTCATGATATAATATGATCTCCCTTTAATTGTGTTCAGGGTACTGCCATCTCCAGTCTGGGCCTAATCATCTGCCCATGTCTCAGTGAGGCTCATGTCACCTACTTTGCCCATAGTTGGCATATCGCCCCCTAAAATATACTGCTCACAGATCAAAGATATACAACCTCTGTGTTACAGGTTCCATAGCTGGAATGGCAATTGGCATCAATGAAAAGGAGCCCATGTCTTCAGAACAGAACAAGGCCTGTTCGGAGAAGCGCTAGCATTACCCTCATTATTGTGAGGGTGACCTGATTCACTTGGACTGACCCAAGAAGTCCAGCCTGATTGGGAGACACTTAACGTGTCCATACAAGGGAAGAACCACTAATGTGATGAAGTTTGCTACTTTGGCCACCACTGCTGGACCAACTCAGGCTGATTCAATCCCACCCAGGCCAACAATGGCATCACATGGTGGGTATGAGCAAAGCCTAAGTACCATTTCCATAGATTGATGCAGCCCATGCTTGATGGCGGATTTCAGCTTTGCCAATCAATATCTGAATGATCCAATACCAAATACCAGTGGGGAGGGGATATTATTTTGGCCCGTAGCCCAATATGGAACTTGCATGTACAAGAGTAGGAATATGTCTGAGTATAGCCAGCCTTGCACACACTGATTCGGACAGCCTGATAAACAGTAACACATGTAACATCCCTTACATCAGATCCTGATATTTGTGTCTGTGCTTCTGTCTGTTTCATCTGTGTCTGTACCCCCTGTGTCTGTGCTTCTGTCTGTCTAACCTGTGTCTGTCTCACTTGTGTCTGTACGTGTGTCTTTCCCACACCTGTACTTGTGTCTGTCCCACACCTGTGTTTGTGTCTGTCCCACATCTGTACTTGTGTTTGTCCCCCCTGTGCGTGTACTTGTGTCTGTCCCATACCTGTACTTGTGTCTGTCCCACACCTGTGTCTGTACTTGTGTCTGTCCCCCCTGTGTCTGTGCTTCTGTCTGTCCCCCTGTGTCTGTACTTGTGTCTGTCCCCCCTGTGTCTGTGCTTCTGTCTGTCCCCCTTTGTCTGTACTTCTGTCTGTCCCCCTGTGTCTGTACTTCTGTCTGTCCCCCTGTGTCTGTGCTTCTGTCTGTCCCCCTGTGTCTGTGCTTCTGTCTGTCCCCCCTGTGTCTGTGCTTCTGTCTGTCCCCCTGTGTCTGTACTTCTGTCTGTCCACCCTGTGTCTGTGCTTCTGTCTGTCCCCCTGTGTCTGTACTTCTGTCTGTCCCCCCTGTGTCTGTGCTTGTGTGTGTTCCCCCTGTGTCTGTCCTCCCTGTGTCAGTACTTGTGTGTGTTCCCCCTGTGTCTGTCCTCCCTGTGTCTGTACTTGTGTCTGTCCCCCCTGTGTCTGTGCTTCTGTCTGTCCCCCTGTGTCTGTACTTGTGTCTGTCCCCCCTGTGTCTGTGCTTCTGTCTGTCCCCCTTTGTCTGTACTTCTGTCTGTCCCCCTGTGTCTGTACTTCTGTCTGTCCCCCCTGTGTCTGTGCTTCTGTCTGTCCCCCTGTGTCTGTGCTTCTGTCTGTCCCCCCTGTGTCTGTGCTTCTGTCTGTCCCCCTGTGTCTGTACTTCTGTCTGTCCACCCTGTGTCTGTGCTTCTGTCTGTCCCCCTGTGTCTGTACTTCTGTCTGTCTCCCCTGTGTCTGTACTTGTGTCTGTCCCCCTGTGTCTGTATTTGTGTCTGTCCCCCCTGTGTCTGTGCTTCTGTCTGTCCCCCTGTGTCTGTCTCACACCTGTGCTTGTGTCTATCCCCCCTATGTGTGTAGTGACTAATGTCAGTGGAGCAGGGCTGTCATTGTGGAGGAGGCTGGCATACCTCCCAACTGTCCCTTTTTCGGAGGGACAGTCCCTCTTTTGACAGCTCAACCCACAGTCCCTCATTTTTACTGGAAAGTCCCTCTTTTTCTATGCACTGAAAAGCCAGAAAAAGAAACAGTTTCTCACTTAATTGGCTTTTAGCAGAGAGCCCAGAACAGCTAACAGGTGCAAATAAGATACTTTGTAACAATTTTGAGACACAAAAACACAGTTTAGATAAGGAGAAATATTTTCAAACTTTCATAACCTGCCAAATTTTGTAAAACAAACATGGTAATTAGGGGGTGTGGTCACAGAAAGGGGTGTGGTCAAAAAAATTAGCTGCGCTACGTGCGGAAAAAAATTTTTGTCCCTCTTTTTACTTCCAAATTGTTGGGAGGTATGCACTGGGAAATGTAATTACTAGTGGGTGAGTGTGAGTACCTTTGAGATAGTAAGCTCTGCAGCCTTCCTCCCTGAGTTTGTGCAGCAGCAGCGCCAGTACGGAGGAGCCGTTCTCCTGCCAGAAGTGCGTGGCCTTGTCATACAGCAGCACCTTGTCCGCATTACAGCCAGGGCTGGATTTACATAGCAGGCACCCCTAGGCCCGTTGCCGTCTGTCGCCTTTGTCCCCTCTCTTTTATTTGCGCAAATTTTCATCATCGGGACAGGAGCAATAGGAATTGGCGCACGGGAAATTTAAAAAAATTTGTATCTCCTGAGCATCCCCAGTGTTTCTGAATGTGTGTGTGTGGTTGGGTAGCATGCTGCCCCCTAAAATGGGTTGGGTGGATGGGGCAAGTGGGCAGAGCTGGGCAACCGGGAGGAACGGATGTCACGCTATGTGGAGTCGGTCTGTGCCGGCCCAGTTCAACGCTGTCCCGCCGGCCCAGTTCAACGATGTGTCTATGTCCTTGAGTATGTGTGTGACTGGTTTTGACTCTATATGAGTGTGTCAGGTTGTGTGACTGTGTTGTGTCCCTGTGCTTGCCATATTACCTTGGGGGGTAATGTGATGTGGGGGGACTGACGGGTAATTTTATTTCTTCCTTTACATCCCCTTTACCGTTTCCAACTCCAGCTGCCGGGACAAATCATGGAGCCAGATTTAAACAGATAAACTGTGCTTCTATTTGGAGAATTATTTTGCTGCAGCCATTGGTTCTGCAGAGTTGGAGAAAGTTTGTAGTAAACAATACAAAACCTATAAAACCCACATTAGATTACATGACAACACAGGACCCAGTGTGTTCTGCCTATTCTGATTACTAATCAGTCTTGCTGTATTGTCTTTCGGCAGATATTTTTTGACTTGTGCTGTTTTGATAATTTATGACGATCCCTAAGCAGCCCAGACCACACTGAGCATGTGCACAGTCTTGGTCTTGCTAAGATGTTTAACAAAGTTACAAGATGGTGACCCCCTGTGGCCAACTTTGAAAGCATAAATCATTAGTTTGATTAGGCTTGTGGTTCAGTAAGTTCATGTTTATGTTTAGTATACAAATTGCAGCATTTCTAGTCTTATTCTATTTTAGACTTTAGTTGCCCTTTAAAGAAAAATTATACCTTCAGAATGAATCAACAGATAATTTATACCATAATCAGTGACATTAATATCAGTAATTGTTGCCATTTTACTGCTCTGTGGAGATCACCTGACAGGAAATAATGCAGCTTTTACTGTAACAGGAAGTGTGAGAGTAATAAACAGAGCTCTGTCAATTCAATTCATAACCTAGCATGTATGTGTGTGAACACAGCAAATCGTATGAGCTAGGGGACGGCCCATAGTATTTATTAAAACGGCATTACATGTATTACATACGAGCTGTTTGATGTAATATATTTTTATAGAGACCTGCAATGTTCATGGGTATAGTTTCCTTTTAAACAAAGTCAGTTAATTATGAGTGGGTGGATAGCAGGTAAAAGCAAAGCAATGATCAGTTAGTGCTTTATAAATAGATAAAAAGAAGGTTTTATTTCACACAAGTAATAGGGATATACCGAATCCACTATTTTGAATTTGACTGAACCCCCTGAATCCTTTGTGAAAGATTTCAGAAACAAATCCTAATTTGTGTATGTAAATCAGGCAAGGGAAAAAAGGAGAACAGCATGTTCTTCAAAAATGTTTTACTTCCTTGTTTTCTGATGAAAAACCAAGTGATTTTAAAAATTCGGTTCAGCCAGGCACGAGGATTAGGCCAAATCCGAATTATGCTGAAAAAGGCAAAATCCTAGCCGAATATCAAACAGAATCCTGGATTTGGTGCTTCCCTACTATGTAGTGACTGCACCCCATACCAAGCATGTCAGACTGCATTTGCATCTCCATTTAAGTATGAAACCAGAATGGCAACATTTAGTTTGAGTTGGGTATATAGTGAGATATTTATAACAAATATAGTAAAAAGTAATATTGAGGGGAAATCATATAGCCTTGACAACCAAAAAAATACAAAATATCAGACATATATTGAGAAAAAAAGTTTAATCACCAAAAAGTCTCATATACAATATAAAGTTATATAACAATGTCCCTTTTATATAACAATTTCCCTTTTAATTAGTGCATATTTATAAGACAGCTTCTCCAAAAAAAATTAGTCTAGAAAAAAATTCTAGTGAAAAAGAAAGTGTGCATTCAGGAAAACTGTGTAGAAAGAAAGCTACATCAAAGTTTTTTTTATCTGGTGTTTCATGTCTTGCCCAGTCCTCAAAGCCACCTGCATAATGATGAACTCTGAAGAAAATAAAAAGTTTTTTGTTAGCATACTATCCTCTGTCAGCCTCGTGTTTTTATACGCTCATGGAACTCCTTGGTGACTTATAATATCTTTATATTTTACAATAGGGGGCAGCAGGATCTGAATGAGCTTGTGGGCATTCACTAGGTTGCTCACCTGCCTATGAACTACAGTCTTAACAAAGAACAGAATCAACACCTTTGCTGTGCTTCACCTACTAGTGCGCTTCAGGCAGGCTACAACTAAAACCAAAAATCGGCTCCGATATACCCTTAAAAATGCCGAATCTGTTCACCTAGTTAGTGGCCAGCTTAAAGTGGATCTGATTTGCAAGTCTAATCTTGCCTCAATCTTCCAGGTGATTTGTGTTAAATAATTATTAGTTTACAGTGTGTTCATAGGTCTGATATCTCACAAACATCTCTCTCACCTTACTTCCGCTTTCAACATCCCCTCCAGTCCTTATTCTTTTGCAGAAAAGTGCGTTTAGTCATAAACATGCCGATTGAAACCTAGTGATTCTGCAACAATAACAGCTTTCTTGCTTCGAATTCCAGCGAGACAGGAGTGCTGGTTTTCTCTGGCATTTTCATTTGATATTTGTTTTCAAAAGCAGTAGGATCCAACTGCAGTGCCAGAAACCAAATCACCTGCTACAGAAACAGGAAATGGGTTGTGTATTTAAATGTTTTTTTCCAACACATCAACAGTATTTATTATAAATAAAGTGGCAATTCTAGGGCACACACAGATATCCCCCAAAACTACATTTAGGAGAAGCAAACAGTTACTAGTTCATTGGAGAGTAGCACATAGACATGATTTGGATAAAGGCTTGAATTGTGTTGAGTATAACATTGCCGTGGTTACAAAAAGTAAAGCTGTACAAAAAAAACGGGCACTGTTTTATTATTACAGAGAAAAGGGAAATATTTTTTTTTCAAAATTTGGATTATTTGGATAAAATGGAGTCTATGGGAGACAGCCTTCCCGTAATTCAGAGCTTTCTGAATAACGGGTTTCCGGATAATGGATCCCATACCTGTATTGTGTTCTTGTATTGTCAAGACCAAAACAGAGGCCTGCTGATTTTATAATATCGGTTCATAGTCCTTAGAGGAAAAAATGTAATGTGGTGCAAGTAGAGGTATCTATAATCCAGAGCCAGCAAGACAGCAATGCCTGCATAGTGTATGCTAAGCAATAATACACTTTTCATGGTTTGTGCTCTCCCATGATAGAGTTTTTGGTGTTTTAAAGAATGCAAAGTGTCAGACTTAGCCACAATGCCTTAAATAATGGGGAAAATAATTGTCAAAAAAGCTGCAATTATAAACTGAACCCAGGATTTCGTTTGGAATTTAATTTCTTGGTTTGGCCACAACCTTAGTGTTCAGCTGAACACAATCTCAATTCTTTAAGACGTTCGACTTTAAATCTCTGGATAATTTTTTGTTTAAAGATGATTTGAAGTTCTCAAATTTGAATATGCAAATGAGGATTCAAATTTGGATTGCTATTTGGTAATTCTCACCTACAATGAATTTAATGCATTTATCATTCTTTCATGTATACCTACTTATTGTACTTATTCCCCTATAACTACAGTCATCCTTCAGTTATTGCATACATGGAATGTTCAAAGACCCCTTGATAACACCATATTCTTTCTCATCTATGAGAGCAACACCATCTTTTTCAGCAAGTCTTTCAGTTCTTCATATTTAATTGTTTGTGTTGGAACAGTGGGAAACCCGCGAGCCATATACCATGCTGAACAGCGAACTACAAATAAATACAATTCACAAAAATTATACACAGTTGTATATATGCATGCTGTGCCTAAATAAAAAGATAAGAAGAAAGATTTACTCAGAGCCGGTGCAATTTTCTGCTAAATGGCTGCTGACCTTAAGAGGTGATTCTTGGTATTTTGCCGGAAGGTGTGGCACAAGTTAACTGGGTGGGGGACCTGTGGGAGGGGTGACTGTTCACATCAGGACCCCCAATAGATTATTTTGCAGGGGGCCTACAAGCCCAGTTACACCACTGACTCTAGTGGTGCAATATATGCATTCATTATATTAATAAGTACATGTAAATGTATATATAATATACAGTGATGTGCCCTAAAACTTGTATGGTTTTTATATTTTCAATACACCCTATTATTTTCCTGCTGGCTTTTTCTATAATTGATCATGTTATCACTTATGTCACAATGCCCACTCCATATAAACACTCTCTGGAGTTGAATGCAGGGGGGTCATGTGACCAATGACATCATAATGCTCACTCCAGATACAAACTCTCTTATAGCGTCTGATTTCAGTTGTGTCAGTTAGAGTGAGAAGGCTGAAGAGTGTGGATGTGCAGGTAAGAGACCTGCAATATATTTATATTTGTGATGATCTAAAATATAGGTTAGGGCAGCGTGGCCATTTAAACCACTTAGGTGCTGTACTAAAAGAGAATGTGGTGTTCCCCACACTATAACTTCTCCAAAAGGACTGTTTAAAAGATGGTTTAGTTAGGAGTTGAATGCAGAGGGAGTTATAACAGACAGGGTCATGTGACCAATGATGTCATAATGCTGACTCCAGATACAAACTCTCTTATAGCATCTGATTTCAGTTGTGTCAGTTAGAGTGAGGAAGCTGAAGAGTGTGGATGTGCAGGTAAGAGACCTTCAATATTTTCATATTTGTGATGATCAAAACTTCATGTTAGGGCATCATGGCCATTCACACCACTTAGGTGCTGTACTAAAAGAGAATGTGGTGTTCCCCACACTATAACTTCTCCAAAAGGACTGTATAAAAAGATGGTTTAGTTGGGAGCTGAATGCAGGGGGAGTTATTACAGACTTTATGGTGGGTCATGTGACCAATGATGTCATAATGCTGACTCCAGATACAAACTCTCTTATAGCATCTGATTTAAGTTGTGTCAGTGTGAGTGAGGAAGCTGAAGAGTGTGGCTGTGCAGGTAAGAGACCTACAACTGAACTGAACAGAAATGTTAAAATGTAAAAAGGGTCACTTTTATCTGAATTGCACAAAAAACAGATAACACCATGCCTTTTACCAAAATATCCCTGAAAGTAGTGGTTAGAAAAACTTACACCTAGACTTGCACCTCCCCAAAGTAGATTGTGTCATCATTTGCAATTGTGTTTTAGTATTTGGGAAAAAGTGGCAACTGAGGAAGGCACATTGGGTGGGATGAGTTTACGATTGTCTTGACACCGAGTGAATTTGTAAACATCCTGCATTACTTCAAATGAGTTTGTATAATGGAAAAAATTATTTTTGGGAACAACAGCCTCTCTGGTGATATTAAAGTATGGTTAGACAAAAGAAAAAAATCACCATTTCTCTTTCAACTGTCTGAGAGGGTAACCACTTTGGGTAGTAAGCCCCTTCCTAACAAGTCAAGTTTTCTGTTTGGTATGTCTGTGATTAATTGGGACCATGTCGTAATGTTGGGTCCTCAAAGTAACCAAGTTTCCCCCCACCTGTTAGCATTTGAAAATTAGGGTCATGGGTAGCTGAACTTATATTGCCATGCCCATCTTTCAAAAGGTTTTTACCTCCCTCTCCAAAGAAAAAACCATAAAGAGAGTAACCCCCAATATAAAAAGAGGCCAACTAAATTGGTACAAACAAAGTTAGTGATCAGGTGAGGGTGGTCTATGATACAGTTCACTTGTGACTTGCAATAGTCTTGTGCTTGGTCTAAATCTGCACCTTTTTGTCAGATAACAAAAAAATATATAATTTATTCCTGATTGTGATTGTGTGTTTTTGATATTACTGTATTATGCGTATGAAATTGCAAGAAGTTTATTTGCCTTGTCATATTTTCATATTGTGTGTTCAGTCTATTGTTTTAGAAAGTTATAGAGTTATTGTCACTAAGAATAAGTTGACATGCAGAGAGTGTCTTATTGAGGTTGATATAGAGCTTTATGTTGTTGTGGTGGTCATTTGAAATTGATGTGGTGTAAAAATAAGTGCAAATAGGCAGTATTGCAGGATGTGTGAACATAGAGGGGCGGAGAGAGGTGGTATCAGCGGGAGGTGACATGTGCCTGGGGCTTTTACTTCACACACAGGTCACTCCATGGCCCTTTCCTTTACTCTTATATCATCCTGAAGCAAAGGGACTCACTGACAATTTTAAAGCTAAGACGAGTCTACCTTTAATTTGACTTTTCTCCTTCTAAAAAGTAGTAGGTAAAAAGCGCTGAGCGGCTCAAAGGCTAAGCCGAGCATACCTTAATTTGACTTTTTTTCTTCTAAGAAGTAGTAGGTAAAAAGATATGAGCGGTTTAAAGGCTAAGCCGAGCATAACTGTAATTTGACTTTTCTCCTTTTAAGGGCTAGTCCACACGGGGAGATAGCCCTGCGTTTGCGGTCGCGGCGACAAAGCGCCGCGCCAGTCGCCGCGACCGGCGCAGGCGACAGTTTTGTATGGGCGCCTATGTAAAAACGCCTGTGCTAACCACACGAGGCGATGCGCTTTTCAACAGTCGCCTGAAAAAGCCTGGCGAGGCATTTTCAGGCGACTGTTGAAAAGCGCATCGCCTCGTGTGGTTAGCACAGGCGTTTTTACATAGGCGCCCATACAAAACTGTCGCCTGCGCCGGTCGCGGCGACTGGCGCGGCGCTTTGTCGCCGCGACCGCAAACGCAAGGCTATCTCCCCGTGTGGAATAGCCCTAAGAAGTAGTAGGTAAAAAGCGCTGAGCGGCTCAAAGGCTAAGCTGAGCATAACTTTAATTTGACTTTTCACCATTTAAGAAGTAGTAGGTAAAAAGCACTGAGCGGTTTAAAGGCTAAGCCGAGCTTACCTTTAATTTGACTTTTCTCCTTTTAAGAAGTAGTAGGTAAAAAGCGCTGATCGGTTTAAAGGCTAAGCCGAGCAAAACTTTAATTTGACTTTTCTCCATTTAAGAAGTAGTAGGTAAAAAGCGCTGAGAGGCTCAACGGCTAAGCCGAACTTATCTTTAATTTGACTTTTCTTCTTTTAAGAAGTAGTAGGTAAAAAGCGCTGAGCGGCTCAAAGGCTAAGTAGAGCATAACTTTAATTTGACTTTTTTCCTTTTAAGAAGTAGTAGGTAAAAAGCGCTGAGCGGTTTAAAGGCTAAGCCGAGCATTCCTTTAATTTGACTTTTCTCCTTTTAAGAAATATTAGGTAAAAAGCGCTGAGCGGCTCAAAGGCTAAGCCGAGCATAACTTTAATTTGACTTTTTTCCTTTTAAGAAGTAGTAGGTTAAAAGCGCTGAGCGGCTCAAAGGCTAAGTCGAGCATAACTTTAATTTGACTTTTCTCCTATTAAGAAGTAGTAGGTTAAAAGCGCTGAGCGGTTTAAAGGCTAAGCCGAGCATACCTTTAATTTGACTTTTCTCCTTTTAAGAAGTAGTAGGTAAAAAGCGCTGAGCGGTTTAAAGGCTAAGCCGAGCATATCTTTAATTTGACTTTTCTCCTTTTAAGAAGTAGTAGGTAAAAAGCGCTGAGCGGCTCAAAGGCTCGGCCGAGCATACCTTTAATTTCACTTTTCTCCTTTTAAGAAGTAGTAGGTAAAAAGCGCTGAGCGGCTCAAAGGCTAAGCCGAGCTTATGTTTAATTTCACATTTCTCCTTTTAAGAAGTAGTAGGTAAAAAGCGATGAGCGGTTTAAAGGCTAAGCCGAGCATAACTTTAATTTGACTTTTCTCCTTTTAAGAAGTAGTAGGTAAAAATCGCTGAGCGGTTCAAAGGCGAAGCCGAGCATACCTTTAATTTGACTTTTCTCCTTTTAAGAAGTAGTAGGTAAAAAGCACAGAGCGGCTCAAAGGCTAAGCCGAGCATAACTTTAATTTGACTTTTTTCCTTTTAAGAAGTAGTAGGTAAAAAGCGCTGAGCGGTTCAAAGGCGAAGCCGAGCATACCTTTAATTTGACTTTTCTCCTTTTAAGAAGTAGTAGGTAAAAAGCACAGAGCGGCTCAAAGGCTAAGCCGAGCATAACTTTAATTTGACTTTTTTCCTTTTAAGAAGTAGTAGGTAAAAAGCGCTGAGCGGTTTAAAGGCTAAGCCGAGCATACCTTTAATTTGACTTTTTTCCTTTTAAGAAGTAGTAGGTTAAAAGCGCTGAGCGGCTCAAAGGCTAAGCCGAGTATACCTTTAATTCCACTTTTCTCCTTATAAGAAGTAGTAGGTAAAAAGCGCTGAGCGGCTCAAAGGCTCGGCCGAGCATACCTTTAATTTAACTTTTCTCCTTTTAAGAAGTAGTAGGTAAAAAGCGCTGAGCGGCTCAAAGGCTAAGCCGAGCATAACTTTAATTTGACTTTTCTCCTTTTAAGAAGTAGTAGGTAAAAAGCGCTGAGCGGCTCAAAGGCTAAGCCGAGCATAACTTTAATTTGACTTTTCTCCTTTTAAGAAGTAGTAGGTAAAAAGCGCTGAGCGGTTTAAAGGCTAAGCCGAGCATACCTTTAATTTGACTTTTCTCCATTTAAGAAGTAGTAGGTAAAAAGCGCTGTGCGGCTCAAAGGCTAAGCCGAGCATACCTTTAATTTTACTTTTTTCCATCTAAGAAGTAGTAGGTAAAAAGCGCTGAGCGGCTCAAAGGCTAAGCCGAGCATACCTTTAATTTAACTTTTCTCCTTTTAAGAAGTAGTAGGTAAAAAGCGCTGAGCGGTTTAAAGTCTAAGCCGAGCATAACTTTAATTTGACTTTTCTCCTTTTAAGAAGTAGTAGGTAAAAAGCGCTGAGCGGTTTAAAGGCTAAGCCGAGCATAACTTTAATTTGACTTTTCTCCTTTTAAGAAGTAGTAGGTAAAAAGCGCTGAGCGGTTTAAAGGCTAAGCCGAGCATTCCTTTAATTTGACTTTTCTCCTTTAAGAAGTAGTAGGTAAAAAGCGCTGAGCGGTTTAAAGGCTAAGCCGAGCATACCTTAAATTTGACTTTTCTCCATTTAAGAAGTAGTAGGTAAAAAGCGCTGAGCGGTTTAAAGGCTATGCCGAGCATAACTTTAATTTGACTTTCCTCCTTTAAGAAGTAGTAGGTAAAAAGCGCTGAGCGGTTTAAAGGCTAAGCCGAGCATACCTTTAATTTGACTTTTCTCCTTTTAAGAAGTAGTAGGTAAAAAGCGCTGAGCGGCTCAAAGGCTAAGCCGAGCTTATGTTTAATTTCACATTTCTCCTTTTAAGAAGTAGTAGGTAAAAAGCGATGAGCGGTTTAAAGGCTAAGCCGAGCATAACTTTAATTCCACTTTTCTCCTTTTAAGAAGTAGTAGGTAAAAAGCGCTGAGCGGCTCAAAGGCTAAGCCGAGCATAACTTTAATATGACTTTTTTCCTTTTAAGAAGTAGTAGGTAAAAAGTGCTGAGCGGCTCAAAGGCTAAGCCGAGCTTATGTTTAATTTCACATTTCTCCTTTTAAGAAGTAGTAGGTAAAAAGCCATGAGCGGTTTAAAGGCTAAGCCGAGCATACCTTTAATTTTAGTTTTTTCCATCTAAGAAGTAGTAGGTAAAAAGCGCTGAGCGGCTCAACGGCTAAGCCGAACTTATCTTTAATTTGACTTTTCTCCTTTTAAGAAGTAGTAGGTAAAAAGCGCTGAGCGGCTCAAAGGCTAAGCCGAGCATACCTTTAATTTAACTTTTCTCCTTTTAAGAAGTAGTAGGTAAAAAGCGCTGAGCGGCTCAAAGGCTAAGCCGAGCATACCTTTAATTTAACTTTTCTCCTTTTAAGAAGTAGTAGGTAAAAAGCGCTGAGCGGCTCAAAGGCTAAGCCGAGCATAACTTTAATTTGACTTTTCTCCTTTAAGAAGTAGTAGGTAAAAAGCGCTGAGCGGTTTAAAGGCTATGCCGAGCATAACTTTAATTTGACTTTTCTCCTTTTAAGAAGTAGTAAGTAAAAAGCGCTGAGCGGCTCAAAGGCTAAGCCGAGCTTATGTTTAATTTCACATTTCTCCTTTTAAGAAGTAGTAGGTAAAAAGCGATGAGCGGTTTAAAGGCTAAGCCGAGCATAACTTTAATTCCACTTTTCTCCTTTTAAGAAGTAGTAGGTAAAAAGCGCTGATCGGTTTAAAGGCTAAGCCGAGCATACCTTTAATTTTACTTTTTTCCATCTAAGAAGTAGTAGGTAAAAAGCGCTGAGCGGCTCAAAGGCTAAGCCGAGCATACCTTTAATTTGACTCTTCTCCTTTTAAGAAGTAGTAGGTAAAAAGCGCTGAGCTGTTTAAAGGCTAAGCCGAACTTATCTTTAATTTGACTTTTCTCCATTTAAGAAGTAGTAGGTAAAAAGCGCTGAGCGGCTCAAAGGCTAAGCCGAGCATAACTTTAATTTGACTTTTCTCCTTTTAAGAAGTAGTAGGTAAAAAGCGCTGAGCGGCTCAAAGGCTAAGCCGAGCATAACTTTAATTTCACTTTTCTCCTTTTAAAAAGTAGTAGGTAAAAAGCGCTGAGCGGCTTAAAGGCTAAGCCGAACTTATCTTTAATTTGACTTTTCTCCTTTTAAGAAGTAGTAGGTAAAAAGCGCTGAGCGGTTTAAAGGCTAAGCCGAGCATAACTTTAATATGACTTTTTTCCTTTTAAGAAGTAGTAGGTAAAAAGCGCTGAGCGGCTCAAAGGCTAAGTCGAGCATACCTTTAATTTAACTTTTCTCCTTTTAAGAAGTAGTAGGTAAAAAGTGCTGAGCGGCTCAAAGGCTAAGCCGAGCTTATGTTTAATTTCACATTTCTCCTTTTAAGAAGTAGTAGGTAAAAAGCCATGAGCGGTTTAAAGGCTAAGCCGAGCATACCTTTAATTTTAGTTTTTTCCATCTAAGAAGTAGTAGGTAAAAAGCACTGAGCGGCTCAACGGCTAAGCCGAACTTATCTTTAATTTGACTTTTCTCCTTTTAAGAAGTAGTAGGTAAAAAGCGCTGAGCGGCTCAAAGGCTAAGCCGAGCATACATTTAATTTAACTTTTCTCCTTTTAAGAAGTAGTAGGTAAAAAGCGCTGAGCGGTTTAAAGGCTATGCCGAGCATAACTTTAATTTGACTTTTCTCCTTTTAAGAAGTAGTAGGTAAAAAGCGCTGAGCGGCTCAAAGGCTAAGCCGAGCATACCTTTAATTTGACTTTTCTCCTTTAAGAAGTAGTAGGTAAAAAGCGCTGAGCGGTTTAAAGGCTAAGCCGAACATAACTTTAATTTGACTTTTCTCCTTTTAAGAAGTAGTAGGTAAAAAGCGCTGAGCGGCTCAAAGGCTAAGCCGAGCATACCTTTAATTTGACTTTTCTCCTTTAAGAAGTAGTAGGTAAAAAGCGCTGAGCGGTTTAAAGGCTAAGCCGAGCATACCTTAAATTTGACTTTTCTCCATTTAAGAAGTAGTAGGTAAAAAGCGCTGAGCGGTTTAAAGGCTAAGCCGAGCATACCTTAAATTTTACTTTTCTCCTTTTAAGAAGTAGTAGGTAAAAAGCGATGAGCGGTTTAAAGGCTAAGCTGAGCATACCTTTAATTTAACTTTCTCCTTTAAGAAGTAGTAGGTAAAAAGAGATGAGCGGTTTAAAGGCTTAGCCGAGCATACCTTAAATTTGACTTTTCTTCTTTTAAGAAGTAGTAGGTAAAAAGCGTTAAGCGGCTCAAAGGCTAAGCTGAGCATTCCTTTAATTTGACTTTTCTCCTTTAAGAAGTAGTAGGTAAAAAGCGCTGAGCGGTTTAAAGGCTAAGCCGAGCATACCTTAAATTTTACTTTTCTCCTTTTAAGAAGTAGTAGGTAAAAAGCGCTGAGCGGATCAAAGGCTAAGCTGAGCATAACTTTAATTTGACTTTTCTCCTTTAAGAAGTAGTAGGTAAAAGAGATGAGCGGCTCAAGGGCTAAGCCAAGCATTCCTTTAATTGACTTTTCTCCATTTAAGAAGTAGTAGGTAAAAGCGCTTGAGCGGCTCAAAGGCTAAGCCGAGCATACCTTTAATTTGAGTTTTTCTCCTTTAAGAAGTAGTAGGTAAAAAGCGCTGAGCGGTTTAAAGGCTAAGCCGAGCATACCTTTAATTTGACTCTTACTCCTTTTAAGAAGTAGTAGGGTAAAAAGCGCTGAGCGGTTAAAGGTAAGCCGAGCATACCTTAAATTTTACTTTCTCTTTTTAAGAAGTAGTAGGTAAACAGCGCGGAGCGGTTTAAAGGCTAAGCCGAAGCATACCTTTAATTTTAACTTTCTCCTTTTAAAGAAGTAGTAGGTTAAAAAGCGCTGAGCGGCTCAAGGCTAAGCCAAGCATTCCTTTAATTTGACTTTTTCTCCTTTAAGAAGTAGTGGTGAAAAGAGATTAGTGCTTCAAGGCTAAGCCAAGCATTCCCTTTTTATTTGTATTTTTAGCCAAAAAGCATTCACTTTGAAAAATACGATAAATCTGTTTTAAATCATGTATTAAAAATGTACTGTTATATAAATTTTTAATAATCATAAATAAAATATCACACAATTTCGTTTTTGTGTCTTTCTTTATAAATGACCTCCGCATATTTTATATTTAAGTTAAGTTCAGTTAGCTGATAGATCACACGTTGGCTTATTCCAAACCAGGAATTAACAATAATTCTTAATTACAGTAGATCACTCACTCATCAAGGCTGGTTAGAGATTGTTTAAGGAAGTTTACATATACATAATAACTAGGGCTTTTTTATGCTCTATATATAACCAAAACAATAGTTCAGAACATTTTTATCATAAACATGGTAACAAGTCATTTGTTAATAACCATGCTCCCTATTTACCATTATTCCCTCACAATTTTATTACTGAATATCATTCTATGCCTGTCCAATTGAAAATGAGTTTCCCATGCTGACCATATCTTTCAGGAAATGGAACTGTGTTTATTGATAGTGGAGAATCCTATTTTCAAGTTTTTTATTACTGTTTATTTATGATAAATTTCCTTAGGAGGGGATGTTTGACATTTTCCCTTTAGCAGCAATGTATATCCAGCTATAGTAGTAGCATGATGATTGAGTTAACCGTTGTTGGAGCCTTAGCAAGCTCTATTACAAGGTTTACCAAGTAAAAGAATGTAAGGATATTTTTTCTCTATAATGGCTGAATCCAAGTGCACAATTCCAGAACATATGAAGTAACATCTCTGGAGCCTCACTCACATCTCCAACATAAATTGTGGAACCTGCAGGAAATGTTTTATGTCATTAACTGGGGTTCATGGTCCAATGCATTCATATTTTATAAATATTCCTTTGCTTAGTACATGTAACAACAGCACTTGGCATTTTTCAAATTAATTTCAGTCCTCCTTTGCCAATCTCCATTTCAATACTTCATCCCATTATACCATGTAAGAAATGTTATAATCTTTCACTAAAAAGGGGTCATTAATGAGTGAATATATTCTAGATATCACTTCTTTTGTGGAAGACCTATTTATTCAAGCTAGTTGGTGAGTTTGCTTCTGAAATCATTGATTGATGGTATTATATAATGACTATCTGGAGTACATAAACCATGGGTAGATTGGCAATTAGGGAGCTTGTGCATTTGGAATCTTCATAGTTAAGTTGCCTGCAAGGTATTAATCTGATGCATCTTTGACTGTGAATAGAGATGTGCTGTCACCTACGGATGTTAAAAGGCGCAGATATGGCCGGGGGAGAACAAGGGAATTTTCCTGAAGAGTGCTGGGAATAAGGAGAGTCAGTTTAAACTTTCAATTTTTTTGTCCTATCCAAATTGCTTATAGTAAAGCAATTGTTGTTTTAGCATTGGGATTGCTAAATTTGGAAATTTTTCACCGGTGCCCAGACACCAATTGGGGTGATATGGTTTGAAACTGTGCATTTTCAATTCTTACGCTCAGAAGTTTCGGAGACCAATGTGTCCAAGCAAACACTGACATAACTGAGCAAGGTAGTTTTGGAAAGTTCTCTAAAAAAAATTTACCGGTAGGAATTCTCCAATTGGCAAAAGTTTCAAAAAAGATACAGGAATTTTAGGAGGACATTCTTTGAACTGAGGCAATTTTGCCGAACCAGGAAAAAGCCAATATTTTTCTCACTATACTATAAGTAGATGAGACTTGAATGTTTTTAGCTAGCGGGATAAAATTCTGTGTGAACAATTTCCTTTGTATCTAGGGTAATTATAGTACCTAAATATGTAATCAGGGTCGGAACGGGGGGCCAGGGGCCCACCGGGACTCCAGGTCAGGGCCCTCTACAGGCCCCCCTCCCGTTTTTTTGCTCGGCAGGGGCCCACGAGGGTCGGGCCAGTCCGACACTGTATGTAATGTATCCATTTTCCCCAATTTGTAATATAGGTGGAGTTGTACATGCTATACATTGCGCTTGGATAATGAATATAAAGCTCAAGTTTTAGCTATATTTATCTTCTTTATGGGATATTTTCACTATATCTATCTAAAAGCTCATACAGTGCTCTAAGAGAACTATTTGGGAGAAAGTGAGAGTCTTTAAGATTGTTCATTCCTATCTTGAGGCAATAATATCAGGATTAGATTTCTTTATATTGCTTGCAAGGGTTTTATGCTCAAAGCATAGGCAGGGGGGAATAAGGGCATATTGCCCGCGTTCCGTTCAGAGATTGTTATAGATTGATCAGTTTTTCCCAGAGTTAATTTAAGATAAGCACTCGATTAGCAGATCAACATTCTCAAAGCTGTAAGGTAAGGACTTGTAAGTTTAAATTTTTAGGAGATGAAAGTGTATGACCAGTCCCAAGCGGTCAAAGCCTTTTTCCGCATCTTAAACTAAGTATTCATAGCTGATTTGCCATTGCAGAAATTTATAGTGTTTTAATACCCTAGTATTATCTCCTGCCTGACTTCCCTGAATGAAACCTTACTCGATCCCATGGTTCATTCTAGGGATAAATTGGGGCCAGCCGTTCGGCTAACATCTTTGTGAAAATTTTTAAATCTGAATTTAAAAGGAGGGAACCCAAAAAAAAATGCAATCCTTTTTCAGCCTATAACCCTGAAAAGTAAAGGACGCCAGTGTTTTTTGGGGACTTTCAACTTACAATAATCACATATGGAGAATTATAAATGGCCAATTTATAAATACTTTTTTCAGAAATTAATCTGTCCTTTATTTGGAGAGTAAAATATTTCGCTACTATTTTTGGCTTCCCTGCCAACAGTTCCCTCTAGCAAGAAATAGTGGCCTTTCTGTCGCATACTGTGTTAATTAAGTGCAAGGGGAAAATCCGTATGTACTAGTTCTATGAGGCAACACTGCTTTTTTAGATTCTGAAGAATACATAATATGGCCTTGGTTAATACTTAAAACATTTTACCAGGGTGGCGTCTTGAATAAAATGGGTCTCTTGCAGAAACAATGTCTGCTTTTACATTTCTAAGTTTCTGTAATAGCTAAATATTCTTCATTAATTGAATTGAGACCCTTACAATTTAAAGATTATGATATTTACATTTTGACAGAAGTATTTTAGCTATGAATGCAAAGTATGCTACAGAGGACCCATTTTGAGGAGCAAATAATAACATGGCCAATATCAAAGAAATAAGAAAAAGGAGATACTGGCATGTTATCACTTCTTCCAAAAACATATCAAAGAAATTTTATAACTAAACGAAAAAAACGTATAACAGAAAATTTATAGTACTAAATTTGAGTTAGAGTTGAAACATATTCACACCAGTTTGTTTGCTTGACTTAAGTGGGCAGATTGTCCCTTCTCCCAGAGGGGGTGTATGTCACGCTGTTCCATACATCATAACAAATGACATACTGAGATCATAAATAAGGAGACATGAATTGACCAAGGAAGTGCGTAGATCCAGTGGATAACAAATAGTAAAAAAGGTTTAACGCTAAAAGGTGTAGCGATGTCAGATAGCTGGCAGTGAAGATAGGCAAAGATCTTACTGGCAACTCAACTCAGGTGAATGTTACATAGGACGATCTGATGTAGAGGAATGTGCTTAGAGCATGCTTTGGTGGAGGAAGATGGTCTGGTATCTTCTGCCATTGGGAGACTGGGCTCAGGCTCGAGGTTGAAGATTGCTTGGGTGACCCTTCTGTAATGCTTTTAAGGCCAAAAGCTTGTAAAAAGTTGGATTTTGAACGAGTAGATCAGTCCATGATGTTGCACTATAAGT